>NC_065444.1:157775284-158483784 GCF_917563875.1 Diabrotica virgifera virgifera | reverse complement strand
TTGTATTATTTTAATTGATTTTGGCCTACATGTGAAATTGAATAATATGTTTATTTTAAACTGCATACCCTATATTAGATGCCGTATTCTGGAAGATATTTAAATTATATTTCATTCCGTATAAGTATTTTTCATATCTTAACCCAACGGTTATTAAGTAAATTTAAGAACGCCACTTTTTGTTTGAATCTTTAAATCGCAATTACAAACAATTAAATGCAATGGCTACTTTGACGAAAACGAGCCTATTGTACAAAAATATGTAAAAATGGGTATTTACAGAATAACATGGGAATTTATATTTACAGAATAACATGTGTATTGAGAATGTTAACATGGAATTGAAGAGATTTTAAATATCTTCCATTATAAAGAATAGAATATCGAGTATGTCATTTAAAATAAGAACACTCTGTGTGATTAAATGATAAAAATGTGAATTTTATTCATGAAACTATCTTGACTAAGATATTTAAGTATATTGCCGGTGTTGGTGATGTGTTGTAAATAACCACGACATAGTTACTTAATTCTAATTTTTAAAGCTTACAAATTAGGAAATCTTTAAATATTTAAAAAATGAAGCTAGATAGGTATAGGAAACCCTAATAAGAATTGAAAGCTAAGTAAATTTTCTACTCCATAGACTAGTAAGATACAGGGTGTTCCATTTAAAATAAGTAAGTTATTACAGCTTGAATTTGTTAATAGAAAAATCTAATATTTTGACCACCCTGTAAAAAGATAGGTATAGGAAACCCTAATACAAATTGAAAGCTAAGTAAATTTTCTACGCGATAGACTAGTAAGATACAGGGTGTTCCATTTAAAATAAGTAAGTTATTACAGCTTGAATTTGTTAATAGAACAATCTCATATTTTGACCACCCTGTAAGAAATTCTGTTGCAATAAGCATCTGTTTAAGTATGCTAAATAGTCTATTATTAAGATCCAAGAAAGAATTTGTTACTGCTTCTTAGATTCGTAGATATTTATTTTTTTCTAAAACCTTACATTTTTATAAAAATCGAAATAAATCAAACACCCTGTATTTAGGTATAGGGAACCCTTATGAAAGTATAGCTTATTTTTTAAGGTCAATTCAATAATGTCATCAGATATAGGGCATTCCATAAGAAAAAATATAACTTTGATATACCACTCTTTTTTGGAACACCCTGTATAATTCACATTATTTTTAGGTTGTAGTATTAAAGGCCATGTATATTTCTGTGAAGAAATTTTTTTAAAATATCAAGTGGTTTTCCGTACAGAGACCGAGGCGAATAAGATGAACCACCCTGTATATATATATATATATATATATATATATATATATATATATAAAAAATTATTAAAAAAAATACAAAAATAATTATTTATTAGTAGAATTGTTTATTATATTAGTATTAGTTTTAGGATAAGATACGAAAAAATGACTAATAAAATAAAAAATAGTAAAATTGGCGAATGGATTTAGTGTCCGCAGTCATATAAACCCAAACAAACAAACAACGACTTAATTAAAAAAATGACAAAAAGTAATATTAAACAGTGTAAAATTATTTTGCAAAAACACGTTAATTTTTTGCTTACTTATACACAATTAGAATAACTTTTTAACCGTTAACCGTAGAAAAGTTATTTTTTCATATTTGGAAAGACTGAATTTTTATTCACATTTATAAAGAAAAACAATTGTTCTAGGATAATTAGGGACGAAGTTAGCCCCCCTTTTTTTAATATACATGTTTTTTCAAAATAATTTTGTAGTATTTACAATTATTTTTTGTCATTTTTTAAATTAAATTAATAGTATAAATCTTCTTCTTTCATAAACTATCCAAAGTATTAGTGTAACTTCATCATTTTCTGACTTCTAGCGTTGCAAAAAAAATTAATTTCGGATAAACAAATTAAATACCTTTTAAACTATTTGACCAATTGCTTTGAAATTTAGGGTATGATTTAAGCACAAGAAGTCTCAGTATTCCGTGTACTAAGAACGTTCTAAGTTAATTTTTACATAAGTTATGAATATTTATAAAAACTCTAAATTTATGATTTATTTTGCAATTTTCTAAGCAACCAATAAGGATAGACATATTCAGCGAACGCCGTATTGAAGTTTTTTATACGATTTATGAATTTCTCACACTCAAATTTTTTTAAAATACTTAACTTCGTCGAAACTTAACTGGTTATCGACGAAAAAAGCGAAAATTTACCGTTTTTTGATCTACATTTGTTTATAATTATGTATATCTCAAAATTAGCTGCAGGAAACATATATGTTATTAATATAGATGTCCATACTACTCAAAAAATGTGGTTTCGGCCTGGAGGGGATTGTGTCACCAACAGCATATTTTTTTCCTTATTTCTCTGAACTAATTGTGTACTGTATATAAAATTGGCCTATAATAATATAGAAAAAAGTGAATCGTAAACACCTACTTATGACAAAAGACCGAAATGTCAAAGCTTAACCTAAAGGCTGATTTAAACAGGAAGTTATTCTTTAGCACGGGCAGCATTTGTTCGATTACAAACAGTATTTAAATCAAACTTACCAAATACTTTAAAGCAAAATAAATCGCAATTGCCGGTACTGATATATGGAACTGAAACATGTGCATTTAGCAACAGTACTCCACCAACTTTAAGTGGCTCAGAGAGCTATGAAACGGAGAATGCTCAATAATAAGCTCAGTGATCGCAAATCCGATGAACAGATAATAAGACGGTCAAAAGTAACAGATGTGAAGCAAAATATTACCATGTTAAAACGGAACAGGGCAGGACACATAGTCAGAATGGAAAACAACCATACCGAAGCGAATTCTTGAATGGTGACCAAGGGCAAGCAAAATAAATAGAGGCAGACCTCAAACATGATGGACCTATAACATCAAGCAAATGGCTGGCCACGAAAGGATACAAAAAACAGCAAACATAAATGAATGGGCACGCCTAAGGAAGGCTTACATCCGATGATGATATAAAATTAGCAATAATACATATTGAGCCCTGCGGAACACTGTCTGGGAAGTAAAAGATGTTAAGGATTTGTCAGCGACTGTGTGGGGTTCTGGTCGCATATTTTGCCAATTTAATAGCAACTGATGATACATTTAACTAATGTAAATAAGCAGAGATATTAACGAAAAAAATGACAATTATTGGTGTAGTTAAAAATTAAAAAGATAGGCTAACTTGATATTTTTTATTTTGTTTAAAACAAACTATGTGTGTTTACAATTATGGTAGGGGAGCCCAAGCGGGGATTTTTGCAGTTACTCGAGCGCGTCAGAATATTGCATAGAAACCTTGTACCCTGAAAATGTACCTCTACCCGAAAAAAAAAGGGCCGAAAAAAAAATCTATCCTTAGAAAAACTCAAAATCGTCAGATTAAGAAAAGGTCATTAAGTACATGCAAAACTGTATAATATATTTAAAAAATCTGATGATTTGAACGGGGCGTAAGGAAATGGTTGAGTCCCAAACCTTCACAAGAAAAAAGCGAATATTTCGCGAAATGAATGACAGATAAAAAAAAATAAAAAGTACGTTCTCAATATTTTTCAAAAATCTGTCGAATGATACCAAACACGATTTCCCACGGAGAGGGGTGGGGGTAAATTTAATATTTTAAATACGAATCCCGCGATATTTCGTGAAATGAACATCAGATTGAAAAACTGAAAAATGCACTTATTCAATATTTTAAAAAAATCTATCAAACGGCACTAAACACGACCCCCCACGGACGTGGGGTGGGGGTTACTTTAAAATCTTAAATGGGAGCCCCATTTTTTATTGCATATTTGTATTCCTTACGTAAAAATAAGTAACTTTTATTCGAGACATGTTTTTGAATTATGGATAGATGGCGCTATAATCTGAAAAAACCATTGTTGCAAATGAAAAATTAAATTAAAAATGGATAAGTCCCCACTAAAATGAAAAACTTTACTTAACTTTTTTTGGTTTTAGGACATACTCTTCACAACCCAAATTTTAGACGATACTGCCTACTTGTTTTAGAGACGGGAATTTTTTAGAAATGTGTTTCTGATGTCTTTTCTATTTTATCAGACAATACAAATTTCTCACTTCTTATATATTTTTCTTAGCGCATTAGCCTTATTGCAAAAGCGTCTTAATTTAATTGAAACATTTTAAAAACAACCTTTGAAAAAAGTATCTAATGAACAAGAAATTTTAGTAAGTAGGTTACTTCGATCCGTATACCATGAATATTAAACTCATTTAAATAAGCATCGTTCTGTTTCAGTATTGCGAGAACTTCGCGACGAATATGGTGGATGCGAGAATGTTGGAACACTTGAGTAAAAAGGAATTGGAAAAGTATTTAGGAGTAACTAGGAAGTTTCATCAGGCATCCATTGTGCACGGCATACATTTACTGAGAATAATGAAATACGATCGACAGGCATGTATTTAAATTTGTGCATTAAATAATTCTACACAATACTCCGGAGAATGGAAAGATTTTATAAGATTTATTGAAATCCACCAATGAAGTAGTATTTGTTTTTCATAGATAGATAGTCCAGGAAGCAACTGCGCATACGCTAGGAAAAATTTCCTCATTCGGTTATTTTTGCACAGTCTTACTCTAAAGAACCCCTTTTAACAAATTTGCTTGTTGCCAGGTGCAAAATTGCGTCAACATTTTTGCGTCAACGGGTCTTTTCGCCCCGGAAAAAACATTGTGGTTTTGGATTATTCTGAACAAAAATGGTTTGTACAAGCTTTTCTCTAAGATATATCGTTTTCGAGTTATAAACGATTCAAGTTATGAAAAATCGCAAAAGAACCATTTTCAACTCCCAAACACAATATGAAAAAGTAAAATGTTCATTACTTGATACACTTGATTAAAAATTAAAAAACTAAGGTTTAAATTAATATTATGAATTAAAGTGCTTCAATATTTTGTTAATGGATATTCGAGGAATATTTGTGGCAACATCAAAATGTTCCTTTTTTCATATCGTTTTTCGAAGTTTAAAAATGGTCATTTTTACGTTTTTTCATGAATTAACCCATTCGCTGCCGATCACGCTCCAGCGCGTGGTACGGTGAATTCAGTCAGAGGCCTTTCACGTGCCAGCGAGTGATATAGTTACTTTAGTTAGGTGCCGTTCACAAAATGGCGTCTAGCCGAGTTCCATTCTTCGATAGACAGCGAATGGGTTTCATTTATAACTCTAAAACGGCGCATCTTAGAGAAAAGCTAGTAGAAACCCTTTTTGTTCAGAATGATCCAAAGTCACCAAAGAAGCTTTGTTCGTGGCGAAACGACCGATTTTTGCAATTTGTTTAAAAAAATTATTTAAACAATTTTTGAGGCACTTTTTGACTTGGCAACAAGCAAATTTGTTAAAAGGGGTCCTTTTTGGATTAAACATGTGGAAAAACTGGACTGTGCAAAAAAACCGAATCAGAATATTTTTCCTAGCGGTTGCGCAGTGGCTTCCTGGACTAAGATATTTTATTCAAGAAAATTAATTTTGTTTATTTCTTGTTTTTGGATATTGTATTTTTGTAGGTTGTACTTGTAAGTTTATTATTAGATTATGTATTACATCGTATTTTCTCATGATACTTCGTACTGCGAAGAGAATGAAATAACGCAAGAAGAAATTAAAAAAACACCGACTGACGTTCTGAAAAATGGGAAGGCTCCAGGACCAGGAATACTCATAGAACTTATTAAATATGGCCGTGGAAATTGATTGTTGATTTGAGCTATTGGCATATACATTTAACTTATTCTTGAGATACGAAGAGTTGCCCCCTTAATGGAACAATTTTTGTATCAGTAATTTTCACAAGAACAAAGGCAGCAGAAAAGATTGTAATAATTACCAACTACTTAGTGTAATGAACTCAATCTGTATAGTGTCTTCTTTTTAATGTGGCATTCATTTACTGAATGTTAGCGATCATTCTGGCATACCCGCTTCGACCTTGTATGACGCTGTAAAGTGCATAAGCGTCTAGGTTTTCAGCGTCGATCCATTCCCCAAATAATGTAGGGGAAGAAAATTCAGAGCCGAATCCAAGATTGTTGGAAAGACTTTGAAGGTCAGAGTGGATTTCGTACAGGTCGTTCTTTTATAGACAATACGTTCTATTTAAAACAAAACAATAGAAAAGCGCAAGGAACACAATACGTAGATACACATGCTATTTATTTACGTTTCAAAGACGTATGATAGTGTCCCATTAGCCACGCTGTGGTAGGTGCTGGAGGACAGGAAAATTACACCGGTGTGAGGGAGCTGTACGACGAATGCAGTTAAAGGTCATAAACTGTACAGCTTGCGTTTTGCAAAGACTAAGAAATATTTGCAGAAGATCAAGATAATACCCACTACAAGCGAAGGAAAATAGAGAAAAAATATACGAAGTAAGGTTTATCAATTTATTGATCAAAACATATGTATGTAGTGGCAACAGGTGACGGGATATATTAAGAGCAAGAAGGTACTCAAATAAAAATTCTGATATCTCAGTATATCTTGTTATACTTAAATAATATATCGGTGTAAGCGAGTGATGGTTGGAATACAAAAGGATTACTGAACTATAGCTGTACAAGGTAATTCAGAAATATGTCAACTGAATAGTATACTTTGAAATAACCACATTACTAGTAACAAGAAAATTATTATTATTACTATCATAAAAAGTATTACTACATGAGGCTTAGAGCTTTGGATAATAAATAAAACAGACGGATCCAGAATAAAAGCCATGGTAATGAATTGTTGGCATACATGTAGCCAACTGACTAGAAAAGATGTACTAAGAAATACTGCAATCAAAGAGAGTAGGGGCATATACAGACATCGACATCCTATAAACTATAAAATGCAAATGGCGGAATGGTATAATCTTAGCGAAAGGATGAATGATCAGTGATGGCTAAAGCGAATGTTAGGTGGATCCCCACTAACCGCAATATAAAAACCAAGAAAAATGATTTTGGAGAACCAAGAAGATCCTGGAGACCATAAGTAGACAGTGTGATGGAAGATAGAGATCTGCAAGCAGATAACTGCTAAGATCGCAAGCTTTGGAAGTTAGGATACGAAAATACTTTAGAAAGGATATTAAATTTTATGGCCTTTAACATTGTTAATACATTAATTAGTTGTTCTCTAGCTAGTATAATTTAAATAAATAATATTAAATTTTAAAGTATTCTCCTTGAAATTGTGCTCTATTAACAATTTCTAAAATTCTCCTTTGTTGGTGTATTTATTTGAAATATTAAACTCAGAATGGTAAGGTGCTTTATCCCGTCTGAATGAACTCTTGCCGTAGGTATATTCAAAATCTCTATTTGTCTAATATTTTTTATATCTCTCTGTATCTTTCTATCTCTTGTTTTCTTTCTGATTATTGAGGGAAGGTCTTAAATTTCTACCGTACGAGCAACTATCTCTTTCCACTGGCTTCTATCCTGGACTGCTCTCATCGATTCATAGAGTGTCTTACCATTGGCTTACTGCACACGACCTATCCATTGAGTGGCTAAGCGACCTCTGCCCTTGCGACCTTTAAGTCTCGCAAAATTATAATCACTTATTCGTGCAATATGTATCTCTGAAAAACTTTAAAAGACCTGCTAGACAAGTAGACTAGTGTTGAATCTGAATATTAAGCTCTGGAGGATTGAATGAATGGTTCTGTCGTTTGTTCATGAGATCCGAAGCATTCTCCTCCAACACCACATCTCTAAGGCGTGATTTTTTTTCTATCGTCCGATTTCATTGTCCATGTCTAGGATCGGTAACTGAATATAGAAAAAATTATGACACGTACTAATTTCATTTCGGTGTTCTCCAACAAGAAAAATACCAACATATTTTTTTGTATAATAAGTATCAAACCAGCTTTCGTCAAAAGATGAATTGGGCCGTGCATCATTGGAAAACTGTACTGACCCATATAATCGACTCCACTTTATAATCGATTGATGTGTATCATCATTATGGGTGGAATTATCTTTTTATCGTTTTATTTGTACATTCACAAATTAATTTCTTGCGCTATATTCCCACGAATTTTTCTCTTGCTTTACAATTTTATATTATACTGTTAAAGCTACCCTCTCAGCATTATATGAAGGAAATTAACAATTTGCTTAAAGTTTAAACTCATTTTAAATAACCAAATAAGGGAAATCTATCGGAATTTTTAGATTTTCTTCACGAAAATTATTTTTATTACATAATATACAGGATATCCCGAAAAGATTGGTCATAAATTATACCACACATTCTGGGGTCAAAAATAGTTCGGTTGAACCTAACTTACCTTAGTACAAATATGCTGATAAAAAAAGTTACAGCCCTTTGAAGTTACAAAATGAAAATCGATTTTTTTCAATATATCGAAAACTATTAGAGATTTTTTATTGAAAATGGACATTTATCATTCTTATGACATCTAGGAACATCTTAAAACAAAATTATAGTGAGATTTCTCTACCCCATAAAAATTTTATGGGGGTTTTGTTCCCTTAAACTCCCCCCCCCCAAACTTTTGTGTGCCTTCCAATTAATTTATTATTGTGGTATCATTAGTTAAACGCAACGTTTTTAAAACTTTTTTGCCTCTTAGTATTTTTTCAATAAGCTAGTTTTTATCGAGATGCGGCTTCTTTTTTAATATATTTACACAAAAATTTTATGGGGGTTTTGTTCCTTTAAACCCCCAAAATGTTTGTGTACGTTCCAATTAAACTATTATTGTGGTACCATTAGTTAAACACAGTGTTTTTAAAACTTTTTTGCCTCTTAGTTTGTGTCTATAATCATACTTAACCATATACAATATGTGGTGTATTCGACAAGTATTCAAAATATCTCGATAAATATTGGCTTATGACAGAAGTACTAAGAGGCAAAAAAGTTTTAAAAATACTGTGTTTAACTAATTGTGTTACCATAATAATTTAATTGGAACGTACACAAAAGTTTGGGGGGGTTTAAAAGAACAAAACCCCCATAAAATTTTTATGGGGTGCACAAATTTCACTTTAATTTTTTTTAAGATGTTACTGTCATAAAAATTCCACATGTTCATTTTCAATAAAAAATCTCTTAGAGTTTTCGATATATGAAAAAAAATCGATTTTCATTTTGTAACTTCAAAGGGCTGTAACTTTTTTTGTGTGCACTATTGTATATAGGTATGTGCGGTTCAATCAACCTATTTGTGACCCCAGAATCTGTGGTATAGTTTATGACCAATCTTTTCGGGACACCCTGTATAATATATAAAATACACCTTATCCAAATTTACAAATGTATAACTTTTTGATCCCAAGTTAAATTTGAAATAATTTTTAGGCTTTGGCAGTCAGAAGACACCAATGCGAAACCATGGACGCTGATCCCCTTGTATGGACTAATCAAAGATTCATCAGATGGGCTCGAAGTATTGACCTCGCGGAATACGCCGATAATTTAAAAGGTAATACATAGTGAAACATATAACATCAGTAGGTATACAAATAGTCCAGGAACCGAAGCATTTCACCTCGCAATTTTTACAGAATGGATCGATTTGCTTGAAAATTTTAGAATAAGTAGTGGATAGTCCAAGGATCAAAATCTATATGATGCCGAAAGGCGCTTTTACCATGGGGGTGGTTGCCACCCCATCTCAAGGGTAAAATTTTTTTATTATATTTTGACCGCAAAAGTTGATAAAAACATTCATTCTAAGCAAAAAATGTTCTATATATTTTTTTGATAAAATTAATACTTTTCGATTTATTCGCTATCGAAAGTGTTAGTTTTATATAGAAAAAATCAATGTTTTTCGATATATACTCATTTACCATTCACTCAATTTTTGCCGTAGAAAAAATTTTTTCAAACCAAGTTCTTGGGAATTTAATAACCTACAACTTCATGTAAAAACATTTTTTCGTATATCTGATGTTAATCTTTCTATTTTGAAGAAAATGACATTTATTACCAAACTACAAAAAATCGTTATTCGCTTTTAACTCTAGTTTTTTAAAAACTAATCATTGGAAGCCAGTCAAACTTTTAAAATCTATTAATAATACATTATTAAAGAAGAATTAATAAGGACAATGACTAAAAGCAGACCTAACTTACATTAATATGCTTCCAATTAGATTTCTTTTTTTTTTTAATATATTGATTTTTTAACCGTAACCTTTTTAATTTTTATCTTAGAAAATTTGTTAAAAAAAAATTTTGTAGGTTTTTACAAGATCTATAAGCATATTTTTACCAAATCCTTTTAAAATCCTCATTTTCAAAAAGTGGTGACTTTGAAAGGGTTGATAAAGGTGATTTTTGCATGTTATTACAAGTTTTAATTGTCAATAGCTCACTCAATTTTTACCGTAGTGAAAATTTTTGCAAACCGCGTTCTTGGGAATTAAATAAGCTACAATTTTATATTTAAATATTTTTTTTGTGTCACTGATGATAATCTTTCTATTCTGAAGAAAAAGGAATTTTTTACCAAACTTCAAAAATTCGATATTTGCTTTTGACTCCATTTTTTTAAAAACTAATTATTCTAAACCAGTTAAACTTCTAGAACCTATTAATAATACATAAGTAAAGAAGACGGAACAAGGTCAATGACTAATTTTAATCAGGGTGGTGATTAGGGGTTTGCTTTCGGTCACTTTTTCGCTGAAAAATATAGGGTCTGACATTCTTTTCATTATTAGCCACCTAATTTTTACGCTAAAGACTTTTTTTTATTACTGAAGATAGATATTTTTAAATACTTCAAATTAGTTTAAACAAGTGATCCACGAAAAATGCATAGTTTTCCCGTCGTTTGACTTTGAAACTACAATATTTTGCATTTGCCGAAGAAGATCTAACATATAATAAAGTATAGCTCGATTACTATTGGTCTTAAAGAAAATTTAAAAAAACGGTTTTGTTGATTTTTTCAAAAGGTACATTTTTGTTAAGCAAAGTTGTTTTGATAAAACAAAAACTTTTTGGGTTATTTGCAGAAAACTGATTAAAAACATTAATTTTTTTAATATAAAACTAACACTTTCGATAGCGAATAAATAGAAAACTATTAATTTTATCAAAAAATGTATAGAACATTTTTTGCTTAGAATGAATGTTTTTACCAACTTTTGCATTCAAAATATAATAAAAAATTTTCACCCCCGACATGGGGTATGGTACACCCCCATGGTAAAAGCGCCTTTTGGCATCATATAGATTTTGATCTTTGGACTATTCACTACTTATTGTCAAATTTTCAAGTAAATCGATCCATTCTGTAAAAATTGCGAGGTTTTGTCCTATTTTAAGCTTAATTACTTGGACTAAAATACATACTCGTATGTATGGTATTAAACTAACTTGCACATATTTTATTTTCTAGAAATCTTGATTTTATTTTTACTCCTGTGTGCTTCCTGTTTAACAAAATTAACCATTTCTTTAGGAAATGTAAAAATGGACTCTATGAAATGCTTTCCCTCGTTTGCTTATATAAGTTAAATGTCCACATTATTTTTTTTTTTTAACACAGGCACAAAACATTTTTGTTACATCTTTCCTGTTTCACACAGCCATTACTTACAGATCGGTACACCAATTTTTGTTACTTTACCATTTATCATTATTATCATCAGTAGCCATGTTGAGTCGGCTGCTGAACATATGCCTCCAGTAAATACATAGTTGCTTTTCTTCAATTATTCTTCTTAAATTCTAACACCTTAAATCCAATTGTGTTGGATAAGCTTGATATCTTTCGACAATCTTGTTATAGAACGTCCTTGATTATTGTACCCTCGGACATCGGTGGAAAAAATTTACACCCAAAATAACAAAATTCAAATTGGCAACACTGTGTGAATGTTGATAGTAACATAATATACCTTTTAAGATAAAAAGAACTGTAATTTAGTCCAGACAAATTAATATATTTTTGTGCCAACAAAAATGAGATTTTTTAAACAAATAATGTTTCACATATGATGTGCAAAATAATTTTGAATTGGTTTCTGCTAATGAGCTTGCTTTTTTTTTCATTAAAGTAGAAACATTTTTAAAATTTATTCTTTATAATCATTATCGTTCAGTTCCCGTCTTATTATTTTCACTGTACTAATATCCATCGACTAATAATTTACAATTATTAATGCGATGTTAAAACATTTTATCGTTAGCAGCTTCTGGAGTGTCTGAGACATATCTAATTTCATTGATAAAATGCACAGTTCCACCGATTTCCACTTGAACCATACCACAACCATCGGGTCTAGGTCTCCACTCCACACAAAATTATCTTAGTCCATCTTCCATCTCTGATTGGCAACATGGTGTATCCACTCCCATTTTAGCGTTATAATTCTTTTTACCAGTAACACTAGTTTTTCTCCTAACTAATTCGGTGTTTGTGTCTCCATAGTACAATATGACTGCAGCTTTTAATTTATCATATTATATTCCGAAAAGGAGTTGTGGAGCTACGATCAATACCTACTGAATTCTGTAAGCGCTGTTTACTTGGAACTATGTGGGACTCTGTCAAATGTTTTTTAAAAGTTGACAAATATTTTTATCAATTTCTTATATTCTACAACATTATCTGTCAATGACTTAATTTCTTGTAAATGGTCATTCATTTTAAAGATACTTTTAAATCTGGCTTGCCCTATTCTTCTTCTTGTAGTGCCTATCCGTTTCGGATATTTGTAACCATCATAGCAATCTGTACTGTGTACACTGCTGCTCTGAATAGATTTGTGGTTGTTGTGTTGAACCACCTACGTAGATTTTTTAGCCAGGAAACTATTTGCCTTATTGGTCTCCGTTTTCCTTATACTTTTCCCTGCGAGATTAGTTGCAGCGGTCTATATATTTTGTTGTTGTTCATGATGTGATCGAGGTATTCAATTTTGGCTATTTTTATTGTGGTTAATAGCTCTTTTTCTTTTTGCATTCTCAACAAAACATCCTGATTAGTAACGTGGTCTGTAGAAGATATTTTTAGGATCCGATGATAAAGCCACATTTCGATAGCATGAATTTTCTTGCAGATGGCGTCTGCGAGAGTCTACGACTCAAATCCTCACCACAGTATAGGAAATATATAACATCGTAGTAACCTGATTTTTATGGGTATTGATAAATCATAACATTTTAATAGCTTAGCCATTATTCGAAATGTCGATCATGCTTTCTCTATAATACCTGTGATTTTAAGGGAATGGTCCCAATTTTCATTAATGTTCGTACCAAGGTAGGTGTACATTTTTACTCTTTCTATTTGTTGACAGCTTAAACTGATTCGTCCAAATTACTGTTCCTTTCAAAAAGCCTAAAAGGCTTTACGACTTCTTATTCTACAGAGTTATATGGACTTGTTAAAAATGCCTTGTGAAATAGTTGTTATATACACTGTATGTATATACACCTATACGACTATTGTCTGTCAGTTACGTGGTATAAATAACTTAACTTAAAGCTTCATTTTATGACTGAAGTCTTCTTCTTCTTAAGTATCCTCTCCTCAATGGAGATTGGCTACTATAATTGCAATGTCTTGTTGTCTTTAGCTGTTATTATTAGCTGTTCAAAATTTAGCCCAGTACACTGTCGGAAGTTTCTTAGCAACGATAGTCTTTTCCTTCCTAGTCGACTCTTTTCCTCGACCCTTCCTTTCATTATTAGTTGAGCATATTGGTACTTATTGTTTCTCAGTACGTGACCTAGGTATGTTTTTCTAACTTTCACTGCATTGCAAAGTTATCGTTATTTGCCTACTCGATGCAGTACTTCTACGTATGAGGTTTGCGATGTCCATTACATTTTGAGGATTCTCAGGTAGATCCACATTTCAGAAGCCTCCAGTTTATTTACGGTTGCTGTTTTAAGTGTCCACGTTTCAAACGCATAGAGGAGAGTTGACTAGACGTTTTGATAAATGTCGTCGCATTTTAAGTTTTATTCGAGAATCGCTTAGTAGTCTTTTGATTTTTTTCGAAACGTCTTCTGACCTGAGGTACATTCTGGTTATTTCGGATAGACATCACCTTTGCTTTCTCAATTTTGATTTTTTTCGAAAGGTTTTCTGACCTGAGGTATATTCTGGTTATTTCGGATAGACCTCACCTTTGCTTTCTCAATGTTTATTTTCATGTCGAATTGATCACAGATCGAGTTGTTCCTGTCGATGAGTCGTTGTAGACCCAACACCGTGTCATCCGTGTATCTGATACTGTTGATGTTTACGCCATTCACCTTGACTCCGTCATTGCAATCCTCCAGTGCCTCTTTAATAGAAATTCGGAGTAAAGGTAAAATAGCGATAACCTTTGATATTGCGATGATGTTGTCCTTATTACAACCAACCAAGAAGAACTAGCCACAATGCTGACTCAACTAGCACACGCATTGGAGAAGATAGAATTAAAAATGAACATGAGTAAAACCAAAATTATGACAAATAAAAACGACAGAATAAATGTAAATATGAATAATGTCAAAATTGAGGTTGTTGACGAATATAATATACCTGGGTCAAATAATCAAAGCTAATAAAGAAAACCAAACAATTGAAGTCCAGAGAAGAATCCGATTGGTGTGGGCAGCATTTGAAAAGTTAAGATGGATACTAAAAAGCACAAAGATACAACAGTACCTAAAAACCCGTGTATTTAACCAGTGCATTCTTTCTGTTCTGACTTATGGCTCAAAAACAATGGCCAACATAAACAAAATTGAAATAACTCAGAGAAAAATGGAAAAATCCACGTTGGGAATAAAACTACAAGACAGAAAATCAAACAAATGTATAAGAGAGAAAACAAAAGTAAAAAATGTAACTGAACATATAACAGGGTTAAAATGGAGATTTGCGGGCCACAATGCGAGACAGGAAGAGAACAGATGGAATGCTGAAATACAAAACTGGAGACCGTGGACAGGAAGAAGAGGAAGAAGAAGACCTCAGATGCGATCGAAGGACGATATTGTAAAAGCTGCAGGAACTAACTGGAAAAGCGAAGCCAAGGACAGACGGAAATGGAAAGATTTGGGGAAGGCCCATGTCCAAAGTTGGATAGAAATGGGCTAAAAGAAGAAGAAGAAGCAGGGTTGATAAAACATATCCTGGTCTAACTTCCCTCCTAATTCCTACTTCTGAGGACGTGGTACCTTCAGTCTTTTGGCGTTCAGTCTAAGTGTGGCGTTTTGTTTCCAGTATAAGTTCTTTATTAGTTTGATGTATTTTCGCATCTAAACCGACTTCTTGCAATCACTCTAATAGTAGATAGTCTCTTACTCTATCAAATGCGTTTTCGAAGTCTATGTAGCATAAAAATATATCTTTATGTTGGTCACAGCAGTTTTGGACCAGAACTAATAAACTGAACTCTCGTTCTCTCGTTCCCATGCCACCTCTGAATCCAAACTATTCGTTTTCGATGATTTTTTCGCACTTTTTGTACATATAATATATTATAGATATAGCTATATTATAGATTAGGTTATGTACGACTTTTAATAGAACTTGACTACGTGACCCATACGGCTTACCAGACAGAACTCGTGGCATTGTTGTGGGTTTGGCTTTTTCGGTAGTGGTATGAATATTGATTCTAGCCAGTCTTGCGACGATTTTCCTGTATCATAAATGCAATTGAATAAAAGGACGTATATTTCGATGTTCTCTTTACTGATCCATTTCAATGTTTCTGGGTATATTCTATCTGGACCTGGGCTGTTATTTGTTTTGAGTGTATTAAAGGCATTATTAATTTCAGTTTTCAGAATTTCCGGTCCTTCTTGATTAATCTGTAATACCTGTGATTATAGCCATAATAATGAATTTGGACTAATACTAATTATTAGAGTTCGGAATTAAAAGCATAAAGAAATCCAAAAAAGCGCTTAAGAGGATCGGTACGTATTTTTGGCTGCAATGCTATTCAAATGGGGATTCATTTTTTTCGAATCCTGAGAAAACTAATAAGTATTTTTGAAAAATTTAAACGCAGAATGAAAGATTACGTTATTAGCGAGGGCCGAAAGTCCCTGAGAACTTCTATAATGTTTATTTTAATAAGTTACAGGGGTGAAAAACTAAGAGAAAATTTAGTGTGATTTTTAATTTCAAATATCTCATTCAAAATAAACTTTTTATTTATTCTAAGGGACTTTCGGCCCTCGGTCATAATTTAGTCTTTCATTCTGCGTTTAAATTTTTCAAAAATATTTATTGGTTTTTTCAGGATTCGAAAAAAATTAACACAATGCCGTGGTAAGATTTTCCAAATCTATCTTTGTCTTACAACGCACTCAGCCGAATATAATATTGTCAGCATATTATATTGTCAGTCAGACACTAATAATCAGTGACAGTTTTAAATATTTGACATTGCATCGGGAATATTTTGACTTATTGATTAAATATTATTGATATATAGTGTATTTGATAAATAATGGATTTAAGACGTGAAATTAAAAAAAAAGTTATTATTCTGTATTATTTGTGGAAGATTCAAGCAGAGAATACATCAGGATAATACTGTGATCCAAGTATTTTGTTGTTAGATATGTTCAAAATTGTAAGCGTTCCATAAGAACAATATATTATTAAAAAATCACTTTAACACTTTTCCTCTTTTCTCGATTGAGTAATAGTTTTTGTTGTACAAATAAATTATTACAATCACTGAATACATAGTTAGTGAAAAAATTATCACATTTATTAACTGAATTAATAGTTTGCAATTATAAAAATAACAGTTATCCAAGAACATTCAAAAGCCATCTCTTTAAATTAATGATGACATTTTCAAGTAGAATGACATTCTAGTAATGTTTACATATCCATACCAGTGTGAATTTTACTACACGTAATTTGCCGTGTAAAGACAGAAAAAGTAGGGATACACGTAAAATATTTGCGAATTATGTACCCATAGCCTTAAAAAGCATAACGATTTTATGAAAAAAGGCATTTTATTATACAAAAAAAAGCATGAAAATAAGCATCTAAATTTTGACAAACCATTTTTTTTAAGACGAATAACAGACGAGTTCGATAAAGAATTTTTACTGACGTGGTGCATACAAAATTTTATCTCATTTGATATTGGTTTTAACACTTACTTACAATTTACAATTTAAGAACTTTTTAAATTTTAAACGTCATAATAATTTCATGACAGTGATGACAGATAACTTTTGCAAGATGACTGCTTTCGATTTTTAATCGATAGATATCAATATTGAATAATTACTAAATCGGTAAAGTTTTAATTTATTTTATATGAATATAATTGCAAAATACTACATAATTTCACTTTTTGGCATACATTTAATTGATAATATCGCAAATTGTGTACAATATTTTTAAATAACTAAAGTAAATAATTTGTAAGTTACTCAAATAAATAATCGATTACTGGCATCGACCACTACATTCACTCTCGATTAATCGCGGCAGGTAAAGAAAAATTCTTCTGTCAGTACAATAAAGTGTTACTTAACTGCCGCAAATGAGGGCAAATGAGTACAATAATGAATGACTTTAGTGACGGTTGTCGATAAAATATATATAATAGTTTCGGGGCCTCTCACTCAAAACATTTTTGTACATCGAAAAGCTTCTTTCAACGTCCACACTGGTTATCGGTGCATACTACATATTTATACTTTGCCACTACTGTCAGATCCATATTTATATCTTCAACGTGTGATCCATTTAAAACTGAAAATATTTTCTTCATCTTTTGAAACCCTTCGTTTTTTGTTAATACATCTTTGATTTTTGTTAATACTATGTATCTGAAAAAATTTTCCAGTGATCTTTTTTTTAATTGTTTATTCTTGGATCGAATCAACTAATGACATTTGCTGTTTCTCCAAATATTTTATTGTTTATTGTTTCAAATTAATTTGGATTTGGATAAAACACTTTAAGATTTGATGCTGTTTTGATCATATTTGGTTCAGCGTGCAAAAGCATTAGAATAGTAGTAGACTACTATTTTGTTGGTGGGAACAGCCTCGGGAAGGTAAAAATTTGTTAAAGCTTCACTTATGAATCTTGAAACTTTATTGTTATTTGTTGCTTATCGTTCTTTTAAGCACACTAAATAACACTTCGACAAGATTTCTTCGGTTTTACTTTTTTTCTGGTTTCCTTGTAAACGCAATTAACATATTTTTTCGCAGAGTACTTTCATCCGGCGCATGTCTTTGACAGTACATTCCCAAAAATGATTTAAAACTTTCATTTTGAAATTTATTTAGTGGGAGATCAGAGTCCACCATTGCATTGCATAGATCAAAATTAAATTGCTGCTGTTCGCAAATGCAAAAATGATAATAGTTTTTAAAAAGCACCAAATAAGCACATCAATTCAAAAAAAGCATAAAAATTAAGAAAAAAGCAAAAAAGGCATAAAAAAGTGGTGTCAAAATGACGTATTTTTGCATATTTCGTTCATATTGTTATGACAGTTCCGTAGATTGATCCTACATTGAAAAAGTTACTTGACGTAAAAGAAGAAGTAGTCACGTACGAGAATGTTCTGGATGTCATGGAATAACCCAGAAATGTCTGGTGACGTCCAGAACGTCAGAAATCTATATAAACATACGTGTTTGACATTTTACAGTTCAGTTGTAATTGAGTATTTAAAGTTGATAGTTGTCATTGAGTTTGTATTGTAATTGAAGTTAAATAAAGTATTTTAAAGAAGTTGTAACATTGGCGACAGCGGTGGGATTGAAGACATAACTACATTTTCAATGGTTAATACGAGATCAACAGAATTTAAGAAAGAAATGGATCAATATGGATCAGATATCAAAAACATAATGAGAGCCTGCAAGAATTTGAAGCCGATATTAAAAGATTATTACATTTGGCATATCCTCAGGCACCAAGAGATTTTCTGGAACAAATCGGTATACAGGCTTTCATAGATGGACTGCATGATATCGAAATGCAACAGGCTCTGCGATTACAATACCACAAAACGCTAGATAAAGCACTAATCTCAGCTCAGGAGTACGAAGCGGCGAAAAATATTTCTAGATCTCTTCCACAATTAGAAGAAATAAGATTTACAGAAAATAAGCAAGTCACTACCACAGATAATGAACAACTAGTTTTATCCCAGATATTAAGCTTACTACAAAATATCCAACAAAAACCTCGAAATGAAAACAGAAGATGTTTTAACTGCGGAAGAATGGGACATCTAAAATCCAATTGCAGAAGCCGATCCCAAACACGAAAAGAAGAATACAAGAATGAGATCAGAAGGTCGCCTAGTTCGACATCCAGAAGCCTGTCGCAAAGTCTCACTAGAAATGATGGTAGATGGTCACTAAGAAACAGATTTCCTACAACTGACCATAGAAAGGAATTTAAGAGAACACTGAAGAGAACATACACTGGAATTTGAAGTTAGCCATTTGAAGGAACAACTAGCGATTAGTAAAAATAAAATAGAAAGATTAAGAGAACAGGTGACAATATTGCAAGAAGAGTGTAAGGTAATTGAAAATAATGCAAAAACTACACAGTCCAATCTGGAAAACGAATGTCAAAAACTGATGAAAGAGAAGAATGTGTTAAATAAACAATAGCAAGAATACCAAAATGCATTAAATGAATTACAAGTTCAAAGCCAACGTCAGCTAGCACAAAAAGAGAATGTAACCGAAGAAGTTAGTCTGCGGATGACCACAGTTGAACAGCAAGAAGATAATGACCAGATTTCTCTGGAAAACATTAAAAAGAGTCAAAAGAAAGATAACGACTTAAGAGTTATACGAGATTGGCTTAAAAATGGAGTAAGACCTCTTTGGCAGGAAATATCTAAATACAGTCGAACTATAAAGGCGTACTGGGCTCAATGGGAATCCTTGCATCTTTCGAATGGTTTGTTATATCGGAAGTGGGAAAGTTCCGATGGAGTACGTATAGTTCAACAGGTGGTACTGCCAAAATCACACATTAAAAGTGTGTTGGAAGACCTTCATAGCAGCCTGTCTGGAGGACATTTTGGAGTAAAAAGAACACTGGCCAGAGTTCGAGACAGATTTTATTGGATCAATTGTCGCCGAGATGTAGAAGAATGGTGTAAGAAATGCGATTTATGTAACGGAAGAAAAGGCCCTAGAACAAGAAGTCGTGGTAAAATGGCACAATATCTTTCCGGAGAGCCTTTTGAACGACTTGCAGTAGATATTCTCGGTCCACTCCCGCTGACAGAGAGAGGAAACAAGTACTTAATGGTTGCAATGGATTATTTTTCGGAATGGCCTGAAATTGCACCCCTTCCTAATCAAGAAGCGACAAGAAGAGAAATGAAGCTTCCTCAAGATCTTATTTTCGGAAGATTGCCTCCCTGCGAAGAAGAACCTTCATCCCTGACCTACGTTGAAAAGAAAGATTGGAAAAAGTCTACGAATTTGCTCGTAAAAGTTTGAAGCTCCAAAGTGATAGAGCCAAGTCCAGGCTCGATATGCATGCTACTGGGACAATTTTCGAAAGAGGCGACCCAGTATGGCTATACAATCCCACACGCAAGACAGGACTTTGTCCGAAACTTCAACGAAACTGGGAAGGCCCGTACACCGTTTTGAAGAAAATAAATGATCTAGTCTACCGCATCCAGTTTTCAGCTAGAAGTAAACCCAAGGTAGTTCATATCGAGAGATTAGCCCCATATCATGGAACTGATCCACCCTGTTGGCTTCAACCAGACCCTGATAGACCAGTTATTCGAGGCGAATAACTATAAAGGAGGGAGCAGTGTTATGACAGTTCCGTAGATTGATCCTACATTGAAAAATTACCTTGACGTAAAAGAAGAAGTAGTCACGTACGAGAATGTTCTGGATGTCATGGAATAACTCAGAAATGTCTGGTGACGTCCAGAACGTCAGAAATCTATATAAACATACGTGTTTGACATTTTACAGTTCAGTTGTAATTGAGTATTTAAAGTTGATAGTTGTCATTGAGTTTGTATTGTAATTGAAGTTAAATAAAGTATTTTAAAGAAGTTGTAACAATATTTAAAAAGAGAATAGTCCTGCTTGTATTTTTTACTATAAGCATTATGCTTACAAATTCGGACTCTACTAATTATACTGTGAGACAATTAAAAATTAGATATAGAGACGGTGGCTACGTTGTTCACGTATTTTAAACGTCTCTTTCGGCTATTGAAGTACTTTCCAAACAACTAAAGGCACACTGCATATATATCATAATTAACATTGACATTAACATAACAATAAAGTAATTAATTTATTTTTCTTTTACCTATAGACAGTGGCGTTCATGGAGGTTTGGTGGTACTTGAGCCATCTTTTAACGGAGACACGATGGCGACAGCTCTTGGAATTCCAGCGAGTAAAAATATAATCCGTAGACATCTCACAGCTGAGCTGGATGCTCTCATTTTACCCGCCAGGTACGTCATATTTTGTCAACTGGAAGAACTTCAAGCCGAAGCAGCCAGAGTTATATCAAAACATAGATAATCAATCAAATGTCTAACTTTTTTGTTGCCTAACATGTTTTGTATTTTTGGAAACCCGAGAAGTAGTATAATATTTAGTGTATAATTTTACAATCGGTTTTGTGCTATTCTGTCCTGGATTTTTTAGATTTATTTTAAAATTCATTGCAAAACTGTAACTAATATAGGCAAGCAAAACGACAACAGGAGCTAACTGTACTTAATCTCTATTTTAAATTTAAGTAATCGCAGAATTATCCACCATTTCAAAATTAATATTACGAATAAAATTTGTTGCATAGGTAAATATTAAATATGATACAGAACATAAATAACTGGAGTGAAGCCCAGCCAATATCCTAAATAGCAAAGAAACTAAAACTATGTTGATGACAGTGGTAAATACCAGTACATAGGTAATACATATTATTTATAAATTTAATCTTATTGTATATCAATATTATCTCCATTATAGGATGAAGACTATTGTAGGTATATGCTCTTAAATACGAGTGTATCACTTTCTGTTTGATAATAATATCTATCATTGATATGTTCGATTATTGTCAATAGATCATATTTCAGCTTGTTATAATATCGAAAGTTTTTGATTTCACTCTTTGTTTCAGTTATTATCTACTTTCATTAATAGTTAGAAGCTTGGATCTCATTATTAATATACGATAATTTTCTTTATTTGATAGCATTCTGTGTCATGTGCCATTTATTTGTAAGTCTCACCTGATTTTCATTAGTTTAAAATATCGTCAAATTATATATACTGGGTGATTCCTCAAAAATGTTCAATATCTGAGTTGTAAATTCTAGACCTTAAAATGCAACATCGTTATACAAATATTTTCAATATTTTCTTTTTTTGTCATGAAATAATCTCTTTGGATGTGATTTTGTCCACTTTTGTCCGTTATAGATTGAGTTTCGCTCTTTTAAAAGAATGTGTTAATATTCGCCATATCTAATGTCTTTTCTATTTCAAGCATATTATCTCCAGCTTCATTTCTAGTTATAATGATTAGTCCTCGATGTATTGCTTGAGGTCCTGCCTTGTATTAAAGGAATATCATTCAGTATATCTCCTAATTAAACATAGAGAGTTTTTACCCTATTTTCACCCAGACTTGCTTGGGGAGCTTACATATATTTCACTATAAGCAATATATAAACTCCATGCCTAGTGTAACTTTTAACTTTTCCCTACATACCACAATTTGTATCTTTCAACTAAGTATGTCGTTCTTTGTCCTTTCTACTTCGTCACTTGAATACAACCAACTACATACTCTTGTCAGACTTCCATGATTTCAAGACCCTATGCTAATTTTCCTAACATGTAATGGTACCTATTCCCTCTGAAATAGTCCTCACCTGAAAATCCGATCAAAGACTTTTTTGCTTCCGGAATATTTTACCTCAGAAGATGCCATCGTTCCAGTATCATTAGTATTATGTATTATAAAATGCATGCCCTGAAAAAAATTTTGGACGATTGATGTCTGAATGCTTTTCTATTAGCGTCATGTCCTGCACGATTTAACCAACACACCACCAATGTAAAGTTCAGTATTACTCCACACCCGCTTACATTTTTCTGTACAGTTTAAGATCACTACTTGCCATGTGATTGTTGCCCGTATCGCGCCACTAGGGGGCACGTACTTTATTCGGGATACGCTTAGATGGACGATCGGAGTGACAAAAAAGTTAAAAATTGCAACGGAGATATTAGAGGAGTTTGGAGATTGCACGAATTAATGACAAGAAGAAAAAACATATGCTTTTCATAGCATTTAAGATACCTAATTTTGTTGGCGAATGGATTTAGTGTCCGCAGTCATATAAACCCAAACAAACAACAAACAAGATACCTAATTAGGGTATATTCAATATCAAAATTCCAGCTACAAAATACGAAGCATTGTGGGGTTGAAGTTCCTGAAAAAAAGTAAGAGGCAAAGATCAACGAAGACTTTATAAGATGTTTAAGCCGACGCCGCCACATGAGGATTAAGACAAAGTGAATGATGATTATAATGATCGTTAAGAGTTTATTGAATAAATTGTCTCTTAAGCATGCTAATAAAACGATACTCATTGAGAGTGGATATTTTTACCAGGTAGTATTTGTGAAGTGAAGTTTTCATGTTGCAAATTCCTATTAGAATGTAAATGTATCCGAGAATACAAAGAAACAAGAATCCGAGAATATTGATATAAAGAGTGCGGTAAGACAGGGTTGTGTTCTATCGCTGCTACTGTTTAACCTATACAGTGAAGCCATATTTCAGGAAGCGATAGAGGAGCTAAGTGATGGAATCTCTATAACCGGAAGAATAGTAAATAACATAAGATTCGCTGATGACACCGTTATAATGGCAGACACCTGGGAATCGCTACAAGAATTGCTAAATAGAATTACCGATTATTGCATTCGATACGGACAAAAATAACAAGAAAGAACTAAATTTATGATCGTCTCAAAAACAGAACATGGAAATGAAAGGTTAATGATAGAGCAAACCCAAATAGAAAAAGTAAAGACACACAAACATCTGGGAACCTGGGTCGATAACAAAAATGACCAAAGCAAAGAAATTAAAATCCGAATTGCAACTGCAAGGCAAGCATTTATAAAAATGAAGACACTGCTTACAAACAAAGACCTTCAGTTGCCTCTCAGATTGAGGACTCTAAGATCCTACATATTTTCTATATTTCTATATGGAATGGAAGCTTGGACATTGAAGAGACAACACATAAGAAGAATAGAAGCGTTGGAAATGGGGTGTTATAGAAGAATATTGAAAATTCAGTGGGTTCAAATGATTACTAATGTTGAAGTCCTACGAAGTTTAAATAAGGAGTTAGAAATTATGAAGATAAAAACTAGAAAACTGGAATATTTGGGTCACATTACCAGAGGAGAAAAATACGAGTTGCTGAGAATTATTATACAAGAAAGGATCCAAGGAAGAAAAGCATAGGAAGAAAACGTATCTCCTGGCTGAGAAACCTTAGAGAATGGTTTAACTGTAGTTCATTATAACTGTTCAGAGCAGCAGCAAACAAAGTGACCATAGCCATTATGATATCCAACCTCTGATAGGAGAGGGAACTTTAAGAAGAAGATGTACATGTATACCTATTATCCAGTGTAGAACATCTAAATGAAAAAAAGTCTAATTATTCCCGAATAATTACCTCCTGTTCGTCTTAGTACTATCGGACATCGTTTACCTACCTAACTTGCCGGTGCTTACGTGTTAAAACTTCTTAAAATCAATGCAGAAGAGATCAATGGGATGGCCTTAATCATTCCTTATCCAAACATTAATCGTTTTCGAGAAAAGAATATAATCACCAATACTAGCAAGAATGTTGACGATAACTGCATCCTTTGGGTGTAAAAGTACACTCATTCGAACAGAAAACAGAAAAAATACGATTTATAGTTACCGTAAGCGTAATCCAAGATGTAACAAAAATATAATAGGTATTGCTCGATATAATAAAGAAATAAACATAAATTGTTAGTCAAAAAACTTGTGATGGGTTTCATAAAATATAATCTAAAAATTAAATGATAACCTTCCCTTCATTATCGGTAAGAAGAATATAGGATAATACTATACGTCTTTGTTTTTTAATTCTTCATACGGCAATATAATATGCGAGCAATAATACCGTATGAGTTTTAAAAGAGTAGTTTTCTTCCATTATCATGATCTAACATTTCAATATTTTGACTATAGGGCACAATTTCATTATCCACTTTAACTTTTCAAATTGATTATAAAAAAACAAATCAGTTACGAACCGTTTGGACAATAAATCTGTAGGTATTTAGCTCTCTGGTTTCCAAAGTATCAAAAGTGTTTGTAATGAATGTGCAATTTTTAATGAAATCCAATGTTTACTAAATCAAAACTTATTTACAGAATACAATAAATCAAACTATTATACTTTAATTTATAATACCATGATTTAAGAATAAAATAATTTATTCAATATAATATACATTTATTTCCATATACATCCACATAAAAGGCATAAATTGGACATACAATACTACAATAAAAGCTAGAATTTTAAAAGTACCTACATAAAAGTTAGACCCAAAAAAAACCCAAAAAACGTTTTTTGATGTTTTTTGTGCTGATTGAACGTATTTCGCAAAATTTTTGAATCTCTTAAAGGACTCAGTTACTTCAAATTATGTAGCTATATAAAAATCTTAATTTGATCTACATATTTGGAAGTCTATAAAATGGGAAATCTCCAAAGAACCTCTAAAAACTGTTTTTGGCTTTTTGAAGATGGCGCACCTTACGAAAAAATTTTAAAAAATATATAAAAATAGCTTTTGTTCAAATATACAAAATAAAAAAATAGACATACAGCCATTTCAACAAAAAACTTGCGCATTTTTCCAAAAAAATGAATTTTGAAATCCTGCACACTCAACTAACGAGCCTTTTTTAATTTTTAAATTGATTGCATCCCACTTAAAAAAATAATAAATATTATTCTAAAGCTATTTGCTTGTGGTATCTTATACAATAATATTGTTTTGTGCAATACTGTTTTATTTTTTATTCTAAAAATAATAAAAACGAAAAAATTACGTGTTTATGATTGGCGGGAGGTTATGGCGGATTAAAATTGCACTAAATTAAATTTTTTAATCTCATAGAACCTAAAAAATGATAAAAATTGAATTCTGGACATGATGAAGTGAGGGCAGTTTGCATTTCTTAATTTTTTAAAATATATCAAAATATTCTACCATATTACAAGTTTACCGTTTATTTTAAGATCTCTGTTAAAATCCCTACAATCAAAATATGTCCAATTTATGTCCATCCGGTATGCTTTTACACATAAAAACACAATATACACAAACATTCTATGTTATGTTATTGCTATTCCTTGCACTGCCAAACTTGAATGTTAGAGCACCTGGTGTATTTCAAATCCGTATCACGTCACTATCTTCTGCGACTAAACTATTTTTAAGTACATCTAGGCCAGTTTTCAAGAATAAGTTTTTATTTAAATTGAAATATATTTCCATTTTTAAGTTTTACGGAAAATAGTAACGCTAAAATGCAATTTTATTTTTAGTCCATAATTTTTATAATCATATACTTATTGAGTTAGTTAGTCTTAATAGTTCAGAGAAATAAAGGTTTTGTCGGGACACTTGAGCAGCCAGGTTTCAAATGGATTTTTTGGGTACTATATACCTAATACATTATAAATACAAAAATGCCCGTCACAGTTCGGACGAGAAACTTAGTTATTAACAAATAAGGGTCAAAAATGGCAGTTTTTTCATTTAAATCGCTACAGGTAAAAATAGGGTAATTAAATATATTATTTATACTATTCTTCTTTTTGTAGATGAGCGAAGGTTTAAAATGGCACTTTTTGAATTTTGGTCCGATCCTTTTTTGTTTCGGAAAGTGCAAAATAAGACTAAAATTTTAAAAATAAAAAATGTGCTATACCTTTTGCGCAAATGGCCTTAAGACTTTCGTATTGCACAAAAAATTGAGTCAATCATTTCATATAATTCAAAAAAAATTTAAGACGATTCGTCAATTAGTTTAAATTTTATTCAATTTTTTTATCGCAAAGAGCTTTTTTTTCGCAATGTTATTGTTTAGAAAATAATAATGACATAGCAATTCTGTGGAAACCACATAAAACACTCAAGAATAATAGTTATATTTTTACGGTATTGAAAAAAAAATCATTAAAAAGTCGTTTTTATCACTCCGAAAAAAGTTTAGTAAAATAGAGTCATTTTTGGCTTCTAAAAAATTCGAATAACTTTGTTAATATTGACTATAGAGTAAATCTACTTAATGATTTCAGAAGCTGGTATTTTTATACAAATTTTCAGAAAAAACCTTTTGTCTAGGTTAATTAGGTTCAAAGATAGCCACTTTTATTATTTAATTCGCAGTAACTTCTACATACATCAAATTCTCCTGTAACAGTGTTAGTTACCATACTACTCCGAAACGGCTTGGCCGATTTTTATAAAATTTTACACGTTTATCCTGTAGGACGTTGAAGAGGTTTTAATCTATTTTTATACCCATAAGTTATAAGGGGGGTTGCCCCCTGACATTTTTATTATTTTTTTGGACAAAATTATCTACCTTAATTTTATATGATGTAGAATTAAAAAATACATACAACCCTTAATTTTCACTCTTCTGTCACCAACCCCTATTTGTTAATAGCCATCTATATATTTACATCTATAAAATTCTCATGTCCCAGTGTTAGTTTCCATACTTCTCCGAGACCGCTTGACCAATTTTTATGAAATTATATATGTATATTCGGTAGGTCTTAGAATCGGTCGTAATCTATTTTTCATATCCCTGAGTGATAAGGGGAGTTCTCCCTAATATTTTGTAATGTTAGGTGGGATTGTGTGTACATAACGTACTCTATAAAACTACGAGTACATACAAATTAAAAAAATTATGATCAAAATCCATCAACAAGTTCCAGCGATATTAATCGCAGCATATATTTGCAGAATCAGTTTCATTTTTTGAGTGCACGTATTTTAGTAATTCCCCTCCACCGACCACGAATTAATTTCTTTCGGACGCCATTTTTAAAGCTTTATTAACCACTCTGTTGAGGTTTAAAGTTTACTCAAACTTTTACACATAACCTATATATCTTCAGCTTCAAAAAGGCTCTAGTTGGGTTGCTTAATTGTTATAAACAAAGTAGCCGTCAATTAAATAAAAAAGTGGCTAACTTTGACAATAATTAACCTAGACGTAAAGTTTTTCTTTGAGAATTCGTGTAAAAATACCAGTTTTTCAAATTCCATTGTAGTTTTAGTCTACAGTCAATATTAACAAAGCTATTAAAATTGTTTATAAGCCAAAAATGATTCTATTTTAGTAAAATGTTTTCTGAGTGATAAAAATGACTTTTTCTAAGATTCTTTAAATGCGTTGAAAACATGACTATTCTTTTTTCATGTTGTTTTCACAGAATTTCTGTGTTATTATTATTTTCTGAACAATAACATTGCGAAAAAAAAGCTCTTTGGGATAAACAAATTGACTAAAACTTTTCACGCAATATGAAAGTCCTAAATTTATTTTCGCCAAAGTTATAGCAAATATTTTTTTTTTTTTTTAATTTTAGTTTTATTTTGCAATATCCGAAGCAACAAATAATCGGACCAAAATTCAAAAGAAGGCTATTTTAAACCTCGGCTCATCTACTAGAAGAAAAATATTATAAATAAGACATTTAATTGCCTTTTTTTACCTGTAGAGATTTAAACGAAAAAACTCTCATTTTTGACCCTTATTTGTTAATAACTAAGTTTCTCGTCCGAACTGTGACGGGCATTTTTGTATTTATAATGTATTAGGTATATAGTACCCAAAAAAACCCATTTGCAACCTGGCTGCTCAAGTGTCCTGGACATGGTATATTTTTGCCTTATTTCCCTGGTGTATAACGTAGTTATCTTATACTACTTGTAATAGTAATTTTCAACAGAATAAGCCCTTCCAATGATCCTCAAAGCTATTCCAATCGAACAAACAGCTTCTAGACCAAATCGAGGATGCACCTACCAGTTGTTATCTCTCTGTACTTACGGAGAAGCCAGTTTTCAAAGAAAACTGAAGAGTTCTGCTGCTCTCATAGATCTCTTAACAGCTTTTTCGACACATAACAGTCTGGCGAGAACGAATGGTGTATAAACTCTTACGCAATATTCCTTCCAAATTGATCACCAGGTTAATAGGAAATATAATATGTTTTTGGCTTATATCTTAGTCAGAACTATGCATTACCATTAGGATTTTAGTTAAAAATAGCAATCTAATGCTTCTTGCGCTACTTTTAATTTTAAAAGGATTAAGAGTCAAAGTAAAAATGTATTTTTAGTTAAATTACTTTTTAAAATAAATATTTTCAGAAGATGGTGGTGTGTATGTATTTTATACCAACATTAAATTTTAAATTTGCATGTGTCAGTGTTAGACTAGCATAAAAACAAATGAAGTGTTGTTTAAATTGGTGTTTCTTTTATACACACATAATGTGATTCAAAGTTAGAAGAAGTTGGCATTCAAAGTAATTACTACTTATAGGTACAAGAAAATAACATTATATTATACCACTTTGTTAATTTACATAAAGGTATAAACTTAGTAAAATATATCTGAACTAATAACTAAAAAGGCCTTAAGTCAAAAATACCGATTTTGAATTAAATTTTTAGTACTTTTAAAAAATCGATGAAAATCGATGAAAAGCGATTGAATTTGAACGCTTAGTTGAATTTAATCGTTAGTTTTTAAAATAGAGATGAAAATCAGTCATTGTCTATTATTATTTTTCGATTTTTCGTAACGTATTAAAAAACTGAAATGGGCTAAATCCTAAAAGCTTAAATGGGTTTAGATGAAACTTCTTAAAGACCATTAATAGACCAGGGCCTTTAGCACAAAGTAAATCGATGTGTAAATACAGCATCAGGAAACTTGCGACTTTTTTCATTATGTTCAGGATGATCTCAAGAAAGAAGTCTACCATAGGAAAATGGGTGGACATGCATAGTTGCTTTTAAAAGTGTATAAAATGCTTCCAAAATACATAAGAATGCCAAGGCCAGATTTTGTTATTAAGGGGGTTTTTGGGGTTGCTGAAAACCAATTCGCCATCAGAACCAAGCACCGATGAACCTGGTGCCCAGATTCACTGCTAAGACACGTCGTCATCTGGTGTTTCGAGCTGACTGTGGCTAATAGGTGCTCCGATAGTTGCTTTTGATGACCTATTCTGGTACAGCAACCCTAAAAACCTCCCGTGTAATCATTTTGCATCAATTTAATGTCGAAAACCCTCGAAACTCAAGAAGATGATGTGTCTTAGCAGTGACACTGGGCAACAGGTGCTCCGGGGGTAGTCGTGTTCGGTGACACTAGAAACCCCAGAAGTAACAAAATTTGGCCCTTAGTATGCCATTTGGACATGTTTATTCACTTTTGGATGCATTTTATACACTTTAAAAGGCAATTATGCATTTCCACCCAATTTTTTATTGTAGACTTTTTTCTGATATCATCATCATGAACCCAATGTAAAACTCCACGAGGAAAAAATTTTCTGTAGTTGGCTGTATACCATTTATTACAAAAAACCATAAAATCCTATATAAAAGGCATATTTGTTAAAATCCCTATACAGGGCTACATCATAAAACAAACAGAACTAGTTTTCAATCGGTTGACCGTCACTTGCTTCTACACAGCCATGATGTGAACAAGTCAAATTTAGCTCAATGGTACCTCGAGCGTGAAACATTGGATATTTTGTACATCCATGTGTAAAGTCACATCAATTTTATATGTTCCTACGACGGATTAATCTTAAATGGCTTTTACCCTAATATTTTTACTTTGGTGGTTAGCATGTTTGATTCAAGAAACACTGATGATGATGGGTCAACCGATTGAAAACTAGTTCTGTTTGTTTTATGATGTAGCTCTGTATAGGGATTTTAACAAATATACCTTTTATAAAGGATTTCATGGTTTTATCCAATGTAAAACGTTCTAGTTAGTGTGTCTCTAGGTGTTGCATTTAAAAATAAATTTATTCCGGTATTTTTAGTGCTAAATGCCATGATATAGAAGGGCTAGGACAAAATGATCCGAACATAAGAAAATACAAACATTAATGAGGTAAAGATATAGCAAGGAGGCGCTATTTATTATTTGAGAATGACAAATTGCATAATCAACAGTTGTTGATATAAAAAGATCAGAATTTGATCTCAATCTAAGGTTACAATGACCTCTCACACTATTTATAACTCTGGAAGTATGGCACATTGCCGACAACTCCTTAATTCCTCCAATATAGGTATTTGCAATTGACTAAAAATACTAATATTTTACACGTGAGATTTAACTCTTTATCACCGTGAGTATTGAGTCACCCAGCTGCCGTTGCTTAATGCTAGTTTCGGGCTTATTCCTAGTAGTTCGTTTTTTCAGTACCACTTACATTTGAAAATCCACTTTTCCATCTGAGAAAGTGACCGATGAAATAATAGCAATCCCAGGTATGGCATATAGCCAAGTAAATGACTGTTCTGGAAAGTAATTTTCAGGGGCAACTCCGAATTGCATGAAAATTTGGATTTAGGCTCCACTTATCCTCCACTTCAAAGTGGAATTTTTGCCGTTGGTTGCTTTTGCTTGGGGGGTAACAGCCACCCTTTCTCTCGGTGAAAAAGCGCGTGTTTAAAATAAGCCAGGAAATGGATAATTTGACTGATTAATTATAAGCAACTTAATTCTATAGAGTTTTTTTTATGTAAGTCAATACTTTTAGAGTTATTTGCGATTGAAAATGTTAATTTTTCGACAAAAAAAACTACGTTTTCAGACCGTTTTTCGCAAATAACTCAAAAAGTAAATATTGTATCGAAAAAATTCCTCAGAAAAATGTAGCATATAAAAAAACAAAAAAAAATGGTGCACACTTAAGTCTATAAACTGAGTAAAAGAAAAGTTTATAGCTCATGAAAAATACGTTCTTATTCGTCTAATTCCAAATCGAATATTTCAACGTAAAATAACCGCAAAATTAAGCAATTTTCGGGAAAAACTTATTAACATTTTTTAATGTGTTTAAAAAAAGCTTTATTTTTATATTTTACAAAATTTCTAGCATCAAAAATAAACGAGTAACACTGAAAAAAATGTTGGCCTCTATATTTTTGGTAAAAAAAAATCGTGAAAATCTTCCTCTATTTAGCACCCTAAATAAAATTAATCGTTACCACTTTACCATTTACTTTAAATGTATGTATATTTTTTATATGATCTGTAAGTTTAACCGGTTTAAAGGGCTTATTTAAAAAAAAATTGTTTTATAGTAACAAAATTTTTTTCTACAAATTGTGGAAACATTTACTATTTTCAAAATAACTTAAAAAGTATTGGTGATATGAAAAATCTCAAAAAGCAAAAAAATGTAGATTTTGCTGTTATAAATATGTTAGTTTTATTTTGTTTTTCTGTTAGACAAAAATTGGTAAGATGTGGCTGTTCAAATTTTGCATACACTCGTGATTAATGACTCGTTCAAGTCCTTTACACTATAACCCTTTCAAAAATAAGCACTTTAAACAGGTGAAACTGACAGAGCATATAAAAACTAGATAATTAAAATAAATTGCTTGTAAAGCGGTAACGATTAATTTCATTTGGGGAGTTAAACACGGGGAGATTCTCATGACTATTTTACCAAAAAGAAGGGGCCGACTTTATTTTGAACGTAACTCGCGTATTTTTATTGTTAGAAACTTTTAAAAACATCTAAAAAAAAAATTTTTATACACTTTAAAAAAGTTTAAACCGGTTTTTCCCGAAAAGTGCTTCATTTTTTTTGTTATTTCACGATGAAATATTAGATTTGGAATTGGACGAATAAATACGTGTTTTTCATAAGCTACACATTTGCTTTTGCTTGATCTATAGACCTCACGAATACACAACTCTTTTCGTTTCTTTTCTAAGCTACGTTTTTGCTAAAAATATTTTTTTCGATAAAGTATTTACTTTTTGAGTTATTTGCAAAAAACCGTCTGAAAACGTAATTTTTTGTCGAAAAATAAACATTTTTAATCGCAAATAACTCGAAAAGTAATGACACATAAAAACTCTATAAATCAAAAGTTGCTAATAATCAGTCAATTAATCCATTTCCGGGCTTATCTTGAATGTATGTTTTTTCAACCCCGAGAAGGGGTGTCTGTCAACCCCACATAAAAGCAACCAACGGCACAAATTCAACTTTGAAGTGGAGGGTAAATAGAACCTAAATCCAAATTTACATGCGACACGGAGTTGCCCCTGAAAAGTACACGGTATCGCCCTATTTTCCGTTCATTTACTGGTCTAATATAAATCTTAGAAAAGAAGGTTTGTCCTGTATTGTAACTACAGTAAAAACTCTATTGCGAAAGCAGTATATTGGATTATGAAAAATAAATCGCAAATAAAACATAGATAAATATAAAGTGGAAGTGTTTTGATTAAGTATGGGATATAGAATATATTTCTCATATAAAATACCAACAGATAGAGAACATAGAGAATATAGATAATAGTTCTAAGTAAGAAATATATAGAGCTTTTTACTTTGTGTACATGCTTTTAGATGCAAAAAATAGAAAGTGTGATGTAAATGAAACGAGTACCTACTTCATTTATAAATAATGGTAATCATACCTTTAATACAGTTATAAATTGTAGGCACAAAATAAAAAAAAAAACAAAATGTATTCTACATTAAAATGCCCAAGATATAGAAGAAGAAATTTGTGAGTCACCAAAGCATTGATGTGAGAGTTGACATAGGAATTAAAAATGATCAGAATTGTAGCTAGTATAAAGATCTGTAGTCCAATTTTATAAATGTCTTTTCGACAGAAAGCAGAATCATATGCCAGAAGAGTAAAAGATCATCATTGCAGTTAACTAATAAAACTGGCATAATAAAAAATATAACTAATAGATAATGATAAAAAAAGGTTCTTGAATAAAACCTAATCAATAGTTTGATCATTTCATTGAACGATAATAATAATTTAATTGTAATTATACCTACCATAGGCGACAAAACATAACTTTTTTGGAATGGTTTTTAACGTAAATTAAGTTTAGGTAAATCCTTGTGGGATCGGTGAGACCGCAGACGTTCGAAAAATAAAATAAAATTTTAAACAATCGATGTATAATGTTATGCTTTTAAATTAATAAATATAATAAAGATAAAGGTAAGTCTCCGTGCTTTTGATGTCAGATACACGCTAGTCACGTTTTTTAATATTTTTGTTTACATTATGCTCTTCCCCTTATGATACTCAAAAACTAAACGAATATATTACATCTAGTCCATTCACTCACTGTAAAATATTGCAAAACTTCTAAATTTTAAAGAATCGATTGGATTGATATGAAATTTGGCATACGTATACCTAACATGTCAAATAAAAAAAAGACATTGTGTCGATATGTGCTTCTTTTCGGGGATGAATTTCACCCCTTCTCGTGGGTAAAAAAATATACGTTCACAATAAGTCCTAAATTGCATAAACTGACTAATTCTAAGCAACTTTTTTCTGTAGTGGTTTTTTACTAAGTTAACAATTTTTGAGTTATTTGCGAGTGAATATGTTCATTTTTTCAACAAAAAACCACGTTTTTAAACGGTTTTTAGCAAATGACTCAAAAAGTAAGTATTTTGTGGAAAAAAATATTTGTAGAAAAAATATAGCTAATAAAAAAGTGAATAATATGGTGTATGTATGAATTGTCTTCACACAGCAGAAGCAGAGTTGTAGCTATAAATAGGTTCATATTCTTTAAATTCCAAATCTAATAATCTAACGTGAAATAACCAAAAAATTAAAAACTTTTTGGGGAACCTCATTATAATTTTTTAAACAGCTTAAAACATCTTTATTGTCGTTTCTTAAAAAAGTTTTTAGCGTCAAAAGTAAGCTAGTTACGCACAAAATAAAGTTGGTCCTTTTTTTTTTGGTAAAAAATTGTGAAAATCACCCCCTAATTATCATCCCAAATGAAATTAATCGTTATCGCTTCACAAGTTCCTTTACTCGTGTATATATAATATGATCTGTAAGATCGGATCTGATCGGTTTAAATTGTTTAATTTTGAAAGGGCTGTCGTTGAACGAGCTTAAACGAGTTACAAATCACATATGCAAATTTTGAACAGCCATATCTTAACCAATTTTTGTCTTAGACAAAAATAAAGAGTCGAAAATATTCAGAAAAGCAAAACCTACATTTTTTTTGAGATTTATCAAAAATAATTTTGAGGTTAATTTGAAAAAGAAAATATTTTTTTAAAAATTAAAAATTAAAAATATTTTACTTTAAAACCAATGTTTTTCAAAAAAAAAGTACTTTGGACTGATGAAACATACAGATCGTTTAAATAAAGCAACTAAAGCTACAACGATTAATTTCGTTTAAGATGCTAATTAGGAAGTAGTTTTCCTGATTTTTTTACCAAAAAAAAGGGACCACCTTTATTTTGAGCGCATCTTGCCTACTTTTGATGTTAGGAAAGTTTTTTAAAAACAAAGATAAAACTTTTTTAAACGCTTTAAAAAAGTTGTAATGATTTTTACCCAAAAACTGTGTAATTTTTTGGTTATTTCGCGTTGAAATATTCAATTTGGAATTTGACGAATATGATCTTTTTTGATTAGCAAAACTCTCGTTCTATTGGGTCTAGACACCTCATGAATACACCATTCCTTTCACTTCTTTATAAGCTATAGTTTTACTAATATGTTTTATTTTTGATAAAATAATTAGTTTTTGAGTTATTTGCGAAGAACTGTTTATGACTATGCACTGATGAAACTTACACAGATCATTTAAATAAAGCAAGTAAAACTATAACGATTAATTTCGTTTAAGATGCTAATTATTAAGTAATTTTCCTGAATTTTTTTTACCAAAAAAGGGGACCACTTTTATTTAAATCGTTTAAAGACGTGGTTTTTGTAGAAAAATTCTTAGTAAAAAAACGCAATAGAACAAAAGTTGCTTAGAATTAGTCAATTTATCCATTTCCTGACTTACTTTAAACGTATATTTTTTCACTCCCGAGAAGGGGCGAAACTAACCTCTAGACCAAAAGCACACATCAGCACAATATCAGTTTTGTCCTTTGGCATGTTAGCTATATGTATGCCAAATTTCAGGTCAATCCAAGCGGTTCTTAAAAACTTACATACAACAAAAACTGTGAATAAATGGACTAATCCCATTTTTGTTCAAAACATTGGATGTAATATAGCATAGAATGCTTGTGTACCCCGCACTGCTTTGTTCGATGTTTTCATTTTGCACTGTTATATCAGATCAACACTAGAGCACTACGTCCGTGTTAGGGCCAAATCAAGAGTTCTGGGAGGATCTCTAGGTCGTACCTTTTCACGGTCTTGTGGAGGATTGGCGGGGACGTCTACCGCCAATCGAGATTCGTTTGGTGGTAAAGAGCAGCACAAATCCAGCAGTATTCGGGTGAGTTTAAATTGCAATAAAAAACCTTTCAAGTGAAAAGTCTTAAAAAGAGTAGAAATGGTCCTTAAAAGTAGAAATGGTCGGCTAGGCCGAAAAAAGTTATAACATACTGTTCACACTTCGTACATCTGTCATTTGATCGAGTCGAAAAATGTTGTAGTATGGGAGGAAAGTACCTATGCCAAATTTGCCATCACCCGAGCGTTATTGGGTGTTGAAGATTATGTCCTAAAGCCAAAAAAAGTTAAGTTAAGTGTTCCATTTTAGCAGGGACTTTCCATTTTTTAATTTAGTTTTCCATTTCCAACAATCGTTTTTTCCGATTATAGAGCGCCATCTATCCATAATTCGAAAAAAATGTATCGAATAAAAGTTACCTTTTTTTCGGAAGAAATCCAAATCTGCAATAAAAAAATGGGGCCTTTTATTTAAGATTTTAAAGTAACCCGCCACCCCACCTCCAGGAGATTTTCCAAAATTATTAAATACGTGTTTTTTTGCAGTTTTTGGATCTGATGTTCATTTCGCGAAATATTCGCTTTTTTTGGGAAACTTTGTAACTTGCCCATTTCCTTACGCCCCGCTCAAATCGTCAGATTTTTGAAATATACACTGTTCTGCATGTACTTAATCTTAATCTGACGATTTCGAGTTTTTCTAAGGATAGATTATTTTTTAGACCACCCTTAACGAACTCCCCTGAATTAAGAGCTAATTTATGGTAGGGATACATTTACAGGGTGCAAGGTTTCTCCCCATATGATTTTCTAACCGCTCTAGTAACTGCAAAAATTCCCGCTTGGGCTCCCCTACCAATAGGTAATTGTCATAAATCCTGAAAATAATCTGCCAGTTGACTCCACTTAAGAAGGCGGGGGTTTGAACCCTACCATGATTAAAAATTGTTCATATGTTTTGTGAAAGTCCCGTGTGCTGTTCTGGATGTCTTTAACCCTTTTTACAATTTTTTAAATATAAAAATTCAACCTCCGACCCGGTTTTCTAAAACTACATAAGGAGTTTAAAAAAAAATTCTGTACAAAAATGGATCCCTCCCGTTCCGCCTTCACAGCGGCTCCAAGTAAAATGAACTATCTTCTAAAACCCTAAAATAAACTACCTTCATGTTATTTCTAAAAGCTCGACATGTATCAATACTGTACCTACTTATTATTTGTGAATAAATTCTAAACATCTCAAGTACTTTCCAGACTTCAATACCTATTTTTTTTGTCTTTCGTTAGTATCCTGTTCTAATACATATTGGAAGGCGAGTGAAATCGCTTCAAGTGAATTCAATCATACATTATAAATAATTGTTATTAATTTTATGGCTTGCTTTCCTGTTTTATAGTATGTTTTGTAAATACACATGTACAATAAATTCATAGCATTTAAAAGTCTTTTAATATTTTCCCTAATAAATGTGGAATATATTAAAAAAGTAAATAATAAACAATTATCTCATGCGTCAGATAATTTATATGGATGGTGTATTTTGTTAACTGACTAAGGAACTCATTTCTAAACTTGTCACAAATGTTAGGTTTTATTATGATACGAACTTTGTTAACAAAACAAAACGTAAACTAGTACTAGCAAAATGTAGTTACTAGAGTCGACTAACTTTTAAAATTTAATTTTATTATTAAAATTTTTCACGTTATTGATTTTGCTTGGGTTTCTTTCTTCTTTTGTGCTTTGTGGTTTATAATCTTTAGCAGCACATTATAAATTTCTTCTGTTTAGATTGGGCGTAATCAGAATTTATAGTAGACAGTATGTTTTATCAGATATAAACTATTTGTCTTTTAATTGTCCGCTCTCTTGTTAAAGGTTCGTGATAAACTCCTTAATTTTTATTCCATCTAATGATCAACTTAGTAGCTTTTTGAGTGTACATTCCTTGTTATAGTATCTGTCATATTTTCTTCTCCTCTTCTTCGTTTTCTTTAAATTTTTGCCCTGAATAATAAGTTGAAGTAATCTATTTTTGGTACGTTCAAAATAGTCTTTTATCAATAGATTATTTTTGTCCCCTCCAAACAAATATTTTGGAGGTATATTTTTAACGATTCTGCACTATTGCGTTTTATAACTATTAAAGTAGTAAATAGTTAATTATCACCTCGTCTAATAGATGCTTTCTCTAGTTTTCTAATCTTTGTTAACATGCTTTTACCATAATTCTTTATTCGAACTATTTCTAGTTTTTTAGCCAAACTTTGATTTTTAAATAAAAGAGTATGATACTTTTCTAAGCGTTATTATTTTTCTTCATGTACCATGTCCCTTCCGTTGGTTCAGAACGTTGGTTACCATCTTAATTTTATTAATTGCCGCCCTAAGTAGCGTGCTTTTGTCAATATCATACCGGTCTCGCAAGTTCTCCAACCATGAAGTCCTTCTTCGTCCTGGACTGTATTTGACTGATATTTTCTCTTGCATAATATTTTGTAGCCACCTACATTTGGGACCTTTTATTACATGTTCGAAATAATTCAGCTTTCTCTTTTTGGATGTTGAAAGGTGACCCATATTTTTTTGCAGAAATTGCTTGAAAATAACTCATGTAATAATATTCCATTTATCCTCCCACTCAAAAAGGTCCGGAACACTGTTTAAATAATCAAAATGTCAAAAAATTAAGGAAAAATTCGATTGTTTTTTTCGTTTTTTTGATTATAACTTTAAAAGTATTCATTTTCAAGAAAAACTGCGAATAAAAGATGCGCGATTAAATTTCCTATAATATAGGATTAACTAAAAATTTTAAAAGTTGTTACCCTTGTTGCAAAATACGCTACACATAGGACCTTCATATTTCACCTTAAAAAACTTAAAAAACTAATAAAACAACAGTGTCAATTCCATTGAGATCGGTTCAACAGATTTCACAAAATAAATTTTGCAATCCAGCTTCCGCAAAAAAATTCATTTTTTCAAAATGTTGCAGGACTAAAAATAAAACAGATAGCAAGTTGAAATTAAGGAGATTAAAATCGGTTAACTTCCACGGCGTCAGGTATTTTTTTTAATACATTAATTTTGGTGCTACGCTCAGGACAGCGGATACCTTTGCTCTGATTGGGCATTCCAATGACATTTGATAATCTTCTTCTTGTGGTGCTTTCTCTTTTAGTGGAGGTTAGCGACTACACTGGCAAATCTGTCTCTGTCCAATGCGGCTCTAAACAAAGATGTTGAATCAAGGCCGGTCCCGTCTCTGATATTTCTAAGCCATGAAATCTGGCGTCTACCGGGACCCTGTTTTCCTTCAATCTTACCCTGGATGATCAGTTGCGCGAGTCGGTACTTTTAGTTTCCCATTATGTGTCCCAGGTAGCTAACTTTTCTGACTCTAATGATTTTCAGCAGTTCCCTATCTATACCTATTCTCCTCAGAACATCTTCGTTGGTGGTGTGGGTTGTCCAAGGATTTTAAAGATTCTTCTATAAAGCCAGAGTTCAAAGGCTTCTAACTTGTTCATCAGTGTTGTGTTGAGTGTCCAGGCCTTCGTTCCATACAAAAGTATTGACCACACATAGCAATGCAGAAAACGACATCTAAGGCTGGTACTAATGCTACTGTTACAAAATAAGCTTTTCATTTTGATAAACCCCTGTCGGGCTATCTCTATTCTCGCCCTTACTTCTTGTTTATAATCAAGTTCATTATTGAACCAGCATCCAAGATATTTGTATTGGCTTACGTATTCAAGCTGTTGGTGTTTCACATAATATATTGGAAGAGTTAAATTTTTGTTCCTTGATATTTTCATAATTTTAGTTTTTGCAGTATTGATCTTCATACCCATTTTTTCACAACTCTCAGTAACCGTATCCAACTATGCAGACTGCAGTATCTGCAGACTATGGTCCGAATCAGTCATTAATACCGTGTCATCTGCACAGCGGATGTTATTTACTCTTTGACCGTTTATCCTGATTCCTTCTAAAGAGTGCGATAAAGCGTTCGATAAAGCGTTCTAAAATATTACCTCAGAGTAGACGTTAAACAGTATGGGTGATAACACACAACCCTGTCTAACACCTCGTTGTATTTCAATTGGCCTCGACGTGTTACCTTTGGTCTTTATGATTGCTGTCTGATTCCTTTATTGGATTGCCTCTATAATTTTAGAATCTCTTTTGTCGACTCCGATGTCGTTCAATCTTTCTATTAAGGTCTTGTGCTTCACCCTATCGAACGCTTTCTCAAAATCTATAAAACAGACAAAAATGTCTGCTTGCTGATGTTTGCATCTTTGTGTCAGATTTTAAAGACAGAATATTGCTTCTCTTGTCCCCATACCTTTTCTGAAGCCAAATTGTTCTTGACCGGTGACCTCGTCACAACTTTTATATATTTTGTTCTCTATGATTCGCAAGAAAAGCTTCAGAATGTAATTTAATAGACTTATAAGGGGGAAGTCCTGGCATAATTTGGCGTTCTTCTTTTTAGTGGTATGACGACGGATTCAAGCCATGATTTAGGGATCGTCTCTGTATTGTAAACATTATTAAATAGTCCAAGAAGAAGGTCTAAGTTTTACTCGTTGATTAACTTCAATAGCTCAGCTGGTATTTCATCTTTTCCTACAGATTTGTTGTTTTTTAGTTGACGCAGAGCATATTCCAATTCAGACTTTAGTATTGGACGACCTTCGTCGTTTTCTTTATTTAATGTAGGAGGTTCTCTGATCTCATAGAAGAGTCCCTTTATATAGTCTTCCCACATGTTTATTTGTTTGTTTGTCCCACATTTGATAATAATTGATAAATTTTAATTTTTAGTACATTTCGATATAAATAAATGCTGGGCGCATATAAATAAGAGCTGGGCGGTCCACAGTAGACCACCTGTACTCTATTACGCAAGTTATTGAGAAAAAAACAGCCGTCAATAAAGAAGTTCACCTGGTATACGTAGACTTACAAAAAGCATATGACAGTGTGCCCCTCAGCAAACTATGGTCAACCCTTTATCAAACCAACATTAAACATGGTCTTATCAAAGCAGTCCAAAGTCTGTATAATGGAACTACTGCAAAAATTAAAACTGGATCAAGGATGTCTGAGGGATTTAAGATCACGAAAGGATTGAAACAGGGTTGTTGTATTTCGCCTACCCTTTTTAAAATTTATCTGGAACAAGCACTCAAGCTGTGGAAAAGAAAATGTAATGGCATGGGAATCCCTCTCAATGACGACACAACACTATACACTCTATGTTTCGCTGATGACCAAATTCTGATTGCTCAAGATCATGACGACTTAAGTTACATGACGCGGAAGCTAATAGAAGAATATAACAAATGGGGTCTCGAAGTCAACATTAAGAAAACTGAAGCCATGTGTATTGGAGGAACAAAACAGTCCATTACATTAGACGATGGGGTAGAAATTAAACACTGCGATGAATACAAGTACCTGGGCATGAAGATAACTCAAGATGGAACACTCGATGCTGCTATAAAAGACAGAAACATGCAGGGTAGAAAAGCCATATCCATGATGAACGGCATTCTGTGGGACCAGACAATATCTAAAGCGAACAAACAGCTCATATACAATAGCATACTTAAAAGTATAATCACATATGGCAGTGAAGTTTGGCCACTGAAACAAAGAGCGCAGAAAATGTTACTAGTAACAGAAATGGACTTCTGGAGAAGAGCAGCAGGCAAATCAAGAAGAGATCGGATACCGAACGAGAGAATACGAGAAATGATGGGAGTAACACATACAATACTTGATGACATAAAAACAAAACAATTGGTATGGTACGGCCATGTACAGAGAATGCCAGATGACAGGATCCCTAAACAGATTTTGGCATGGACACCACAAGGGAGAAGAAAAAGAGGAAGGCCGAGAAGAAGCTGGAGGGAGGGAATTGAAAAAGAACTAGAGGAAAGAGAAATCCCTCCAGGTCTATGGTTAAACAGAGAAGAATGGCGGTTAGGAGTCGGAAGGCGTCGGAGAACGCTGTAAACCGATAGTAGTAGTAGTAGCGATATAAATAAATAAATTTGTTTATTGCAAAATAAAAACACATACACTGTCCTTTGAAATAACACTTTTTTTAGCAAAAAATTTCTTTGTTCATATATTTTAACTTAGAGAATAAAAGTTTATTATTTTTAAACAAATGCAATTGTTTAAACAATATTTCGCAAACAATAATCAAATTAGTTTGATTTTTGTGGAATTAAAATATCTATTAAAATACATACAACAAAATATAGAGTAAGAAAATAATATATGAGATAAATATTGGAAGGAATTTTGAAAAATAATTTTTTTTGCGAAAGCTGGATTGCAAAATTTATTTTGCCAAATCTATTAAAGCGATTTTAATAAAATTTACAGTATTAGACCAGTGCAGATAGCTCTAAAATGGACCAAAAAAATAAAAAATTAATAGCAGGATGAGACCAATTCCAAATGAAAGTACACATATTAGATAACATGTGAAACATTTTTCACCAAATCTGGATGAGGGGAACATGGGTTGGGGGAGCATTTTTAGGGGTGAAAACGGTTAATTACGTTTTGCGGCAAAACGGCACATCCTATCGAAAAAAATTAAATTGCAAAGTTGTAGGCAATAAAAAGGTCTACAACTTTTGTAAATAAACATTTTTCACATAGCCTCAAAATATCCGAGAAAATCGGAAAATTCAATGTTTTTGATTTTATTTTTTTTTCTCACTGAAAAAAAAAATGATTTTTTACCAAATATGGTGGAAACTTACCTCTTTCTGTCCCAAATAGGCTGTAATTTTTCTGTATAAAAATATTTTTTAAAACTCTTGTTTTTTATGTCTAAGGGAAAATGTAAGCATTTTTTCAATTGAAAAATCTCCCGAAATTTTTTTAGCTTTTTTAAAGAAGTTGGCATTTTTTTTTTGTTTATGGAGACCTCTATTTTCTGATGGTGTAAAAAAATATATACGTTACTGTGGAAAATTTTGTCACAAAAGGCAAAAATCGGAAATTTATTTTCAACCTCTCACCATTTTCAGATTCTCAGACGTAATATAAGTTGCATAGCGAGCAGGAACCAACGAACCTCTGTTAAAAATTTACTATACTAATACCGTTGTCTGTGATTTTTAATTTTGTGATTAAATTATGGTTAAAAAAATCAAAAACACGCTTTTAAAGCACTAAAAATTTAAAAATAAAATATTACTAGCTTTAATTTTAAAAGTTATTTTTAAATTTTTAGTGCTTTAAAAGCGTGTTTTTTATTTTTTTTAAACTATATATTTTTTTTAAAGGTCGGCCTACTTACCTAGAAACTACATTTTTTTTAAAACATTTTTTCTCATGAACCAAATTAAAAGTCGCAACAACTTTTTTAACGAAAAAGTTTATTTAATAAAAAAATAAAGTAATTATTATAATTTTAATGGCCAATTTTTCATCAATTAATTAAGTATTTGCTTCTTTGATGGCATTTCTTCATCACATTCGGTAATGCTTACAGATTCTGCAGTTTCCTCTAAATCTTCTAGACCATCATGGTCTTCGTCTACATTTTCTTCATTTGGCGTTGGTTTCTCATCCATAATGGCATCATATTCATTAATATAAAAAATATGGTTTTCAACATTGGAGGATTTATCAGAAGTACCTACAATTTGAACATAAATTGGTACATTTCAAACCATGCTTTCGGCACCCACATTTTTGACTATTGCATCCAGTCTCACAGCTGCAGCAAATACTACTTAGTAACATTTCCGGAATTAATTCTGCATTTGTGAATATGGGCACAATGCCACCTTCATGTTGCTTCCAGCCCCAATTTGTTGCAGTCACTTTGTTACCCATCCAAGATTGAATCTGATGGTATGCTCTGTAATAGTGTTGTTCTGCTGCGCCTTCAGTTGGTGGGAGATTAGCTAGTTTAAAAGAAGTTTTTACTCTTGCTAATTGGTATTTGTTAAATTTTAATTGATTCAAACTTATATTTTCATTTCTACATTTATAAATTGATAGAATTAATTGTAAACCATTTTTGGCGATATTTTCTTTACTTGCATCTTTTTTGTAGAAAATATTGGCTAAATGTGACAAGTTTTTATTGTCTAATAATGCTTTCACTATGTTTTTGCCATAAATCAAGTTATTTAGTTATTAGCGTATCATCATTATAATTTTTCTGACAACTTTTATGAATAAAAGCTGATGTAATATTTGCAAATTTTTTGTATCTACTGTCAAATATTTTTTTACCTGACTCCACTAAACGTTTCAAAGCATTTTCTTTTATTTTATACAACTGCTTATTATCTGCCTCATTGCAGATTATACAAACAGACTCTTCCATATCCATAGTGATAATCTACAAATACAAAATCATGATTTTACAATTTTCTCTTTGAGTAAAACTAAATTTGCTTGTGCAAAAGAAAGAAATTATTGTTTGTTAATATTGTACTGAAGTACCTATTTTTAATTTATTTTGAATATGTATGTATACACCGTTCTTAGGCGTCAACGCCCTTCGGTAGGGATCTATGGAGGAGTATCACCAAGCCGGAAGCCCTTATCCCTTCCCGTACCGCTCCTCCATAGGTCGATCAGACGCCAGTTTATTCCAGACCAAGCCGTAGACTCTATTGAGTTTTATACTACGGCGTTGGCCTTTTATAAATTTCATGACCTAGCTGAGGCTCGAACCAGCGACCGCAAATCGCAAATCCACTAAACTTGTCGATCGACTGAGCCCCAGCTAACTGGACCGTCAAGACCGACTATTTTGAATATATTGTATTAAATTTTTATTAAAAATTTGTTAATTTAAAAAAATAAAAAAATTTCAGGTTATTTTAGTCATACTATTTATGAAAGAAAATGATAATATTTCATTGATTAATTGAGAATAAGACACAGGTAGTATTTACCTTTTTATGTAGATTCCACAATTTCCTTTAAAATAAATAAATTTGTCACTAAATGGGCTGCACCTACTCGTTATGCAACTTACATTACGTCTGAGAACCGGAAAATGGTGAGGGGTTGAAAATAAATTTCCGATTTTTGCCTTTTGTGACAAAATTTTCCACAGTAACGTATATATTTTTTTGCACCATCAGAAAATAGAGATCTCAATAAACAAAAAAAAAATGCCAACTTCTTTAAAAAAGCTAAAAAAATTTCGGGAGATTTTTCAATTGAAAAAATGCTTACATTTTCCCTTAAACATAAAAAACAAGAGTTTTAAAAAATATTTTAAAAAAAAAAATTACAGCGTATTTGGGACATACAGAGGTAAGTTTCTACCATATTTGGTAAAAAATGTTTTTTTTTTCAGTAAAAAAAAAATAAAATCAAAAACATCGAATTTTCCAATTTTCTCGGATATTTTGAGGTTATGTGAAAAATGCTTATTTACAAAAGTTGTAGACCTTCTTATAGCCTACAACTTTGTAATTTAACTTTTTTCGATACGATGTGCCGTTTTGCTGCAAATCGTAATTAACCGTTTTCACCCCTAAAAGCGCTCCCCCAACCCATGTTCCCCTCATCCAGATTTGGTGAAAAATGGTCCACATGTTATCTAATATGTGTACTTTCATTGGGAATTGGTCTCATCCTGCTATTAATTTTTTATTGTTTTTTTGCTATTTACACTGGTCTATATTGTTTTACTATATCACAAAATTTCTCTGGGTAAAATATGAAGGTCCTAAGTATAGCACAAATGGCTAAAAAATGTAAAATGTAAATACTTCTTTTTTATGCTTTTTCGCAATTATTGCTATTTTAAAACAAGTGTGACAATTTTTAAAATTTTTAACCAATCTTATATTGTAGAAAATTTAATTAGGCAACTTTTATCTTAGTACAATTTTTCTCGAAAATGAATAGTTTTAAAGTTATAATCAAAAAACGAAGAAGAAAATCGAATTTTTTCTTAACTTTTGACATTTTGAATATTTAAAATGTTCCGGACTTTTTGAGTGGGAGAATAACTCATTTATTATTACATATATGAGTTAATTCCAAGCGATATCTGCAAAAAATATGGGTCACCTCTTAACGTTCATCTCAAAACAGATGCGCCCTAGACTATTAATGCTTTTTATAATCTCAGTCTCTCTGAGACGTTTTCTTATTCTTCGTTTCCTAAAGACTCTATTTTTGATCCATTCCTTGAAACAGACTGTATTTTAGGTCACAGCGTTATTCTCCGTTATCATTATTCGTGGCGTTTTTTGTGTATTTGAAATGTCTCTATAAATTTTTATTTGGCACTGTCCTTCTTAGCGATTCTTTGTTTTAAATATTGACGGGTATCATGTTCTATAAAATCTCATAACCGTAAATGGTGTTAAAACAAAAAGATATTTACAAATGTTGCTTGGTGACTCCATTTGCAATAACTCTTTTAAATTGCTGTTTGTTGAACTATTTTCACATTTTTGTATTTCAAAAAGAGACAGTTTACCTAATACAGATGCTTTCGGTTAACTGTCACTTTTTAATGAAAAAATCTTGAGAATTAAGTAATAATAATAATAATTTAACTAATCTGCCTGTTTGTTCACAGATTTACAATGGACGGAGACCTGAATTTTAAATTATAAGATTTTATCCACAGGACGAAAACACCAAAGATTATTATATTAATATATATAATTGTTTTGTTTTTTATCTTTATTTTGTATTATTCTGTGATAACATTTTCCCATTTTTTTCTTCTTTGTGCACTTTCAGAAATATAAAAATATAAGTTCTAAGATAACTGTTAGTATTTTTTAGCAGTTCAGTATGTTAGTAATTCATTATTATTAGTCTTGTCGCCAGAGGGGTACAACGGCCTCCTTAATTCAGATCCTAAGTTTTTTTTTTATGTATTTTGACCCGTAGAACACGAATTTTTTGGCTAACAGTTGATCCGGATGTCGATAAGATTGTGAGTGTAGCATAAGATTATAAACAAAGAACTTGAGGAATTACATAACAGCGATTTTTTGCAAAACAAAACATTGTTTTGTATTTTTTTTTGTATTTTGTATTAACTTTCAAAAAATTAAAAACGTTCAATTTTTGAACCCGAATAACTTTTGAGTAAAAAATAAAATAGGAATTATGCTTACTGCATTTGAAAGTTCATGTCAAATTCTATCGGTTTTCATTATTCGCATTGCTTAAAATTAAGTTTTTATTTATTAAACAAAGGCATAAACACATAGTGTTTCCCGTGCCCAAATGCATGCGTTTTAATGTACGTAATCTACGTAGAAACTGTCTGTATGCGCTCCTACTCTTTCGATTTCAAATGAGAAATGTATTGAAAACATCATTCAATCACTACGTGTTTATAGCTTTGTTTAACAATAAATAAAAATTTAGCAATGAAAGTAATCAAAACCGATAGACTTTGACTTGAACTTTCAAATGCGGTAAGCAGAATTGCTATTTTATTTTTCAATCAAAAGTTATTCGGCTTCAACAATTGCCAATTTTCGATTTTTTGAAAGTTCAACGGCGTTTATGTCGAAAACTAGGCATCCTACGAAAAAACTTGTAAAAACATTTTTTGCTTAGAATGACCCAAAAAATACAAAAAAATGTTTTGTTTTGCGAAAAATCGCTGTTATGTGATTCTGCAAGTTCTTTGTTTATAACAATTTTATCAACATCCCGATCAACTGTTACGCAAAAAACTCGTGTTCTACGGGTCAAAATACATAAAAAAACTTGGGTAATTCCATCTGAATTAAGGAGGCCGCTGTACCCCCACTGGCGACAGGACTATATGCATATTACCTACAAAAACATTTTTGGTATATACCTTTTATAGGATGTGATGTTTCATGTTTCAATAAATTTTTCTCTGAAATTAACTGAATGTAACTGAATGTAACAGCAAGTGACAGTAAGTGACTTGCTGTTGCGTTTAGTAAATTTCAATTTCCGACTTATCATCGACTTATTTCGTATGCTTTAAATGATGACGAACGGGTAAAGATTCGGGGACTCAACTGTAAATATGTATACGTTCACATACTTCTAGCTGGTCAATAATCTATCGAAGATTTCTTCTTCTTCTGCCGCACTCGATTGCTAAATGTTTGCGATCATTACATCAACATTTTCTATATTCTGCGTTGCTCTTAGTAATTGTTGAAAGTTCATGCCCGTCCAATCTCTGATGTTACGAAGTCATCATATTGTTCTTCTGTCTACTCAACTTCGGCCTTCTCTCTTTCCTACAAATATTATTTGTAGCATATTTTATTTGTTCAGCGAATAATACACTGGAGACAAAGACAACAAGCATATTGAAGTAGAGGTCGTCCGCCAACCAGATGGTCTGATGTCATAAAACGGATTGACAAAAACTAGATGCAAATAGCACAAAACAGAGATGCATGGAAAAGACTGAGGGAGACCTATATCAAGTAGTAGATAGATCCGGGTTGAATGATGATGATGATGATGATGATTTTGTTCTGTCTCATTCTATGGCATACTTAAGTACGAAAACTTTCTTTCCTTGTGGTCATCTCATGGTTTTAATTTTAATGTCAAGGCTTCAACTTCATACAGAAGAACTCACGATCTATTAATTAGATTTTAATTAATAAACTATTAATTAATTGTTCAAAATAACCCAGTGTTTGTTCTGTTAGTTGGGTTGTTAGTATATTCTTGATGCTCAGGTAACTACTTCATTTCAGGCTCACTTTGTTTCTTCAGTGCTTCTTTCGTAATTACATGTTAAGGATCCTAGGTAAACAAATTGATCGATGGCAGTAATATTTTAATTTTTGATAGAAGACTTTAATTGTTATTATATCTGTCTAGCATCAATATTTTTGTTTTTTCCTATTTATTTTAAGACACGCCTCTTTGCTGAATTATTCAATATTTTCTACTAATTTATTCATTTTTATTTTAATATTATACACTTGGTGAGTGTGAAACCTCCACTTAGTTCTCGAATAGCATAATAGCATAATTTTTATTTTGTAGACTTTGTATCAGTAAGCGCCGGACTCCACTTGCGATTTTGTAGTCGCGCGATTGTTTTGTCGCGAAGATTGAACACATTGTTTCAAATACAAGTCAATCAATGTGTCTTCAAAACAATGTGTTCAATCTTCGCGACAAACCAATCGCGCGACTACAAGTCGCAAGTGGAGTCCGGATCTAATCTATGATGCGACACTTTCATTTGACATACCGTCTGTTTACTTTTAAGTTAGATATAGGAATCCACCCAATACATGGCAACATGGCTTCCTTGCTTCTCACACCCGAGTAGCATCGATTTATTTAGTCACTTGTCGATTCTATAATGACAATGCAATTTTGCCGATTTTAGTGCTTTCGTCAGTCGCCTATCTCTAATCGAAAACTAAACATATGGTATATCTATCACATCTTCCAGTTCAGTAGGTTACAGAAAATTTTCAGTTAATATGGGCACAAATAGGTTGTAATGTTATCAACAGTTCTTTCCTATATCCTAACAATAATAATAGTTTGTTTCCTAACTGTCTGATCAAGAAACATGCCACAATTTTGTATGTGTAATTAAGCTGATAACCCTCAGACACGACATAGCTCAAATGAGCGTTTAGGTGGGTGGTCAGATAAGTACTTAGCCTCTCCGCCTGGTGGCGCCACTATCGCAAAAGAAATATACTACCGTCACGGTATAAAGAGGGACAGTAAAACCTCTTCTATGTCGGCACTTTGATCTCAAGAATTAATACTGGCAGTACGCAATTGGCAATTCACCAGTCGTGGATGCGGGTTTTCCCTGTTAAAACCCGTACGTCTCTACGCGACTAACAATGCAATAGTGGTGGTCTAGCGACTGGGAACCTTGCGCGGTCGCCATGGGCGTTGAAAGATTTTACTTCCAATTTTTTGGAGAGTAGTTCTACTGTCCCTCTTTATATTGTGCTATCGTATAGTTCATGCTTGTAGACGGCCTATGCCGAAATCTCAGCTAAATTGGACTCTCAGTTTTCTTTTTACTTCATGAGGTAGCGGGCGGACTGGGAATTTTAGATTCTTGCTTTTGGAAGAGAACTCTCACAGAGAAATCAAAAAATACTTGAATTCTGTGTACGATGATTCTTCTCCTTCGATGGCGATCCACTAAACTTGGTTTAGCGAATTTCAACGTGATTGCACGTCGGTTTTTGACAAGTCACGCTCAGGTGTCCCGAAAACGGCTACCAGGGAGGGTAGGTAACGTAAAAGTTGAGACAGTAGGCTAGTAGGCGTCTCAAAAGATCGAGTAGGTATCTTGCATTAAATTTTAGGCATGAGAAAGCTGTCAGTGTGATGGGTGCCGCGTTTTCTTACTTAGGGCTAAGGCCAATAAACGCAGCCATGAGACCACTTCAAAGAAGTGTTTGAGGCTGTTTAAGCGTAATCCGAAGACTAGATCCACCGTTACTCACCAAAGATCAATTAGCAGTCGATACAATGGACGTCACCCCGCGCATGTCCTCCGAAAAAGGCGAAGATTGTGAATGGTCAAACTGGTCGAATTGGGCTAGGAGCTGCTATTCCATCCACCGTATTCTCCAGATTTGGCCCTATACGACTTTTTTTCAAACTTGAGAGAAAGTCACTCGCCGGGCAGACATTTTAGTCGAATGAGGAATTCATCGCCACTATGGAAACCTACTTTGCAGATAAATCACCACTTTTACAAAATGTTCGTTTTTCTTTTGGAGGCTAAGTACTTATCGGGCCGCCCTATTATGCACCTATGTAATACACACATTCCTTGAACCGGATCATTTTAAGTAACCCTTAGATTTTAAAGAAGTCTAACATTTATATCTCTAACCTTGAAAATGGACTCACATGTACAACCGATGCATTACCTTTAAGTCTTTACGAACATCTATAAATTTATAAAAATAATTTCTATTCATAACCGTTAGCATTTCAGTTTCGATATTTAAGAACGACTTTTTAGGCTATTAATTATGTACTAAAGAAAGGAACTACAACGTTAACGGGGTTTTATTGTTTCATATGGTCAATGAATCCCTATATATGAAAAAACCGCGGAGTTCTACCATTTAAAGGGGTGCGTTTTTGAGAAATGGGTGAATTAGTCCCTGGGCACAGGTTACATTAGGGTGAGTTCTATGAACTTTTGGTACAAACACGTCTACATAAAAATTGTTGCTGGTTAAATTTCCTATCTAAATCTAACTTTTTAAAGTCAAGGATACTATTTTTTACAAAAATATATTGAAAAGAAAAAGCACAAAGAAACCCAAAAGAAAGAAATTTTGTTTTTTGTCCCATAACTTTTGTCCACGGAGATATAGGTATAGACATTGCTTAACAGAAAAAAACTTACATATTTTCTCTTTAAAATGATGTTTGGTAGAGGTCATTAGGATTTACAGTTTTCAAAATATGATTTTTCAAAGTTTGCCACTCACAGCAATTTTGGGCAATTTTCCTTGTTTTTTCGCAAATAATGTTCTGTAACTTTTTTCTACGCAACTTTAGGCATATGCAATGCTACATGTAAGAGGAATAGAAATCAATTACCTTTAAAATGTTCTAGTGTATAATGTTGTACGGCTTCTTTTAAAGAGGTTATCTTTTTCAAGATTTTATACTTTTAACGAGTTTTTATATTTTTTACGATTATTTTTTAAATTTCCCATTATAACTTTTTTTTCTACATTTAGGTATATATTATATTATAATAAAAAAGAAAGATTATTCTGTTTACTTTAAAATGGTGTATTATAAAAAATTCTAGGATTATTTTTGAATAAGATATGGTTTTCCAAAATGTAATAAGTACTTGCATCGATTTTTGATTTTAGGATTATTTTTTAAATTTCTCATTACAACGTTTTTATGTGATTGTGTGTTATGATTGAATCTTATTTTTTATAGGTACCTAATACTTTGGATCCACTTGACTCGACCAGGCAAACTTCAAAGTATGGACTAATTCCAATATTTACTGTCAAATCTCCTGCACCACAAGCTCTGCTTGAAAAAATAGCATGTAGATGTACCAAAGGATGTACAAAAAACTGCGGTTGTAGGAAGATAGGAATTAGTTGTTCAATATTCTGCAAAGAGTGCATATGCATGGGTACTAATTGTGGGAACTCTAAGATAACTGAGGTGTCAGAGGAAGATATTGAAGCTGATGCTAACGAAGAGATGGACTTTGGTTTTGAAAATTCTTTAAATGTCAACGCTTAAATAATTTTAACTAAAGTGATGTTTTATAAGACTAATGTTTATGTAATTTTTGTAAAATAAATAATTTTAAATAATACAGGTAAAAAAATATCAAAGAATCACTTGGTTTTCATTATTTAAATATAGATGATACACCATTTTAAAGAAAAGAAAATAAGCCCCCTTTATTTAGCAATATACTTATAGTATATTCACGTACAAGAAAAAAAAGTTATAATGAGAAATTTCAAAAATAATAGTAAAAAATGTAAAAAATAATATTTTTTATATTAGGTATTATATAATATATAACATAATATCATATTATATATACTATATATAATATAATATTATATAATATATAATATATTATATAATAATATTATTTTATTTTTATATTATATTATAAAAAATCGTTAAAAGTATAAAACCTTGAAAAACCATAGTCACTTTCGAAAAGAAAAAGTCGTACAACGTTATACAGTAGACCATTTTAAAGGTAATTCATTTCTATTCCTATTACGTGTACCAGTGCATATACCTAAAGTTACGAAGAAAAAAGTTACAGAACAATATTTGCTAAATAACAAGGAAAATTACCCAAAACTGCTGTGAGTGGTGAACTTTGAAAAATCATATTTCGAAAACTATAAATCCTAATTACCTCTACTAAACAACATTTTAAAGAAGAAATATGTAGGTTTTTTTATGTAAAGCAATGTCTATACCTATATCCTCGTGGACAAAAGTTATGGGACAAAAAACAAAATTTCTTTCTTTTGGGGTTCTTTGTGCTTTTTCTTTTGAATATATTTTTGTAAGAAAAAGTATCATTGACTTTAAAAAGTGATATGTAGATAGGAAATTTAACCAGGAACAATATTTATGTAGGTATGTTTGTACCAAAAGTGCATAGAACTCACCCTAATGTAACCGGTGCCCAGGGACTAATTCACCCATTTCTCAAAAACGCACCCCTTTAAATGGTAGCACTCCGCGGTTTTTTCATGTATAGATGTCCAATGACCATATGAAATAATAAAACCCCGTTAACGTTGTAGTTCCTTTTAGCTATCTTATTTTGAATATAATCAATAGCCTATTTATAATATTTGTATATTTGAGGTGCTTTACAAAAAACAGAAAATATTAATAATTTTTTTAATTAGGTATGTACCATTTTATAATGTTTCAAAATATTTGTTAATAGGTAAAATTGTGCATGAATTGTAAAACATTATATTTTTATATATTTCAATGTATGTTTTGTTGTAAACTATTGATTTAAAAAAATAGTTTTTGTGTGTAAATTTTCGTTATTGACATTTTTTGTTCGATATATTGTATAATGTCTTGTAAGTTATTTAAGGTACCTAATAAAATCCAATGACAAAATATTGAATATTGTTTTATATTAATTTTTCGCAAATCGTCACTAAAGTCATTTATTATTGTACTCATTTGCGGCAGGAAAGTAACACTTTATTGAACTAAAAGAAGAATTTTACTTTACCTGCCGCGATTAATCGAGATTGAATGTAAGTGGTCGATAGCAGTAATCGATTATTTATTTGAGTTAACTTAAGTTTGCTTAAGGACAAAGACGGAAATATTATTATAGATTTAACAGAGAAAATTAATAGATGGACTGAATACATATAGTATTTTTACTACAAAAACGTTATTACGTAGGTCAAAATTTTTGACGTAAGAGAACTGTCAAAACATTAGAATGTGACTTTTCATTATTACCGTGTTTATAATAAACATAGCAATAATGAAAAGTCACATTCTAATGTTTTGACAGTTCTCTTACGTCAAAAATTTTGACCTACGTAATAACGTTTTTGTAGTAAAAATACTATAAGAGAATTGTTTGATGACAACAGAAATAACATTATGCCGGTAGCATATTTACAGATGCTAGCGTGTGTAGACACCAGGGTGTTGAAATCAGTTAGGGTTTGGAAAAACAGTACATTTACAGATGCTAGCGTTTGTTGACACTAGGGTATTGAAATCAGTTAGAGTTTGGAAAAACAGTACATTTACAAATACTAACAGATTTGGACACCAGAGTGTTGAAAGCAGCTAGCTTTTTTAGTGGTTATACATGCATATATGCTAACGGCTATTGACACTGATTTTATATACCTACTGTTGCGGAAAAATATTTAAGTGATTTAGGTATTAATAAATAATTAATCGTTGTTGGGATATGAACAATAATATATTAACACAAAAGAACAACATACAAAATAATGTTGTTCTTAGGCTATTTCCTTGTGGCATTTTTATAATTAACTATTTGGATAGGAAAAACTAGGAAATAAGCCACAATTAAATTGAAAAAAATAATTTTATTAACGTTTCAATGCCCAAATCGGGTGTCGTTGTCAACATACAAAATACTACTAAATTAAACAAAAATGTTGTTGCTTAGTAAAAAATTCTTTTAATAATTTACATATTTAATCTGACTCATTTCTATTGGCAAGGCTATAGTAATTTTGTTAATGGCAGCTCGGTAAAGGGATGCAGAGGATCTGTTAAACCATTCTCACAGGTGTCTAAGCCATGACGGTCTTATTCGACCTGGCCTTTCTTCTTCCGTATACCTTGCCTTGTATTATTAAATGGAGTATATTACACATACTGAGTTTTTTATTTGGAAAGCCTCAATTATCTCGGAAACGGCATGCACGATTTTTTATAGATTTTGGTGACAAAGGGTTTTCTAATGCGGCCGATATAATAGTGACAATTACATTGTTGTCAGAACTTCCGTTTTTCTGTAAATCTAATGAATTTTCTTTTTTCAAATGAAACACCCTGTATATTTTTGCGTTTTGAAATCCTTAAGAAATGCTGATTATTTTTCGTGTTATATTTCCTATATCTAAATACCATAATTTCGTGGTTATTTAGCTACATTTAATAAAAAAAAATTTAAACAAATTTAAAAAAATCAATTTTTTCAACCCGGGTACATTATTTTAGGTTCTTTTTCCTTCACCACCTTCATTCATTAAGAAACTCAAAATTTTAGAAAATGTTGCATACCCCCTTCTTCTACTTAGGTCTTCATAGTATATTATTCAACGAGCATGCATTGATAGGCAGCTATTACTCACGATGAAGTTTGCGGTACGAGCCGAAGGCGAGTGTCGTAATTCATCAGAGTGAGTAATTGCCATTACATGAGAGTAGAATACTACACTTTTTCTACGACCTTTTTTTATTTTAATTAGTAAAAAAATAATGTTGTCAGCTAGGTACTCGAGATTAAAATTATAATATACAAAAATAAATGTTGCTATATAAAATTAAAAAAAAACGGCAAATACTGTCTTATGTATTGTAAAAATACAACAAGAAATAGTCAATTCAAGTTCTATTCGTTTACGAGAATTTTAAGCACTTTGTACCTATTGTCAATGTAATAAATAAGAAATGGCTATTATTGGTAGACGTATGTTACAAAGTTATAATGTACGTTTTTAAATTTAACTATATAATATAATATAATAATATAACTATGTTATAATATATTTAAGACAATATAACTTTATAAAATAAACACAATAAGTGTAAGTTATAAATTCCAATAAACACAGCAAATGCGCTAATGTCACTCTCACTAAAAATGATAAAGGTCAAAATTCATACATATTAAACAAGGTATAAACGTAAAAGTATACTCAACCATTGTTACATTTTTTATAATTCTGTATAATTTTAATCTCGAGTAGTTGATAATCATGTTTTTACTAATTAAAATAAAAAAGGTCGTAGAAAAAGTATAGGAATATACTCGCACGTAATGGCTATTATTCACTCTGATGAATTACGACACTAGCCTTCGGCTCGTGCCGCAAACTTCACCATCGTGAGTAATAGCCATCATTACATGATGAAGCTCGTTGAATAATATACTATTTACTGCTGTTTATATGCAACTAATATACTGAAAGTGGCATGCACTACATGAACTTTTATTCAGCCCGTGAGTAATGACCCGTGAGTAATGACCCGTGAGTAATGAAGTAGTCCTCACGGGTAAGGTCTTGGGTGTTATTATCTATTCATATTTCCCATCTAAATAGTTAATTATTATAAAAATGCCACAAGGAAGTAGCCTCTGAACAAAATGATTTTTTATGTTGTTCTTTTGTGTTAATATATTAATGTTTATATCCCAACAACGTTTAAATGTTTATTAATACCTAAATCACTTAAATATTTTTCCACAGCAGTAGGTATATAAAATCAATATCAATAGCCGTTAGCATCTATGCATATATAACCACTAAAAAGCTAGCTGGTTTCAACACTCTGGTGTCCAAATCTGTTAGTATTTGTAAATGTACTGTTTTTCCAAACCCTAACTGATTTCAACACCCTAGTGCCCTAGTGTGAACACACGCTAGCATCTGTAAACGTACTATTTTTCCAAAACCGAGGCAACAAAAGGAAAAAAAAAGAAGCAGAAACCTGATGAGAAACATCACAGAGAACCAACCTAACGCTAAAGAGCATGGATCTGCTCATTAATCTAATATTATTTTTTATAATTAACTATTTGGATGGGAAATAAGCCACAATTGTATTTAAAAAAAAAGTTTATTAACGTTTCGACTCCCAAATGGGGTGTCGTTGTCAAAATACAAATTACTACTAAATTAAAAGAAAATTGAAGTTGCTTGGTAAAAATACTTTAAAATGTATTATATATGTCTGAATTGCCGATATAAATGAGTCAGATTAAATAAATTATTAGAAGAACTTTTTACTAAGCAACAACATTTTTGTTAAATTTAGTAGTATTTTGTATTTTGACGACACCCGATTTGGGCGTCGAAACGTTAACAAAAATTATTTTTTTCAATTTAATTGTGGGTTATTTCCCATCTAAATAGTTAATTATAAAAATGCCACAAGGAAATAGCTTCAGAAGAACATTATTTTTTATGATGTTCTTTTGTGTTAATTTATTATTGCTTATATTCCAACAACGTTTAATTATTTATTAATATCTAAATCACTTAAATATTTTTCCACACCAGTAGGTGTATAAATTCAATGTCAATAGCCGTTAGCATCTATGCATGTATAACCACTAAAAAAGCTAGCTGGTTTCAACACTCTGGTGTCCAAATCTGTTAGTATTTGTAAATGTACTGTTTTTCCAAACCCTAACTGATTTCAGCGCCATAGTGTCAACACACGCTAGCATCTCTAAACGTACTGTTTCTCCAAACCCTAACTGATTTCAACACCGCGGCACACCGTGGTGTCAACACGCGCTAGCATCTGTAAATGTACTGTTTTTCCAAACCCTAACTGATTTCAACACCCTGGTGTCTACACACGCTAGCATGTGTAAATATGCGTCCCGCAAAATGGTGAAACGGGACCTGAAATCCTAAAATTGTGAAGTAGAAATGGCACTTAGAAATTCCAAAACTGGAAAGGCAGATATACCCGATGAGGTTCCTACTGAATTACTAAAGCACTTAAATGATGAATCAATAATATTGCACTTACTTAACACAGTATACAATCAATATACCTCAAGAGTGGCTATAATAAAGATCTGCGAATATTTTTCTCAATTTATATTGGAATCAGAAAGCTAAACATCAAAATAGAAAATGAGATATTACAAGTAATAGAAATGCGTAGAGGAGTACTACAGGGATGCATTTTGTCACCACTGTTATTTAATGTATAGGTATAGTGAAATCATCTGCCAGGAAGCCCTTTTGTAAGCAAACGAAGGAATCCTAGTCAATGGAGAGGTTGTAAATAATATTCGATACGCGGACCACACTATACTAGTTGCAAGAAAAGTAGAAGAATTACGACGATTACCTACAAACATAAATATTGCTTACAACAATTATGGTATAAAAATCAATATCAAAAAACCAAGTATATGGTTTTAAGTAAAAACACCACCAGCACATATTAGTATAATCGGCATTCAAATTAAAAAAGTATCAAGTTACAAATACTTAAGAACTTTAATAAACGAAACTGGAGACAAAAATAGGCGAGCGGCAGCAACCCCTAAAATTACTTTATACCTACCACGAAAATAAACTTTAAGGTGAATAACCAATTTCAGTCATTATTTATGTTTTGGAGGTCGCTGAATCCGAATATGAAGTTTTTTTTATTTAGAATTAATGGAATATGTCCAAAAATCGAATTATATGCAAAAATGCGAAAAATCAATTTTGATATTTTTTCAGATTTACCTCGCTGTATCGTTGGCCGCTGTAAATATTTCTTTTGAAAGTTTTTTTTGTATTATCTTTGAAGTATTTAGATAACAAGGAAATTTGTCCAAAATGTTTAGACACATTAAAAGATGATTTGTTAATGTTTAAACATTTTGTCGTCAGATTTCGTTAGTTTCATGTTTACTTAAAAACAGTTGAGTAACAAACTTTTAGTTTATAATTTTAGCCAACACAGCAATAAAACATAATTCACGAGGAAGTTTTCTGGAAAATTTTAAGTCATAATATGGAATAGGAAAAAGTTATGCGACTTTACATACGAGCGGCACACAATGTGTGGTGAATGGCGAATTTTGATGATACTTTATGTTTTTGGTGGAGGTGAAAACAAAATTTAGGGTAATTTTGAATTTTACGTGGGGAAACATTGTCAAAATCGTAATTTTACCGTAAAAATAAAAAAAATGAAATCACGTTTTTTTGCGTTTAACTCACTACAACTCTGCTCCATTTTTTTCTAAAATTTTTATATTATATATTTCTTACCTTTATGAAGACAATGAGACCTTTTTCAATCTTTAGGTCTCATTATAAAAAAGTTATGAATTGTTTAAAGTAATTGAAAATTCTATCTCACAAAAGTTGAGTGACAAAATTTGAAATTTAGCTTTTTATTCAATAGACCAGGGCGGATTTTTGAATAAACGTATATTTTTGGATGTGCAAGGTGGCATTCGAATATTTGCAGATAAAGTTAGGTGACAACTTCAATAATAATAATTGACTTATGCTCTTTCTCAAATATGCCCGGAACATCCATAAAAAAATTAAAACCTTTAAAAATTTCAAAAAACATCGATTTTTTCTACTTTCTTTGCATATAACTTTAAAACAAAGTCGTAGAAAAATAAAATAAAGATAATTGAATTTTGAGTAATATACGAGTGGTTAAAAATGTCTTAAATTATTACCCTTTCTGCAAAATAGCAATAGATACAAAATAAGGGGAGCAAAATAAGCCTGTTTTTATTCAATGTTTTTCAGCCACTTTGGTTGCACATAGAACTTTCGTAATTCGCTTAGAAAATTCTTACAACATACTTAAATCGTGCACCAAATATCATTAAAATCGACCTGACAGATTTTGCATAATAATTTTGCTATCTTAATTTTTTTAAAAAAGTTTAAATTTTTTAAAAACTCTCTGAACAAAAAGTAGACCATTTAGAAGTTCGCTAATATTTTTACATATAAAATGGCTCTCTGCCTATCTAATACACTTTACATTATTAAAACCGGATTATTTAGGCGACCTCAGCACTGTTCTAAAGTTATAAACAATTATTTGGCTCATAAACAAATATAGTGAGGACGTTCGAGTTGGAATAAATTCATTTTCTCGAGAATTGATTCAGTGAATTTGTACTCTACGAGCCCTCTAGTGGGAAAGTTTTGGGGTAGTTCTGATTTCTTTCATTATATATGGATTTTGGGCTGCTAAATCCGAATATGAGGTTTGCGGACAAAATTTCTTGCCGGAACATTGAAAAAATCGCGAAAAAAGCGAAAAATTTCAGCTTTTTCCGCTTTTTTGCTCAAATCTAGAAAACTATTAACTTTTAGTAAATGGTCTCTTGGCAGAAATTAAAGTACTTAAAATTATCTACAAATATCACTCGTAATTACTTTTTTTTCAGACGAACCGTTCGGTCTAAAGTGTAAGTTGAAAATTGCCAATTTTTAACGGTCTCGGCAAAACCCACTTTTTACATTCCAAAACTTTAGTTTTGGTTAGAATATTGTTATTTGATAAATTTCTCCTAGTTTTCTGTGCAAATAATAAATGTTAGTTCATAATATGAATATGGTATGTCTCTTCTCATAGCTTCCATGAATCCATTCCATCCTAAAATACCGAGAATGTCTCTGCTTGTCCCTTACCTTAGAGCCCAGAAGATCAGGCACAGATGAATTCACAGTTTCAGTTGGTGTGGACATTCACTTCGGATCTTGATTTCTGATAAAGCTTGAGGTTTTGTCCTTTTAAAATGTATTAGTTGAGCAGCTCTCTAACTTCCATAAATCTCAGGTGCGACTTTAGTTTTTAGCCGAGTAATGGATTGGTTAGGAGCTATTGCATGTTTTGGTGAAATACAAGAAAAGCCACCCATGACGTAAAAAGTGTGGTATCCGTCGATTGTATGTACGTTAACCCTTTCTGTCCTAACGCTGCATACATATATTTTTGAAAAAGTGGGTCTGTATTCCCAGCCGCCGTATATATACGTTCAATGTGTTATGGTCTCAATTTACCAAAGCCGAGAATATGCGTTTCTAATAAAATTTTAGACTCATTGGTGTCCCAATGCGGTAGAAATATGTCCGAAAATGTTAGATTATTGTTCCCAAAGCCGCAAAATGTTGGCACCTAAGACAGGTCATGCGGACCCATTGCCGCTTATATTTGTTCACATATTTTAGATATATGCTTTATTGTAAAGGAAAAGCGTTTTTAACCACAGAAAAGACCAAAAAAAGGAAGTGAATCGAGATACTTGTGTGCAAGATGCGGAGTCGGTCTTTGTGTAGTGTCATGTTTTGAGGAGTAACACCAGGAGTGTTTTGAGTTTACAAAAAAAAAAAAAAACTTTTAATGTTAATTTACATTACATTATTTTTTTTAAGTTAGTTACATTTTTTCAAGTTGGTTTTGCTCTCTGATGAGTACTTTTGATAAGAAAACGTTTAAGTTGGTAAAAAAACTCATTAAAAAACTTGTTTTGGCCATTTATTTGTTTATTTATATGCGACGTATATACAGGGTGAGTCATGAGGAACTGTACATACTCCTACCTCGTATAGAGGCCCCTATGGGGAATAACAAATGACCATTAAAAAGTGTCTGCTCCCATTGTTTAATAATATACAGGGCGAGTTTCGCATTTTGACAGAAATTTTTATTCGTCATAATTTTTGAACGGTCAGATCGATGTGTCTCTTATTTTGGTCAATCGTTACACTATTGCCACCTAATCAACTGATTTATTCAAACTAGAAAAAAATCAGGTCCGGCTTTAAAAAAATTAGTTCGTTTGGGTCTTAGAAAACATTTCACCCTGTATAAGCTTTTTGAAAACTCTAATATGAATTTTACAAATTAGACAAATAGGCAATTAAAATAACATATTTATTTTTCTCCGCACACGATTGCTTAATTGTTTATAAAAAAATCAAATTTGATTATGAATTAAAAGTTTGGTAAAGTGAACCATAGATTTAACAAAATTAACTTTTATTACCAAAATTAATTTTTTTTTGAACAAATATTTAATTTATGTTACCACCAATCAACTGATTTATTCAAACAAGAAAAAAATCAGGCCCGGATTTAAAAAATAAGTTCGTTTGGTCTTAGAAAAAATTTCACCATGTATACGCTTTTTGAAAACTCTAATATTATTTTTACAAATTAGACAAATAGGCAATTAAAATGGCATATTTATTTTTTTCCCCACACGATTACTTAATTTTTTATAAAAAAAAATCAAACTTGACTATGAATAATTATAAGTTTGGTAAAGTGAACCATAGATTTAAAAAAAATAACTTTTATTACAAAAATGAATTTTTTTTGAACAAATATTTAATTTATGTTATCACCCAATCAACTGATTTATTCAAACTAGAAAAAAATCAGGCCCGGATTTAAAAAATTTATTTGTTTGGGTCTTAGAAAAAATTTCACCTTGTATACGTTTTTTGAAAACTCTAATATGAATTTTACAAGTAAGACAAGTAGGCAATTAAAACGGCGTATATATTTTTTCCCCACACGATTACTTATTTTTTTATTAAAAAATCAAATTTGACTATGCATAAAAAGTTTGGCAAAGTTTTTGCATAGATTTAAAAAAATTAACTTTTTTTACAAAAATTAATTTACAAAAACAACGTTTTTCTTAAACTTAAAAGTTTTACCATTTTTTTTTCTATAACACGTCTAGATCTAAAACTTCCCATAACACTTCTTTTGGACTCTATAGTTTAACATAGACGTGATCAAATTGATAAATTTAAAATTTTTTCACCTAATTTTTGCGATTTACAAGTTTGCAACTTTTACAAGAAGAAGACTGAAAGTGTACAACATACAACTTTCATAGTTTTCACAATGGTAAGAGGTATGTGCTGTAAATATTTCAGAAAAAAAAAATATTAAAATGGAACAGAGTTGTAACGAGTTAAACAGTGAGTTCATTTTTTTTTTCATTTTTAGGTTAAAATTCCGATTTTGACAAATTTGATTTTTTAATAAAAAATTAAGTAATCATGTGGGGAAAAAAATAAATATGCCATTTTAATTGCCTATTTGTCTAATTTGTAAAATTCATATTAGAGTTTTCAAAAAGCGTATACATGGTGAAATTTTTTCTAAGACCAAAACGAACTAATTTTTTAAATCCGGACCTGATTTTTCTCTAGTTTGAATAAATTAGTTGTTTGTATGGTAACATAAATTACTTATTTGTGCAAAAAAATTAATTTTTGTAATAAAAGTTATTTTTTTAAATTTATGGTTCACTTTACCAAACTTTTAATTCATAGTGAAATTTGATTTTTTTATAAAAAATTAGGTAATCGTGTGCGGAAAAAAATAAATATGCCATTTTAATTGCCTATTTGTGTAATTTGTAAAATTCATATTAGAGTTTTCAAAAAGCGTAGGTATACAGGGTGAAATTTTTTCTAAGACCCAAACGAACTAATTTTTTTAAAGCCGGACCTGATTTTTTTCTAGTTTGAATAAATTAGTTGATTAGGTGGTAATAGTGTAACGATTAGCCAAAATAAGAGACACATCGATCTGACCGTTCAAAAATTATGACGAATACAAGTTTCTGTCAAAATGCGAAACTCGCCCTGTATATTATTAAACAATGGGAGCAGACACTGTTTAATGGTCATTTGTTATTCCCCATAGGAGCCTCTATACGAGGTAGGAGTATGTACAGTTCCCCATGACTCACCCTGTATAAGGCAATGGGACTCTAAGCATGAAAAAACCTTTGGGATTAAGGGACCAACTTGCAAGTTAAGGCCTGGCATAAAAAGGGTTAAAATAAGCGTTTTCGTACACTTGTTGTGTAAAGCATGGCTGGTCAGTTTTCTGCGGATCGCCTGCGATTGCTGACACTTCCAGATAAGCAACGCGCTTGCTCAAAGTCTTGTAGCGGCAGTAGGGCCCAGATAGTTGGTCTCACCATTCCTTGCAGGGTTGACCGTTTTCTCTACAAAAAGTACGGCTCAAGAAAATAAGTTGATGTAGTTTCCTCTTTGGGGTTTCGTTCATTCTATACAGAAGCTGTTCGCCTGGAAGTGTCAGTATTCGCAGGCGATCCGCAGAAAATTGATCTGCCATGATTTACACAGCAGGTGTACGATAACGTGTGACGTTCCGCCCCTTATAGAATCGATTATTGATGGGAAGATATTATTTAACTATCCAAAATATTATTTAATTATTTTCAGAATTATTTTCTTTCAATGTTTATTCAAATAGAACTTAAACCCATCTCAGAATTTTTAAATGCTTGATGACGTCACATTTAAAACGTGGCAACATTGGTTTCCCCACTTTGACAGCCAATGCTTAGTAGAGGGGTACGAAGGATTCAGCTGTGAACGTGAGCCTTGGATTGCCATTGTTTCTCGAGTGTTCGGTCTGAATCGTAGTGTGCGGGGTCATTAGACTCAATTATTCACCTCTAATTCTCAGTTCCAAATTGATTAAATATTACAATAAAAGTATAGTGAAGTTATCCAGCAGCAGTGGATTTGAAGAATTTTAGAGCATACTATATCCAATGAGTTCTACCCCGCACCTACCATGAAATCTTAAAGCCACCCTACAACAACACCAAGGCCAGACCACACAGAGAGAAACAATCAATAGGCGACCAGCCTGGATTATTTCCACATTTTCTTTTTTTTGAGTACCTCCAGCTGCTTTCCAACAGTTTTGAGTACCTTCAGCTACTTTCTACCAGTCTTCCTCTCCTGTACCTCCAGCAGGACAGCTGCTAGCGAGAGTTAGCACCCTTGGGTGCTCATTACATCAACTTCAAGATTAGGAAAGAGTGGTTTGTTTGGGAACATTTACTGTGCTCTTATTAAAGACAGACTGGTTTTGTGATATTTAGTACATTTTTTTTTTATAGTTCAATTGCACACACATTTTTCCTGCTTTATATTTTTTATAGGTTTTTTTTTTCTTTACAACATAATATTTAATTGATAGCGTTCCCCAACACTCTGCAATCTATAAAGGTATAAATTTCTGAGCTCAGATATTTTCCCTGATAATAGTAGTCGGTACTCTTATCTTGATTATTTTTAGGCTGTGTTCCACTTTTGTATAATTATTTAAACTCATTCCATTATTTTAGTATATGTTTAATTAAATTTTTAAAAATTAACTTCACATATTAGTCAAAATTGTAATTATTAACTTTATTTAACTTGAACTTATTAACTTTACTTAACTTTAACTTATTAACTTTATTTAACTTTAACTTTAATTTATTAAATTCATATGAACTTCTGGATTCTAATCCCTCAGATTAGTTTTTGGTTTCACTTGTTATTATTACTATTATAAACCACGAGTTAGGAAAAGGATCTGTGTATCCACTCGTAGGTTTATTTATTCAATAAGGCTTGTGCCTGTCCCACTCACAGTGAGGTATTTATATGTTATATATAGTATCAGGTAGTATTTAATTAAGGTGTACGTATTATAAACGTACAATTATTATTTGGTGAGGGTTCTACTAACCTAGTTGTAAGTTGTACTTCCTGTATTAGAGGTACCCGTAGTCAGTTTTTCTAACCTTATAAAGAGTATTCTTAGATCATAGTTGTATGATGATTTTGTAATTGACTTTCACTAGTATCACTTTTTCCTGTCATGTTAGAGTTACACACTAGTTACTTGTCCTAACTCAGAGATTGTTAAAAAGATCTAGTAGTTACATTCAATAAATATACATTTATTGTGATTTTTTTTTTCTTATTACTCCTTTATTTTTAGTAGTATATTTTTATAATTTAATAATCTTTAATAACTTTTCACATACTTGTACTACAAATTTAACATACTCTATAGCAGCGTAGAATACCTGGAAGAGCGTTAACCTAGTTATCCTTCTTCTGGCGCCCAAAAATTCATTCTATTTTCAGTATATTATTATATTTACTCTATCTATTTTCTGAACATTATCTTCATATCTTCTTTTCGAGCCATCATTGTCACTTCCTTTAATCTATTGTCTGGCCAAAAATAGCCGTGCAAATTGGCCGAATCCTTCCTTGAGTGTCAAGTGGCCCTTCTCATACATATTTAGCTAGCCATTCAAGTTATATCTATCTATTAATGATTTCTCATCTCTAGTCCTGTATCAATTCGATATTCTTTGTCTTGGCATCCTTCCATACAAATACTACTACAAAGTTGTATTTTAGTTACTCCAGCTTCTTCAACGGAGAAGCCACACATTTTTGTCCTTTGGCTACATTAAGTAGATCTTCTTCTTTTTACTACTTCTGTTGGAGTTTACCACTCCCTTTTCATTCACTCCAACAGAAAATCATCAGCTAGTTGTTACATCGGCTTTCCAACGTGGTGGCTTTATTTTTGGTCTGAGACAGTATTCATTTAGGTCAATTCTTCTCTTTTATCTGAAATCTCTTTGTTATTTCCGTTTGGTATCCTATACACATATTGTTACTTATTTATTTTATTTTTAATTTCTGATACATATCAGGTATTCTTAAACGCTGTTTTGATTTTTGTTTATATTTTGGGACCTCATTATAGTATATGTTTGTGCAGCTTACATTCTGGGTTAGATTTTGAATTTTTATTGGGAACTTATATTTAATATTGCTATTAATAATATAATTCATATAACAATTTTATTTCTTCAGTCAATAGTGGTATAGTTGGAGGCACAACTAAGTGTTGATTATTATTATTATTATTATAGATATATATTTTTTCTAGAGTGGTGGTAAGTTACATATAAATAAAAAAATTTACTTCCAGTATTTAGGTAGTAGGTTTACTTGAGTATACAATATTTATTGGATTATTTATCCATTTATTTGATCTTATATATTTATTTGATCTTATTTATTAGATTATATACTGCATTATATATATATTTTTTTTTTTGCTGGCTATTTTGATTTTGTTGGTGTGTTGCTGATATTTTCTCGGTTTATATTATATATATTTTGCGTGCAAACTTTCATATTTTCATATTTTTCATATTTCTGTTCTTTGGACTATTTGTCAATAACTTTGCTCTCATCATGTGTGCTTTTAAAGCTGAACATCTTCTGGTGGATGAATTGGATTATGAATTAAAGATTCGGGACATAATGCCAGAGGAGTCGACAACTGTCGATAAAAAACGCAATCTTTTGAGAGGTGCTTTGAAACAAGAAGCTGGCAATAGAAGTTTTCTCCAAATTTCAGCTGTATCCCTTCCTTTTGAGGAACAACAAAAAGGAATCACTGAAACATTGGACAGCTTGTCTAAAAAAATCGAAAAGTTTAGGGGAACTGTAAAGGATACAGAGTATGCGCGATTAACATCTCGTCTAGGCCATATTTCTGCCCGTGTACACTTGCTACACTGTCCTTCTGAAGAACAGGAACCGTTCAAGAGGTCTGTTTCTCTTAAAATATTAACACTAGAGGGTGAACTTGATTCTAGAGTTAACCCCATTGCTACCTCTACTCCTAATGCTTCAGTCAATGTACCTAGCTTTACGTACTCCAAACCTGTTCAAGTACACAAATGGGGTATTTCATTTTCAGGTGAAAAACAGCACACTGATGTGATGTCATTTTTAGAAAGGGTTGAATGTCTTCGAATATCTAGAGGTGTTTCTGAAGAGGATTTGTTTGCTGCTTCTGCTGAGTTGTTCACCGGGACCGCTTTTACATGGTTTATGAATAACAGGGGTAATTTTTCTTGTTGGTCTGATCTGATTAAAAAGTTGAAGTCGGATTTTCTTCCGTATTCATTCCAGGATGATTTATTAGATCAAATTAAGAATCATAAGCAGAAACCTGGGGAATCTGTTACTATGTTTATTAATACTATATTAGGTATGTGTAGTCGTTTAGACACTCCTTTGTCAGATTTAGCTAAAATTAAAATCATCCTTAAATGTCTATTGCCCTTTTATCATCAACAATTAGCTCTTATGGACATTCAGAACATTGATGACCTTACTATAAAATGCAAACGTTTGGAGGAAACGTTATCCTGGTCTTCTCAACCTCCATCCACATCTCGATCCTCTTCTAACTCTTCTTCTCAGCCAACTTCCTTTAGGCAACGTTCTTGGCTAAATAAGGGTCATGAACATAATGTTTCGGTTGTTAGTTCTCTTGTCTGCTGGAATTGTGATCAGCCTGGTCACCCATTTTACAATTGTGGGATTCCTCAAAATCGTATTTTCTGCCATGGTTGTGGCCGAGAGAACACCCTTAAAAGAAACTGTTCTAAGTGTTCGGGAAGCATATTTACAGATGCTTGCGTGTGTAGACACCAGGGTGTTGAAATCAGTTAGGGTTTGGAAAAACAGTACATTTACACATGCTAGCGCGTTTTGACACCACGGTGTTGAAATCAGTTAGGGTTTGGAAAAACAGTACGTTTACAGACGCTAGCGTGTGTTGACACTAGGGTGTTGAAATCAGTTAGGGTTTGGAAAAATAGTACAGTTACAAATACTAGCAGATTTGGACACCAGAGTGTTGAATCCAGCTAGCTTTTTTAGTAATTAATATACATGCATAAATGCTAACGGCTATTGACTTTGATTTTATATACCTACTGCTGTGGAAAAATATTTAAGCGATTTAGGTATTAGTAAATAATTAAACGTTGTTGGGATATAAACAATAATATATTAACACAAAATAACAACATAAAAATTAATGTTGCTCTCAAGCTATTTGCTTGTGGAATTTTTATAATTAACTATTTAGATGGGAAATAAGCCACAATTAAATTGAAAAAAATAATTTTATTAACGTTTCGATGCCCAAATCCGGTGTCGTTGTCAAAATAAAAAATACTACTACAGGGTGTTTGGTAAAGAATTGGCCATAGCTTAACCTCAGGTTTCTGAGGTTAAAATAGGCCGATTTAAGCTAACTTACCTTAGTACAAAGTTTATAATAACCGAGATACAGGGTGTCAAAGTTAAACTTTTTTTTATTTATTATTGAATATTTCCTGACAGGCATGAGATATCAACACGAAATTTGGTATGTGGGGGTTTTTCGGGACGAAAAAACTAAATTCCCTACCAAAAGTTATGTGTTGCCCAGAGGGCGCCACATACGCCTTTCAGCACTCATTTAATACGTTCAATTTTTTTTATCCGTCACTCCGTTTAATTTTGACATTAAAATTTGTATTCCCCTATTAGTTTTAGTTAAAAAAGGTATACCTCTTTCATCTCCCTAAACTCAACCGTTTACGAGATAAAGCATTTTAAATCTGCGGTGCAACATAATTTTTAGCATAATATCATTGTAGTTACATTAGAAAAATAACTTAAAACCATAAAATTATCCAAAAATGTATCGCAAATTTCTTCAAATGGAATTTGCGATTCAATGCCATAAATTTGAGAACTGGCACAATTATTATCGTTTTAAGTTATTTTTCGGGTGTAACTACAATGATATTATGCTAAAAATGATGGTGTATCGCAGATTTAAAATGCGCTTATCTCGAAAACGGTTGAGTTTAGAGAGATGAAAGAAGTATAGCTTTTTTAAGTAAAACTAATAGGAGAATAAAAATTTTAATATCAAAATTATACAGAGTGAGGGATAAAAAAAATTTAACGTAATAAATAAGTGCTGAAAGGCCTATGTGGCGCCCTCTGGGCAATACATAATTTTTGGTAGGGAATTTAGTTTTCTCGACCCAAAAAAACCCCACATACCAAATTTCATGTTGTTATCTCATATCTGTCAGGAAATATTCAATAATAAATAAAAAAAATTTAACTTTGACACCCTGTATCTCGGTTATTATAAACTTTGTACTAAGTTAAGTTAGCTTAAACCGGCCTATTTTAACCTCAGGAACCAGAGGTTAAGCTATGGCCTATTCTTTACCAAACACCCTGTATATTAAACAAAAATGTTGCTTAGTAAAAAATTCTACTAATAATTTTTTTAATCTGACTCATTTATATTGGCAATTCATACATATATTATACATTTTAAAGTATTTTTTACTAAACAACAACATTTTTGTTTAATTTAGTAGTACGTATTTTGTATTTTGACAACGACACCCGATTTGGGCGTCGAACCGTTAATAAAATTATTTTTTTTTTAATTTAATTGTGGCTTATTTCCCATCTAAATAGTTAATTATAAAAATGCCACAAGCACATAGCTTCAGAACAACATTATTTTTTATGTTGTTTTTTGTGTTAATATATTATTGTTTATATCCCAACAACGTTTAATTATTTATTAATACCTAAATCACTTAAATATTTTTCCACAACAGTAGGTATATAAAATCAAAGTCAATAGCCGTTAGCATCTATGCGTGTATAACCACTAAAAAAGCTAGCTGGTTTCAACACTCTGGTGTCCAAATCTGTTAGTATTTGTAAATGTACTGTTTTTACAAACCCTAACTGATTTCAACACCCTAGTGTCAACACACGCTAGCGTCTGTAAACGTACTGTTTTTCCAAACCCCAACTGGTTTCAACACCGCGGTGTCATCACGCGCTAGCATCTGTAAATGTACCGTTTCTCCAAACCCTAACTGATTTCAACACCTTGGTGTCTACATACGCAAGCATCTGTAAATATGCGTTCGGGAAACGACACGTCGGAGGTCCGTCCCCTGAACGTTTCTCCGTCCAACATCCAATCAGGGAATCAAACCCCATCGTCAAACGAAACTGCTGGACCAAGCACATCCAGCAACCCAAACCCATCTTCACGAAAAGGGAAAGGGGTGTCGTTCAAGAAAGCAGCACACACCACAAAACAAAATTAAACCAGAAATTTATTTCTATAGATAATACGTTAGATTCGCTTGATTCAAATGATCACAGATGGTCATTTACAAACGCTTCTTTGATTGGTAGTGTTCAACGTAACAATAATAATTGTGATAGTAATGTGGTTCCATTATCTATATTAGATTCTAGTTTTGTTAATGATGATGATACGTCTGGGTTAGTTCCATATAACGGTTGTAGACAACCAAATACTTTAGATCTAGATATTAATTCGTTATTAGTTAGGAAACAAAATGATAATAGGCCATATCTTCCTATTCAAATTTTAGGACAATCGTGTTTAGCTTTGTTAGATAGTGGCTCTAATATTTCATTGATAGGGGCACATTCGTTAAATTTATTGAAAAATTCTAGTATTCCCATTATGCCCATTTCATCTTTGCAAGTATCTACTGCAGATGGTACAGTTCAGTCCATTACGGGCAAACTCCAAATTAAAATCACAGTGGCAGATTTATGTAGGGAAATTACATTTTATGTTATTCCTTCCGTGCAGAATTCTATAATTTTAGGTATGGACTTTTTCAATGCTTTCAATAGTACCTTAAGTTGTTCTGATTTTTCTTTTTCCATATCTGAATTTAATTTATCTACCCTTAGTGCTATTCACGATTTTGCTAGTTTATCAAGCTCTGAACAAAGGCAATTAGAGAGTATGATCTCTAAATTTACTACTCTTTCTTCAAAAGACAAACTAGGTCGTACGTCGTTAATCTCTCACACTATCGAAGTGGGAAATCCCACTCCTTTCAGATTATATCAGTACCCCATACCTCAAGCCTGGCAGGCAGATTTAGAAAAGGAAGTAGATTCGATGCTTGCTTTAAATATCATAGAACCTTCAACATCGTCCTACTGTTCTCCGCTCTGGTTAACGAAGAAGAAGGATGGATCCTTCAGGATCTGCTTTGACGGTCGAAAACTAAACAGTATCACAACTAACAGGGATGCTTATCCTATCCCCAGAATAGATGTGATTTTGAGCAAACTTCAGAATGCCAAATACATCTCTTCTATTGATTTGTCTAAGGCCTTCCTACAGATCCCACTGAGTGAAGAGAGCAAGAAGTATACTGCTTTTGCTGTCAGTGGTAAAGGATTATTCCAGTTTGTCACCATGCCTTTCGGTCTTGTTTCTGCTCCTCAGACAATGTGTCGTCTGATGGATTTAGTCATTGGTCCACCGTTAGAGCCCTATGTTTTCTATTATTTAGACGATATTTTGGTTGTCACTCCTGATTTTTCCCTTCATATGGAAATTTTAGATAAGTTATTTTTACGTCTTAAGGAAGCTAATCTAACGGTCAATCTGGATAAATGTCAGTTTTGTCGCCCTAGTCTTAAGTTCTTGGGTTATGTTGTGGATAACCAGGGGCTGAGGACTGATCCTGAGAAAATAGTTGCTATCAAAAATTTTCCTATACCAAAGACCACCACCCAAGTCCGTAGGATATTGGGAATGTGTGGCTATTATCGGCGATTTGTACCGTCCTACTCTACTTTGTTGTCACCTCTTACTGATCTTTTGAAGAACAGGAAAAAGGGACAGACCATTACTTGGACTCCTGAGGCTGACGAAGCTTTTAGGCGCGTTAAAGATGCTTTAACGAGCGCTCCGGTTATGATGTCACCTAATTTTGATGAGCATTTTTATCTAATGACAGATTGCTCTAATACAGCTTCTGGAGGCGTATTATTTCAGTTGAAAGATGGCTCCGAACACCCCATAGCGTACACTAGTAAGAAGTTGAACAAGGCCCAGAAAAACTATTCAACTACGGAGAAAGAACTCTTAGCTATCATCCATGGGTTAGAAGCTTTTCGTTATTATCTGGAAGGTCGTAATTTCACTATAATTACTGATCATAGTTCCTTAGTATGGCTTCATAGTATGAAAAACCCTTCACAGAGGCTTTCTCGATGGATATGCAAACTGGCTGCCTATTCATATAAGATTGTCCATAGAAAGGCAAACGGGGTAGTGGTCGCAGATGCTCTTTCACGTGTCCATGATATTAATGTCCTAGATCTGTCCTCTTTAAGTCCTGATATGTGGTATCAGAATATGATTGATAGGGTCACTCAAGACCCACAAAAATATCCTGATTTTAAGGTAGAGAATAATATTCTGTACAAACACATCTTAAGTCCGATAGAGTCCTTATCCAATATGTCGGAGTGGAAAATAGTTGTACCTACGCCAAATAGGGAAAATATTCTGCATATGTTTCATGATGAAGTTACGGCGGGTCATTTTGGTTTTTATAAGACTTATCACCGTATTGCCGAATTATATTATTGGCCTGGTATGCGGAAGTCTATAAAAAGGTACATTTCTAAATGCATGGTTTGTGCTACTTGTAAACCAAGTAACCTACCACAGGCTGGACTTATGGGTTCCTTCAGGAACATAAATTTTCCTTGGCAGATGATCTCAATGGATCTCATTGGACCTTATCCTCGGAGTTACAAGGGTAATACCTATTGCCTGGTAGTTGTGGATTATTTCACTAAATTTCCTTTAGTTTGTCCCCTTCGCCAGGCCACAACTCCAGCAATTTTAAAATATTTGGAGGAACAAGTCTTTTTGGTGTATGGTGTTCCTCAAATTGTGTCATGTGACAACGGTCCTCAGTTTGTATCGAAGGCCTTTAAAGATCTTCTAGCTAAATATAAGGTTCAAAAGACCTTTTATAATGCTGCCTACCATCCACAAGCAAATCATACTGAGAGAGTAAATCGCAGTATTGTCACAGCTCTAAGGTCCTATACTTACCCTGATCACAGAGCTTGGGATCAATATATTCATTCCATAGCTCAAGCCATAAGGACTTCTGTCCATGAAGTTACCCAGTGCTCTCCAGCATATTTGAATTTTGGTAGGAATGTGGCTTTATCAGGTGATTATTTTGGTGTAATTTCAGACAATTCCGAAAATCTTCCTCAAATATCTGAGAAACTTCATCGCTTAGATGATCTCCAGACGTTACCTCATATTTTCGCAGACATTAGGAAGAAGTTAAAAACTTCTTACCTAAGGAACCAGCAGCACTATAATTTGAGGAAACGAGATCTGCGATTCTTTGTTGGTGATCGAGTCTTAAAGCGCAATTTTGTCAAATCCAATAAGGGTGATGCCATTTCTGCAAAGTTTTGCCAGAAATATGTCCCATGTACTGTCTCAAGGGTAATATCTCCTTTGATTTATGAATTAAAGGACAATTCGACTAATAAGCGAATTGGTCAATTTCATGTAAAGGATTTACTGCCTGACAACACCATGGACGATGTGGATTCTTCAACTTCATCGGAAGAAGATTAGCTTAACAGGGTTGTTTAAGCTAATATCTTCCTGTGTTTGCCTTTAATTAGTTTTATTATGGTATAGTATTTTAGTTTAAATTGTTAATCACCAGATAATGCCTGACCATAGCAATTTTTATCCTTCGGCATGGCTTGATGATTTCTCACGTATTAGTTATTAGGTACCGAATTCTTGTGTAATACCGCTTGTATGAGTTTATTATTATTTTTTTTTGTATTATAGATTGCATTTGAGTCATTATCGACAAATATTCTCAAATACTAATCCAGCCAGTAGTATTACCAAGTTAATAACCTCCACTTGTACTCTTAGTTTTGTACTCAACCTCTCAGAATAAAAGGGCTGTTGATTATTATATATTAAGATATTTGGATGTGTGGGCTCATACAAGTATTCTTGCTTAATATAGATGGAACTATGTTACACTACCATATCTTAGATTATGTGTTATATCTTGGATATTTGATTACATACCTATTATTTTTTTCTTATTGTTTTTATATCATGTCATTGGATTTGCCATATTGGAAAGAAGTTGTGGTTGTTAATTTGTTATTGGGTTACTTTATTGATATTTGTCACAGGTACCTTAAATACTTTATATTAATTCGGATTCTTACTTCCTCCACAGGATGATTCTGGAATGAATTTGGAATTTTGATTTATAAATGAATTCTTGAGTCCTTCATATTTCTTCTTATGAACTAGTCTGTTAATGCTCAAAGTTGGTGAATACGTGGGTTCGAAGTTCAGCAACTGATCACTGCTATCCGATTTCGTAATCCATGTCTTTCTTGTCAGAGTAGGCAGATGTTTATCCATGATAATATTTCTGGTTGGGAAATGGTGTACAACACTTCCTAACCATTCTTGTGCAATTGTTCCAAATATTCCAGGCACATTTTCACACGATAATAGGGAAGTCTAGTTTGCTTATTTTATGTCTCTTAGTTCATAGTATATTGATGCTTGACTTTCCATAGACGTAGAGTCGTAATGTTAGTGATTAACCCACTGGGACAAATTATTGATTTTCTTTTTAGTAGATTCCCTCTTCTTTCCTTAGGCATTAATTGTTGCTTAGATTCAGGAATATCTCCTGGATAATCCTATGTATGTTCACATGAATATACAGTCTTATAAAAGATTGGGAGCTCGTTCCCGTCATATTTTGTATTTACCATGGAGTCATAGAACTTATAAGTTCATCCTTTATTTTTACTATTTAGTTTCGATAGGCTCATATTACCGGATGAGGGTAGATCTAGAGCTAATTTAGTTAGTTATTTAGTATTAGTGAGAATTGGTCCATAAATCTTCCTGATCGTTCTTCTTTGGATATGCTCCTATAAATCTGGTGTCCATTGCTAGTCCGATTTTGGATTAAGTGTCCGATTCTTCACTTATTTTGTTTATTTGGTTGTATAGGTTCGTATTACCGGATGTGGGTGTACGTAGACCTAATTTATTTATATGATTTAGTATGGATGTGAATTGGTCCATAAATCTTCCTGGTCGTTCTTCATTGGATATGCTTTTGTGAATCTGTTGTCCATTGATAGTCTGACTTTGGATTGAGTGTCTGATTCCACATTTATTTTGGTTAATGTGTTTGCATTCCTTTGGTATGTTCACTATTTATATTAGTTGGTATTGGTGAAAATTATTCTATAAATATTCCTAGTTGTTCTTCTCTGGATATACTATTACGAATCTGGTGTCCATTGCTAGTTCAATTTAGGATTGAGTGTTTGATTCTTCACTTATTATAGTTATTGATTTCATTGGTGACTTTAGTATATGTACTTGCGTTATGGTATGAATTGGCTCTCACCTTTGCCTGGTTGTTCGTCCTTGGATATACTCCTTATAAATCTGATGTCCATGGATAGTTCAACTTTGGATTTACTGCCAATTCGACACTTATTTGTCATTATAAATTATGTCTCATCTTTAGCACTTTTACTAGGACTTCGGGTCATATTTTGCAATTCCCGTTATTTGCTGCAGTGACCATCCTACTTTCCCTTGATTATTAGTGGTGATTATTTGTAATCTTGCGAATCAACGGGGAATGATACACTAAGCACTACTACTCTAGTTTAATATTTTGAAAAAAAAAAAAAAAAAAATTTTTTTTAAATAAAATTTTTTTTCTGGTGGTTGAAAGGGAATGTGACGTTCCGCCCCTTATAGAATCGATTATTGATGGGAAGATATTATTTAACTATCCAAAATATTATTTAATTATTTTCAGAATTATTTTCTTTCAATGTTTATTCAAACAGAACTTAAACCCATCTCAGAATTTTTAAATGCTTGATGACGTCACATTTAAAACGTGGCAACATTGGTTTCCCCACTTTGACAGCCAATGCTTAGTAGAGGGGTACGAAGGATTCAGCTGTGAACGTGAGCCTTGGATTGCCATTGTTTCTCGAGTGTTCGGTCTGAATCGTAGTGTGCGGGGTCATTAGACTCAATTATTCACCTCTAATTCTCAGTTCCAAATTGATTAAATATTACAATAAAAGTATAGTGAAGTTATCCAGCAGCAGTGGATTTGAAGAATTTTAGAGCATACTATATCCAATGAGTTCTACCCCGCACCTACCATGAAATCTTAAAGCCACCCTACAACAACACCAAGGCCAGACCACACAGAGAGAAACAATCAATAGGCGACCAGCCTGGATTATTTCCACATTTTCTTTTTTTTGAGTACCTCCAGCTGCTTTCCAACAGTTTTGAGTACCTTCAGCTACTTTCTACCAGTCTTCCTCTCCTGTACCTCCAGCAGGACAGCTGCTAGCGAGAGTTAGCACCCTTGGGTGCTCATTACATCAACTTCAAGATTAGGAAAGAGTGGTTTGTTTGGGAACATTTACTGTGCTCTTATTAAAGACAGACTGGTTTTGTGATATTTAGTACATTTTTTTTTTATAGTTCAATTGCACACACATTTTTCCTGCTTTATATTTTTTATAGGTTTTTTTTTTCTTTACAACATAATATTTAATTGATAGCGTTCCCCAACACTCTGCAATCTATAAAGGTATAAATTTCTGAGCTCAGATATTTTCCCTGATAATAGTAGTCGGTACTCTTATCTTGATTATTTTTAGGCTGTGTTCCACTTTTGTATAATTATTTAAACTCATTCCATTATTTTAGTATATGTTTAATTAAATTTTTAAAAATTAACTTCACATATTAGTCAAAATTGTAATTATTAACTTTATTTAACTTGAACTTATTAACTTTACTTAACTTTAACTTATTAACTTTATTTAACTTTAACTTTAATTTATTAAATTCATATGAACTTCTGGATTCTAATCCCTCAGATTAGTTTTTGGTTTCACTTGTTATTATTACTATTATAAACCACGAGTTAGGAAAAGGATCTGTGTATCCACTCGTAGGTTTATTTATTCAATAAGGCTTGTGCCTGTCCCACTCACAGTGAGGTATTTATATGTTATATATAGTATCAGGTAGTATTTAATTAAGGTGTACGTATTATAAACGTACAATTATTATTTGGTGAGGGTTCTACTAACCTAGTTGTAAGTTGTACTTCCTGTATTAGAGGTACCCGTAGTCAGTTTTTCTAACCTTATAAAGAGTATTCTTAGATCATAGTTGTATGATGATTTTGTAATTGACTTTCACTAGTATCACTTTTTCCTGTCATGTTAGAGTTACACACTAGTTACTTGTCCTAACTCAGAGATTGTTAAAAAGATCTAGTAGTTACATTCAATAAATATACATTTATTGTGATTTTTTTTTTCTTATTACTCCTTTATTTTTAGTAGTATATTTTTATAATTTAATAATCTTTAATAACTTTTCACATACTTGTACTACAAATTTAACATACTCTATAGCAGCGTAGAATACCTGGAAGAGCGTTAACCTAGTTATCCTTCTTCTGGCGCCCAAAAATTCATTCTATTTTCAGTATATTATTATATTTACTCTATCTATTTTCTGAACATTATCTTCATATCTTCTTTTCGAGCCATCATTGTCACTTCCTTTAATCTATTGTCTGGCCAAAAATAGCCGTGCAAATTGGCCGAATCCTTCCTTGAGTGTCAAGTGGCCCTTCTCATACATATTTAGCTAGCCATTCAAGTTATATCTATCTATTAATGATTTCTCATCTCTAGTCCTGTATCAATTCGATATTCTTTGTCTTGGCATCCTTCCATACAAATACTACTACAAAGTTGTATTTTAGTTACTCCAGCTTCTTCAACGGAGAAGCCACACATTTTTGTCCTTTGGCTACATTAAGTAGATCTTCTTCTTTTTACTACTTCTGTTGGAGTTTACCACTCCCTTTTCATTCACTCCAACAGAAAATCATCAGCTAGTTGTTACAAACGCTTATTTTAGCGTACATACAATTGACGATTACCACACTGTTCACGACATATGTGGCATTTCTTGTATTGCACCAAAACATGCAGTAGCTCCTAAGAAATCCATTCCTCGGGTAAAAAAGAAACCCGCGCCTGAGGTTTATGGAATTCAGGGAGCTGTTCAACTAATTCATTTCAAAAGGACAAAACCCCAAGGTTTATCAGAAATCAAGATAACAGATCCGAAGAAAATGTTGACACCAACTGAAACTGTGACTCCATCTGTGCCTGATCTTCTGCGGCTCTAAGGGAAAAGCAGAAACATTCGCGGCCTCTTAGGACGGAATGGACTCATGGAAGCTGTCACAAGAGACATACCATACCTATGAACTAACATTTATTATTTGTACAGAAAACTAGGAAAAATTTATCAAATGACAGCATTCTAATAAAAAATAAAGTTTCGGAATGTAAAAAGTGGATTTTGCCGAGACCGTTAAAAATTGGCAATTTTCAACTTGTACTTTAGACCGAAAGGTTTGTCTGAAAAAAAAAGTAATTAGTGATATCTGTAGATAATTTTAAGTACTTTAATTTCTGTTAACACACCATTTACTAAAAGTTAATAGTTTTCGGGATTTGAGCAAAAAAGCGAAAAAAAGCTGATTTTTTCGCTTTTTTGGCGATTTTTTCAATGTTCCCGCAAGAAATTTTGTCCGCAAACCTTATATTCGGATTCAGCAGCCCAAAATCCATATATAATGAAAGAAATCAGAACTACCCCAAAACTTTCCCAGTAAAAACACAATTTTATTGAATCAAATGGGCGTCCTGGAGGTAAATCCCAAAACTGGCGATTTTTATTTTTAAATTCTAATTTTTTGGTATATATATAATACTAGTGACGTCATCCATCTGGGCGTGATGATGTAATCAATATTTTTTTAAATGAGAATAGGGGCCGTGTGATAGCTCATTGGAAAGGCTATTCAATTTTGTATTCACTAATATAAACATTAACATAATTATTTATACAGGGTGTCCACATTTTTTTTAATTAAATTAATTGAGAGAAAAAGGAATGCAAGTAATTTATTTAATGAAAAATACATTTTACTGAATTCAGAAAACAGAAAAAAATATTAATTTGAAAAACAAACATTGCTTTTCGCTTAAATTAAATGTTCAAAGTGCTAAGAGGCTGGTGGGTGGCAACGTTAATATTGAATTTTAGCCAACAACAATAGTTATTTATCAAATAAACATTTTTTCCTGTTTTAGGGCAACAGTAAAACGTAGTTCGGGTTAAATAAATTATATACATTATTATTTTTGCCTCAATTAATTTAATTAAAAAAAATTGTTGGGCACCCTGTATAAATAATATTGTTAATGTTTATATTAGTGAACGGAGAATTAAATACCCTTTCGAATGAGCTATCACACGACTCCTATTCTCATTTAAAAAACATCGATTACGTCATCAAACCCAGATAAACGACGTCACTACTATGATATATACATATATATCTATATATACATGCCAAAAAATTATAATTGAAAAATAAAAATTGACCTATTTTGGTATCCTCCAGAATCGCCCATTCTCGAGAAAATGAATGTATTCCAACTCAAACGTCCTCACTGTATTTGGTTATAAGCCAAAAAATTGTTTATAACTTTAAAACAGTGCTGAGGCCCACTAAACTGTCCAATTTTAATTCTGTAAAGTGTATTAGATAGGTAGAGCGCTTCTTTATATGTAAAAAAATTAGCAAACTTCTAAAGAGTCTACTTTTTTTTCAGAAAGTTTTTAAAAAATCTGAACTTTTTTAAAAAAATTTAAATTGCAACATTATGATGCAAAATCTATCAGGTCGATTTTAATTAAATTTGGTGGACGGTTTAAGAGGAAACAGTAGCGATCAACAGGTAGCGAAAACGCGTTCCAAGATTGCGGCTGTAATTTTGAATATTTTTTCGAGATGTTTGGCACACGTATTCGTAATATAATAAGGAGTGGCGGTACAGAGCCCAATTTGAAAAATATATTAATATGTGGAAATTACTCTGTAATTAAACACTATATTAAAAAAACGAGCCTGTGCCGCCATTAAGAAGAGCTAAAAAATACACTTTCTTCAAATAAACTTTTTTATCCGATGCCTAGATTTTGTGTCATTTTGGAACTACTAAATTTTTTTATTTCATTAGTAGTTCCAAAATGACACAAAATCTAGGCATCGGATAAAAAAGTTTATTTGAAGAAAGTGTATTTTTTTGTTCTTCTTAATGGCGGTACAGGCTCGTTTTTCAATATTTTATTTAACTACAGAGTAATTTCCACATATTAATATATTTTTCAAATTGGGCTCTGTACCTCCATTCTCCATTATCTTACGAATACGTGTGCCAAATAGCTCGACAAAATATTCAAAATTACAGCCGCAATCTTGAAACGCGTTTTGGCTACCTGTTAATCGCTAATCGCTACTGTATCACCTTATAATTTTGTAAGCAAATTATGGAGGTTCTAGGTGCAACCGAAGTGATTGAAAAACATTGAATAAACACAGGCTTTTTTGCTCCCTTATTTTGTATTTGTTGCTATTTTGCAGAAAGGGTAATAATTTGAGACACTTTAAACCAGTGGTATGTTATACAAAATTCAATTATCTTTATTTCATTTCCCTACGAGTTTCAAAATGAATCTTTTTAAAGTTATAAGCATTGAAAATTGAAAAAAATCAATATTTTTCGAATTTTTTAAATATTTTAATTTTTTATTAATGTCCCGGGCATATTTGAGAAGGAGTATAAGTCAATTATAATATTGAAGTTGTCACCTAACTTTATCTGCAAGAATCCGAATGCCACCACTCACATCCACCTCAAAACAGATGCGTCCTGGTCTACAAGGTTATGTTAAAATATAGAGTACAAAGAACAAATATTTTGTAGAAAAAAAATGGTGCAACTTTTAATTTTAAGAAAAACGTGATTTCATTTATTTTTTATTTTTTGGGTATATTTGCGATTTTGACAATATCTCCCCATTTAAAATTCAAAATAAATCTCATTTTCGTTTTCAGCCCCATCAAAAACATAAAGTATGATTAAAATTTGCCATTCACCACACCGTGGTCAGTATCTCGAAAAATAAGCGTGGTTTGGGGAGTGCCACTTGTCTATAAAGTCACATAACTTTTTTCCTATTGCATATTTTGACTTAAAAATTTCCAGAAAACTTCTTTGTAACGTTTGTTTTAATGCTGTATGCTGTATTGATTAAATTTAGAATTTAAAAAGTTTGTCACCCAACTTTTTGTAAATATGAAACTACAAAATCTGACGACAAATTGTTTAAAAATTAACAACTTCTCCTTTAATGTGTTTAAACATCTCGGACAAATCTCATTGTTATCTAAATTCTTCAAGGACGACACAGTAAAAATTTCAAAAGGAAATATTGACAGCGACTAAAGATACGGCGAGTTAAATATGAAAAATTGTCAAAATTGATTTTTCGCATTTATGCATAAAATTTGATTTTTGAACTTGTTCCACCAATTCTAGATAAAAATAAACTTCATATTCGTATCGTATTCACAGACCTTGAAAATATAAAGAATGACCAAAATTTGCTATTCACCTATCATGGTCGCTTTTTAGATTTGTAAGCCTCAAATTAGGGGTGTGCCGCTCGCCTAAAACAATGAAATAAACAGACGTATCGAAATTGCCAGGGCCACATTTATAAAGATGAGAAAAATCTTCTGCAACAGAGATATAAGCATCCCTCTACAATTAAGAATGCTAAGAGGTTATGTTGGGCTGTAGTGTCGTAGAAGAAGAAGAAGAAGAAGAAGAAGAAGAAGAAGAAGAAGAAGAGGTTATGTATTTAACACCCTATTATACGGTGTACAGACCTGGGCTCTAAAACAGAACAACAAAAAATATTGAAAGTTTCGAGATGTGGTGCTACCGTCGAATGCTGAAGATAAGTTGGGTTGAAAGAATCACAAACCTTGAAGTAATACTAAGGATAGGAAAATGCCCAGAAATTTTGTTAACGATAAAACGAAGAAAACTAGAATACTTGTGTAACCTGATGAGAGGTCATAAATAGGCATTACTTCAAAATATAATGCAAGGAAAAATAGAAGGAAAACGGAATCCAGGCCATAGAAGAATGGCATGGTTGCGGACTTTAATAGATTGGTTTGGCTGCACCACTGCACCACTAATGAACTTTTTAGATCAGCTATAAACAAGGTCAGGGTAGCCTTGATGATTTCCAATCTATGATAGGAGTGGCACAAAAAGAAGAAGAGCAGCAAAACGAAGCGCGAAAATGGGTCCCACGGTGAGTGTAGTGCATGGCCAGACTGAGCTGTAAAATATCGCGCAGCAACATCGAACAAGTCATCTTCGGCGTCGTGTCGCAAACGAATGGACCTGGGTCCAAATTTGTAGCTTATCTAGCCACAACAACGACCAAAACTCTGACCATGCTTTTTACTGCAGCTACTGCCGCTTCATTTTACTGCTCTTACAGCGCCGTAAATTATCACTTGTCTGGCCGTAGCTTTAACCATTTTTTAGCAACTATTGAAAATACTTAAAATTTGCGGTTTCTTGTAGTTAACGATTACTATATCAGTCATATTCTAAATTTCTAACCGAATATTGTCGAACTTTATTTACAATAGGATATATTCATATTTGTTTGCCAAGTCAACAAAATACTATTCTATTACATCCTATTGGAAGAGAAGGCCGTTATTAGTGTGGCAGCATATGAGAATATTACAACCTACTACAAATGATAAACATTTTCACAATAATAATGTTTTTGTGAATATGCTGTTTATTTACTATTTTAATAAAAAATAATAGGAGTTAAAGTTTAAAAATGTACCGTTTTGTAGTACTAGACCTGGATCCCGCTTACAAAAAAAAGTTGATTAATAGCAAGCTGAAAATTTGTTAATAGCTTAACGGTGCCTAGTCCGACAAACCTTGATGTATGGGAACACTGAAACAGGGGAAGTTTTAATTGTGGAACAGGCTAAAAATTTGGAATAACAGATTACGAAAACGTTCCATGTATTTTGTCGGACAGAACTTCCAATTGATTTTTTAACATTTTATTAAACTCTAATGCAAAAAATGAGGCTGGTGTTTATCACCAATTGGGCATTTTAATGAGTGGAACACGAAGAACATGTCAAATGACAGGAATCATGTTGATTAGTAATAGCAGGATGATTTTTGCATGGGAGTTTAATGAAAGGGTAACAAATCAATTGGATGTTCTGTCCGACAAAATATATGAGACGTTTTCTTAATCTGGTGTTCAAACCTGTGCCAAAGTTTGTCCGACTAGACACTGCACTGTTAAGATATTAACAAATTTTCAGCTTATTGTGCATTTAGATAGATTCAGAATTGTGCATTTAATGATAGAAGCATATAATTTGAACCACGTATACTACACATATAAAGGTTCAAAATAAGATAGGAGGCCATCTCAGATTTTGCCTTTTACAAAAATGGCGGGGATTCAAAATGGCGAATATACATATGTGACTAATAGCACGATAACTTTTGAACGAGACTTCAGATTTCAACCAAATTTGGTATATAGGTTCGGTTTTTGATGTATAAGATCAAGGTCTTGAACCGGATGAATCGGTTTACCAGAAGTTGTGTTTTTCCTGGTTTTTATGTAAAAATATGCTGTTTTTTTTCAATTATTTCACCCTGTATGTATTAGTTTTCCAAATAGTTAGTACGGCCATTAAAATGAGCGTAAAAATATTTTTGAGTAAATATTTTTAACTTTTTAGTTATGTTAATTACCATTTATTAAGTGCAAAACGTATCTTCACATATACCTATATGCGGCAGATTCGTGCAAATATTATAAGAATTATTGTGCATTTAATGGTAGAAGCATATAATCTGCACCACACATACTACACATATAAAGGTTCAAATTTAGATACGAAGCCATCTCAGTTTTTGTTCCTTTTACCAAAAAGGCGGGCATTCAAAATGGCGACTATACATATGTGACTAATAGCACGATAACTTTTGAACAAGATGTGAGATTTCAACCAAATTGGGTATATAGGTTCTTTTTTTTTATGAACAATATCGAGGTCTTGAACCGGAAGTGTCGGTTTACCAGAATTTGTGCTTTTACTGTTTTTTTTTATATAAAAATATGATGTTTCTTTTTCAATTCTTTCACCCTGTATATATTAATTTTTCAAAAAGGTAATACCGGCCTTGAAAAGCGTGTAAAAATATTTTTTAGGGAAGATTTTGAACCCCTTAGTTATATTAATTAACATTTAATACATGCATAGCGTATTATATCTTCACATGTAGGTACCTATGTGCGGCAGATTCGTGCAAATAATAATATAAGAATTATTGTGCATTTAATGGTAGAAGCATATAATTTGGACCACACATACTACACATACAAAGATTCAAATTTAGATAGGAAGCCATCTCAGATTTGGTATTTTACAAAAATGGCGGGCATTCAAAATAAATCTGCCGCCCATAGGTACATGTGAACATACGTTATGCATTTATTAAATGGCAATTAACACAACTGAAAATTTTTAAAATATTTCCTAAAAATATATTTACACTCTTTTTAATGGCGTTATTACCTTTTTGAAAAATTTATATATACAGGGTGAAAGAATTGAAAAAAACACAATTCTGGTAAACCGATTCTTCTGGTTCAAGACCTCGATATTACTCATCAAAAAAATAACCTATATACCAAATTTGGTTTAAATCTGACGTTTCGTTCAAAAGTTATCGTGCTATTAGTCACATATGTATAGTCGCCATTGTGAATGCCCGCCAGTTTTGTAAAAGGAACAAAAACTGAGATGGCCTCGTATCTACATTTGAACCTTTATATGTGTAGTACATGTGGTCCAAATTATATGCTTCTACCTCTACCATTAAATGCACAATAATTCTTATAATATTTGCACGAATCTGCCGCATAGAGGTACATGTGAAGATACGTTTTGCATTTATTAAATGGTAATTAACATAACTAAAAAGTTAAAAATATTTTCTAAAAAATATTTGTACGCTCTTTTCAATGGTGGTATTAACTTTTTGAAAAATTAATACATGCAGGGTGAAAAAATTGAAAAAAAAACAGCATATTCTTACATAAAAACCAGGAAAAACGCAACTTCCGGTAAAACGATTCTTCCGGTTCAAGACCTCGATCTTATACATAAAAAAACCTATATACCAAATTTGGTTGAAATCTGAAGTCTCGCTCAAAAGTTATCGTGCTATTAGTCACATATATGTATAGTCGCCATTTTGAAGGTCCGCCATTTTTGTAAAAGTAAAATCTGAGATGGCCTCATATCTAAATTTGAACCTTTATATGTGCAGTATATGTGGTCCAAATTATATACTTCTATCATTAAATGCACAATTGTTTCACATATCGGCTGCACTACCAGATTTTTCAGAGACGCTAAAAAGAAAAGTCACGTAAGTAGTTGGTACCTTAACGAAACCTAAATAATGTATGTATCACTCAACCCCACTTTCCAATAAACATTTTAGGGGTTGTATCCTTGTTGGAGGACTGAACTCCTTGTAAACATTTTTATCAAGTCCAAAAAATTGGCACTCTAAATAAGAGGATGTCTATTTAAATCTATGAAAAACATTTAAAATGTACATAACTCATTCGCTCTTAACAATGCGGACGAATCTCCAATGGTTTAGTACTTTTTTGTAGGTGGCAGAAAATTGGTTCACCATCCGCTCGAATCACCAACAAAAATTGCAACGATAAATAGAAGTTTTGTTCAACAAAAATGTAGGAAAACAAATTAAGATGGCGATTTTACTACCATTTAGAGCGTAATAGACGGAGAGCTAGAGCCGAAAAATCATCGTCATAAGTAATATGGAGTTTTTCCTCTAAAATATGTCTATTGTATATTGACAAATATGACCCCTGTCAGGCTGACACCTCAGTGGATACAGGAAGTAGCAATAAGGGATGAAAGGGGAAAGCTAGTGCAGTCATTAAAGGTTTTAACCTCCTATTTTGTTAAACCTCCATCAATTTGCATGAAAATTGGTGACTAGTTAGAGCAAACCTCAAGAAACAAAACTGATTTGGTGCCACTTGCACCTTTACCCTGGTGGTGAATACCACCCCTTCCCGCGGGTGAAAACTATTTTATTAAAAATAACCCCACAAATCGATAGAGGGACAAATTTTAAGTAAAAGTTGTTATATCATGTTATTAAAATAAATCAATACTTTTTGAGTTATTAAAGATCAAAGATTTGTCTATTTAAGAGCATAGGTGTGAAGTTACGGACGATAAAAAGAACATGTTAATTAATTGTATATTAGTAAAATATTATTTTTATATTATTTCGATATTTATTCGAATTTTTTTTTTCATTATAAACTGAATATGTCCAGAAACTGGGGGTGTCCAATAATGGGTACATTTGACATATTCGAATACATTTTTGCTAAATTTATAATTTCCAGGTAATATAAAAATAATACGTTAGTACCATACAATTAATTAATATGTTCTTTTTATCATCCGTAACTTCACGCCTGCGCTCTTAAACAGACAAATCTTTGATCTTTAATAACTCAAAAAGTATTGATTTATTTTATTAACATGATATAATAAATTTTACTTATAATTTGTCCCTCTATCGATTTGAGGGATTATTTTTAATAAAATCGTTTTCACCCCCGAGAAGGAGTGGTATCCACCCCCAGGGTAAAAGTGCAAGTTGTCACCAAATCATTTTATTTCCTGAGGTATGTTCTAACTAGTTACCAATTTTCATGCAGATCGATGGAGGTTTAACAAAATAGGAGGTGAAAACCTTTAAAGACGACACTAACTTTCCCCTTTCATCCCTTATTGCTACTTCCTGTATCCACTGAGGTGTCAGCCTGAAAGGGGTCATAATTATCAATATACAATAGACACATTTCACATGCCAAACTCCATATTACTTATGACGATGATTTTTCGGCTCTAGCTCTTAGACTATAATAAGCAATGTAATAAATTAAAATCCGAAGGACCACTCACTAACGTGGGAAATAAAGAATACAAGCATTAACAAATATGTAATTTAACGGCTAACTTTGTTACTATAACTTAATTAAGATCTGGTCAAAATTATTTCGTAAAATTCTTATAAACTTGCATGCATGGAAATCGGCCCACTTAAAAATTTGGTCATTTTTGATGTCTCGAATTTCCTAAACCTGTTGTCCGATTTAAGTAATTTTTTTAATATGATATAGCCTTATTCTTCATCAATATCTCTATAATAATATTGTTGCTAAACAAGTAAATTTTTATCGTATATCGGGTGTTCGAACCAAATTGTGTTTTTCTCCAGAGTTCGCATAACCCTGTGAAATATTCTAGCATTTATAAAATACTGAATTTAAAACCAAACTATAGCACAATGTTTTCTCACTCTCTTATGTTGGACCATAAAAAAGTTAGGTACTTTAACAACTAGCCATGTTTTTCATCAAGACAGGGTGTTTTTAAACAAGTATGGCAAACTTTAAGGGGTAATTGTGCATGAAAAAATATTGACAGTTTCGAGAACTCCGAGAAATGCGCAAATGCTTCTTTTCCGAGATATGGGTTGTTAAAATTTTTCCCACAAAATGACGATTTATTTATTGCTTTAAAACCGGTTGACATGTGCAAATGAAATTTGGTGAGTTTTAAGACGTAGTTATTGTACATTTTTTTACATAAAACTAAGAATTTAATATTACCCGTATTGATGATATGGACAATAACAAAATAATAGGTGATGGAAACGGAATACTTAGCAATAAATCTGTCAAGCTAAGAAAAAATGGAAGAAGAAGTGAACATGGCGAACCAAGCAGCAGGATGTCTCATCAACACAATCTGGAGAAACAAATACCTCACAACCGAAACGGAAAACCAGGATATATAAATCAACAAAAAGATGGATAATGACGTACACAGCGGAAACAAGAGCGGATTCGGCGAAAACACAACGACTGCTGGAAACAGCAGAAATTAAAGTCTTACGAAGAATAACAAACCCTACTCTAAAAGACAGAGTAAGAAATGAGGAAATACAAGCGGGATATGTTATAGAAGAAATAAATATGTGGCCAAAGGAAGAAAAATAGAATGGAATCAACACATACAAAGAATGACAGAAAATATAATAGTACTAGCAGCAAAAGGAAAATCGCCAAATGAAAGAAGATCATTGGGAAGACCGAGGAAAAGATGGTAAGACGTCAATTGAGGCTAAAAACCGAAGTAAAACAGGCATTGGGCATATTTATAAAGTAAAAAGAAGAAAAAGAAGACAACTACATCTTGTATGGCTTCATTAGCTAAAACGATCAAAAATATCTACAAGACAACACAATAAAAGTAAAAGTAGATGAAGCACTAACTAACTCAATTGAAGCTGACAATGATAGAAGCATATAATTGGCACCATATAAATATATACTACACATAAGGTTCAAATTTAGATACGAGGCCATCTCAGAATTTGCCTTTTACAAAAATGGCGGGCATTCAAAATGGCGACTATACATATGTGACTAATAGCACGATAACTTTTGAACGAAAAGTCCGATTTTAAACAAATTTGGTATATAGGTTCTTTTTTTGATGTATAAGATCAATGTTTTTAACTGGAAGAATCAGTTTACCAAAAGTTGTGTTTTTCCTGGTTTTTATGTAAAAATATGTTGTTTTTTTAAATTCTTTCACCCTGTATATATTAATTCTTCAAACAGTTAATACCGCCATTAAAAAGAGCGTAAAAATATTTTTTAGGAAATATTTTGAACTTTTTAGTAATGTTAATTACCATTTAATAAATGCATAACGTATCTTCACATGTACACATGCGCGACAGACTCGTGCAAATATTATAAGAATTATTGTGCATTTACTGGTAAAAGCATATAATTTGGACCACATATACTACACATATAAAGGTTCGAATTTAGATATAAGGCCATCTCAGATTTTGCCCTTTAAAAAATGTCGGGCATTCAAAATGGCTATGTGACTAATAGCACGGGGCATTCAAAATGGCTATGTGACTAATAGCACGATAACTTTTGAACGAAAAGTCCGATTTCAGGCAAATTTGGCATCAAGGTTCTTTTTTTGATGAGTAAGATCAAGGTCCTGAACCGGAAGAATCGGCTTACCAAAAGTTGTGTTTTTACTGTTTTTTTTTATGTAAAAATATGTTGTTTTTGTTTCAATTCTATCACCCTGTATACAATAATTTTTTAAAAAATAATACCGCCATTGAAAAGAGAGAAAGAATACTTTTAAGGAAATATTTTTAGTTTTTTAGTTATGTCAATTACCATTTAATAAATGCATAATGTATCTTCACATGCACCTATGTGCAGCAGATTCATTTGAATGCCCGCCATTTTTGTAAAAGACAAAATCTGAGATTGCCTCATACCTAAATTTGAATCTTTCTGTCAGTAGTGTGTGTTGTCCAAATTATATATTAAATTCACAATAATTCTTATATTATTTGCACGAATCTGCCGCACACAGGTTCATAGGTACATGTGAAGATACGCTATGCATTTATTAATTGGTAATTAACATAACTAAAGAGTATAAAATATTTCATAAAAAATATTTTTACCCTCTTTTTAACGCTCGTATTACTTTTTTGAAAAATTAATACATACAGGGTGAAAGATTTAAAAAAATAAACAACATATTTTTACATAAAAAATTAGGAAAAACACAACTTTTGGTGAACCGATTCTTCCGGTTCAAGACCCCTTGATCTTTTATGTCAAAAAAGGAACCTATGTACCAAATTTGGTTGAAATCGGACTTTTCGTTCAAAAGTTATCGTGCTATTAGTCACATATGTATAGTCGCCATTTTGAACGCCCGCCATTTTTGTAAAAGGCACAATCTGAGGTGGCCTCATATCTAAATTTGAACTTTTGTATGTGTAGCATATGTGGTCCAAATTATATGCTTCTACGATTAAATGCACAATAAATCTTGTAATATTTGCACGAATCTGCCGCACATAGCTACATGTGAAGATATGTTATGCATTTATTAAATGGTAAAACATAACTCAAAAGCTCAAAATATTTGCTAGAAAATATTTTTACGCTATTTTTAATGGCGGTATTAACTTTTTGAGGAATTAATATATACAGGGTGAAATAATTGAAAAAAAACAACATATTTTTACAAAACAAATCAGGAAAAACACACGTTCTGGTAAACCGATTCTTCCGGTTCAAGAGCTCAATCTTATACACCCAAAATAGAACCCATATACCAAATTTGGTTGAAGTTGGACTTTTCGTTCAAAAGTTATCGTGCTTTAAGTCACATATGTATCGTCGCCATTTTGAATGCCCGCCATTTTTGTAAAAGGTCAAATCTGAGATGGCCTCGTATCCAATTTTGAACCTTTATATGTTTAGTATGTGTGGTCCAAATTATATTCTTCTATCATTAAATGCACAATCCTAATAATATTTGCACGAATCTGCCGCACTAATCGTTCAGCCTAATCATGGATGAAAGAATAAAAAATTACGAACTAAAAAAGATTACTAAATCGGAAAAACACAACTTAAAATAATTTGCTGTGTAGACGATGCAATACTAATCTCTCAAAGTTAAGATAATTTACAACTTATACTGCACCAATTTAATATAGCCGCTAAGAAATTTAACAAGTTAATTTCCCCAAAAAAGACAAAATGTATGGTTATAACAGCAAATCTACTAAGATGTAAATTAGAGCTGAAGGGTCAGATAATAGAACAAGTGAAGGAGTTTAAATATCTAGACATCACACTATCTAGCTACGGAAAGCTCGAAACAGAAGTGGAAGATCAAATGAACAAAGCAAACAGAGCCGCAGGTTGCCTTAATGAAACAATATAAAGAAATAAAAATATCGGAAAAGAAGTAAAATGCATAATTTACAAAACAACCATCAGACCAATTATGACATACGCGGCAGAAACACGACCTGATACAGAAGTAGCAAAAATAATTCTAGAAACAGCAGAGATGAAAACCCTTCGAAAAATCGACGTTTAGACACTATGAGATAGATCTAAACACGTAAGCTGAATGACAACAGATAGAGTCGTAAGGACGGCGAGAGACCATGGGCAATGGGAATGACAACTTACTGGAGGCACATTAAAAATAGAGACAGTTATGTCTACACAAAAATAAGAAGAAGAATAGTAAGTACCCGATAATTGGCTTACTTTGTTCTTCTTCTCCTTCTTACAGTACCATGCCCAAATTTTAGGCGTGTGTAGCTTGCATGACAATTCTCCGATATTGATATGTAATAATAGTGCATATGCTGATAAGCCAGTCCATTGACGAAGGTTTCGGAGCCATGGATATAATATCTTCCTACCAATTCCACTTTTTCCCTCGATCTCTCCGTTTTGTCTTAACTGCAGTATCTAGTATCTGCTCCTTCTCATTATAAGCCCCATATATTTAAGTTTTTTCTTTTTAATCATATTCTTTAAGTCACCTTCGCCTTGACCTATTTTTTTTTTAATTTCTATGTCTGAAATGCGTTGAAACCATGATATTTTGAGCTTTCTATGATATGACCACATCTAGAAGGCTTCTAATTTGTTCATCATATTAGTCCTCGTGCTCCACGTTTCACATCTAATATAGTAATACAGGATACACATTACATTTTAGGAACTTGATTTTAGCTGAAGTTTAGCTGAGAAATTACTTTGGCCACATTATATCTAATACTAAATTCTGACTTCTACAAGACAATATTTGGCTGCCCAATCTTTGGAAATAAACTGGTTAAACGTGAACTGATTTATTGCTATTTGCTGTGAATAGAATAAGATGACTCAATGTAGTCGCTAAAATCACAAAAATATGGGCACTTTTAGAAGAAGTAATTCGCTCCTTCTTGGCATTTCCATTTGAACGTTATCACTATCACTTATTACCTTTTCATTCCATTGAATGTTTATCAATCTCTTAAATGTCTTATGTGTAAATTTGTGTTCATCGTACCTGATTTTATAGTTCGTGCATCCGTAGAAGACATAAATGGATGGGATGGGTAACAAAACAGAAAAAGGAGTGGAACGAACACATTAGTAGAATGGCAGAGGATAGGATAGTACGAATAGCACAAGATAAGTCACCAAATGGACGAAGAGATATTGGCAGACCAAGAAAAAGATGGTGCGATAACTTAAACAATTTAGGAGGCTAATATTGAAGAATACACAGGGTTTAAAGCCTACATACAAGAAGGAAGAAGAAGAAGTGAATTCGTAGTCTATACTATAACATAACTTATGTAGTTCACATATTATACAGTCCGTACAATATAGACACCGTTGCACATCATTATCTATGTCAGAGATCTAAGTTGACATTGTTGCCCAATATGCCCAATTACAAAAAATTCTTGAATTCATTTTAAATCAAATATTTCACATAATTATTGCGGAAGTAGATTATACAACAAAACAAATTAATATTGAATGTAAATATGTAAATAAAAACATTAGAAGTAGAAAACAAGAATTAAGTTATAATCTTACGTTAAAGTAAATAATAAAAACAATAAATATAATAAAACAAAATACTTATAGTAAAGAATAAAAACAAATCTGTGTCAATACCGCAACTGTCAAATAAATGTTACCAATTTTTGCCAAAATATCAGCTTTGTTCGATCCCAGTTAGAGTGTACCTACCTAATCCGAACAGGCGTGCTTTATAAAAACGTTTTATATTCCACTTATACAAATTACATAAAGCAAGTTAGGGTATGTTTCTTTATATTTACATTAATAGAAATCTTCCAATATTATTTCTACGCGTATCTATATAATAAGATATGTCTAGTGGCTATAATTCCAATGTACTCAGCTAAAAAATGATTCTAAAAAGGAACACTACCACGACCTAAAAAATTCGTGTTGGTATCATGTAACGTCACGTGCCATGACGCAGATGACGTTCAACGGTGTCTATATTGTACGGACTGTAGTTGAATGTGTCTTATGTTAGTTAACTGAATTTCATATTAAACTGCACTTTCTTGAGTAGTATTCTAAATTTCTCCTACACCGATCCAATATTTTGATGCACATTTGATGTTGTAGCTAGGCTTAATTTAATTAAATTGGATTTTAACTTTGACTTGTCGTATTTATGCCAAATTGGCATACTTACATATTTACAATTTTATTGAGTTGGCCTTTACAGAGCTTCTGGACTGCCTACTATAAAATCTGTAGGATGTAACGTATAGGTATGTTGTTTAGCATTGTACCGTTAGTTCTTATCTCCATTTTGTTCTCGATGTTAACTAATGTGTTCTAACAATATGTCAACAATATTTCTGATGTATTGTTTCCTATTCGTACTGAAGTTCCTTTGGTACAATTTTTATTTTTATTCTATATTTTATTTATCTAATCCCATTTCTTTTAATAATGGCAGCAGTGAGGTGTGGTTGCCTTGAATATAATACTCTTTTAAGAAGAATTTTTCTGAACTGTCTACTGATAAAGATTCATAGTAACTGGCGGACGCTGTTTCACAGTCATATCATAATACAGATTTTACATTTCTGTTGAAGAATTTTAATGCCGGTTAGTTATGTAATTCTTAAATTTCCATCTATCATTAAGCATATTGTAGGCATTACGAGAGTTATTATTTCTTTCCTGAACATCATGCTATGCTATATACCTTCTTCTTTTTGGTATGCAGTGGCGTAGCGTAGTGGGGGCGGCAGGCGCGGCCCGCTCAGGGCGGCATTTTTTAGGGGGCGACAAAATTTAACAATAAATAATAAAAATATTTTGTAAATATTTGAACCATTTTATATTTTTATCGCAACTACAAATTCGGACCGATTGAAAGGAGCACGGAATCTTTAAAATCAAAAGGAGAGATAAGACGGCTTACTAAGGAATGGTTTTACCGTACATTGACTAACGGCGAAGAAGTTTTACATACTTGAATGGCTTATTCTCCATCTAACGCATCATTATTTTGCTTTGGTTGTCGTTTATTTTAGAACGTAAATACACCGAATGGATCTAAATTTTGCTCATCTGATGGATTTAGTACTTGGTGGAAATAAATCCTAAGGTTTCAAGTCACGAATCAAGTGCACTACACATCCAAAAGTATTGTAAGTGGAAGGAGTTGGAGAGCAGACTTCAAATAGGACAGATTGACAAAAAAGAGCAAGACTTAGTGGCAAAAGAAATAATGAAATGGCAGGAAATTCTTGTCAGAATGTTTGATATTATAATATTCCTTGCCAAACAAAATTTGGCTTTACGTGGACATATAGAAAACGACACCAGCACTAATAGAGGAAACTTTTTAGAATTGGTTAATTTAATTGCAAAACACGATTATGTACTTCTATTCGTGAACATCTTGTTTCTAAAATGTGTGGCAAAATTTCAATCACTTATATGTCACCACAAATACAAAACTAATTTATTGCCATTTTGGGAAATAATGTTCGTCAAAGTATCAACGGGCAAATAAAAAAGGCTAAGTATTATTCAATTATATTCGACAGAACTCCAGATCTTTCTCATAATGGTCAAACGAGTCAGGTATTAAGATACGTAGTAATTGAAAATCAGGAAGTAAAAGTAATGGAATCTTTTATAGATTTTATTGAAACTCAAGACAAAACTGCTGAAGGAATTTCAAAGATGATTTTGGACAAGATTTAAGCTGATGGCCTAGATATAAGCAACTGTAGAGGCCATGTATATGATAATGCTGCTCTTATGGCTGGAAAGTATTCAGGAGTTCAGCAAAGAATTCAAGAAATAAACCCTAAAGCTGAATGCGTACCTTGCTCAAATCATTCGTTGTTTACACGCTGCCTCAGTTGAGGTGGATTCAGTAAATTTTTTCGGCATTTTAGAACGTTGCTATTCTTTTTTTTTTTTTTTTCTCATCGGCACATCTAGGTCTGGATCCCGCGTATGAAAAAAAAGTTGATTAATAGCAAGCTGAAAATTTGTTAGTAGCTTAAGGGTGTCTAGTCGGATAAACTTTGATATATGGGAACACTGGAACAGGGGCAGTTTTAATTGTGGAACAAGTTAAAAATTTGGAACGGTCACACCACGAAAACGGCACATTTATTTTGTCCGACAGAACAGACTTAAAATCTCCGAACAGAGATTAAACTGTCATGCACAAATCAGACTGCTATTTATCACCTGTCATAATTCCTGTCATTTGACATATTCTACATGTTCCGGGATCCAGACCTAATCGTTGGGAAGTTATGAAAGCTGCTACAGGCAAAAGCTTTTTAGAAAGGGTTTAAGACACGCGGTGGAGTGCAAGAGGCGATGCCGTAAATGTGACATGGCATCATTACAAAGACATTCCCGTCAATTTGGAAAAACTGACAGAGGCATGTGAAAGCTTATACACTATTGGGCGTCCCACCTTGACTTTACAGTACAGGTTCTTATGACCAAGAGTGATGCCAAATTTGATCAGAAACAGGTTTTAAGCAAACATACTTTTTTCTATAGGATAACATTAATAACTTAAGAATTAATATTATTGACATTTTGTGGCTGTCAGTGGTTCTAAAACATATTTTTTTCGAAAAATACCTTTATGTGAACAAAATAAAAATAATTTCGTATAAAACATTTATACAATAATGTATTTAAGCGCATAAATATGTTAAACCTTAATAAATACGTAGGTACCTACAGAAATAATTAAAATACATTTAAACTATATATTTTAGCTTCTTTCTATAATCCCGTCTTCCTCACTTTCACTGCCACTGTCGTAGGGTGTAAACACATTAAAATGACATTAATTTCATCTTGGAAATCAGTCATTAAGAATAACAATAGGTTTGTTCTAGCATCAGTTTCAAACGGTTTGAAACCATCAGCGAATAGTCGACCAGCGCGAGTAGAGGGGATAGCACTGGTGACTGTATTATGTTCTCTCACTGACCAACTGTTTTCTGACGGTTTCTGACTAGTTTGACTGTTTGCTAGAACAAACCTAATAAACTGCAATTAGGATTCAAATTTTCCAAATAAGCAATGAGTTACTCAATAGGTACAATGTTATCAGTAATAATTTTAAGCTTATTTAATATCCTTTGTTATAATTTAATTTAGGTGAACTGACCATCAACAATTATACTTTATTTATTCTCAACTGTAGGACCTGGCAGGACAATATAAAACTTTACTTAAACTTGACTGACAATCTATTTTATATTTTTCTTGACATTACTTCAGAACTGTCTATACTGTCAATACATAAATTAACAACCATAGAACAACATCCACTTTTAATGTTGAATATTCTAACATTCTTAACAAAAAAAATTTATTACGCAAATCGATTATAAAATTGCTGATTACTTTTCGAAAATGACTATCACTCACAAAAAAAAAAACAATGAAAAATATTGTTTTACTTGACTGTAATAGGTTAGTTTTAATTTAACATTTCTAGGGACCTACATTTTTAGGATCTTGGTAATGTCCGATTGAAAATTCTTTTGAAGAAAATCGGCATCGCCGTGCTAAAAACTCCCATAAGGATTATATTGCCGTATGTTCGTGTACTGTAAAGTCAAGGTGGGACAATAGAAGAGGTGCAGGGGTCGTATTTTCGAATTCAATCGAATATTTTCGCATACGTGTTAACTCGAATGAAAAATTTAGTATACGAACGTGAATGTGTATTTTTGAACGTCCTTCGAAATGTTATACGTATACGAGCAGAATTTGCACCGGCAACACTGCAAATTCGAATAACATTGAACTTATTTGTCATCTGAAGAGTCACAATGTTGCCATATTTGTTTGGTCTATTTCTTGTATAATGTACAAGACTGTCTTAACCATAGATTTATAATACTCTAGATTGCGCCTTACGATCTTAAAATGGGTGACGGTTGCGACAGAGATAAATGAGCCTATTTGGTCGGTAGTCTCTTTTTAATTTAAGGGGAATATCGACGACGTGACTATCCCACTTTATCGAGTATTATGTATTGACAGTTCGAGCGGGTGGTGACGAGAAATGGTCTTTGGTCTTCGGACATGGATAATCGTGGTTCGAATCCCATACCAACTCTACCTTTTTTATTTTTAATTTAATCAATATTGCGTTTATTAGATATTTTTACATCTGAAAAATGGACCTAAGTAAATCTAGCAGATAATAAATGTATGTATAGTAAGGTAATATTGGAATACATAATTATTTGTAAAATAAGTCATTCGTTATTAATATAAATTCGGCCTTATTCGAATGACGTGAATAAGGTTTGTATTGCTTCTACCTTTTTAAAAAATTGTAATAATAGTTTCATAAATAAAAATAATGTCTAATTACTTATAATTGAATCGGTCATTTCAAAAACAGCAAAGTCCACAATTTTCAGAAACTAACTTTTTGAGAGGAATAGACTCCTTTAAGATAAACGTTGTGTGCAAAAACGACACCAGTCCAGTAAAAACATTAGGAACAAAACTACAATATAACTCTGAATTTTGATGTCATCCATTTCATCCATCTTTCGACTATATAGGTAGTTTTCTTTGCTCTTCTGTAAAATTAGGAATATATGTGACTCGTGTCTCGTGTTGTTTTTGAAATGACCGTTTCAATTAATAAATCGATGATGGTACATTATGTTGATATTAATTATTGGTAATTTGTACGAATATTTTAACAATTACTTTATACTATTGTACCATTAACTTATTAAAAAAATAACATTGGCTTTTATATTTTTAAAAATCTATAGGTACCTACACAGTTTTTCTTATTTGTTATATATTTCTTTGCTTAGATTTATTTTAGAGATATAATAATATCTAATAAACGCAATATTGATTAAATAAAAAATAAAAAAAGTAAAGATTGGTATGGGATTCGAACCAGGATTATCCACGTCCGAAGACAAACGACCAGTTCTCGTCGCCATCCGCTCGAACTGTCAAATCATCTAAAATACTCGTCGATAGAGTAGGATAGTGACGTCGTCGATACTCCCCTTGAATTAGAAAGAGACTACCGACCAAATAGGCTCATTTATCTCTGTCGCAACCGTCACCCATTTTAAGATCGTAAGGCGCAATCTAGAGTATAATATATCTATGGTCTTAACTGGGGTATAATGTATAAGAATAAGATTGTATAAGAACGTTTAATGTATAAATATAACGACTTATAGTCCGAACAAATTATAAAAAAGGGCCATTTTTGGGAGAAAAGTTGTTTAGAAGTTACTTTAAGGCCCGGTCTTTTCACCTCCGAATAAATATTTATTAGGAAGTTTATCCGGCAGATTACATGTAAATATGTCAAATAAACCTCCGAATAACTTTTATCCGGAGGTGAAAAGACCGGGCCTAAGTGTAATCGAATATTAAGATTGCATAGGTATATTAGTAATATCAATTTGCAAAGTCCGCAGAAAGTGTGCCATTTTGTTTAATATTATTTTTATATCCAGTATTTACACTGATACTTTAGTATTTACTTTTCAAAACTTTACTTCAAAGCGATTTTTTAAATGCACCTTTATGTAATGTGATAGTATGAAAAAATTGAGGATATGGCAACGGTGTCATATGTCAAGTTTGGAGCTTAGATCCAATGCTAAAATGCGTACATAAAGTTAGGTTAGATTATATTTTCAAGGCATAACCGTACAACATGTCCTTTCTTTCTATTAAAGAATTATTTAAACCAGCCATTGAAAATAAATTTCAATGTAAAAATATTGTAGACAAACACTATCAGCTAAAACTATCATGACAGCTGAAATGACCTTGAAATGAAACAATAATTCGTATACGAGCATCACGATTCGAATGGTTCATACCCATTCGAGTCGCCGTATACGAAAAAATTCGTACACGAAGTATTCGAAAATACAAGACACCGGATTTCAAGCGAAATTCTTCTAATTTCGTATGCGAAATATGCTCGAATGAATTCGAAAATAGGACCCCAGGTGCTTTACTAGTTTCAGTACAGTCATTTTCATTTCTTTGTTTTTTGGGCTCGTGGCAACCGGGGCAACATAAAGTGAATGATGCACAAAAATATTTACAAACAAGGGGACTTGACATAAAATTGTGCGCTCAGAAAGTAAATGCTTTGCAGATAATATTGACAGAGAATTGATAAACGTGATTGTAAAACTTAGATAACCTTTTTTATTTAAAATCTAACCTGTATAATGCAAATTAATGATGACCGTTCTCGCCGAAAAGTTCTCTATCATTAATGTATGTAATGTATAGTATACATTAAATTAAAATACCTAAATAAAGGGGCTGTCAAATTGTCTTCCGCCCCGGGCAGCCGACACTCACGTTACGCCACTGTTGGTATGCCTATCCGTGACAATATGACGATCTTTGTGGCAATCTTTATCTTATCTGTAGCAGCGCGGAAAAGCTGCACAGATGTTTTATTGAACCAGGTTCTGAGGTTCTTCAACCAGGATATTCGTCTTCTTCCGTACCTCGCTTTCCAAATATTGTTCATTGCAGAATGGCTTGTAGGAGGGCATATTTGCGGCATTCGAGATTTGATGGTGGTCAGTACCTCTCATACCAAAACAATGGTTACACTCAACCTTTTGTGCTATCCCTAAAAATACAACCGCTAAAGATTGCAGTGAATACAGAACAGTATCATTAATAAGTCACATTCTCAAATTATTCTTGAAAATAATACATGGTCGTATAAATAAAAAAATAGAAGAAGGAATAGATGATAGTCAGTTTGGGTTCAGAAACGGAATGGAACCAGAGAGGCGTTATTTGCTTTTAATGTGTTAGCTCAAAGATGCATGGACATGAATGTGGATGTGCATGTTTGTTACGTTGATTTTGAGAAAGCGTTTGACAAAATAAGACATGAAAAATTAGTCCAAATTCTAAAGACAAAAAAAAATAGACAAAAGGGACTTACGAATAATAACAAAATTTTACTGGAATCAAAGAGCACAAATTGTAATAGATAAAGAACCCACTCCAGAAATTGAAATTAGGAGATGGGTTCGGCAGGGATGTATTATGTCTCTTTTACTCTTTAATGCATATAGTGAAGCCATTTTTGAAGAAGCATTGCTATCTCAAAGTGAAGGAATAAATAATTAACGGAAGATCTATTAACAACATAAGATATGCAGATGACACCGTGATTATGGCAAGCTCTGCTGAACAACTCCAACTACTACTAAACAAAACAAACAATGTCTGTGAAGAATATGGACTAAAAATGAATATAAAAAAGACCAAATACATGATAATAACTAGGGAGCGGATTTTATGCTAAATGCATATTCCATGCATATTTCGCATATTTGAGACCTTTACTAAATTTTGCAAATTAAAAAAAAAACATGCATATTTTATGCATATTTAAAAACATTTAAGTCCAAAAAAAATTTTTTAATTCGACACAAAATTTTCCCCTCCACAGCCTGTTCTATTAATTCGAGAACTACCTGAGGAGAGACTGCTCATTCTCTGCCTTTTCATTTGATACCTGATCTTTACACAAAGTATTTTAGTGCCTATAATACGCCGTTATAAAATTTAATGATTGTAGGATATTAAAATGATGAAGGATGGTTTACCAGGAAATCCGAATTTTATTTACTTTTATCATATTTAGTAGGTACCTATAATAATTCTGGTGATCCTTTTAAATCCCATATTGTTAAGACAATTTACACCTTTAACCGAAGTTTTACGATTTTCTGACGGAAATTATTAACATTAACGGAACAATTAGGGGTGAATTCCCTGATGTAAATATACTAATAAGTAGCGTAAAAAAAGGAACAGGAACAGATTACCTAATGTAGCTTTACCTCCCGACCCAGTACTGACTAGGTGGGGAACTTGGTTGGAAACTGCAATTTGTATGCTGAACATTTTGTCTCAATTAAGGAATTGCTTTTAGAATTTAACGCCGAAGACAGTGCTGCTATTATAAAGGAATAAAGGCACAACATATTTTTAAAACAACTTCATTGGCAAATCAGTTAACTTTTATCAAGACGCATTATAGTTTTATAGTAAAAACCATAAATAATTTAGAAGAGCGGAAAATATCTTTAACAGAGTCCGTCGAAATAGTTAGAAATTTTAAAGCAAATATTTCAAAAGTTCCCGGTGAAATCGGTAACTCAGTTAAAAAGAAATTAGAATTAGTTCTAGAAAAATGGCTTTAAAACTTTGGAGGACATACACGAAATTTTTAATGGAAATTTTGAAATTGATTTTGGTGCAGAATTTTCGGCTTTAACAAGTTATTTTAAATACGCCCCAATTACTTCTGGTGATGTTGAAAGGAGTTTCTCAAGCTAAAAAAATATTTTATTTGATCAAAGAAAATGTTTCCTCGCAAAAAAATTGGAAAAATACATTGTAGTGAATTATAATCGAAGATATATATAGTGATATTGTGGTTTTATTTTAAATAAGAGATCTTGCAACTATTGGTATCAGTTTTTGTAAAAAATGAGAATAAATTGCATCTATAAAAAATAGTGATTTTATTTGAAAGATAATAAATAAGTTTGCCGCCCCCCCTCCTATAAAAGAACCCACTAAAAGAGAATAGAACAGAAAATTTGTGGTTTCTCGAAATGCGCATTTTTTGAATTTTTGTGCATATCTTGCGCATATTTCGTAATTTTTTACTGCATATATATGCGCATATTTCCTCAAAACTGATCGCATATAAATCCGCTCCCTAATAATAACTAAGAAAACAAACATATAAACAAGCACACATTTGGGAAGTGTACCGTTAGAAAGGGTTAATAAATACAAATACCTAGGAACCTGGATTTCAGAGAAAAATAATCAAACAACAAAAATAAGGACCAGCATAGAAATAGCAAGAAATGCGTTTGTAAAAATGAAAACAGTTCTTTGCAACAAAGACCTTAGCTTAGAACTGAGAGTAAGAGCTTTGAGATTCTACGTGTTCTCGATACTACAATATGGACTTGAACGCTGGACATTAAAGCAAGAACACATAAATAAGCTACAGTCATTTTAAATGTGGTGTTACAGAAGGATGCTTAGAATAGCATGGACACAGAGGAACACGAACATGGAAGTACTGCGAGAAATGGGTAAATAATGCGAAATAATAAACACAATAAAAATAAAAAAAGTTACAATATCTGGGACACGTAATGAGGGGACCGCGATATGAAATGCTAAGACTGATAATACAGGGAAAGATAAGAGGCAGAAGGAGTATAGGAAGAAGGAGAGTGTCATGGTTAAAGAATTTAAGGGACTGGTTTAGATGCAGTTCTATAGAACGCTTTAGAGCAGCGGTGGATAGAGTAAAGATAGTGATGATGATATCCAACCTCCGATTAGGAGACGGCACTTGATGAAGAAGTACCTCTCGGTTGTTCTTCATTCTTCTGACGATCTCCCGCTCATTTGTGACTCGGTCAGTCCTCGGAATTTCAAGTATTCTCCGATTGAACCACATCCCAAATGCTTTCAATTTTCTCCACATATCTTCGTTCAAGGTCCACGATTCGACACCATAAAAATTATAAAGAAGACGTTGAATCACAGTATTCTTACTTTTATACCAAGTGAGAGGTTGTGTATCATGGAAAAGCTTCCATCCGGTTCACGGTGGATCTAGCTTGTCCGATGCTTACTCTTATTTCTTGGTTGTTGGTCCATTTTTAATTTATTATGGTGTCGAATTAGTTATAATGCCTCATTCTTTCTACATCGCTTTGATTGTCGTAGACGGTATATATCACTGTTGGCTATTCCTTTATCATCATCATCGGTGATCAATGACAGCCCATGGAGGGCCATGATCGCCCGTTGGGCTTTGTAAACTTTAATTACATGGTGTGGAGGAGGCCAGCCACACGCATAACTCCTCAAAAGTTCTGACGTTATATCTAAAATATTACTTCCTGGTTTGTGTTTTTTGAGAAGATCTTTTCGGTGCCACGTGTGTTTTGCTTCTTTATTATAGTTGACCATGTTTTCCTTTCCTATGCTTATTTTTCCCGTATTTTCCGTATATTTCTCGTATTCCTAGTTCTTTCAAATCTAGGTTAATACCATGAATCCAGCTCTTTTCAGGTCTACCTCTTGGCCTCTTCACGTTTAATTCTTTTCGAAGTACTTTTTTGTAGTTCTTTTATCATCCATCCTTTCTACGTGTCCTAACTAACTCAGTCGTTTACTTCGTATTGTTTTTGTGATAGTGGGTCTATTAGATATTCTATTTATTTCGTGGTTCAGTCGTATACGAAATTCTCTATTCTCCTCTAGGTGGTTATTTCTTACGATAATAAAATTTAATTATTCGATTTTGTAGGTGTATTTTTGTATATTACATTTTAATAAATTACAACTAAAAAAATAACTTATTGTTTTAATTTGTCCATATTCTTATACGGATTAAGTACATGAAAGACTAAAAGATACGGGTTAGAAAATGTCAAAATCAAAATAAATTATATGGGAATAAAAATAAAACAAGGGATATTGAATGCTTCCATATAATTTATTTTGATTAGGTGATGTAACATCGAAAGGGTCGTTTTTGACATATATTTTTTCAAATAATAGTTCTGATTTTTTAATATACATTGCAATAGATATTTAGCGATAAGTTGGTAGACTAGTTTTTATATATATTAATATAGGATAGACTTAGATATTTTGGAATAATTTTTGTTAAGCGATTCACCTTGATGATAAAATTTAGATATAAAATATTACTCCCAAATGCAAATCTACAGCAAATATATTATATTTACTAATATATGCTTTTTCATTGCCGACACCAAATGATTCAGTCCAAAATTAGTAGATTTTGGCCAAATCGCCAAATGAATTTTTTCTGCTTTTGTTGATATGATATGGTGACTATGGATTTATTTATATACCATGTTTAGTTGAACACGACATTTCCAAATTTTATTTTTTTTTTGTAACTTTTATATTGTACAATTATTTTGTCCTTTTTAACATTTGCAATTATTCATTTATTTTGAAAGAACAAGAAATAAATATATACAGAAATAGAACGAATCGTAAATAAAAGGAAACGAAGATCTAGAAGTAAATATTGATTAATAATTTAAATGATAAATAATTTAAAAAAATGTGTAAATATTAACCAGCCATATTTCTTGACCACAACCAATACAAAATTTCTTCAAATCATTAGATTGTGCCTTAAAAATTAAAATTGCATTTTGGTTGGTTAATATATTGACTTTTCATCGGAATTTAAAGGTTTTTCATTTTAGTTTTCCTGTTCCGAGTCAGATTTAATGTTAAGGCTTCTTACGTTTCATTTAACAATGTTATCAGGACCCATAATAATGCAAAACTAAAAATACACTAAAAACTGGACAATCTGCGCACTATTATTACATATTTAAATCAAAAGGAACACAATTAATTATACAGGGTCTCCAGAAAAGATTGGTCATAAATTATACCACACATTCTGGGGTCAAAATTAGTTCGATTGAACCTAACTTACCTTAGTACAAATGTGCTCATAAAAAAAGTTACAGCCCTTTGAAGTTACAAAATGAAAATCGATTTTGTTCAATATATCGAAAACTATTAAAGATATTTTATTGAAAATGAACATGTATCATTCTTATGGCAGGAAAATCTTAAAACAAAATTATAGTGAAATTTGTCCACCCTATAAAAATTTTATGGGGCTTTGGTTCCCTTAAACCCCCCCCCCCCCAAACTTTTGTGTACATTCCAATTAATTCATTATTGTGGTACCATTAGTTAAACACAACGTTTTAAAAACTTTTTTGCCTGTTAGTATTTTTTCGATAAGCCAGTTTTTATCGAGATGCACCTTCTTTTTTAATATGTTTACATAAAAATTTTATGGGAGTTGTGTTCTTTTATACCCGCCAAATGTTTGTGTACGTTCCAATTAAACTATTATTGCGGTACCATTAGTTAAACACAATGTTTTTAAAACTTTTTTGCCTCTTAGCCTTTTTTTGATAAGTCACCTTTTATCGAGATGTGGCTTCTTTTTCAAAATATACCTAAAAATATAAATTATAAATAAATTTTCAGATTATTAACAGGTTTCTATAATCGTACTTAACCATATACAAATATGTGGTGGATTCCACAAATATTCAAAATATCTCGATAAACACTGGCTTATCGAAAAATTACTAAGAGGTAAAAAAAGTTTTAAAAACATTGTGTTTAATTAATGGTGCCACAATAATAATTTAATTGAAACGTGCACAAAAGTTTAGGGGGATTTAAGAGAACAAAACCCCCATAAAATTTTTATGGGGTGCACAAATTTCACTTTAATTTTTTTTTAAGATTTTGCTGCCATAATAATGCCACATGTCCATTTTCAATAAAAAATCCCTAATAGTTTTCGATATATTTAAAAAAATCGATTTTTATTTTGTAACTTCAAAGGGCTGTAACTTTTTTTGTGTGCACTATTGTATATAGGTAAGTCAGGTTCAATCAACCTATTTTTGATCCCAGAATCTGTGGTATAATTTATGACCAATCTTTTCGGGACACCTTGTATATAAATGTCGATTTATTTAATGCTTAAATAAACCAAATTATAATCAATTTGTATTCTAAAGAGGTTAATTGAGGTTCAATGATTTAATACAGTGAATCACTTTACAAAAAATAATCCTATTGACTTAAATTTTCTAATAGAATATTTCTTTTCTATATAAATTTGTTAATTATATCACTTTCTAGAACACTTTAACTGATGATAAAATTTCAAATATATTAATAAAATCTTTAAATTATATTCAAACGATGATATTCTGGTCACTCTACTTCTTTTCTTCTTCATTAGCTTTGGTAGCAGGAGTTTGTGCAGGAGTAGGATCGTCTTGGAATAGAGGATTTTTTACTTCCATCTCGCCCGTCTGAAAAACATAAATTTTGTACTTTTGTGTGTTTACTTTTAAACCGAAAATTATTAGAAATATATAACTTTTAACATCGACGTCAAAACTACATACTTTTGTGATTTAAATTCACAAGGAAGAATTTCCTGTAGCTGGCTGTATACCATTAATTACAAAAATTGAAGAAAAATCTTCTACGTAAACGTATATTTATTTTGAAAAAAAAAACCCAAAAAAGGACTACAAATAAAAAACAGAACGTTTTCGCTCTAAAGAGAGCATCATCAGTGTTCTTTGCAAGCTCTACATGCTAAGCTACCAAAAGTACATGGGTTGAAACCCTTAAAATATCGCCTAAAGTCTTACATTAAAATGTTATATGCTAAATCCTCATGATGGATGAAATTAATAAGGATACCCTAAGGTATTACACGGCTTTTCACGAAGCACGTGGGTTGTTAAGTCGAATTCTCTGTCTTCACATATAGAGAAAGGTGGAAGCCAACTGAAGTACAGGTGTAAAAGCATTTCTAACTGATGACTTCGGTCATCAGTCAGAAATGCTAATAATAATATATGAAAGGCTGACTGAAGTCATCAGTCAGAAATGCTTTTACACCTGTAATTCAGTTGGCTTTCACCTTTCCCTATATGTGAAGCCAGAGAATTCGACTCAACAACCCACGTGCTTCGTGGAAAGTCATATAATGCCTTAGGTTATCCTCATTAATTTTATCCATCAAAAAAAGTTCTGTTTTGTATTTGTAGCCCTTTGTTGGGTTTTTTCAAAATAAATATACCTATTACGCAGAACATTTTTCTTCAACTTTTGTAATTGGTTCCTGTAATTTTAATTAAGAATTAAAATTTAAAAAATCCACATGGATTACATATTCTATCAAATTGTAAAATTGAAACGACTTACAGCTGATTAAACTGGATAACAACTATCCGAGAACATGACATGTCCCTACTCGAGAGCTTTTGCATTTGAGAAATTGTATTTTTCAGTTTTTTTGTTTTTGGTTTCATTTGATAACATTATTATCATGGTGAAAACCTTTGCTATTAAATCAGATAAAATGACAGAATGAAAAATGAGGTTTGGAATAAAAGATTATAATCCAAAGATGGTGATAAAGGTAAGAAATTTAACTTCTAAGTTAAACTGCTAAGTTTGTCAGAAATATCGCAAAATTAGTGAAATCTTCGATCATTGGACGCAAACTTACACAAAGTAATCGTAAATTGTAATAATTTATTTCATAAGATGCGTATTTCGGTTTCATGAATCTGACCTTGCCGGAATATAATACAACTTCATACTGTTGTAGTTATATTGGCATTTTGAAATGTTAGGTCAGATTGGATTATGTTTGGTTTAATGAGTGGAAGTTTAGCCGTGATTCCACTCGACCTAAGAGGTCTATTCTGTTTCATTCCTAGATTAAAGATGTCCTTTCAACACAGACTTTTTCTCAAAATCTATTACTGCCTTTGGTGACACTTCTAGGAAGTCGTAGGTGCCGAGTTGATAATGTAATGAGCCTAACCTATCCAACCCTGGACAGTTGCACAGAATGTGTTCCGTCATCTCGTTTTCAACCTGACCAAATCTGCAATGTTCACTTTCTGTCAGTCAGATTTTATTCTTGTAGTTTCTACCCCTTGAAAAGATAGTGTCCTATTAGGAGACCTAAGATAATCCGTTGATCATTATTTAGTAGATTTTGGATGTCTTCCTCCAAGGTTCATGTATTCATAGCCTTCGAATATCTAAGGACCACTTGTTTGAATCAGTGGTTACGTTTCATCTGTTCCACTCAGTCTTATACCGATTTTGGAGGTGCTTCTTGCAATCCCAACGAAAGGTTCTAAGCCAATGAATGTTTCTTTTGATTCTCGTACGGCAGGTAGGTCCGCTTTCTCATTCACTCCAGTATCAGAATGTCCAAGTATCAAGAGTAACCATTTTGTTACACTTTTTCCCATCCGAATCAGATTATGAAGACAGTTCCAAACTTATTTGCAGACAATTCAATTTAATTCCAGTACTACTTCCTCAATGTTGCCTGGCTTTGGTGAAAATTTGGTGAAGCTAATATAAATCTAAAGAAAAGTAACCAAATATGGAATAGTATCCTAATATGGAATATCTTAACTTATACAAAAATATATATTTAAAACACACTACATGACTTCTATTTTACTGGCTCTCTTTGCTAGCGCAATCACATATCTGTGTCAGACGCGCAAACAATACGGGTGTGGCAAGCGTGTTTTATTTTATCATCTCGCAGAAAATTTCAAAGGTATGTATTCAACGACTATTATTAGTTATTATGCATGAATACTATTGAGTATATCGATATTATCTCTATTTTAACATTTTATGACCTTCTGTAATTAAAACATTAGGACTTGAAAAAAATGTTGATATTACTAGTCTCAACTAGTGTAACAATGCAAATATGGACAGTTTTTGGTGTCTAATTATGTAATATTCCATAACTCTCTCTTTTTCCCATGTCAGGTACCTGCTATTATTTCTTTTAAAAATGTTCTGTTATGTTTGTTTTTACAATGTCGGTTTCACAATCGCCCCAGAAATGAAAAACCTGAAATTAAAAAAAAATTCCAGAAGCTATAAAATGCATCCGGGAAAAGAAAATGAGATATTTGAACGCAGAGCAGCATTTCTGTACCTAAAACAACTTTATCCCGTTTGTGTCAAAAAGGTGAACAGTGTACAGAAGAGGCAGCAAGCACCACATAAGAACGACATACAATATTGGACTCCCAACTCGAGGATCATCTGATAAAATACATATTGATGATAGAGAGCAAATTTCACGCTTTGGCAAGAAGTGATCTTCACCGTATGACGTGTATGCTTGCAAAGAGCAAAAATATGTAGAATACCTTTACTCAATCAGGTATGACTGGAATAAACTGTTGAAGTTATTTTTAAATCGTCATAAAGAGATAAGAAGAGCAACTGATACATCCTTTGCCAGATAACTTGCATTTGGTAAGAGAAAAGTGGATGCTTCTTAACCTTCTTGAAGATATTTACACTAAAATATAACTATCCACAACGTGGGTGAATCTGGCCTTACAATAGTACAGAATAAAATACCTGGTCAAGCACTGACAGAAATATCTGCATCAAAAACAAGTGCTTATGTACAACCTAAACACCTTCGACTACCGGGCTGAATCGGAACACTCTAGGTAATGGAGTTTCCGTATTCTAGAAGTCCAGTGCCAGAAAAACGAAGAAAAGTATCTACAGGAAAAAATCTGCCATAGTCTTCACCCTACAATGATTTAGCACATCAAAATTTGAAGAGACAAGAAAAAGAAAATAAATTAGCCCAAACACAGAATAAAAAGAAAACTACGAAGAAAAACAAACGAACAAAGAAAAATAAGACTCATTCTGAACAAGAAGATTCTGAGGAACAGGACATTATCCAGTTTGATTCAGACAGTGAGCCTAATAAGTTGCTGCGTCAAGAATCTCCTGGTTCTACCGATGCTAAATATATGTTTTGTCAAAGACTTCTTTTACGGATAATAGTAAAAAAACTGGATTAAGTGCATAATGTGTGGGCTTATTAGGATTGTGCTGTTCCAGAGTTTGATACATGGATCTATGATTTCTGCAAATATATGCTTCGTTCCTTTTTTCACGATTTTCTTATTTAAACTTATTTGATTTCATAGATGTTTATGTCTATTTTTGTCATTGATAGGTTGATCTATGCTTATATTCCATATTATATGGGTACCTATTCTGTATTTGGTTACTTTTTTATGATTTTGATTTTTTGTGCGATTTTATTTTGTTCTAAGATATTTTGATAGAAGGTTTTTAATTATTGAATATAAATGTATGACTGGTTTGTCATAACGTTAAACTGTTTTCCTCTCTATAAAGTTATTAGTCCGTTCTTTAACGGTAAAATATTGCAAAACCTCTAAATTTTAAAGAACCGTTTGGATTGACATGAAATTTGGCATACACATAGCTAACAAGTCAAAGAAAAAAAGTGATATTGTGCCGATATGTGCTTTTGCCCTGGGGGAGGTTTTTACCCCCTCTTGGGGGTGAAAAAATATTCGTCCAAAGAAAGTCAGGAAATGGATAAACTGTCTAATTTTGAGTAACTTTTGTTCTATAGAGTTTTTTCACTAAGTCAATACTTTTTGAGTTATTTGGCAGTGAATATGTTCATTTTTTCAACAAAATAACCACGATTTTAGACGGTTTTCGCAAATAACTCAAATACTAAGTATTTTGTCGAAAAAACATTCTTAGCAAAAATATAGCCTGTAAAAAATTTAAAAAATGATGTATATATCACGTCTCTATACCTAGTAGAAGCAGCGTTATAGCTAATGAAAAATAGGTTCATATTCGTCAAATTCCAAATGGAATACTTTAACGTGAAATAACCAAAAATAAAGCACATTTCGGGGAAAACTCATTACAACTTATTTAAATTGTTTAAAAAAAGCTTCATTTTTGTTTTATAAAAAAAATTTATAGCATCAAAATTAAACAAGTTACGCTCAAAATAAAGTTAGTCCCTTTTGGTTTTGGTAAAAAAATCGAGAAAATCACCCCCTAATTAGTATCTTAAATGAACTTAATCGTTACGACTTAACAAGTTTCCTGACTCGTGTATATATTGTTTATATGATCTGTAAGTTTCATCGGTTCAAAGTCCTTATTATTGAAAGGGCTGTAGTTAAAAAGGGTTGAACAAGTCACTGATCCCGAATGTATGCAAATTTAGAAACACCAAATCTTAATCAATTTTTGTCTAACAGAAAAACAAAAAAATACATGATATTCAGAAAAGCAAATCTGACTTTTTTTGTTTTTCGAGATTTTTGGCATCTCTAACAATTTTTAAGTTATTTTGAAAAAAAGCATATTTTTCAAAATTTTAGTTTTTAAAAATTTTACTTTCAAACCAAATTTTTTCAAAAATAAGCACTTTGAATCGATGAAACTTACAGATCATATAAACACAACATAAGTAAAATAATTTGTGGAGCGGTAACGATTAATTTCATTTAAGTTGCTAATTAGGGGGTGGTCTTCCCGATTTTCTTTGCAAAAACAAAAGGGACCAACTTTATTTTGAGCGTAACTTGCTTAAATTTAATGCTAGAAACTTTTTGTAAAAACAGAAGTAAAGCTTTTTTTAAACACTTTGAAAAAGTTATAATGAGTTTTCTCCAAAAAGTGCTGATTTTTTTGGATATTTCACGTCGAAATATTCTATTTGAAATTTGGTGAATATGAATCTATTTTTCATTGGCTATAACTCTGGTTCTACGAGATCCAGAGACCTAACGCATACCCCATTTTTTTTTTACTTTTTTATAGGCTTTATGGTTGCTAAGAACGTTTTTTTCGACAATATACTTACCTTTTGTGTTATTTGCGAAAAACCGTCTAAAAATGATGTTATTTTGTTGAAAAATGAACATATTAACTCGCAAATAACTCGAAAAGTGTTGAGTTGGCGAAAAAGCTCTATTGAACAAAAGTTACTTAAAATTAGTCAGTTTACCCATTTCCGGACTTATTTTGGACATATATTTTTTCACCCCCAAAAGGGGGTGAAAGTCACCCCCAGGGGAAAAGCACACATCGGCACAATATCACTTTTTTTCTTTGACATGTAAGCTATACGTATGCCAAATTTCATGTCAATCCAAGCGGTTCTTTAAAATTTAGAGCAAAACCCGTGAAAGAATGGACTATATTTTTTATATCCCCAATACAAAATGATATTCCATAATTGGTGACTTTCCTCCACTATAAAACTTTATTTTTGCCAAAATGTTTTGTGTGTAGGTTTTTACAAATAAGGGTTTGCAGCTTTCCTAATGTTTTGGTAGGGGAGCCCAAACGGGGATTTTTGCAGTTACTCGAGCGCGTCAGAGTATCATATGGGGAGAAACCTGGTACCCTGTAGATGTACCTATACCATATATTGGCTCTTAACACAGGGGAGTTCGGGGAGAGATTAAATATCCAGCAAACGACGGCAATGTTGCCAGATTCCTTTTAGCGGGAATTTAAAAATTTTATAGTCTAATACCAGTTTGGTTTTAAATTTGACAGTTCTGTTTTCTCAAGTCAAAAATCTTAACCTTACTTTTACAAGTGGTTATGATTATTATTATTATTTTATTTACATGTAAATTGAAATAATAAATATTGTACTATGCCATAATTTAAAACTCATTATGTTGCAATCTTTTCCAGTTGATAAAATTGCAATTCAAAAACTTTTGGGTATGTAACTTCCACATTATTATTTATTTTTTAAGTATTAAGGTTGATGTTGATATCAAAAATTTAGATTTTAAAGATAGTTTTATGTAGGTAGATACTAATAGAGTAATACTAGATAATATAGTAGATACAAAGTAAGCTGTAAGTAGTATAACTGCCCATGTAATCACCTGTTAAGTTGTTTTTTTTTTAGATTTGCACTGTATGAATGGCACACGAAGAGAACGTGATTACAAGAACATGAAACATCTTATTATGAATGTATATGTATGTGATCCTCAAAAAATTATTTTACAAAACAAGATAGAGAAAGAGCTTTAAAATCCCAAGGATCCTGCAAAATGTTTTTTTTTGGGTGTACTAATACTAGTATTGTCTATGTACTATGGTCGAATAATAACGAGCGATCCACAATTATTGGGATCAAAGCTAGCCGTGCAAAAAATTACGTATGTCGTGTTTTAATCTGAATTTATATCATTGGTTTATCAATTAATTTTGATTAACATTATAAAACATAAAAATCAGTCAAAACCAGAACTTTAATCAAATATAAAAAGAGTTAACAGAATTATAAGTAGCAATAATAAATAAAATCAAACAAGATCTCTACATAACCTAACTTTTCTTGTTAAGTTGACGTACACCGCAAAGTTTACGTAAACTGGAAATTATATCTGAATTAAGAATAGACATGCACTGTATAGCTATCTCTGTCGTTCAGAGCCACCTATGGTGACAATAATTTTGGATCACAAAAATATTGAAACTAAAAACTGGTATCTAAAAATATTGAAACCCATTGTTGTGAAGTAACATCTTTTAAAACACATTACGGGCATGAGATTGATATAGAGCACTTACATAAATACCAAAATCAGATAAATATCTCTTCAAAGTATATTTTGAGACTTTCTTCAAAATTGTAAGTAAAATATTTGCATATCGACGGCGGAAAGGCAGGACTTCGTAACTGATTTACTTCAGTTTTCGCTTTAGAATAAGTGTAGCAGCAGTATAGCTGCCAAAAGGCTCCAGTTTCCGGAAGGCTTCCAAAAGGCTTTCCCAGCTCTAAAAGCTGTTTAATAGGTGCCGATATACTTATTCTAAAGCGAAAACCGAAGTAACTCATTTTATACAAATTTTTCAGTTACGAGGTCCTGCCTTTCCGCTGTCGATATACACAATATAATTTAAAACAAGAATGTTACCACTAAACCACTTTTTAAATATTAATCATGAATATTTACTACAGTTTACAATTTCAAACTAGTGTGTTTGATTCTATACCTATATTTTACTTCTTTAGTAAACTTCAGACTGTTCAGGATAGCATAATAGCATAGGAGGCGAATTAAAAAGAATTAATTTACTTACAAGAAAAGATATCACAAATATTAAACTCTCTTATGGCGTTGATTTGAAAGATGGATATAATATGTATAATGATGATGCAACCAGTGTTTATTTTTGGGTTGAATGTTTACAGACTCATGTCCAATATTATTTTACAAACAACAGGGCATACTAATGGATATCCATTCTGAATGTAACATTTATGATTTTTGTCTTATTTTCCTTAATGCTGTGCCAAAAGGAAATGCTAATTAAGTTTGGTAAATCCTTATCGCAATCGATGGAACTCATGGGCTCAATTCCTATGACTTTGAACTTATGACAGTATTAGTTAAAGATGAATTTGTGAATGGATTTTGTACTGCTTTCTTATTTTCAAATAGAAAAGATACCTACTTTTATTTACCAATTTTTTTAAATACATGTCTGTGTTGGTATTATATGTATAGTCAAATGTTTTCATATCAGGCATAAGTGACACCTTTTACAATGCTTCGTCAAATGTAATGGGTATTGCTCCTAATAGACTGTTAAGTGCCTGACACACAGATAGGGCATGGCAAGTAAATCTTAATAAAATATCTGATTCTGAAAAAAATCCTATTATGTATACAAGATGTATTAATGATGGTTTAGAGAGTATTAATAGCTTTTTGGGTAGGCTTCTAAGTGATGCAAATACATACTATTTTAGTAAGTATTTCCAGTAGAAATTTTCTATAGAAATCAAATGTAGGATAGAGAAAGCAAGATCTGCATTTCAAAAAATGGCAAAGTTGTTCAAATGTCATGATTTGTCGATACCCATAAGTCAGATTACTACGATGTTATATATTTCCTATACTGTTGTACGGAGTTGAGTCGTGGACTCTCACAGACGCCACCTGCAAGAAAATTGAGGCTTTTGAGATGTGGCTTTATCGTCGAATCCTGAAGATATCTTATACCGACCACATTACTAATGAGGGTGTTTTTCTGAGAATGAAAAAAGAAAATGAGCTGTTAATCAAAATAAAAACAGCCAAAATCGAATACCTCGGTCACATCATGAGGAACAGTGAGAGATATGGACTGCTGCAACTGGTCTTGCAGGGAAAAGTAGAGGGAAAGCGAGGACCAGGAATGCGAAGGATTTCCTGGCTGAAAAATCTACGAAAGTGGTTCAACACAACCACTACAAATCTTTTCAGAGCAGCAGTGTGCAAAGTGCAGATTGCCATGATGGTCGCCAACATCCGAAACGGATAAGCACTACAAGAAGAAGATTTCCAATAGAACTACTGCAATAACATCCAACAATGGGCCTATTGTTATAGGAAGGGTTTGTGGAATTAATACCAATATTACCATTCAAAATTTTCATAAAATTTTGGATAAAAGAGTATCCGTTAGTTGTTATCAGTTAAGCTTAAAACTTGGCACTCATGGGGAGCTATACCATAATATAATAGGTATATCTCATAATATTACATCTCATATTGTTCACTACAGTAGTAATGAGTGAACCTGCATACACAGAATCATAATAATATATTATAGTTCGTGTATGCAGGCTCACTCATTACAATAGTGAGCAATATGAGATATAACATATTATAGTATAACTCTCTGTGCATGACCAGATTAACACGTTTGGTGCCCATCTCGAACAAGCTCCACTTGGCTGGTACCACATACTTAAATCATTTATTTAGTTACACAGTACTACTCACATAACTTATGCGTCATCAGTACCTTCGGTAAAACCTTCGTGATGCTATCCATACATCATGGCCACTGAATGTGTTAAAGCTTGTTAATGTAGGAGAGTTATACTAAAATATATATCTTATATTATATTACTTTAAATAGAAAAAATATCTTATTTAAATTGTATCCATGCTTTTTCCATCCAAGTTTTGATTTAATGAAATAAACCTTTTAATCAAAAAAGTGTTGTTTACTTGTGTACACCCAGCAATATCCTGATCATAAATAAATAATATAGTATTATCGGATTCTGATATGCAGATGCCAATAGGGCTTTTCATCGATTGTCATTTGTTTCGAGCTTCGGTCACGTGTCACATAATATTAATATATCTACGTCATACGTCTTTGGTTTGTATCATTGGCAATACCAATAACATATGATATAGATATATTAATATTAGACAACACATGACAGAAGCTCGAAACAAATGACTGAATGAAAAGCCCTATACCATGTAAATACAAGTCATAAAGATGTCTTTCTACGGTTAAAATTTCACAGCCTAAAGACATCATTTATGTAACTTCTTAAGGCGTCACAAAATGACTGCAATAATAAAATAGAATTTATTAACTCGCCTCGCCCCCAGGTAAAGCAGCGGTGCTAGGCCACTAAGAATGTTTATTTCAATTTTTTTATTTTGCGGCTTTAGCGCTTAGCTATTTAGCCAGATACATGATGAGAATTAATACTATTATTATACATATTAAAACTAATTCAAATTAGTAGTAATTTTATTAATATTTTGAATAATTATGTAACCACTTAATACTAAAATAAAAAAGTGTCCATCTATACTATCAAACACATTTTCACTTTTGAAATCATAAATCTCCATTCCCATTAAAAAATAATTTGTACTGTATAAGTATATTTCTTTTGAGCTTAATTTGTTTTTCAAAATACCGCAACATGAGTTTTAAATTATGACACAGTACAATACTTGTTTCAATATTTACATGTAAATTTGTAAATAAAATAATCCTAATTACTTGTAAAAGTAAGGTTATAAATTTAAGAATTTAAAACCAAAGTGGCATTAGACTAATTTTAAAATTCCCGCTAAAAGGAAAAAGGTAAATCTGGCAACAGTGCCGTCGTTTGCTGGATATTTAATCTCTCCCGGGGAGTTCGTTAAGGGAAGCCAAAAAAAATCTTGCCTTAAAAATACTCTAAATTGTCAGATTAAGATAAGGTAAGTTAAGTATATGCAAAAGAGTGTATATTTCAAAAATCTGACGATTTGAGCCGGGCGTAAGGAAATGGGCGGGTCACAAAATTTCACAATAAAAAAGCGAATATTTCGCGAAATGCATGACAGATCGAAAAACTAAGAAATATGTGCTCAATTTTTTTTTTAAAATCTATCGAATGATACCAAACACGACTTCACACGGAGAGGGGTGGTGGGTAAATTTAATATTTTAAATACGAATCCCGCGATATTTCGCGAAATGAACATCAGATTAAAAAACTGTAAAAAACACTTATTCAATATTTTTGAAAAATCTATCGAATCGCACCAAACACGACCACCCACAGAGGTGGGGTGGGAGGTTACTTTAAAATCTTAAATAGGAGCCCCCATTTTTTATTGCAGATTTGGATTCCTTACGTAAAAATAAGCCACTTTTATTCGAAACATTTTTTCGAATTATGGATAGATGACGTTATAATCGGAAAAACAATTGTTGGAAATGGAAAATTAAACTAAAAAATGGCAAGCGCCCACTAAAATGGAAAACTTTACTTAACTTTTTTTGGTTTTAGGACCTACTCTTCACAACCCAATAGGTCCCCATCGCGCTCGAGTGACTGCACATTTAGCATACTTTGCTCCCCTACAATTTAATTATACTTTTTTTATTTCGAAATATTTAAATATTTTTTTAATAAACAAATACGTTTCAATATTTGCCGATTTCTTAACAGATAAAAATCAAGTTACATAAAAATAAAATTTAAGAGCATTCAAAACTTTTTGATTCTGAACTAAAAATTTTAATTACATTCATCTTCTCATTACATCCGTTATAGAAGCTTGTTAAGACAATTACCAAAGCGAACTGAACCTTCAATGATTTAATTATATCCAGTCTAAGGCTACCGCTTGTTTCGCTAGTGTAGATTTGTCATATCTAATTTATTTGATTGTACGTGCGAGGGTAATAAATGAAAGGGCGAATTATACTCACGGGAGCTAGTCCTGGACACTCATAAACTGTATAATCACCCTCTTCGTTCTCCTCGTCGCTTTCCGCTTCAGATACAGACCCATGCCTGTCTCCGGGCGGAGCTCTAAAATTGATAATAAAATTTTATTAGCTATAGGGACATTAATTTAAATTGAGAAAATCGAAAAAATTCTCTTATAAAAAGGTTTGGTAACACACATTGGGTGTGAAAAAAAAAGGGTTTTTATTTTAAACTTCTAGAATTCTAGAATATTACTAATGTAGCTACCTACCTACTTTTTCAAGAAATTTGTACATAAGTATATTAGTATTAGCTGCATTTAAAATACACTTATTGATAGTCAAGAAACTGAAAAGCAGAAAATCGCCAGGAACTGATGGCACCAATAACAAGTTTATTAAGTACGGTAATCTAGAAATCGTGACAGAATTGGAAAATATATTTCAAAAAACTATACTAGAGGAATGGAAAATAAGTATAATAATACTAATATACAAAGAAAGGACTAAAAACCGACCCACATAATTACAGAGGAATGACGCTGCTCCATTATGCATCAAAATTGTTAATAAAAATCTTGTCACACAAGTTAACATCATCAATAGATCTACAACCAACGCCATTGACCGAAAATGTAAACGTGTAGGAGGAATGAGACAGGGCGAGAGTCTCAGTCCAAATATGTACGTGATAATGGACAAAATAATGGAAAGCGTAAATGAAACTAATATTGGCTATAAAGTAGGAAACACAGCTTTGATTATTCTCTGCTATGAGGATGATACAACAATCATAGCAGGAAATGAAGATTACTTCTGGTGCCTACTTTACAGATTGAATATAACAGAAAAACGATTTAAAAGTGTTACAATCCGACAAGCGAGACCTGGCGGCTAACCTTCTAGTATTGTGTATTTATCGTTGTGTATTTTCGCTCAAGATCACCCGCCAGCTATCGTTTGTCGGATTGTAATATCTCACCAAAAAGACTCAGTCGACGGTTATAGCCAAGAGCCTCATCAGATGTAAACTTATAATTAACGAAAACATAATAGAACAGATCATTTAATTCTAACTACTTAGGAATAGATGTGTACGATATATATGTTGCAGAGGAAATGAAAAAACAAGTCAACAAGGCAGTCCGAATAGCGAGATACTCGAGGCATATCATAATATAATTATGGAGATATGAGCGTAGAGAGCAAAAGCTGGATATATCAAACTTGTATAAGACTAGTACTGATATACGCAGAGGAAACAAGTTTAAAGGTCGCTAACAAAAAGCTTGATGAGAACTGCGGAAATTAGATTATTAAGAACTACCAGAATTTTCCCTTAGAGAAACAATAAGGAATGAAGATGCATTAAGAAAAATTGATGTCCAGGATATAAGGAGATGGACACGAGCACGACGCCGCAAATAGAGAGATCATGTCGATAGAACGAATTTAGGAAGACTAAAAGGACAACCCCCGAAGAGGTTGTATTATAGCTGGACATCAATATCACAAAAGCTGTGAGATGCTAAAATAAACGCTACCGTGTCCTACAAGAAAAAATAGAATAAGAGACACCTAAAAATATGTGGAACATATTATATTGAGGGAAAGCAATTCTTTATACAGGATCTTAAAACTAATTTTGAAAGGCAAAATACAAAGTCAGAGAGGTGTCGGAAGAGAGCAGGCTTCTTTGCTAAAAACATTCATGCATGCAGATGTCAAATACAGGAGAATTATTCTGTCACATAAGATCGACAAGCCTTTACGATGTTGATATCAACGTCGGACGATCCTGAAATGGCATGTGAAGAGATTATTAACACTTCCATTGCTGATTCCACTAGTGGGTACATTTGTATTGGTTAGTTGTCTTAACAAGATTAACCATTTTCAAAATTCTTTGAAATATTTTTTATACCTTTTTTAAATTACAAAAGTAAATACAATGGACATAACTAGACTTAGGCAAATAGGCAAATTGCATATTTTGCATATAATGCATAAAAATGCAAAAATGACAAATTTTGCATATTTTTATAAAAGTGAGCATAAAGTGCACTTAATTTGAAAATTTGGTGTTAACTATATATTTTTATATTCAAACTTACAGATAGCATGAAAATGCCAATATTTAATTTTGTTTTATAATCACTTGGTATTCAAATTCTTGGTATAGTAACTAATAAAAGACAGCGGCTTATAGTTTTGTCACGTTTTGTCCTGAAATTAAGGGTTTGTGTTTGCCAGTTTATGTCTCTAGGTTAAAATTTTTATTTTGACCGTCAGTTTCACTTAGTTTCACTTTTGTTTTAAAATTGGAGGCGTAAACAACGTGTATTTCTAATTGTGAATAATTATTGTGCTTTGAAAATGCCGAAAATACGCAATGTTTCAACTTGGATAAAACCTTACAAAGAGCTATCTATGGATATGGATAAAGTTTATTGTTCATGTTGTGGCAAAACCGTAAGTACATACGTATTATTTTTTATTTTATTTTAAAAAATTACACGGTGGCACAAACAAAGATTTTAAAATTGGAGATTATGTTTAAGGAAAGTACCGACACAAGGCTAGTTCGCAATAAATCGATGTATTTTTTCCTTTTTCAAGCATTTTTTTAAACTCCTTAAACTCCTTAAAAATAAGATACCTATTTAAAATTCAAATCATTCAATAGTTTACTGAAAGGTCGCGAACATTTTTTTCTAACAATAGAATGGTTTGCTTTAATTTTGATAAAAACAAAAACATATCATATATTGGAGTTAATTAATTAAGTGCTTTTAATTTATGCTCACAGTATTTTTTCTATAAATGTAAACAGAAAAGACCAAGAGCCTCTTGTAAATGTTTGGGGGTTCTTCCTTCTTGTACAGTCATTTCTTGACATTTTCAAGATTACTACACTGATTTTTATTTGATTTAATATAATTATTTTAATTGTTATGCAAAAACGGTTCATTTTTAGTTTGTTTCTAAAATCTTAGATTTTAAAAATAGGTACAACTATAGAATATTTATATTCTTTTTAAATTTCATCTAAAAAAAAAATTTCAAAGAGATCAACATGTCAGAACCGCGAAACATTTAGCTAAAAAAGTAAAAACCACATCCGGTGAAAAATATCTACCTTCAGTGTCCAAGTGCCTTCATTCAAGTTCCAAAAAACAAACCGAATAACGAACTTTTAACGAAGACTTGTGTCGTACATTAATATCTTCTAATATACCGCTTTCAAAATTATCTAATGAAAACTTTAGTTCTTTGTTAAAAAATATTGCAAACAAAACATTCCCAGTGAACGAACTATAAAGAGAAATAATGTCAATTTGTTATACTTCTCAGTTATCCACAACATAAAAACCGAAATAGGTAATAATTACTTTTAAATATGTGTGGACGAGACCAATGACTCGTCAGGAAGATACATTGTGCACTTATTGATTGGTGTACTTAGCGATGAAACCTTTCGAAAATCGTATTTAATTTCCTGTAAGCAAGTGGAAAAAACCAACTCTCTAACAATATCACGTTTTCTACAAGAAGTATTAGCAAACTTTTTTCATCCTGCTACTCTGCCTAATGATAAATTATTACCTACTTATTTTATCTGATGCCGCACCATATATGGTGAAAGCAGGACAAAATTTAAAAATATTTTATCCAAACTTAATACGTGTCACTTGTTTAGCTCATGGAATTAACAGAGTTGCGGAGGAAGTAAGAAAAAAATTTCCACTAGTTAACAGTTTAATAGCGAGCGTCAAAAAGTTATTCCTGAAATCACCTCTAAGAATACAATGTTACAGAGATATGCTTCCTGCTGTTCCACTACCACCGCAATCCATTTTAACACGTTGGGGAACATGGTTGGAAGCAGCTAATTTCTATGTTGATAATTTTGTTGATTAAAAAAAATAATAACTAACCTTTTAACGGATTATAATTGCCAATCTTTATTATTGGAAGCTAAACAAGCCTTCCAAAATAACATCCTCCAAGAGCAACTGTCATTCATAAAATGAAATTATAGTTTTGTCCAGAAAACTATAACTCAATTAGAATCCTTCAAATTGTCATTGTTAGAGAGTCCAGTTTTAATAAAAGAATTTGAGTCATTGTGTCAAAACGTTAAAGGTACTATTGGAAAGGAAATTTTTTAAAAATTGAAAGTAACCATGGAAAAAATAGTGGTTACCAGGTTCTTTCTGAAGTGGTTTAAGTACTAGCTGGGGCATTTTCCGAACCACTTAACCCATTAGCGCCGTGCGTTGCTTTAAAGCAACGGCAGACATGCCTGTATTTGGGAGGAGCTTGAAGTCATAAGACAGCCATAAAAGAGGTGTGACCTTGCAAATTCCATCAACCATAATCGCTCACACTCGGTTATGCCTATCTATTTGCGGTGTTAAGAACTGTTTGTAAGTTTGGTGCATTTGAAGTTGAGCATAATATTAGAACGTGAAAATAATGGACTTTCGATTTGAGTAAGTACCATAATTTCGATATAAATGAAACTTATTTTTCATATATGTTAAATTTGTGTTGATTATACTTATAACAAAACATATTTTAAATAATTTATATGAATTGATCAATAACTACTTGTCAGTGCCTGTTGTAACCCAGCCGTTACCTTAAAACAACTCTAGACGCTTGTACTACCTATATTTTAAATTTTATCATTTTTGTTCTAGACGAGGATTTTCGCTTGCTCAAGCTCTTGACATAATTTATAATGATGAACTAGGTGGCGATATTTTTGTTGAACTTCCAGATAAAAATAATGTAGACACTGACGAGAATTAATATGAACCATTCGCGAAAACCGAGTTCCCAGAGGATGTCCGTTAACTCCTAAAAATGAATTTCTGAAAAAAGATCGAGGTTATTTTGAAACAGCTATTGAACCAAATGATGGACAATTATATGTCCGGTGGATGGATCATCCTGCGGCACTCAAGAAGTAGGTCAAGTATAAAGATTTTCTCAGAAACTCAACCGAAACGTACTTGTTTCTAGACCCAAATTGATCGCCAAGTATAATACATTTATGGGAGGAACTGACTAAATGGATCAGAATGTAAGTTGCTACCGGATCAGTATTCGTGGCAAAAAATGGTACCTAATGGCCAATTTTTACGTGGATGCTCGATGTTGCATTATAACAGTTGGACATTGTATAATAAAACTGGCAGAGAAAAGGTATCGCAATTAGATTATATAAGAGAGATTGTAAGCACATATTTAGCGAAGTATAATGTACTTAGTAAAGGAAGTGGAAGACCGTCGGCTTCCTTGACAGCATCTGTCGACAGCCGAGTATCGGATGACATTCTTTTGGACACCATACCATCAATCATTTGATACAGTACATTCCAGATGGGAAAAAGAGAAGATGTGCGTCTAAAACATGTAAATCTATCGTTAGAACAATGTGTTTAAAATGTGATATTGGACTATGTACTTCTTGTTTTATACCGTTTCACTCTCATCGAATTACATTTTTTTATGAATAAATATATATTTTTGTTTTATTGCCTACTTTACTGTATCTTTACTTTAATTTTTTGGTTTATTATTTTCAACAAAAACTAGGTAGTGTAAGCGCTTAGCGTTGCTTTAAGGCAACACTTATTATCTCAGAAATGAAATATCTCAGAAAAAATATTTTATGAAGTTTTTATTATTTAAACACAGTTCATTATTAATATTGCAAAAAATAATACAAAATCAATAATTTATTAATCTCGGCGCTAATGGGTTAATTTAGAACCATCTATTATAGTAAAGAAAAATGCCCCAGTTACATCAGTTGATGTCGAAAGAAGTTTTTCTAGTTACAAATATATGTATTCAGATAGAAGCCATAAGTTTTTATTAGAAAATTTTGAACATCATTTGATAATCTATTGTTACCACAATTCAAAATAATATTTATGTGTTAAAATAATTGTATATGTTATGTATTTATAATGTAAGTATTTTTGTAAATAAAAAAATATTGTAAATATTTTTATTACATGCATATTTTTGCATAAAATACTGCATATTTATGCGCATATTTCATACTTTTTTATTTGCATATTTGAATAAGTCTAGACATAACTATCTCTTTTCTCTAATAAACTCATTAATATTTATCAATTCTTTACGTCTAAGTTAAAGCCATAAAAAAGGTTAAATAATATAAATAGATAGGTCCTACCTTTCCATGGCTATAATCTGTTGCTTTTGATGTTGGTAATGGTACATTTGAGCAGATTGTGCAAGTCGACGATCTCCAGAGGGAGACATGTCTTTATTTGGTCCGGTCACACCATAAGCTGGATACTCAACATCAGAAGCATTCTTTACGTGTTTCTGCAAACTAAGAATTTAGACTATTATAAATGGAAAAAAAATCAATTATATTTTTTATGAATGGGGAATTAATAATATGAGGAACATAAGCGGCTGAATTTGTTAATATGTTCCACTATAAGCGGTTTTGATACTTTGATGATATATATTTAGAAGTAGAAAAAACACGTCCCTTAGAATTTTTTTTCTAAAGCTACCTAAATTTTTAATTTCATTTATGAAGTGATGTGGCCGAATATTACAAGTTATCCCTTCATGAGCAGAATAATTTATCGACGAAAAAGAGAACAGCTATGGATTTTCCCGCGTAAGAAAAAGTAGACTTTAAATTCGTTGTTATTGTTGGTCTTAAGTTCTGAAGTATTCATCTAAAACGGAAGTTTTACAAAATAGGTTTTAGTTATTCGTGAACTCCCATACTTCAAGGAAACCATAATTACAACTAAGTATTACATTTAAAGTCAACTCTCAGCATTCTCTTGAACGTATGAAGATTTTAATGTGATTAAATAAACTTTGGCCGCACATTATCATGCATAGCGTCATATGATTGTACATTAGTAAACCTTTTTCTTTCTTTCTATTTTTATAAACATAAACTTAAGTGCATAGAAATCGGCCCACTTAAAAATTTGGTCATTTTTGATGTCTCATATTTCCTAAACCTGTTGGCCGATTTATATGATTTTTTCAACATGTTATAGCCTCATCCTTTGACAATACCACTGTAATAATATTGTTGCTAAGCAGGTAAAATTTCATTGTATACCGAGTGTACCAATTAAACTGTGTTTTCTTCTCAAAGTTCGCATCACCCTGTGGAATATTCTTGCATTTATAAAATACTGAAATTAAACCAAACTATAGCCTCAGGTTTTATTAATATTTTGTTTTTTAATTTATTCGTTTGTGTTGGATAATGAGAAAGTTAGATACTTTAACAACTAGACATATGCTTCATCAATACACGGTGTTTCTAGATAAGTGCGACAGACTTTAAGGGGTAATTCTGCATAAAAAAAGAATGACAGTTGGATTGATAAACGTATGTCCGCAAATGTTTCGTTTCCGAGATAGGGGATGTTGAATTTTTTCTTACAAACGGACGATATATTTTATTGCTTTAAAACCAGTTGAGTTGTGACAATGAAATTTGGTGGGTTTTAAGACGTAGTTATTGCACATTTTTTTAGATACAATTAAGAATTTAATATTCATCATTAGCGCGCATACGTGTAATATGACCGATCATATTAACCGTATGCACACTAATGGTGAATATAAAATTCTTAATTTTATGTAAAAAAATCCGTAACAACTATCTCATAAAACCTACCAAATTTCATTTGCATATCTCAACTGATTTTAAATCAATAAATAAATCGTCAGTTTGTAAGAAAAAATTCAACATCCCGTATCTCGGAAACGAAAAACTTGCGGACATACTTTTATAAAGCCAACTGAAGAATTGATGAACTATTGATGAAGAATATGTCTAGTTGTTAAAGTACCTAACTTTTTTATTATCCAACATAAACGAATGAATCAAAAACAAAATATTGAGAAAACCTGAGGCTATAGTTGGGTTTTAGTTTCAGTATTTTATAAATGCTAGAATATTCCACAAGATGATGCGAATTTTGAGAAAAAAACACAGTTTGATTGGTACACCCGGTATACAATGAAAACTTACCTTTTTAGTAACAATGTTATCACAGTGGTATTGTTAAAAGTCAGACTATAACATGTTGAAAAAATCACTTGAATCGGCCAACAGGTTTAGGAAATATGAGACATCAAAAATTACCAAATTTTTAAGTGATACGATTTCTATGCACGTAAGTTTAGTTGCAAAAGTTATGCGTCAACTAAAGTTATGCTTATTCTCATAGTTCATTTTTCATGAACATATTAACGGATTACGCTGATTTTTTTATTATTTTAGATTTTTCTTTGGTATTTACATAATTGGGCAAAGGTTTACTCAAACTTCTTTTTTGAACTTATACTGGGTGGGAGAAAAGATATGTTTTTCTGGTGTTAAGTTTGAGACACCCTGTAGGGAAGATAATGTATAAGTGTGAGTATACACCGAAATCGTATTTTAGTCATATATTTTGTGAACATTTTGTTGTTTTATTGTCCAATACATTTATCTTTAGAAACAAGGATAATAGACAAAGAATTATTCTTTAACATGACGTGTTTTAACTGAAACAAAACTAAATTAACAATAAAAAATATCAGTTAACAAACTCTCAAAAACAGAAAGTCACATAGCGTTAACAAATATGGTCGACACCTTAAGAGTTATTTGTCGACCAAGTGAGCGGCGAGCAGCGCTGAAAACGAAAGACGGAAACATCTTTATACAAAGGTAAAATAATTATGTACTTCACACCGAAAATTGTAGACGATTTAATTAATCTACACTATGCATCTCTGAAGAGATCAAGTGCAAGATGCAAATAGATTGTCAGGATACCTTTATAAGGCTATACGGCGAAAGCGACATATTAACCCTGAGATAAAGTCAAGAATTTATAAAGCCAATGTAAGACCAATAGTGACATATGTATCAGAAGCATGCCCCGATACAGCCACAACAAAGGCTACTAGAAACGGCAGAGTACTGAGAAGAATTACAGAAAATATGCTGAGAGATTTAAAGAAGAGTGAAGAGATTAGAAGAAAATGTAATGTACAGTGTATCAAAGAATGGACACTAAACAGAAAAAAAAGAGTAGAATAATCACATAATCAGACTGGGGACGACCCGTTTAGTAAAAAAGCAAGAGATTAATTATCAACGAAGAAGAAGAAGAAGATACCGAAACGTAAGAATTTTTGACACTGTTTCCTTTTTCTTTTTCTTAACTCATTATTTCAGTTTACTGGTAACGAAGAATTCTATTATCTCATATATGGGTATGTCACGTTTGATGTTTATTTTCAAATAACTTTATCAAGGTTGAGTAAATTTGGAAATCAGTGAAGTATAACACTACTGTTTTGATTAGCGCAAGCGAGATTACAGTCGGAAAAATGAAAGAATACCCATGAACGAACATATAAAACACGTTGTATTTTCCTGTCACCGTGTCACAAAGAAAATTGCCCAGCGCAAGTACTTGTAATAATAATTATTACATGTACTTGCGCTGGCCAATTTTTTGTGTGACACGGTGACAGGAAAATACAGCGTGTTTTATATGTTCGTTCATGGGTATTCTTTAATTTTTCCGACTGTACTTTACAAAGAAAGTTGATTTTATCGTAGTTGAAATCATCACTGGCGTTCTGATTATTTATTTATTTTTATATATAAATTGTGTTTACGAAATATAGTAGATTTTTTTAAAAGGTACGATTTCGACAACGACTGCAGACAGTAGACGGCAACTGCAGACGGAAGTTACAGTTGTCACCATAACCGACGTCACTTTGCACTATTAATTTGTATAATTATTAGCAACTGACGTTCTGCCGGACAACAGTTGCATTCCGATGTCGGAATCAGACTCATAAAGATTAATAGTGCAAAGTAGTGACGTCGGTCACGGCGACAACTGCAACTGACATCTGCAGTTGCCGTCTGGCGTCTGTAGTCGTTGTCGGAATCGTACCTAAAAGGTACGATTTAGGGTTGAATAAGACTTTTGAACAAGAGCAGCGAATAGCTCTTTTCCAAAATTTTTATACGTAGTTTACTTCCTTAATTTATTTAATGTGTACAATAATTTAGGTTTAAGTAATCTAGCATTAATAAATTATAATATCCAGCTAACATAAATCTAAATTTTAAATTTCCATATAAAGACAAAAATATCAACAAATTGTCTATAAACGCATTTGAACTAGATCCAGCCCTGTTCAATTACACTTATCAATTTATCGACCATGACTATTCCACTGCACTTCATATTTTTGTACGTCATTTGTGTTTGTCAGTGGCTGTTTGTAGGTTAAAAAGTGCGGCGTGTTAATCGTAATGGTGCTCTAGTGTTATTGATCGTTAAGTTTTTGTAGCACAGAAAAAATGTCATTTAACAGAGACGGTAAGAATAATTATGAAAATTTATTTAACTTGCTTATCACATGATTTCTGTCTGACTTTTACTTGACATTGAAATTTAAATTAAAAACTTTTTAGCCGGGAAAGAAAAAACTACTGTTCCATGATATTATGTCAGGACCGGCTTAAAAATATTTATAATATAAGTCATATTTTCCCATAATTGAAAAATAAAGTACATATTACATAACCTAGTCATAAAGTTTATAATGATAAAATGCGAATATCAAATTATAATATACTACTATCCTTTTAATAGATGCAGTTTTTTAATATTACAATTATTATCTACTTTCCCAAATATTTACTTGTGTTTATCATAATTTCCAACATCATATTTAAGATGCATTCATTTATTTATAGTTTTATTCTGAAATATTATTACATCAATATGTATAAATATAGATACCAATATATATGTAGGTATTAAAACAAACAGTTATTACAGATAAGTGTTATTTTTACTATTAAAGATCTTTAAACAAGTTATAAAATAGCAAATAAACAAGACTTGTTACTTGATAATAGATTTCTATGTTATTTATAGTCTCTTTTGTAGACTCTTTTAATATTTTAACCAAATGAAAAACTTGTCTTATAATGAAACATAATATAACAATCAAAAATACAGAAGGTGTATAAATCTATGTCAGTAAACTATATAGTAAACTTTGACAAATAGCACAAATTTAATAAAAGTACTATTGAAATGTTCTAGCAACGTACTTTTTATGCAACCAGTCTGTATCTTGAAATTAAAATCAGTAGAAAAGAGGTATATTGATAAAAAAAAATTTCCATGCCACTTCAACTCTGCTGAAGTGTTTATACAAGATATAAGTTTATGATAACGAAATGTTAGAATATTAAAAATTTTCGGAAGATGAAAATATATAACTATAATTCAACATACAAAAGGAGCTAAATGAAAACAAGAATTTAGGATACAAATAAAATTAAACAACATATTCGGCTGTGTGACTTTTAGGTATCAAATTCAGAAGCCCACGTGTTGTATAAAACTTATTATTTCAAGTTTTTTTCATTCAAATGCAAATCTCCTTCTTATATTAGATCTGTTTTTGTTCGATCTTAAGTAGTACTCGTTTCGTGACTTTAGCTGCCAGCTAACTCGCCATCATTTAAAAGTCTTCTTGGAGCCTGTTGGTCTTATATCTCTTGTCGCTCGAACTAGTCTGTCGCTATCTATTTCTCTAACCAGCTAGTTCTGTTCTCGTCTTCTATACCTTCCCCGTTGTACAGTTTTCTGTCCTTTGATATTGTGTCTTATTTTCCCAGCAATTGATCTCAAGGCTCACATTTGTGACGTTCTAAATATTCTTATTGTTTTCGCTGATGATACATAATTTATATATACTTACATTCTCATCTAACCTCATATCGTTGTTCCTCCAGGTAATATCCCTTAGATATCTTCATAAATAAGCTGCTGAATTTGCATCTTTTCACACTCTCCTTAACGTTTTCATAGCTGGATATTTCTATTCCCAAATACTCGAATCTCGAGACTTGTTCGATTATTTCTCCAGTATCACTAAACATTTCTTCTTAGATGGAGATATTTTTGTATTGTATACCTTAGCCGCTGCTTTGAATTAGTATAATTTCACTGTGGGTTTTCTTCTGTACCTGAGATCAGGATTGCGTCGTCTGCATAACAAAAAGTTTTCATTTGTTTTTCGCCCAGCTTGTAAGCCTGTACTCTGCTTTTAATTTTTTCAATGATAGTGTTCACTGTTAAGTTGAAGAGTAGAGGGCTTAAGCTATCTCCCTGTCTGATTCCATAATTGGACCGCATTATGTAATAACGGATTAACCGCCAAAAGTCCAAAATCGAGATATTAGTTCCATCTTGCAGCTAGGGTGCAAATATATGTATAAAAATATGTTTTTTTGTAAAAAAATTAAAAAAAAAGCTGTTTTTAAATGCCTGTATTAAGCGACATTTTTTATTTTATTAAAAAAATCTCGCACTAGGATTTGTAATATCGAACTAAACGCCAATAATGGTACATAATCCATTGTCATAAACAAAAATCCGCATCTTTGTAAGTGTAATAACGAATCAAGCGCCACGAATAGTCGGTTAATTCTTTATTACAAAACATAACATATTTACTAACGTTTAAGATATCGAATTAAAAGACATCCTTTGTCAGGTAACATCAGATTAAGCGCCAAATATGTCTCTTAATCCGGTATTCGGATCTTAACTCATGCACATCTTAAAAAATCATTAACGAATTAAGCGACATTTGATCGAATAACTTTTAAAATATAAATTATTTTTAAAAAATTTTAAACACATGTAAAAGTCTATTTACATTTGCATTAATATATTAAATATGAAACATGTCAGTACCATATTTTAGAAATAGTACCAAAAACAAATTTAAAATCTTTAAACCGATTTATCTCAAAACTACATTTTGGCGCTTAATCCGCTATTACATAACGCGGTCCAATTGGTATCTACTTCAGATGATAGTGCATTCTCGATTTCGTTTTGATGTTAGTGTTAATTCTTTTCATTATCTTTACCATTTTGTGGGACTGGTTTTGTTTTTAGTAGTTGTAATATGGCTGTCCTTAAGAGAGCAAATGCTACCCGCGAGCTGCTTGATAACATCAAATATAGAAAGATGGCCTATTTTGGACACGTAGTAAGGGGAGACGTATAATATTCTTCAACTTATTATGATGGGTAAAATCGAAGGACGCAGAGGAATTGGTAGAAAGCAGGCCTCTTGGTTGAAGAATATCCGGGAGTGGACAGGAATAAAGAAAGCAGAACACCTATTTAGAATAGCTCGAGACAGAGACAGTTTCGCCATGTTAATCGCTAACGTCAAGGGGACTTGATAGGGCACGTTAAGAAGAAGAAGAAGTTGTAATATATCTTCTAATCTAATGCAGTCAAACGCTTTTGTTAGATCTTCTTCTTCTTCTTTAAGTACCGTGCCCAAATTTTTAGGCGTGGGTAGCTTCCATAACAATTTGCCGATATCGTTCTCGATCTTGTGCGGCATGTAACAATTGATCTGCTGATAAGCCAGTCCGTTGACGAAGGTTTCGGAGCCATGAATATTTCTTTCGACCAATTCCTCTTTTTCCGTCGATCTTTCCATTGAGTATTAACTGCAGCATCCTGTATCTGCTACCTCTCATTATATGCCCCAGATATTCAAGTTTTCTCTTTTTTATCATCTTCATTAAGTCACCTTCGCCTTGACCTACTCTGTTTAAGACTTCTCTGTTTGAAATGCGTTGAACCCAAGATATTCTGAGCATTCTACGATACGACCACATCTCAAAGGCTTCTAATTTGTTCATCATGTTAACCTTCATGATCCAGGTTTCACATCCACATAGTAATACAGGATACACATAACATTTTAGGAACTTGATTCTTAGTTGTAAGTTCAGCTGAGAGTTGCTCAGAATAGATCTAAGTTTCATAAATGCTCCTCTTGCAATTTCTATACGAGTTTTAATTTCTTCATCCGGATGTAGTGTCTCGTTTATCGAACATCCTAGGTATTTAAAATGGTTAACTTTTGTTATTGATTCATCATTGACAATTAGTTGCATAGGGCCGACGTCTTGTTTACTAACCACAAGTAACTTTGTCTTTGTTGCATTTATGTTAAGTCCGTTATTGGAGCATTCTCTAGTGACTCGATCAATAAGGAATTGAAGATCTTCGATATTTTCAGCCATGATCGCGGTGTCGTCTGCATATCTGATGTTGTTAATAGTTTCTCCCCCGATTCGAACTCCACATTGTCCTTCCAAGGCTTCATTAAAAATTATCTCTGAGTATACGTTAAACAAAGTTGGGGATAACACACAACCCTGTCTGACACCTCTTTGAATGCAAATTTTGTCTGTTTCTTTGCCGTCTACCAGAATAGAAGCTTCTTGATACCAGTATAGATGTTGTAAAAGTCTCAGATCTTTATCGCCTATTCCAATCATTTCTAGATATTCAAACAACCTTTATGTTGAACTCTATCAAACGCCTTCTCAAAATCTATAAAGCAGACGTAAATTGGTTTCTGTACTTCCCATGATCGTTGAAGTAATGTTAACATTGAGAACAAAGCTTCCCTTGTTCCCAATCCTTCTCTGAAACCGAATTGTTTGTTTCCCATTGTCTCTTCACATTTCTGCTTGATTCTATTAAGAATTATCTTAAGAAGTAGCTTGAGAGAGTGGCTCATGAGACTAATTAGTCTAAAGTCTTTACATGATGATGTATTAGGCTTTTTTCGGAGTGGAATAAATGTAGACTCTAACCATATCTGTGGCATCATGCCAGTCTCGTATATATGGTTATAAATGTTTGTTAGTTGTGAGACATTGTCGTCATCCACAAGTTTGAGCCAGTCTGATGGTATTTGGTCAGGGCCTGGAGATTTCCCATTTTTGCTCTGTTTGATGGCTTTCTCTACTTCCGCTTTTAAAATACTAGGACTTGTTAGATCTACAAAACTCATATAAGAAGGTTTGTTATTGCTATATTACAATGCTTTATATTGCATCTAAAGTTGATCTATTTTGTCGAAAGACTTGCAGCTTTTCACTAATTATAATATACAGGGTGCCCCGAAAAGATTGGTCATAAATTATTATACCACACATTCTAGGGTCAAAAATAGTTCGATTGAACCTAACTTACCTTAGTACAAATGTGCTGATAAAAAAAGTTACAGCCCTTTGAAGTTACAAAATGAAAATCGATTTTTTCAATATATCGAAAACTGTTAGAGATATTTTATTAAAAATGGACGTGTGTCATTCTTATGGCAGGAACATCTTAAACAAAATTGTAGTGAAATTTGTCTACCCCATAAAATGTTTTGGGGGTTTTGTTCCCTTAAACCTCCCCAAACTTTTGTGTACGTTCCAATTAATTCATTATTGTGGTAACATTAGTTAAACACAAAGTTTTTAAAACGTTTTGCTTTTTAATGTTTTTTCTATAAACCAGTGTTTATCGAGATGCCCTTCTTTTTTAATATGTTTACATACAATTGTATGGGGGTTTGTTCCTTTAAACCCCCCAAATGTTTGTGTACGTTCCAATTAAACTATTATTGCGGTACCATTAGTTAAACACATTGTTTTTAAAACTTTTTTGCCTCTTAGTCTCTTTTTGATAAGTCATCTTTTATTGAGATGTGGCTTCTTTTTCAAAATATACGTAAAAATATAAATTATAAATTTTTCAGATTATTAACAGGTTTCTATAATCGTACTTAACCATATTATACAAATATGTGGTGGATTCGACAAATATTCAAAATATCTCGATAAACACTGGCTTATCGAAAAAGTACTGAGAGGCAAAAATGTTTTAAAAACATTATGTTTAACTAATGGTGCCACAATAATAATTTAATTGGAACGTACACAAAAGTTTGGTGGGGTTTAAAGGAACAAAACCCCTCATGAAATTTTTATGGGGTGCACAAATTTCACTTCAATTTTTTTAAGATACTGCTGCTATAAAAATGCCACATATCCATTTTCAATAAAAAATCTCTAAGAGTTTTCGATATATGAAAATAAAACGATTTTCATTTTGTAACTTCAAGGGGCTGTAACTTTTTTTGTGTGCACTATTGTATATAGGTAAGTGAGGTTCAATCAACCTATTTTTGACCCCAGAATCTGTGGTATAATTTATGACCAATATTTTCGGGACACCATATTTTTTTAAATTGTCGAAAACCTTATTTGAGGTGCGAGATTTAAATTTTAGGGATTATTGTTAGATTAATATTTAAAGGGTGGCAAATATTTATTTTGTGTTAATTAAACTGAAACCCAAGGGTTATTTACACAATTAAGTTTTTGTAGAATGATGTTCACCACAGTGTTTGCTTCTAACAAAAATCCTTTTCAAGAGTAAATATTATCAGATAAATAAACACAAACGATTTTAAAACTGACTAAAAAGATTTTTGATTATTATTGCTTAAATACACAAATTACCAAGCCAAAAATGAAACCAGATTAACATTTTTTTTTTAATTTTTTGTACGTAAAAATTTTTTAATACGTTTGAACCATTAAAAAGAGCTGTTAAAAATTATAAAACACAGAATAAAATAAACAAAAATATATTTAAAAATAAAATAAAAATTTTATTTTTAATTCAGTTGCAATGCGAAGGCAAAACAATCTTACTTCTCAATTAGAATACGGAGCGCAGTCCAGTCCTCTGAATCGCGATTTTCGGCTCTTATTGGAGCCTCATCGGAGAGAACGTAGGCTTGTTCTCCATAAAAAAATATATTTTTTTAATACGTCTTTTTGAAAGTTCCCTTCTGACTGCAGTCGTCTATCTGCTTCTACCTACTTCTAATTAGAGATAGCAACTATACAGGGTGTCCCGAAAAGATTGGTCATAAATTATACCACAGATTTTGGAGTCAAAAAGAAGTTGATTGAACCTCATTTACCTATATACAATAGTGCACACAAAAAAAGTTACAGTTCTTTGAAGTTACAAAATGAAAATCGATTTTTTTTTCAGATATAGAAAACTCTTAGAGATTTTTTATTGAAAATGGACATGTGGCATTCTTATGGCAGGAATATCCTAAAAAAACAACAGTCAAATTTGTACATCCCATAAAAATTTTATGGGGTTTTGTTCCCTTAAACCTCCCCAAACTGTTGTGTACGTTCCAATTAAATTACTATTGTGGTATCATTAGTTAAACACAATATTTTTAAAACTTTTTTGCCTCTTAGTATTTTTTCGATAAGCCAGTTTTTGTCGAGATGCGGCTTCTTTTTTAATATGTTTACATAAAAATTTTATGGGGATTTCGTTCCTTTAAATGTAGGCCAAATGTAGGCTATTGATTATGTACTATAGAAAGGAACTACAACGTTAACGTGGTTTATTATTTCATATGGTCAATGAATCTCTATATATGAAAAAACCGCGGAGTGCTACCATCTAAAGGGGTGCGTTTTTGAGAAATGGGTGAATTAGTCCATGGGAACAGGTTACATTAGGGTGAGTTCTATGCACTTTTGGTACAAACACGTCTACATAAAAATTGTTTCTGGTTAAATTTTCTATGTAAATATAGCTTTTTAAAGTCAAAGATACTTTTTTACAAAAATTGATTCAAAAGAAAAAGCACAAAGAAACCCAAAAAAAAAGAAATTTTGTTTTTTGTCCCATAACTTTTGCCCACGGGGATATAGGTATAGATAGATATTCCTTTACAGAAACAAAACTTACATATTTTCTCTTTAAAATGATGGTTGGTGGAGGTCAGTAGGATTTACGGTTTTCGAAATATTATTTTTTAAAGTTCGCCACTCACAGCAATTTTGGGCAATTTTCCTTGTTATTTCGCAAATATTGTTCTGTAACTTTTTTCTACGGAACTTTAGGCATATGCAATGGTACATGTAAGAGAAATAGAAATCATTTACCTTTATAATGTTCTACTGTATAATGTTGTACTAAAGAGGTTATCTTTTTCAAGATTTTTTAATTTTAACGAGTTTTTATATTTATAACGATTATTTTTAAAATTTCCAATTATAACTTTTTTTTCTACATTTAGGTATATATTATATAACAAAAAAAAGCTTATTCTGTTTACTTTAAAATGGTGTATTATAAAAAATTCTAGGATTATTTTTGAATAAGATACGCTTTTTCAAAATGTAATAAGTACTTGCAACGATTTTTGATTTTAGGATTATTTTTTAAATTTCTCATTATACCTTTTTTATGTGATTGTGTGTTATGATTGAATCTTATTTTTTATAGGTAATACTTTAGATCCACTTGACTTGGCCGGGCATACTTCAAAATATGGATTAATTCCAATATTTACTGTCAAAGCTCCTGCACCACAAGCTTTGCTTGAAAAAATAGCATGTAAATGTACCAAAGGATGTACAAAAACTGCGGTTATAGGAAGATAGGAATTAGTTGTTCAATATTCTGCAAAGGGTGCATGTGCATGGGTACTAATTGTGGGAACTCTAAGATAACTGAAGTGTCAGAGGAAGATATTAAAGCTAATGCTAACGAAGAGATGGACTTTGATTTTGAAAATTTTTTAAATGTCAACGTTTAAATAATTTTAACTAAAGTGATGTTTTATAAGACTAATGTTTATGTAATTTTTGTAAAAAAAAAATAATTTTAAATAATACAGGTAAAAAAATATCAAAGAATCACTCGGTTTCCAATATTTAAATATAGATGATACATCATTTTAAAGAACAGAAAGTAAGCCCTCTTTATTGAGCAATACATAGTATATTCATGTACAAGAAAAAAAGTTATAATGAGAAATTTAAAAAATAATCCTAAAATAAAAAATTGTTTTAAGTACTTATTACATTTTGAGAAATAATATCTTATTAAAAAATATTCCTAGAATTTTTTGTAATACACCATTTTAAAGTAAACAAAATAAGGTTTTTTATTATATAATATAATATATCCCTAAATGTAGAAGAAAAAAAGTTATAATGAGAAATTTCAAAAATAATCGTAAAAAATATAAAAAATTATATTTTTTTTATGTTAGGTATTATATAATATATAATATAATATTATATTACATATACTATATATAATATAATATTATATAATATATAATATATTATATAATAATAATATTTTATTTTTACATTACACACACCGGCAAAATTAGCCGAACACCGTAAAAATGGGACATGTTTGATGTCTCAAATTTCCTAAACCTGTTGTCCGATTTGAGTGATTCTTTTAGTATGTTATAGCCTTATTATCTAAGAATATCGATGTAATAATATTGTTGCTAGACCGGTAAATGTCATTTTATACCGGGTGTAACAATCATACTGTGTTTTTTCTTAAATTTCGGAACACCCTGTGGAATATTCTAGCATATATAAGATAATAAAATTAAAACTCGATTGTAGACTTATGTTTTCTTAACATTTTTTTGATTCATTTGATTATGTTGGAAAATAAAAAAGTTATGTGCTTTAACAACTAGCCATGTTTTTTATCAATAAATCCTCATAGTAGGGGAGGAAAGTATGCTAAATTTGCAATTACTTGAGCGTTATTGGGACCTATTGGATTGTGAAGAGTGGTTGCTAAAACCAAAAAAAGTTAAGTTAAGTTTTCCATAAAGTGTGAGACTTTCCATTTTTTAATTTAATTTTCCATTTCCACCAATCGTTTTTTTCCGATTGTAGCGCCATCTATCCATAATAGGAAAAAATGTTGCGAATAAAAGTTGCTTATTTTTACGTCAAGGATCCAAATCTGCAATAAAAATTGGGGGCTCCTAGTTAATATTTTAAAGTAACCCCCCGCCTAACCTCCGTGGGGGATTGTGTTTGGTGCCATTCGATAGATTTTTGAAAGATATTGAATAGGTGTATTTTGCAGTTTTACGATCTGATGTTCATTTCGAAAAATATCGCAGGGTTTGTATTTATAATTTTTAATTTACCCCCCACCCTCTCCGTGGGGTGTCACGAGCCCCCACGGAGGTGGGGTGGGGGATTTAATTTAAAATCTTAAATAGGGTCGCCAATTTTTATTGCAGATTTGGATTCTTTACGTAAAAATAAGCAACTTTTATTAGACACATTTTTTCGAATTATGGATAGATAGCGCTATAATCGGAGAAAAATGATTGTTTCAAATGGAAAATTAAATTATAAAATGAAAAGTCCCCCACTTTATGGAAAACTTAACTTAACCTTTTTCTGATTTTAGCACATACTTTTCACAATACAATAGGTCCCCATAACGCTCGAGTAACTGCAAATTAAGTATACTTTCCTCCCCTACTATGAGGATTTATTGATGAAAACATGGATAGTTGTTAACGCACATGACTTTTTTATTATCTCGCATAAGTAAATTAATCAAAAAGAAAAATGTTAAGGAAGCCTAAGTCTACAATCTAGTATTAATTTTAATATTTTACATATGCTAGAATATTCCACAGGGTGTTCCAAACTTTAAGAAAAAAACACAGTATGATTAGTACACCCGGTATAAAATGATATTTACCTGTCTAGCAACAATATTATTACAACGATATTCTTAAATAATAACACTATAACATACTAAAAGAATCACTCAAATCGGACCACTGGTTTATGAAATTCGAGACATCAAACATGTCCCATTTTTAAGGTGTTCGGCTAATTTTGCCGGTGTGTGTATAATATAAAAAATTGTTAAAAGTATAAAACCTTGAGAAACCATAATATCTTAAAAAAAGTAGTACAATGTTATACAGTAGACCATTTTAAAGTTAATTAATTTCTATTCCTGTTACGTGTACCATTGCATATACCTAAAGTTACGTAGAAAAAGTTACAGAACAATAGTTGCGAAATATAAAGGAAAATTGCCCAAAAACTATAAATCCTAATTACCTCTACTAAACAACATTTTAAAGAAGAAATATGTAGTTTTTTTCTGTAAAGCAACGTCTATACCTATATCCTCGTGGACAAAAGTTATGGGACAAAAAATAAAATTTCTGTCTTTTGAGTTTCTTTGTGCTTTTTCTTCTGAATATATTTTTGTAAAAAAAAGTATAATTGACTTTAAAAAGTGATATTTAGATAGGAAATTTAACCGGGAACAATTTTTATATGTATAGGTATGTTTGTACCAAAAGTGCATAGAACTCACCCTAATGTAACCTGTGCCCAGGGACTAATTCACCCATTTCTCAAAAACGCACCCCTTTAAGTGGTAGCACTCCGCGGTTTTTTAATATATAGATGTCCATTGACCATACGAAATAATAAAACCCCGTTAACGTTTTAGTTCCTTTTAGCTAACGTATTTTGAATATAATGCCTAATAGCCTAATGTTTGTGTACGTTTCAATTAAACTATTATTGCGGTACCATTAGTTAAACACAGTGTTTTAAACTTTTGTGCCTCAATAGTATTTTTTCGAGGTAACATGTGAATTATAAATAAATTTTCATATTATTACTAGGTCTCTATAATCGTACTTAACCATAACCATATACAAGTAATATGTGGTGGATTGAGAAATCATATTCAAAATATCTCGATAAAAACTGGCTTCGAGAGAGTACTAAAAGGCAAAAAGTTTTAAAAACATTGTGTTTAACGAATAGTACTACAATTATAATTTAATAGGAATATACACAAAAGTTTAGGGGGGTTTAATGGAACAAAACCCCCATAAAATTTTTATGGGGTGCACAAATTTCACTATAATTTTGTTTTAGATATTCCTGCCATAAGAATACCACATGTCCATTTTCAATAAAAAATCTCTAATAGTTTTTGATATATTGGAAAAAATTGATTTTCATTTTGTAACTTCAAAGGGCTGTAACTTTTTTTATGTGCACATCTGTACTAAGGTAAGTTAGGTTCAATCAACCTATATTTGATCCCAGAATCTGTGGTATACTTTATGACAAATATTTTCGGGACACCGTGTATAATATGTTTCAATAATCTTATTGGCAAATATTTTTGTTGGAATTTTAGTAGTTTAGAATTATTTCCAGATAACCATCATTATTTATGATTATGTTCATATATTCCTAGCTTATAACATCTTGCTTACTCTTCTTCTTTGGATGTCGTACGCTATGCAGCATGTAGCAGTTCATGCTGGTTGTATAATGCTCAGATCCTTCTTCCGCTCTTCCTATTACCGCACTGACATCAGGTATGCTGCATCAGTTTCTTATGTCTCTGAACCATGAATGTTGCTTTCGCGCAGGGTCTCAACGACCCTCAACTTTGCTCCTCGAGATGATAGACTAATATAAAAAAACACAAAATATGTTTTAAAAACATTAATTTTTAATAGCAGGTGGATATAATGGCGTTTTAGGATAGTTTTTAATTAATATCTAGTTTTAGGAATTATATGACTGGATAACGAAATGTTTAAATTGCTTAAATATTCTGTTTCTTTTCAGAACATCAGCACCTCAGATACAATCCACTCAAATCAGAATGGATCTTAGTATCTCCACATAGAGCTCTTCGACCTTGGAGTGGCCAAGTTGAGACTCCGCAAGTAGAAGTAGTTCCACAATTTGATCCCACTAATCCACTATGTCCTGGTGTTACTAGAGCTTCTGGATTAGTGACTCCCAAATACACCTCTACATATGTATTTACCAATGATTTTCCAGCTTTACTGGAAGAAGGTCCAGAACCGGAGCCCAGTGATGATCCCCTGTTTCAAACTAAGGCGGCTAAAGGGACTTGTAGGGTGATCTGCTATCATCCACATTCCAATGTATATCTTACAAATTTGAAGTTGGATGAAGTAGTCGCGGTAATAAATGAATGGATTAACCAACTTAATGACTTGGGTAGGAAAATTATTTTCTGTGCCATTTGAATTACACATTTTAAAATGTAATTAAATGAAATGGTCAACTAACGACAGAAAAAAAACTAACATAACTTTTAAATGTTGGCTGTTGTTTGTGTTTTGAGAAATTTTTGGCAGTATTAATACTGAAGCCATATAGGTATCTGAAATCAGCTTCTTGGTCTAAAATAAAGAGGATTCAGATTCAATTACAAAATACGGCGTCTAATATGTGCCTATACGTATTTCGAATTCAACTTATTCTCATCAGAGCACCTATGTAGAAGCACTGAACTGGAATCAAATATTTTCATACTTTCGGTGTAAGTATTAAAATAATTACAAAAGATGCAACTAGCACCATATATGCATCGTAAGTCAAAATGAGGTAGGAACTAAAATTCAAATTATTTATCCTCTGCGCTTTTTAAGATGGAAAAATACAGCAGAACAGACTGACGAAATACTCGACAAATTAATCTATAATTATTGCATTCACGACCTGTCGTTCACCGTGATAATAATCTTTAGCCAACTAGTTAGTTTTATACCCACAAAAGTGAATAAAAATATAAACTAAAAGTAAATGTCAGATCTTATTACAGAATAAGGTGTCTACTATGTGCTTATAGTTAAAGTGAGTTTCATCCAGAACGGGGTGTCAAACAAGGATGTATACTATCTCCACAGTTATTCAATATATATGGGGAGCATATTATTATCAAAAGAGCATTTGAAGAATGGCAAAACCGCATCTCAATTAATGGCCATAAAATAAACAATCTACGTTTTGCAGAAGACACAGTCCTTCTTGCAAATAGTCAAGCAGAGCTGATTGATCCTATACGAATGGTCGAAAACGAAACTCAACGATAGGAACTAAAATTCGAATTATTTATCCTCTACGTTTTTTAAGATAGAAAAATAAAGTGGTGAAATACTTGACAAATGAATCTGTACTTATTGCATTCACGACCTGTCGTTCATCGTGATAATAATCTTTAGCCAACTAGTTCCTGTTATATCCACAAAAGTAAATAAAAATATAAACTAAAAGTAAAGATGATTCAGATTTTATTACACGATAGGGCATCTATTGCTTGTGCTTATACTGCTCAAATTCTTAGGTTTAACCATTAAGGTGGTAGGCACAAAATCGTGTTCCAATGCTATTTACATGCATTCATTTTATTTGAATCCTGAGAAAACTAATAAATATTTTTGAAAAATTTAAACGCAGAATGATTACATTATTACCGACGGCCGAAAGTCCCTTGGAATATACAAAAAGTTGCTTTTGAATGAAATATTTGAAATTAAAAATCACACTAAATTTTGTTTTTTTACCTCTGTAACTTATTAAAATAAACATGAAGTATACAAGTTTTCAGGGACTTTTGGCCCTCGGTAATGATGTAATCTTTTATTCGTCGTTTGAATTTTTCAAAAATACTTATTAGTTTTCTCAGGATTCGAAAAAATGAATGCATTTAAATAGCATCGGACCAAGATTTTGCGCCTACCTCCTTAAGGCAAGGTATATTCATAAGAACAATTTTCGGATTATTTGCTGGGTATATTGTTTCACTAGTTTTACGAATTAAATTGTACTTCTAGTTTGCACCTGGGTGAATTTTATGAAGATCCTCTAAAGTTCTTACTATCAAGAAGGCCGATGCTATATGTGCAGTAATATTAAAAGTTCGTCATGTGACTTCTGGAGTTATTGTAGTGGTTCTTCTTCTTCTTGTTCAGTGCCTTATCCGGTCCGGATGTTGGCGATCATCAAGGCTATCATTGTTTTGTTGACTGCTCTGCGAAACAGCTCCGCGGTGGTTATCCCAAACCATTGTCGGAGGTTTTTCAACCACGAGATACGACGGCGTCCCGGTTCCCTCCTGCCAAATACTTTGCCCTGCATGACGAGTTGAAGAACTCGATATTTTTCTTCGTTCCGCATCACGTGGCCAAGGTACTCAAGCTTACGTTGTTTTACTAAATTAAGCACTTCTTTTTCTTTTGTCATGCGCTGTAGGACCTCAATATTGGTGACATGGTCCACATAAGATATTTTTAGTATCCTCTGTAGATCCACATCTCGAAGGCTTCAATCCTCTTTTCAGTGGCTTGCGTCAGTGTCCAGGCTTCAACTCCATACAGTAGCACCGGAAGAACGTAACACCTCACTATCTGCATCTTTGTTCCCAAACTGAGATCACTGCAGCACAGCAAGGATCTCAGCTTGATAAATGTAGACCATGCCATTTCAATTCTGGATCTAATCTCTTGAGCGTGGTACCATTGTGAGTTGAGGGTAGTTCCAAGGTAAGTGAATCTGTCGACTCTCTGGATCTCTTCGCTATCTGTCATTAGTGCCCCGGGATCTAAATTTACATGGCTGACAACCATGAATTTAGTTTTCTTAATATTAAGGTTCAGTCCGCCGTTACGCTCACAGTTCTCACACGGTCTAGTAAGGCCTGTAGATCATTTAGGCTGGTTGCTAGTAATACAGTGTCATAGGCGTAGCGGATATTATTGATGTATTCACCGTTCACTCGGATTCCCATTTCTAGGTTTGTGAGGGCTTCAGTAAAAATTTCCTCAGTGTATATATTAAAAAGAGTCGGCGAGAGCACACAGCCCTGCCTTACTCCTCGCATGATCTTCACTTGGTCGGTCAACTGGTCTTCGACCTTGACTTGAGCACGCTGGTTCCAGTATAAATTCATGATGATCCGAATGTCCTTCTCATCTAATCCTACTCTTTCTAGGGCGGTGACCATCTTCTGGTGCTGGCAACGGTCAAATGCCTTGGCGTAGTCAATAAAACAAGCATAGACATCACAACTAACATCGCGGCATCTCTGAACCAGAACTTGTAAGGTGAAAAATGCCTCACGTGTACCCATGGAATCGCGGAATCCAAATTGCATTTCACCGACATTTTCCTCGCATTTCTTGTAAATTTTGGCATGTATGATTTTAAGAAAAATCTTAAGTGCATGACTCATAAGGCTGATAGTCCGGAAATCTCCGCCCGTTTTCTCAGATCGTTTTTTTGGTATTGTTACAAACGTTGACAATAACCATTCCTCTGGGATATTACCTGAATCGTATATGGCGTTGAACAGTTCAGTTAACTCCTTCGTGCTTACTTCACTCATCACCTTAATAAGTTCGACGGGTATTTCGTCCGAACCTGTGGCTTTACCATTCTTAGACTGTTTTAAAGCCGCTTTCACCTCGCTTTCTAGTATTGACGGCCCTGTCATGCAATTTATTTCTGGAAGTTTGCCTCGGTAGTCCCAGAAGAGTTCTTCGATGTACATTTTCCAGGTCACCAGCTTCTCCTTAACTGTCGTCGCCAGGTTGTAGTGGTTGCATATTATAAAACCACTAGGACAAACCAACCTCCATATTGCAACCACTACAATATTGAGATTGGCCTCCAATAAGATTTGTTCGTAGTTAATGTATATTAACCTAAAGCAGTGTTAAATTAATTGTTGTACATCGAACACAGTGGACTACTACATACAAAGCAATGACCGACGGCATTATTATTACACTATGATACAAACCTTCGAGATATATACCTGTCGCTATAATAGGCAAAGCTCTAGAGCTTTTTTGGCATTTAAAACTTAACAGGAAACCACTTCTACTATATTCTAAAAAGTGATTCGAAAAAAAAAAGAACTATTATAATCAGTACACAAATTAGCTTTTTCCGAAATTATATATTTGAAAATAAAAAAAACACGATTTTTTGTTTAGAGCAAAAAACCTTAATGTTATATCAAATTTAACCGTCATACTTCCAATGAAACTTTTGTAGAAAATCAAAAACAAACAATTTTGTTTATACAGAGTTGGGATAAAGTATGGAACCAAGCAAATATCTTTGAAACGAAAAGAACAATATTTATGAAACTTTGCATGCAAGTACAGTGACGCAAAAAGCATCTGATGCCATATTTTTTGTTACTACTCCACTCCCGGTTGCATATTTACAGATGCTTGCGTGTGTAGACACCAGGGTGTTGAAATCAGTTAGGGTTTGGAAAAACAGTACATTTACACATGCTAGCGCGTGTTGACACCACGGTGTTGAAATCAGTTAGGGTTTGGAAAAACAGTACGTTTACAGACGCTAGCGTGTGTTGACACTAGGGTGTTGAAATCAGTTAGGGTTTGGAAAGACAGTACAGTTACAAATACTAGCAGATTTGGACACCAGAGTGTTGAATCCAGCTAGCTTTTTTAGTACATAATTAATATACATGCATAAATGCTAACGGCTATTGACTTTGATTTTATATACCTACTGCTGTGGAAAAATATTTAAGTGATTTAGGTATTAGTAAATAATTAAACGTTGTTGGGATATAAACAATAATATATTAACACAAAAGAACAACATAAAAAATAATGTTGCTCTCAAGCTATTTGCTTGTGGAATTTTTATAATTAACTTTTTAGATGGGAAATAAGCCACAATTAAATTGAAAAAAATAATTTTATTAACGTTTCGATGCCCAAATCGGGTGTCGTTGTCAAAATAAAAAATACTACTACAGGGTGTTTGGTAAAGAATGGGCCATAGCTTAACCTCAGGTTCCTGAGGTTAAAATAGGCCGATTTAAGCTAACTTACCTTAGTACAAAGTTTATAATAACCGAGATAGAGGGTGTCAAAGTTAAACTTTTTTTTTATTTATTATTGAATATTTCCTGACAGGCATGAGATATCAACACGAAATTTGGTATGTGGGGGTTTTTCGGGACGAGAAAACTAAATTCCCTACCAAAAGTTATATGTTTCCCAGAGGGCGCCACATACGCCTTTCAGCACTAATTTAATACGTTCAATTTTTTTTATCCGTCACTCCGTATAATTTTGACATTAAAATTTGTATTCCTCTATTAGTATTACTTAAAAAAGGTATACCTCTATCATCTCCCTAAACTCAACCGTTTACGAGATAAAGCATTTTAAATCTGCGGTGCAATATAATTTTTAGCATATCATTGTAGTTACATCAGAAAAATAACTTAAAACCATAAAATTATCCAAAAATGTATCGCAAATTTCTTCAAATGGAATTTGCGATGCAATGCCATAAATTTTGAGAACTGGCACAATTATTATGGTTTTAACTTATTTTTCGGGTGTAACTACAATGATATGCTAAAAATGATGGTGTATCGCAGATTTAAAATGCGTTTATCTCGAAATATAGCTTTTTTAAGTAAAACTAATAGGGGAAAACAAATTTTAATGTCAAAATTATACGGAGTGACGGATAAAAAAAATTTAACGTAATAAATAAGTGCTGAAAGGCGTATGTGGCGCCCTCTGGGCAATTCATAATTTTGGTAGAGAATTTAGTTTTCTCGACCCAAAAAAACCCCACATACCAAATTTCATGTTGTTATCTCATATCTGTCAGGAAATATTCAATAATAAAAAAAAAGTTTAATTTTGACACCCTGTATCTCGGTTATTATAAACTTTGTACTAAGGTAAGTTAGCTTAAATCGCCCTATTTTAACCTCAGGAACCTGAGGTTAAGCTATGGCCCATTCTTTACCAAACACCCTGTATATTAAATAAAAATGTTGTTGCTTAGTAAAAAATTCTACTAATAATTTTTTTAATCTGACTCATTTATATTGGCAATTCATACATGTTATACATATTATTATTTTAAAGTATTATTTACATATTATTTTAAAGTATTTTTTACTAAACAACAACATTTTTGTTTAAGTTAGTAGTACGTATTTTGTATTTTGACAACGACACCCGATTTGGGCGTCGAACCGTTAATAAAATTATTTTTTTTAAATTTAATTGTGGCTTATTTCCCATCTAAATAGTTAATTAAAAAAATGCCACAAGCACATAGCTTCAGAACAACATTATTTTTTATGTTAATATATTATTGTTTATATCCCAACAACGTTTAATTATTTATTAATACCTAAATCACTTAAATAATTTTCCACAACAGTAGGTATGTAAAATCAAAGTCAATAGCCGTTAGCATCTATGCATGTATAACCACTAAAAAAGCTAGCTGGTTTCAACACTCTGGTGTCCAAATCTGTTAGTATTTGTAAATGTACTGTTTTTACAAGCCCTACCTGATTTCAACACCCTAGTGTCAACACACGCTAGCGTCTGTAAACGTACTGTTTTTCCAAACCCTAACTGGTTTCAACACCGTGGTGTCATCACGCGCTAGCATCTGTAAATGTACCGTTTCTCCAAACCCTAACTGATTTCAACACCCTGGTGTCTACACACGCAAGCATCTGTAAATATGCCTCCCGGTTTCATCGGAAATACCCTTAGCTTATTTACTTTAAATGGGACACCCTGTATATTTTTGCACATTTAAAAGAACTTGTTGTTTTTAATTCATACATACCAAGTTTGGAAGAAAAAACTAATAAAACAAGAAATAAATCTCTTTAAAGTTAAAAAATAGGTTAATTTATTTACGTTAGATCCATGATATTAAAAATTAAAAAAATAATTTCAAATGTTGAAAATGTTTGCTGTTCAGCTCCTGACAACGTGCAAGCCTATAAATAAATTTGTGAGTCACTTTTTGCATGATTTCTCCACGTATTAGTTCACATTCTTCAATTATTCTTTGTCTCAAATCCTGCAAGCGTGTTAGTCGCCTAACGTAAACACGTGATTGTAGATAACCCAAAAAAAATCTAACGGGTTGAGGTCCGGAGAACGAGCGGGCGACTCTATGAATCTTCTACGTCCAATTCATCGATTTGGAAAATTCACTTCCACAAAATTAAAATTCATCATAACCGATTAATTATCATTAATATTTCAATACGATCTTCTTCACTTAAATGAACCATTTTTAATACAACTTATTTCTGCCAATTACTTCAGTAACAGTTTTACCTACTATACTAAATTCAAATAAGTAATGCAGTGCATGTAAACAACAATTTTAGTCTACAGTATAGATGGTACTCGTTTATTTCCTACTACATAATTTAATTATTAATACAAAAAATTATCTACAGACACTTTTTAACAAATTTTTTTCTACCAAATTTGGTATGTATGAATTAAAAATAACAATTCTTTTAAAATCTGCAAAAATATACATGGTGTCCTATTTAAATTAAATAAATTAGGAGTATTTTCGGTGAAACCGGAAGTGAAATGGTAACAAAAAATATGGCATCAGATGCCTTTTACGTCACTGTACCTGCATGCAAAGTTTCATAAATATTGTTCTTTTCGTTTCAAAGATATTTGCTTGGTTCCTTACTTTATCCCAACCCAGTATATAAAACCTTATACTACTGGTTCAGTTTTCGCAGAAAAATTAAAAAAACCGCTAAGATTGTCAATTTTTTGAAAAATTCGTAACAAGGGCCCTTTTAAAGTTGGAGTGTGCGTTTAAATAAATTTTTATCCTGGTAAATTGGTGTTTCAGTACATAAAGAAATCCGAACTGCTTCTGCAACGATTCAAGGGTCATCTAGGTAGACTTCGCTTAGCTGATTCTTTTCATGGTATATTGCTCCCGGATTGGAGTGTGTGTTTAATTAAAGTTGTAACCTATTAAGTTGGTGTTTCACTACATCCAGGTAGACTTCGCTTAGCTGATTCTTTTCATGGTAATATACCAGCAATACCATGAAACGAATCAGCTAAGTGAAGTCTACCTAGATGACACTTGGACAGTTGCAGGAGCAGTTCGGACTTCTTTATGTAGTGAAACACCAATTTACCAGGATACAAATTTATTTAAACGCACACTCCTAACCGGAAGCAATAATTGGTATGTGATTCGAAAAACATAAAGAACTGTAATGAGTACACAAATTAGCTTTTTCCTGAATTTTATATGGGAAAATCTTAAAAAAAACGCGATTTTTTGTTTAGAGTTAAAAACAATAATGTTATATAAATTTAACCGTAATACTGCCAATACACTTTTGTAGAAAATCAGAAACAAACAATTTTTCTTTTATAAAACCTTATTATTACCGGTTCAGTTTTCGCAGGAAATTAAAAAAACACCGCTAACATTGCCCTTTTTTGAAAAATTCGTTACAAGGGCTCTTTTAAAGTTGGAAGACTGATGTTCTGGATAGTTGTTATTTATAATACGTTATCTAAACAGGCGTAAGGTTGACGACAAATAGTTTTTTAAAATCTTAGTTTGACTATTTTGCACTGGTATTTTGGATGGCTCAGTATATTAAGTCAAGTTGTCTGATTTTAATTTAGAAAACATATTATTACAACAAAATTTATTTTCCAACTTTTATCTTCCATTTTCATTTAAATATAGCAAAAAATGAAAAAAGCGGCTCCGAACACAGCCGACGAGAGAATATATAATAAGGAGAAGTTTGAAACGTACGTCTGCACACTTCTTCTGTCTATATATCTTTTTTTTCTTGAATATGTTTCTATTTTGTGATATTATTTAATATTTTTAGGTAAAACGTATAAATGGGTACAAATTTTTGAAAATCGGGGTGCGATGATGGGCTGTTCCAATCCCCATCCCCACTGTCAAATATGGGCATCCACTTTTCTTCCAAATGAAGCCAGAGTTAAGGATGAAAACTTACGCGAATATTTTGCAAAATATAATAGACCAATGCTAGCTGATTATGTCCAAAAAGAAATACAGAAGAAAGAAAGAGTTGTATACGAAAATGATGAATGGGTAGTGGTCGTACCTTATTGGGCTCTATGGCCATTTGAGACAATGGTTCTTCCAAAACGAAATATAGCTAGGTTTTCAGAGGTAGATACTAAGCAGAAAGAGGCACTTGCATTAACTTTACAGTCTATAGTTGCTAAGTATGACAATTTATTTAAATGTAACTTCCCGTATTCTATGGGTTGGCACGGAGCACCGACAGGTGAAGATTTGGGAAAGTGCAATCCCTATTGGACCTTCCATGGACTATATTATCCTCCTTTACTGCGTTCTGCCACTGTTAAAAAGTTTATGGTTGGATATGAGATGCTGGCTCAAGCCCAAAGGGATTTGACGCCTGAAAAGGCAGCAGCTCTATTAAGAGAACAATCAACTACCAGATTTGCCTGAATAATAAAAGTATTTAATAAATTAAAGTAGTTTTCTTAATTTAATGTTTTTTAATGTTTCAAATAGGACAAAGGGTCCTTCAAACCTCAATTGCCAAATGGCACATCATGGAACTTTTTTCATCATTATAGAAGGGAAAATTTGGAATCTTCAGAAGACATATCAGTCCAAAACGCCGCCTGACTGACCTTAGTGCAGAATTCATTCTTCGTGGTCCCTGTGATATTTTCCGAGGTACTTCAAAACGCCCTCGTCGCCGAGGATACGCCGAATGCCTATCTGCCAAACCAGACTCTTCTCTGTCATTCAGCGCTCCGAACATGAAATGGCCGCTTTAATAAAGCCGATGCCGCACTGCAGGAAGTTTGGTAGGATGGTGGATGGAAGATACCTGCCTGGCGACCATCCAGCTACTTATACCACGAATAACAAAACGACGGTAGTCGCAGTGGCCTTCTACTACCATCTAACCATCCGGTGGTCCGCCAGGCGTCTATCCACCCATATCAGTCGTGTTTGATAATCCATCCGGGTAGCCTGGCTACGGAGGAAAGTGTAATAAGTGCTTTGTATAAAAGAATGGCAATTTGGGAGGACCCAGCAGACCCAATATGTGACGAAACATTGCTTAAAATATCTGTTTCATTTATTCTTTGCAGTTGCATAAAAAAATCCAATATTCAAGTCAGGTGAATTTAAAAATTAATTTTACCTTTAAGTCGATTTTTATCCACTTTCTGAAAAGGGTAGTGAGTGAATTTTACCTCTAATAGGACGATATGCTAAAACACAAACCAAATGTAACGTAACAAATGAAACAAACCATTCCTCAGCAGTCAGTTGGATACTGACTTCATTTCACTCTTTAACTGCGTCCAGGATGCAGCGCTCCTCCACCATCCACCTTTAAAATCCACCCTCCAAGCGACCATCTAGCATCCTGCAGTGCGGCATCGGCAAGGCCGACATCACTTCCGAAGCACTCTACTCTCTACGTTCATTCTTCCATAGATCGTCAGTAAGGAGGCCCTTCCGTTTTCCCCGTTTAATTTTTTTTGTCCCAGAATTTGGGTTTTCTTTTGTATTGTTTTTGTGTTATGATTTTTATTTTTTTTTTTTTGAGGAGAGTCAGTCTCACCAAATCTAACTCTTTACTAATTCGGTATCAAAACGTATTCACTCTACTTTCTATTTACAATATATTTTACTCTTATCTTTTTCATTGTTGCAGCTGTCTTTCTTCCTCTTATTTCTTCTTGATCACTGCACGGATATAGTTGTGTAGCTATACTTGTCCAATCTGCTTTATTTTCAATCATTCTCTCGATCATGTAACAGTGTCCGGTGTCTGCAGTGTAGGCATTTATCCGTGTCAGCCTTTCCGAACCTATGAGCACCTGCGCAAGGAAATAATCCAGTCGTTTGTGATTACAGTCCACCCTATATTTTAGGTTCAGGAGAAGCTTCTTTAACCACTGTACCACATCATTCGCGTTGTTCCATTCTTCTTTCATCTCTTTATTGACCTTTCCCTTTCCTGTCTTCTCTCGATCATAGTAAGCTCTAGGTACCTTCTCTCATAGAGCTCTTTTCTGTGCTCTACCAACAAATGCAGCGGAATACATCCAGTGATGGCCCACAAGGCTGCTGCAGACACAGTCCTGTAGGTGCATGCCACTTGCAGCAGACTTCTTCTGTCCACTTGTGTCATGAGCCCCCTGTAGGCCTGTATCTCTACCACTACCCCATTCCAGACTGGTGCCATGCATAATAGGCAATAATACTAGGCCTACCATGCAATCATTTTGTATTCAACGCAGCCGCACTATTCGCAGTCTTCCGAGTCACTTCCTGTACGTATTCCCCCCACTTTTTATTCTGGTGCAAAAATACAGAAGAAAAAAAGGGTTGTATACTAAAATGATGAATGAGTAGTAGTCGTACCTTATTGGACTCTATGGCCATTTGAGACAATTATTGTTCTTCCAAAACGAAACATAGCTAGGTTTTCAGAAGGAGATAGTAAGCAGGAAGAGGCACTTGCACTAACGTTACAGTCTATAGTTGTTAAGTACTACAATTTATTTAAATGTAAGTTCCTGTATTCTATGGGTTGGCACTGAGCACTTACAGGTGAAGATTTCGAAAAGTGCAATCCACATTGGACATTCCATGGACTATATGATCCTCCTTTACTGCTCTCCGCCACTGATAAAAAGTTTATGGTTGGATATGAGATGCTGGCTCAAGCCCAAAGAGATTTGACACCTGAAAAGGCAGCAGCTCTGTTAAGAGAACAATCAACGACCAGATTTGCCTGAATATTATAATATTGAATAAAATAAAATAGTTTCCCTAACTTCGTATGGTCCTCTAAATACTACAATTAGGTAACTCGAAATTTTGTGATTTTGACTTATCTACCGCTACCGATAGAAATTTTCACGTTCGTTTTAAAACTACAACTATACTAAAATCATAATAAAGATGCACTAAAAATAAACAAACCAAGACACATTGAATGTTACGAGGAGCACTCCCGAATCACAATTTACAATGTACATAAACTTTGTAAATCATGATTTGGGATTTACAATGTATATACATTGTAAATCATTATTTAGGAGTGCTCCTTGCGTAACATTCAACGTTTCTTGATTTGCTTGTGCATATTTATTGTGATTTTAGTGTAGATAAGTTATATTCCCATTCTATACATGAGAATCTCATTCTCATTTCATAGTAATAGCTATGTTGTATGTTCGAAAAAAAATTGTTACTAAAAGGGGTCACCTTGAAATATCTAAAAGTGCAGTTGACAAAGCCAAAAATCTCTGCTGCAGGAAGTGTTTAATTTGACACACCTAATTGTGCGCCCGGGTAACTTGTGTTCTGGGTTGTCTTGTGGGAACATCCATAAACTACGTCGTAGGAAAAGGGGAGGGGGGCTTTTGCCTACTACGACAGTGTACGGCAAGGGGGAAGGGCCATGAGTGCATATCCGACGTCGTTTGCTATATTTAAATTTATCGCTATTGTTTAGAATAGAAATATGCTTTATTGTCATGAAAAATTGTACAATTTTATTGACAAAGCTTATAAAAAGTCAAGAAAATTAAAGAAAAAGTAAAGAAAATAAAAGGCACAAATTTGTGCTTCCAATTGTTCGGAAACGAATTTAACTTGGATTGACCATTTCTTGTTGTATTTTTACAATACATAAGACAGCATTTGCTAATAGTAGGCAACCAATTCGGCCGTGTACTGCTGGTAAGCAACATTTATTTTTGTAAATTATTATTTTAATCTCGAATAGTTGATAATTATATATTTTTTTTCTAATTAAAATAAGAAAGGTCGTATAAAAATAATAGTATTATATTCGCATGGTATGGCTATTACACACTCTGATGAATTACGACACTTGCCTTCGGCTCTTGTCGTTAAACGTGTTTCTATTAATATGTAAATATTGATGTGATAATAAGTGTTCAGTTGAGCTGCATCCAAACTGTCCTCTGAGATTTTTCAGCCAGGACATTTTTCTCCTACCTATGCTGCGCCTTCATCGAATCTTTCCTTGCATAATTAATTTTAGGAGTTTATATCTTAGGGCAGTCAATGCAGGCATTTGGCTCCGAATTCCATCCTACTAAATCGATATACTTGATATTTTCACAATATGTATGTAGGGAATAGTTCAATAAACAAAGTTTACGCTATGTACTATGGCACTTTTATCTTCGGGGCAGTTTCCACCCCTTCAAGGAGGTGGAAATTTTTTTGGTCAAAATAACCACGGAAGTAGCTATAGAACCCAATTCTAAGCAAAAACTGTTGTATAATTTTTTTTAAGTAAATACTTTTTCAGTTATTCGTGGTTAAAAATCGGTCGTTTTCATTGAAAAAGACACCTTTTCCGGACGGTTTTTTGCGAATACCTAAAAACCTTTCCATCTAACTAAAAAAACTATATATATCATCTTTGTAGCTTATAAAAAAACTAAGAGACTCGTTCCTTCAAAGATCTTCTACTTGTAGTACAAAAAGAGATATGGTAGGTGAAAAGAGTTTGTTTTTTTGGTAGGCTTTTTTAGAAAAAAAATTTTGGTTTACTTTTCATTAGTGTATCTCTTATCGTTTTTAAGTTACATGGAGAAAAAAGAAGATTTTTAAGAAAATTTAAAAATGCCCTCTATAATATAATCTTATTTTTTTTCAAAAGCCATTCATTTTAAACCAGTTCAACCTTTTGAATATAGAAATAACATTATAATAAAAGGTATTGTAGAAGGAAAACGATGCATTTAAATTCTGGTGGATGGAGGGTTAAATATACTTTTTATTTTTTCTTAAAATACATTAGTCATCAATTTTTTTGCAGCATACCTCGATTAGTTTGAATGTAATCTACATTTAATATTGCTAATTTTAAAGGTTTTTCCAGGACTACAAAAGGAATTGGTAGTAATATACACCTAAAATCGACCGTTTTTCTGTTATTTTAAGTTGAATATTACACCTATTTGAGCATGCACCAAAAAAACAAACTTTTTTCACCTACCATATCTCTTTTTGTATTATAACTAAAAGATTTATGAAGGAACGAATCACTTTGTTTATTTATAAGCTACAAAAATGTTTTATATAGTTTTTTAAGTTAGGTGCATAGTTTTTAAGGTATTCGCAAAAAACCGTTCGAAAAGATATTATGTTTCAACGAAAATGGCCAATTTTCAACCACGAATAACTCAAAAACTATTGTTCTATGTGATTAAATAATAAGATATAGCGTAATTTTAACCTACCACCCCCAACCCCTTCCCCCACCATAAAAACTTCATTTTTCATTTTTTAAGTGGGATGAAATCAATTTTGAAATTTCCAAAAATTCTTAGGCATAGTTGAGGCTTTTACAAAACATGTCTACTTTAGAGATCCGTAGGTTGAGTGTACATAACCTCAACCAATTTTTAAAATTTTTGTTTTGAAAAGAAGTCTATAACTTTTTTTAGAGGTAGATGGAGGTCTAATTTTTTTTCTATTTTGTGTATTTTATCAAACACTATGTTTTTAATTTTTTTCAGATTTTTCCGTAAGGTTCGTCATCTTTAAAAACCCAAAAAACTGTTTTTATATGGGGTTTTTGGGCGGTTGAACATGTTTCTCCCATTTTTAAATGTTTTAAACGACCCAGTGACTTCAACTTACATATGACCTATAAAAAACATTGATTTGATCTATTCTGAAAGCTATACACTAGGGAAAATCCTCCAAAACTCCCCAAAAACAGTTTTTTGGATTTTTGAAGGTGGCGAACCTTACGGTAAAATCTGAAAAAAAAATACAAACATAGTGTCTGATAAAATACACAAAACATAAAATAAATTAGACCTAGAGCTACCTAAAAAAAAGATTTTAAATTTTTTGAGGTTATGTACACTCAACCTATCATATATCTATGCAACCTATGGATCTATAAAAAAATTGGTCATGTTTTGTAAAAGCCTCAACTATGCCTATGAATTTTTTGAAGTTTTAAAATGGATTTCATTCCGCCTAAAAAAATAAAAACGAAAAATGAAGTTTCTTATGGGCGGGATGAAGGGGAAGGGGGTTGTGGGTTAAAATTACGCTATATCTTATTATTTAATCGCATAGAGCTTAAAAAAATAGGAAAATTTAATTCTGGGAGTAAGGGGTACTCAGGGTACTTTAATTTATTTATCCCGTCCATAAGTGGAAAGTTTGATGCGCCACTGTCGACGCATGTGTTGCTAAAAAGTGACGGCACAGTATTCATACGTTTTCTTTTAGGTTCTACTATTTAAGCTATAGGGTCTTATCGTGCCTAAAATGATTAGCAAATTTCACCTAAAGCGGCTCTTAGTCTAGTTAGTCCAGAAAGCCACTGCGCATCCGCTAGGAAAAATATTCCGATTCGGATTTTTTGCACAATCTTACTCAAAAAGGACCCCTTTTAACAGATTTGCATGTTGCCAGGACCAAAAGTGAGTCAAAAATTTTTTTTTTGTTTTTTTCCTAAAATTATTTTTTTTGCATGGAACAAAGTTTTTTTAGGTTTTTTTGGATCATTCCAAACAGAAAAGGCCTTTAGTGACATTTCTCTAAAGTTGATAGTTTTTGACATATTAGCGATTAAAAATTGCAAAATTGCGAAATTGGCATTTTTCAACCTTCAAAAACTATGTGAAAAACTGAAAATTGGAATGTTGCCAAGGTAGGTAGATATTCTTTCATCAATTGATGAAATCCCGAAGAGTTTATTGCAATACAGTATTCAAAACTCCTTTGTTTTTTAATTGCTAATCAAGCGTGCGCGACACCATTTTCCACCGACCCAGGGCCGTCTTAACCACCCACGGCGCCGGGGTGCAAGACTCATCTTCGCGCCCCCTTTTGTCGGAAGATTATATAGTATTAAAACTAATTACTTTTTTTTTCTTTATTTTTATATATTAAAAAACATGGTTTCAGTATTCAAAAAAGATCAATCGTATAGGTAACACTATACCATACTTTTTAAAGTACATAATATCAAAGTCAACTTTTCTAGCTTTTATGTTGCCAAAAGTTATTATTGCTTCGGTGATATCTATTTTTACTTGCTTTTCTATACCTATTAAAGCCAGGTTTGTTAATCTGTCTTGGTCCATTGTGGAGCGCAGATTTTTTCATTAATTTTTGTCTAAAAAAAACCTTTCTCCTTCAGCTATTGTTACTGGAAGTGTTAAATATATCCTTAGACATGTAGAAAGATTTGGTTGGGAAAACGGAGAGTAAATTATTAGAATATAATATAACTGAAAATATCGAGTGGCGTTGTGTCTGTATTTATAAAAAATATTGGTAACAATTCTAACTCATGGAATAGATCTTCACCATCTATATCAGATATATTTCCATGCGCTAGTTTTTTTTGTAAATTTAAACATTGTCTTTTTTTTAAGTTTTCTTCGGAATTTCTCCAACTCGATATACTTTCCAAGAAAGAAAAAATATAATTATGTTCCCTCACTTAATTTTGCAATGGCAATGTCCAATTAATAATAATAAAAGTTAACTTTAAAATTTTGTTTTTGGTCTAAAAGAGGTTCATCTGCAGCCTCGTAATTGAAATGTCTTTTTCGTGATGTAGTTCTTTAGCAATTAATACCGAGTCAATTAATATCTGCTCAAACGCAGTGTCAGTGCCGTTGTTGGTTAAATCTTTACTAACTTGATCAAGCATCTTAACAGCTTCTGAAATAATAATATCGCTCGTATGCAAAGTTTTGCTGACAATATTAACCTTTTCTAAAATATTGTACCATGTCACGACAGAGCAGATAAACTTAAAATTTTTTAATTTTGTCATCAATGAGCTTGCAATGTTTCTTGTGTCATTGTTGTACTTGTTGTCAAAGATTGAGTATAATGCATCGTAAATGTTCCCCATATTAAAATGAAGTATTTTTAATGAGTCTATTCTACTCTCCCATCGTGGACGGCCGTATCTCAGCGGTATGATACCTGGCTTCATAAGCCAGAGCGCACGGGTTCGCGCCCCGGTAACAACAATCCATTTTCATTTATAAAAATGATACGAGCCGTTGACCGTGCCTCAAAGAGTACGTTAAGCCGTCGGTCCCCCTGGGCTAGTGTACATCGACACTAGTTACTTGAAACAGAGAAAGATATAAATGGTGCCGGAACAATCCGAAAGGTTCTTCCCGACAAAAATGTCATACGATATTGGATATTATTATTATTACTCTCCCATCGCGTATTTGAAAGCGGTTTTAATGTAATGGTGGGTACATATTTATTATCTGCTCATTCATTATGGCATTCCACCGTAATGTTGATGCGAATAAAAACATAAATTTCTTTCACAATTAAAATTTTTTATTTCCATTGAGCAATTAGCGGCATCATTTAGCACCAAATTAAGGCTGTGAACGCCTAAGCAACATAAAACGCACGAGAATTCATGTCTAAAAATTCTTTTTTTTTTTTGAAAGCCAATATTTTTCTTCTCATATTTGCTCCATTATCATACCCTTGGCCTCGTAAATCATCTAAATAAATATTCATTAATTTCAAAAATTCTAACAAATAATTTGCTAATCCTTGTCCGGTAGTATCAGTAACCTCGGCAAGCTTTGTTGACGAATTGAGATAAACGAACCTAACAACAATAGTAAGTTGTTCTTTGTGTGAAATATCAGGTGTGCAATCTAAAATTATAGAATAATATTTAGATTGTTTTAAAAAATCAACAATAATTGTGCATTTAATTTTTTCACCAATTACACTTATCAATTCATTTTGAATATTATGTCCAAGATAATGAGGCATACGATGCTGAACACTTTGAATTCCTGCAATATGTTCTGATCGCGTATTATCAAAATTGGAAATATATTCTATTAATTTTAAAAAGTTGCTGTTATCCGATTCGTACAACCTATGACTAGTTCCTCTTAATGGTAAATTTTGTCATGCTAAAAATGTTATTATTTCGACAATTCTTTCTAAAACCGCTTCCACCTTTTTCTTTCACGTTCAACTGCTGCTTGACTGACAGAGTCTACGGTATGAATGACTTTCTAGTAAGTATTTTCTTAGATCTACATATTTTTTTATAGAAATTAAGTGACTACAACTTTTTTCCTGTCTTTCTAAAAACGTAATGAACGGAACGTCTTTCTTGTCGCAAGCAAACGTAATGAAGAAAGTTAGGTTTTTGAAAATCAGCATTTATATTTTCCTATCATAAAAGATTATACCGCCACCTTTAAAAAATACCTACTATATGCGTTGCAGCGTCGCGTCGCTTTTATACACATACATAATCATCATACATAGCTCCCCAAAATACTTTTGTCAGCAGAATCGGATACACTGATATAATTTTTACAAGATGGTGATTCATTGTCACTCGACATTCAATATTGGTCAAAATAGTGACGCGTCACCTTTTTGAAATTATTGTCGGAATAATCTAAATGGGTTTCATATTTCATTTGCATATCGTAGATCGTAGGTGTAGTCAGCATTATTAACCTTTGTAGAAAATACCGAAAGTGCACTTAATATGTTTTTGTTATTTGTACTTTTTTAAGGAGTCTAGCAAGTGTTCGGCTTGCGCCCCTTGGACTTGGCGCCCGGGTGCCTCGCACCCCTTGCACCCCCGGGTTAAGACGGCCCTGACCGACCGACAGTATAGTGCAAATGAAAGGAATAAATTCGTTATTTCGTAAACCGGTGACTTTAAGGAAAAATCCCAAAACAGGTCGATTTTTATTTTTAAGTTATTATATTGTGGCATATATGGAATACTAGTGACGTCATCCATCTGGGCTTGATGACGTAATCGATGATTTTTTTAAATGAGAATAGTGCTACCTCATTTGAAAGGTTCTGCAATTCTCTATTTAGTGATATAAACATTTATATAATTATTTTTACAGGGTGTCCTTCTACTTCTTTTTTGTCAAATAATTTAATTTAATAAAAAATTTTTGGACACTCTGTATAAATAATTATGTAAATGTTTACATTACTGAATAGAGAATTGAAGAACCTTTCAAGTGAGCTACCACACGACCCCTATTCTCATTTAAAAAAATCATCGATTACGTCATCACGCCCAGACCGATGACGTCACTAGTATACCATATATGCCACAATATCATAACTTACAAATATAAATCGACCTGTTTCGGGTTTTTTCCTTAAAGTCGCCGGTTTACGAAATGACGAATTTATTCCTTTCATTTGCACCATACTGTATATTTTATGTACACATGCAACGGTGGAAAATAGTGTCGCGCACGCGTGATTAGAAATTAAAAAACAAAGGAGTTTTAAATACTGTATTGCAAAAAACTTTTCGGGATTTTATCAATCGATGTTTAAAGAATATCTACTTACCTTGGCAACATTCAAATTTTAAGTTTTTCACGTAGTTTTTGAAGGTTAAAAATGGCCGATTTCGCAATTTTTCAGTTTTTAATCGCTTATGTGTCAAAAACTATTAACTTTAAAGAAAAGTCACTAAAGACCTTTTCTGTTTGGAATGATCGCAAAAACCTAATAAAACTTTGTCCCATGCAAAAAAAATAATTTTAGGAAAAAACAAAAAAAAAACGTTTAAAAAATTTTTGACCCACTTTTGGTCCTGGCAACATGCAAATTTGTTAAAAGGGGTCCTTTTTGAGTAAGATTGTGCAAAAAATCCGAATCGGAATATTTTTCCTAGCGAATTCGCAGTGGCTTTCTGGACTAAATAGTAAGATGAGGGAATTTTATAATTTATAATTATTCATCTGCTCAGCGCGGTAAAATTTCCAGCGAGAATGGTTCCCTTCGTACTTTAAATAGACTAACTATATAAATTAAAAATGAATAAACATTGTATTTAATTTCACTGTATTTTAGTGTTTTGTTATTCAATGTGTCAATTTAAAATGGCCTCCCTCAATTGACCCTCCTCTTGATCTTTCGTTGCAACGTGTTATTATTTTATATTTTGATGGTTTGACCAAAATGTATTATTTTTAGTTCCCAGTTTTTCATTCCATGAGAACTTTTCTAATCGAGTCAATACTTTTCATTATTTCTTTTTAGATTATATTTACATTTATAACCTTAGTACTGTAAGTTAGCATTGTGTTCTAATTGTATAGTATCTAGGTATGTATGCTTAATATTTCGTTTAGTTTAGAAACGTGTATATGTATATCATACAAGAATAAAAAACCGCTAAACGCCTTAAAAATGAGTGGCGCATACAATATTCCAGCAACAAAACATCTGATATGAATATTACGTGGCGCGAAAATGTATTTTCATTTTGATGTAAAAAAAATTATAGTTTTATTTTAAAAGATTTTTCCATAATATTTGGTAAATTTGAAGTAAACGCGCCACAAACGAATAACTTTGATATAGTTTGAATTTTGAAACTCTTTTGTGGCGCGTTTACTTCAAATTTAGCAAATATTATGGAAAAATCTTTTAAAATAAAACTAGAATTTTGTTTAACATCAAAATGAAAATACATTTTCGAACGACGTAATATTCATATCAGATCTTTTGTAGCTGGAATATTGTATGCGCCACTCATTTTTAAGGCGTTTAGCGGTTTTTTAATCCTGTATCAGGAGTTTTTCAAAGTTACTTATAAATTAAATGTATGAAAAAAAATGAATAACCATTTTCAATTTCGTTGCAAAACGAAAATAAAGCCGAATCATATTCTAGTCCAATCAGAGAGTGCAGCAAGCACCTCTACCGGTTTCGAAACTTATTAGTCTCTCATCAGGAGGCACATATGCTGCTCTCTCTGATCCAACCAAAACAAACCCCAGCGTGCAGTCCCGGATTGCAACGAACGAAATGGCATAGATGCCCTAGCGGCAACTGTTAGCAAAAAGACTAAGTTTTCACTCTAATGGCATATAAAACAACATAATGCTATTCTACACCCCACCAGAATGAAAAAAATGGGAACCTTCTCTGGTTACACCGCCGAGGCTTCTACAATTTGCAAGCCATACGGATGCTGAGACTAAGGAAGATGAGGGAATTCTACAGTTTACAATTCACGCCCCATCTGCTCAGCGCGGTAAAGTTCCAACGAGAATGGTTGCCTTTGTACTCTAATCAGAGTAAATGTAAATCAAAAATGAATAACCATTTTAAATTTCGTTGCAAAACGAAAATACAGCCGAACCATATTCTAGTCCAATCAGAGAGTGCAGCAAGCACCTCTACCGGTTTCGAAACTTATTACTCTCTCATCAGGAAGCACATATGCTGCTCTCTCTGATCCAACCAAAACAAACCCCAGCGTGCAGTCCCGGATTGCAACGAACGAAATGGCATAGATGCCCTAGCGGCAACTGCCAGCCAAAAGACTAATTTTAAATGGGAAATAGCTTCAGAACAACATCAAAAACTAAGATTTCACTCTAATGGCATATAAAACAACATAATGCTATTCTACACCCCACCAGAATGAAAACAATGGGAACCTTCTCTGGTTACACCTCCGAGGCTTCTACAATTTGCAAGCCATACGGATGCTGAGACTAAGGAAGATGAGGGAATTCTATAATTTACAATTCACGTCCCATCTGCTCAGCGCGGTAAAGTTCCAACGAGAATGGTTCCCTTTGTACTCTAATCACAGTAAATGTAAATCAAAAATGAATAACAATTTTCAATTTCGTTGCAAAACGAAAATACAGCCGAATCATATTCTAGTCCAATCAGAGAGTGCAGCAAGCACCTCTACCGGTTTTGAAACTTATTAGTGTCTCATCAGGAGGCACATATGCTGCTCTCTCTGATCCAACCAAAACAAACCCCAGCGTGCAGCCCCGGATTGCAACGAACGAAGGCAACTGCTAGCAAAAATACTAAGTTTTCACTCTAATGGCATATAAAACAACATAATGCTATTCTTCACCCCACCAGAATGAAAACTTAATCTTTTTGCTAGCAGTTGCCGCTAGGCCATCTATGCCATTTCGTTCATTGCAATCCGGGACTGCACGCTGGGGTTTGTTTTGGTTGGATCAGAGAGAGCAGCATATGTGCCTCCTTATGAGAGACTAATAAGTTTCGAAACCGGTAGAGGTGCTTGCTGCACTCTCTGATTGGACTAGAATATGGATCGGCTGTATTTTCGTTTTGCAACGAAATTGAAAATGGTTATTCATTTTTGATTTATATTTACCCTGATTAGAGTACAAAGGGAACTATTCTCGTTGGAACTTTACCGCGCTGAGCAGATGGGATGTGAATTGTAAATTGTAGAATTCCCTCATCTTCCTTAGTCTCAGCATCCGTATGGCTTGCAAATTGTAGAAGCCTCGGAGGTGTAACCAGAGAAGGTTCCCATTGTTTTCATTCTGGTGGGGTGTAGAATAGCATTATGTTGTTTTATATGCCATTAGAGTGAAAATTTAGTCTTTTTATTAGCAGTTGCCGCTAGGGCATCTATGCCATTTCGTTCGTTGCAATCCGGGACTGCACGCTGGGCTTTGTTTTGGTTGGATCAGAGAGAGCAGCATATGTGCCTCCTGATGAGAGACTAATAAGTTTCGAAACCGGTAAAGTTGCTTGCTGCACTCTCTGATTGGACTTGAATATGGTTCGGCTGTATTTTTGTTTTGCAACTAAATTTAAAATGGTTATTCATTTTTGATTTACATTTACTCTGATTAGAGTACCAAGGGATCCATTCTCGTTGGAACTTTACCGCGCTGAGCAGATGGGACGTGAATTGTAAATTGTAGAATTCCCTCATCTTCCTTAGTCTCAGCATCCGTATGGCTTGCAAACTGTAGAAGCCTCGTAGGTGTAACCAGAGAAGCTTCCCATTGTTTTGTTTCTGGTGGGGTGTAGAATAGCATTATGTTGTTTTATATGCCATTAGAGTGAAAACTTAGTCTAAATGTATGAAGTTGAATGCAATGTTCCTCTATTACTCGTTAAGCTTTATAAATGGTCACCTTTGTTGCATTATCTCCCAAATGATCTAGTGTCCATCGAATGTACATTATTTTTTCTATTCGAAATAGATTGAAAAAAAATATTGAGATCGGTACATGAAGTCGGATTGCCCGTTGCCAGATCAAATTTAGCGTCGTAATCATTACAACTACATAAACCATTTCGGGAATAATCGTTAATTGGATTATATTTGTGTAGATTAATAACTTTATTACCAGTTTATTGGTATTTACCAGTAGTATCTGATGGATCTAAGTTCAAGTATGATAACTGAAGTTATTACAGGAATTATTGAGCTTGAGAAACCGTTTTTCCCGTAGGAAATAGATTTGATCATACTTATGAAGCCTATAACTTAAAAATTACAATTTTCCCGGATATGACGTACACACCGTTAGATTCGTCTAGAGTCCTTCTACAAACGCTCAGTTATTGGCGCAATTCGTAGGCTGAAATTTTGAGTAATTGTCGAAAAACCAAAATTTTCAAAGTATAGTTTTTCAGTTTTTCGGCTATACTGAGCCGTGTGTATGTCTGATCCTGACGGATCCTGACGGATGATTTGAGAGCTTAACTCAACACTATTGATTTGGTGTATTTGCGGTTCTCCTGTCTCTTCTTGATCCGAAGATATATACCCCCAAAAAATATGCCGTTTTGCACCTACCAAGTCCTCTAGCTGGCTTATGGGTGGTCAAAAGTTACAAACTACACCGGTTCTGAATCGGCCCAGACTCCCTTTTCAAACACAGAAAAAAAAATTCAAATCGGTTTAACTTTTAAACACACATACATACATTCCACAAACATTTTCTCTTTTTTAAATAAAAATTGAGTCATATTTCTGAGCTCGGTAACTTTTGAATGGTATAACCGATTTTCAAAATTAGACATGTGTTGGAAAGGTAATGATCAGTAATATTAGAAGCCACAAAGGTCGGACTTAAATTTTTGAAGTTTTTGGGAGTTTTGGGGACGAGAACGAAAAACAGACCCTAAATAGAAAGGGCCGTAAAATCCACACCCTTGGACCAAAATGGATGGTTGACATATGAGTGGGTGAGTCTTTTCCTGAACTTTATGATGGGACTTGGCCTATCTTTCAAATCAGTCAGATTTAGAAATTCGAAAATTTCGTGTATATAATAATATAGTGTCGCGTGTAGGGGTGTTGGTGTGCGCCACTGGCGAGAACTGCCGTTCTCTGGTAAATATACACACATAAATAAAATATTATAAAAATACATCATATTTATCTGAAAACATCCAATGTAAAATATTAGCGGCGTTTTGATAATGGAACGTATATTCTCGATAAATCGGATGCGGCAAATTGCTAAGGGGCGTGTTTTCTCGTCATATAAAAGGAAAAATAAGAGAAAACCATTACCAATTCTAACTCGGAATACTAAAAGACTTTTGAACTATAATTTACACATTTTAATAATATTAAGCTAATTTGAAGCTCCTTAATATAAGGAGGCAAATTGTCGCATGGCGTGTACTTATGGAAAAAACATGGTGCGTGTAATGACGTGTTAATTTTTATGCATTTCGTTAAATACTTATTTTTCATATCTTGTAAATAAAGGCACTTACTTGTACCATCCTATCCCAACTGCTATAAGCCCCACTGTAGCTGCGGCACTTATTCCTGCAACTATCGCAATTATATAAACCCCAGCCGAGTCTACATCGGCAATTCCTGGTTTGATAGGCACCACTTCGATGCCATCTTTTCTGCTTTCTTGGGTATCCTTGTCACTTCTTAAATTGACCATTAACTTATCCGCTGCTGCAGGAGTAGGAAGTTCATTTAACATTGCTGTCTTTTCAATTTTAATTGTTGTTTCTGCAAATAGATGAAAAAATAGATATTTTCGTCATACTACGCTAGATAATGATACTGTTGGAAACATAATTAAACTGTAAAAATTATAATGAAAACTTACAAATTGGGGCTTTGTTATCATTCCAAATATTGCTCTTATACAACTGATTCGCACTGTTATTTTATTCATGCCTGGTTGCATTGTATTGCATATCAGATTTATCCCAGTAAATGACTTGTTTTGGAGTGTAATGTTCGAGTTGCATGAAAATTTGGTATTAGGTTCCACTTATCCTCCAGTTCAAAGTTGAACTTGTGCCGTTGATTGCTTTAACTTGGGGGGTGAAAACCATCCATACGTTCAATATAAAGGGTGTTTGTTAAACAATGGGCCATAGCTTAACCTTAGATTCCTGAGGTTAAAGTAGGTCGATTTAAGCTAACTTACCTTAGTACGAAAGTTGATAATAACCGAAATACAGGGTGTCAAAATTAAACTTTTATTTTAGTTATTCTTGAATATTTCCTGGCAGGCATGGGATAAAAACACGAAATTTGGTAAGCGGGGGTTTTTTGGGATTATAAATCTAAATTGGCCACAAAAAATGATGTACTACGCAGAGGGCGCCACATACGTCTTTCAGCGCTCATTTAATACGTTCAATTTTTTTCATTCCCCACTCTAAATACTTTTTAAATCAAAACTTTTATTCTCTTAATATTTCTATTTAAAAAAGGTATACTAAATTCATCTCGCTAAACTCAACTGTTTTCGAGATAGACGCATTTTAAATCTGCGGTACAACATATAATTTTTTGCATAATATCATTGTAGTTACACCCGAAAAATCAACTTGAAACCATAATAATTGTGCCAGTTCTTATATGTATGTCATTGCATCGCAAATTCCATTTGAAGAAATTTCCGATACATTTTTTATGGTTTTTGATTTCAAAAGTTTTGATTCAAAAAGTATGTAGAGTGGGAAATAAAAAAAATTGAACCAGTTAAATGAGCGCTGAAGGGCGTATGTGGAGCACTCTGAGTAATATATCATTTTTGGTGGTGGATTTAGATTTCTCATCACAAAAAACCCCGCTTACCAAATTTCGGGGTTTTATCGTATGCCTGCCAGGAAATATTCAAGAATAAGTAAAATAAAAGTTTAACTTTGACACCCTGTATTTCGGTTAATATCAACTTTCGTACAAAGGTAAGTTAGCTTAAATAGACCTATTTTAACCCCAGGAATCTATAAGCAATATAATATAATATACGTAGGTAATCCAGATATTTATTTATACAGCGTTAGTCAAGAGTCCTGTCCCCCCTCGTATATTTTGAACGGTTATACATATAATAGTGAAATTTGGAGGCGAGGCAGGAAATAAACGGACGTAAGCTTCTTAACTAGTCATGACAGGTGACGTAATAGTGACAGATGACGCTACAGAGCCACTGTGACGGATAATTTTAAATGGGACGTTATGGCAAGTGATACCTCGTTTAAAAGGTATTCAAAATACCCATTCAGTCATACTAATTTTTTTTTGGTTTTAGTTGATTTTGATTTTGGTGAATAAATTAAATAAATATAATATTGTAGTTTCGCATTTAATTAATAAAAATTCAAATGTCCGCCTATGGTTTTTTTGTCAAAAGATTTGACATTTTTCAATTCTATAGTAGTTTTTACGTCAACGTCAACATGTTTGACAAGTAATCATATGCGGAATTTTGAATTTTTATTAATTAAATGCGAAACTACAATTTTATTTTGCTGAATAGGTATTTTTAGTACCTTTCAAACGAGGTATCACTTGCCATAAGGTCCCATTTAAAATTATCTGTCACAGTGGCGCTGTAAAGTCATCTGTCATAATTACGTCACCTGTCATGACTAGTTAAGAAGCTTACGGCCGTTTATTTCCTCCCTTTAAATTTCACTATTATAGGTATAACCGTTCAAAAGATACGAGGGGGGTACGGACTTTTGACTAGCACTGTATAAAACAAGCATAATGAATGGTAGGGAAGCCCAAGCGGGAATTTTTGCAGTTACTCGAGCGAGGCAGATTATTACATGGGGAGAAACCATTGTTTACCAAACACCCTGTATGCCCGTAAATGAAGTATTTGACTAATTAAATAACTTTTGTTCTATAGAGTTTTTAACTAAGTTAATATTTTTTGAGTTATTTTCCAGTGAAAATGTTTATTTCTCGACAAAAAATCTTCATTTTTTTTGCAAATAACTCAAAAAGTAAGTAGCTATTTTATCGAAAAAAATATTCTTAGTAAAACTGTAGCTCAAAAAAAAAACAACAAAAAATGGTGGAATAATTAAGTATAAAAACCCTGTAAAACAAAATTGTAGCTCATGAAAAATAAGTTCTTATTCGTCAAATTCCAAATCGAATATTATTTTAACGTGAAATAACTAAAAAATGAAGCAATTGTAGCAAAAATTTAAAAGTTTTTAAAGTGTTAAAAAAATATTTTAATTTTATAAAAGTTTCTAGCATCACAACTAATCGGGTTAGGCTGAAAATAAAGTTGGCCCCATTTTTTGAGGTAAAAAAAATCATGAAAATCTCCCCCTATTTAGCACCCCAAATGAAATTAATCGTTACCGCTTTACCAGTTACTTTATATGTATGTGTATTGTTTATACGAGCTGTAAATTTTACCGGTTCGATGTGCATATTTTTGAAAAAAAAATTGGTTTTATAGTAAAACAAATTTTAATTTTTTGAGTTATTTTCCAGTGAAAATGTTTATTTCTATACAAAAAATCTTCATTTTTTTGCAAATAACTCAAAAAGTAAGTAGCTATTTTATCGAAAAAAATATTCTTAGTAAAACTGTAGCTCATAAACAAAAAACAAAAAAAATGGTGTAATAATTAAGTATATAAACCCAGTAAAAGCAAAATTGTAGCTCATGAAAAATACGTTCTTATTCGTCAAATTCCAAATCGAATATTATTTTAACGTGTAATAACTAAAAAATGAAGCAATTTTAGCAAACATTTAAAATTTTTTAAAGTGTTAAAAAAATATTTTGATTTTATAAAAGTTTCTAGCATCACAACTAATCGGGTTAGGCTGAAAATAAAGTTGGCCCCGTTTTTTGAGGTAAAAAAAATTATGAAATCTGCCCCTATTTAGCACCCCAAATGAAATTAATCGTTACCGCTTTACCAGTTACTTTATATGTATGTGTATTGTTTATATGATCTGTAAATTTTACCGGTTCCATCTGCATATTTTTGAACAAAATTGGTGTTATAGTAAAACAAATTATTTCTAAACATTTTGGAAAAATGCTTTTTTTTCAAAATAACTTAAAAATTATTAGCGATACAAAAAATCCCAAACAATAAAAAATATAGGTTTTGCTCTTATAAACATAATAGTTTTATTTTGTTTTTCTGACAGACCAAAATCGGTTAAGATATGGCAAAAAAATACTGTTTATCAAAAAAAAAGTATACACAATGTGTTTGACTATTTTTTTGGCTTTATGGTTATTTTTAGTTATTTGACTTTTAAACATTATTTAGTTCTAATGCAGTACGAAGTTCGCCGGGTCAGCTAGTAGTAGATATAAAATTAACAATAAATTTTAATTAAAATCACTTACCAGGAACGTATGTGGTAGTTTTCAGTTTCTTATAAAATCGGGAATCGGATGGTAAATAGGCAAATTCTGACGGATCTTCAGCTACTTTCACACCACTAAACCTATTACTAGTAAATTCTTTGTTCTCACTGTCATTTTCATTAACCTTATGGTGCATAGTCTGAGACCGTTCTTCGTTTTTCTCGGAGTCTTCGTCATTTCTTAGTAATCTTTCATTATTTCTATAATTTGCACCAAAAATTAAGTCATCCAGAATTCTTTCTTTCCGATCTTCGAATTTTTCATTGTTAAAATTTAAACCTAAATCATCGTCGAATGGATACATTCTACGATCATCTAGAAGAGGTAAGTTAGGAGGATCTATATCATAGTTTTCATTCTTGGCAAGTTTTTCCAGTAGATATTGCACTCTGGGACTGACCGATTTTGGTTTATAATGTGGATGATTTGGACGGTGTTGGTGAATATGTGATCTTTGCCAATCGATAACTTCCCTGTAGTTTCGTAATTTTTCTGTAACAATGAAAACAATTTCAGTGGTATTATGACACTGTGTCCAGTTCTAAACATAAAAATATTATTCATATTTTCAATAATATTTTACTCTTTCTGAAGGAAAGTGGTAAAAAATAGAGAAGTAAAAAAGATATGGAAAAGGCGAAATTACACGGTTCACTTTTGCCTTTCAATGTTGAATGTTGTCGTTCAATGACGTTAATAGTATATTAAGTATGGAGAACGGTAAGGGTTTTATACCGATCGAAGACAATTGTTTGGAGGAGGAGCGGAGCGACGACTCAAATTATTGTCTGAGATCGGTTACCCTTAACGTTCGACATGCTTATAACGTTTTTTGCACGATTGATATCATTATAAATTATAAAATTAAACATTTTCGTCATATTGACTAGTTTCATTCATTTTATCAAGCTAGATACTTTGGTTGTTAGGTGGTAACTAGGGTGCATAACAACAATGGAGAATTGAGTTTTTATTTAGTTGTCAATAATTTTAAGTACCATTTTGATTATTATAAATTAAAATATGAGCGAAAGTGAATTTGAAGAAATTGAACGGGCTTGGGAAGAAGGGTGTTCCGCAATTATTCCCGAAAAATCCAAAATCCGTTATCAAAATACCTACCAAAGTTTTAAAAAATGGTGCGAAGGCAAGAATTTAAGAATCGGAGAAAAGACTCTATTTGCATATTTCGTTCAAAGACATGAAGTTGAAAGCTCCTGGAAGCCTCTGGGCAGAATATTCAATGATTAAATCCACCGTTTTCCTTTATGATGGCATTGATATTTCCAAGTTTTCAACTTTGATCGCGTATTTGAAGAGAAAAAATGTTGGCTATAGGCCTAAGAAAACGAGCATTTTTACACGGGAGCAATTTGAAAAATTTCTGATGGAAGCACCGGATGAAGAATTTCTAGTTCACAAGGTAATATAAGCTAGTTTAGGTAAAAGAAATACTCTAATGAAGATTTTTTCATAATTTGTAGGTCGCAATGATATTGGGAATATCTGGTGCCTGTAGAAGAGAAGAATTATATAATATTACTCTGAATGACATCCAACAAACCGATGGTTTAATGATTGTAAAAGTACCCAATACAAAAACGAACATCCAGCGTACTTTTACAGTCGTTAATAAACCAGACGATAAAATTCCATATTTAGAAATTCTGCAAAAGTATATAAAACTTCGTCCATTACAAGTAAAATCAAATCATTTGTTCCTAAGATGCACCAAAGGAACATATTGTGCTCAAGTAATAGGGAAAGAGACAATCGGGGCTGGCCTTCTCAAATTGCCAAATTCTTAAATTTGCCTAATCCCGAGAACTATACTGGCCATTGGTTCAGGAGGACATCAGCAACGCTTTTGGCTAATAAAGGTGTTGATGTCCTCGGATTAAAGCGTCATGGAGGTTGGCTTTCATCGACAGTGGCAGAAAGCTATGTAGAAGATTCTCTTCAAAATAAAATAGATTTTGCCAAAAGAATATTGTGCAATACTAGTAATACTACTAATGTATGCGATTCTGCAGGAGTTTCTGTTAGAAGTGAAACCACAGCCCCAACAAGTGGGATTTCATTAAATAATTTAACAAATTGTACCATAAGTTTCAATATTAATAAATAATTCGTTAGTTTTCTTTATTCTTTCAAAAAATAAATTAAAATGAAGAGATTTTTTAACTCGACGGTAAGTGAATTACTTACCGTCGAGTTGGAGTACTTACCGTCGAGTTGGATTACTTACCGTCGAGTTGCTAGTAAATGTCACTTACTGACGTAAAATCTGTCACGGTAAACAGTCAAAAATGATCAATCGTGCAAAAAAGAATTGAACATTCTCAATATTTTCACTTTAGGCGTTCAATCTTCAGCGCTTTGAACGAGATATGAATGTGTTAACACAATAATTGAACGATTTACTTTTACAGCGTATTATTATGGAATGAAGAGCACACGCCTCTATCCCTGGATCGTTTTAAAAAGTATTCGTGTCTATGGAATTATAAAATGAAAGGTTATAAAAACCGAGATAATCGTGGAAGTGCTATTAAATCGGTAATTGGAGATTTGAACATAAATAATATAATCGAATAAGACATAGAATTGAAAATTAAAAGTACCTGTGCGTACTCATTATACCTGTAAGTTAACAAATATAAAACTATCGACCAAAAGCGGCCACCAACGACGGCATTTCCTTAGCTTCTTTTTCAATAATTATTTTATACAACTCCTAAACACATGACTTAATTTGACGACACCTTGCGAAGAATATGTGTTGAATATTTCACTTTCCAGATACCGTGTAACTAGCATTGCTTTCATTTTTGCTCCATTCAGCCAAAGTGATTCAATTTGATTGAACCGTGTAATTTCGCCTTTACCTAAATAAAAAATTGAATATGCAGGGGTAAATTTGAAATCATAATTAGAAACCCGATGTTTTTATTTCAGATTTTGATTCCTTACGTAAAAGTAAGTAACTTTTATTCGAGACATTTTTTTGAACTATGGATAGATGGCGCTATAATCGAAAAAAAAACATTTTATCTTGATGTCATAGGTAAATAATAGAAACGGTCTAATATCTCGAGAAATACACTTCCAAATGAGAAACAAAAAAATATGTATTTCATATTTTTCAAAAACCTATCGAATCGTACCAAACACGACCCCTCATTCCAGAACCTGGAGATGGGGTGGGGGTAATTCTAAAATCTTAAATAGCAACCCTCATTTTTATTGCAGATTTGGATTTGTCATGAAAAATTAAGCAACATTTATTCGAAACAATTTTTTGAATTGTTGATAGATGGCGCTAATAAATAGTCTTTTTCCAATTATATCGCCATCTATCCACGATTCGAAAAAATGTCTCAAATAAAAGTTGCTTACTTTTTTATAATGAATTAAAATCTGCAATAAAAACTGGGGGTTTATATTTAAGATTTTAATGTTACCCCCACCCAACCTCTAGGGGATGGAGTGGGGGATCGCGTTTGGTGTCATTGGATAGATTTTTAAAAAATATTGAAAACGTGTTTTTCAGTTTTTCGATCCGATGTTTAGCTCGCGAAATATTCGTCCGTTCCACTACTTTTGTGACACGCTGTATATAGATACACATATATCCAAAAGCTTGGAATATTGGACTATTTCATATTTTTATTGATTTTTATATATAAACTCTTCTGAATATTTTAAACATCATTTTGCATCAATTCTCATTAATACAAAATAAATCTCAAAACCAGATCAACGATATGCAAAAAAAATGATTTGATCTCTTGGAGTGAAAAACTTACAATGCACAATTTATATTTAAAAATAAATTAGTACAGATAAAAATAGGTTTGTTCTAGCATCAGTTTCAAACGGTTTGAAACCATCAGCGAATAGTCGACCAGCGCGAGTAGGGGGGATAGCACTGGTGACTGTATTATGTTCTCTCACTGACCAACTGTTTGCTGACGGTTTCTGATTAGTTTGACTGTTTGCTAGAACAAACCTAATAATTTCTAATAAAACTAATGATCAGTATTTCCTCTATTGGCCTGTATGATTGGCTGTAGGCGATTTGGCATGCTGCCGATTAACTGGTCGAGCTGGGCGTGCGGAAATCTCTCCCGTTCATTACGAGCAGCATCTTTTAGTTCTCGGTGTGTAATAGGGGAATTGTTTCGCTTCTTAATGCGTATTTTGAAAATGTCCCAAGCATATTCAATGACGTTGTTGATATTCATTCTTCTTCCAGAAAATTTTGTACTGCTGCTGTTCGATGAGGAGGTGCGTAGTCATGCATAAACACAAATCCATCACCTACTGCCCCTCGGAATAGACGCAAGATGAGATTTAAAACTTCCTCGATGTACACAGCACCAGTGACTCTTCTCTCCAGAACCAGTAGTGGTGTCCGCGTGCCACTCATAATACCACCCCAAACCATAATACGTCCTTCAAATGGGAGACGCGGTTGGACTGTTTTTAGTCGGGCTTGTCGTCCTGGGGCCCTCCAAACCAGTGTTGTTCAAGAATCAAAAACCAAGCCAAGTTTTGATTCATCAGAGAGCATCACGTTATTTCAGTTAGGACCATGTGCAACATTTATCTAGCCCATTGTAACCTTACTATTTTGTGTTGGTAGGTTAGTTTAAGAACAGGTACCGGATACAGACCCCGATATACAGATACAGATTTACCGTATTTAGTCTGCGTGTTATTGTTTGCCATGAAATATTCAGTCCTTGAAGCTTAGTAATTTCTCTGGATATACCACTTGTAGATGCCAGACGATTGTTTCGTGCTGTCAATGTTATCTGTCGGCTTTCTGTTGCTGTTATACATCGACTTCTACCACTTCTGGGGGGATCCTTCAGGTCGTTTGTATCTTGGAATTTTTTTAATGCTACTAGGAGCACTCCCGAATCATAAATTACAATGTATAAACTTTGTAAATCATAATTTGGGAATTACAATGTATATACTATTGTGTTACCGGCATCCGAAAGGGGCAGTCAAAAGTTTTCGTGAGTAGTTCAGCAGCAAGTACTAGTGTTTTGTTTTGATAGTGGGAGTAGCCGAAAAGTGGTACGAGAGACAAATCAAATCGAGAAGAAATACCTCTTTCATTATGTACAGTCCAAGAGAGTAAGTTACAAGAATTATCATTATAAAAATTATTTGTGACACCAAGTAAAAAAGATACTTGGGTCTCAGAAGATTATTGTTGAGAGAAAGAAAAGAGAGAGTTTTGGAGTTTATTGAACGAGTACTGGCAAAAAAGAGGCCTGGCTTGTGTTTTGGAGAAATAGTTGCTGGTATCCTGCTGGATTGTTTGCTGAGAATGGAGAGGGCTTTGATTGGTAGCCTAACATAATCAACAAGGAGGAGCTGTTTGGGTCAAGAGGAGACATCATTGTGTGTGAATCAAAAAGGTCAGTCAATAACCTATGTAATGTTTTTTTTTATAATCAGAAGTTGAATTTTTTACGAAAAAGCATATGCATTTTAAGATTCCAACATTTCAAAAATTTAATAGGAAATATAAGTAATTTGCGAATACCAAATTTGTTTGTTTAGCTTGTTTTATTAATAGTATCAAGAACAAAGCGATAAATATTTGTTTGAATTAGATTAATTTATATGGTAAAAGTTTCTTTTGGACAGTTATGCCCACAGGATTTAATTAATAAATTTACAGAGCATTGCTTTCGATAATAAAGGTATTTGTATGTGTTTATTTATGATTTTTCTATTTATTTCTTTTTCCTATTTTATCCCGATAAGGATCAACTAAGAGATACTGAAGCCACGAGAAAGGATAAGTATAACATAAGATAATTTAGACATTTTTTTTTATCAAAGGCACCCTGAGATTTTCTCTTAATAATTTTTATGTATGACTTGCGTTAATTAAATAATTGATCAAATAAATAATAATTAATTTAAAAGTAATAAGAAGCAGATCATAACAATACATTTTAAATTATGATTCGGGAGTGCTCCTAGTAGCATTTAACGTGCCTTGGTTTGTTTATTTCTACTGCATCTTGATTGTAAATTTAGTACAGATTTGTCAAAATGAGATATCACGTCTCTACGGTTTATTTTTTAACCAGAAGGAGTAAACTAAAAAGACAGGTTCACACCCAAGAAAGTCACTAGAGAAATAACCAAATACATCTTCTTTTTTGGTTGATCATGTCGGCCCTCAACGGTAATCCATAAACATTATATTATATTAATTCGTCGCTGAAAAGTTCTAAAAACAACTGCTTTTTATATCAAATCAGACTAAAAATCTAAAAATTAAAGAAATAACACAGAAAACACAAAAAATCGCCGATATAACTGAATTAACCTATAAAATGCCAAAAGTGTCAAAACTTGATAAATGTCATTAGTGTCCACGGTTATTAGACTTTATTACGGTTGTCTTGTCCGACGGTGGTGGGGAGACTTATATTTTTGACTTTACGTCACAAGAGTTTACATTCCCATATTTTTAAATGATTTTCGATCATTGAATGTGTGTTATTGTGTATATATGTGTATTATTTGTGTTATTATGAAATAATTAGACAAATAGTACACATTTTATCTTATACCGGGTGGTGAATCGTAAAAAGGGCCATAGGAAACTCAATGTAAAATTCTGAATTGTTGAATTCCTGCTTCCCTAATTATTTTATATCAAAAGTCATGAGAGAATACTTGTAGAGAATTAAAATCTGTATTAAAATCAAAAGTTAAAATTGTTCTACTTACGATTTAAATGCATTCCAAAATTTTGAAAAATATGATACATTTGCCACAATAGGTATGCGTGTAAAAGTAAGGCCACACGTTACTATTTAACTGACAGTGCTCACACCATTGACTGAATAAAAAAATTTTTATTATTAATCCTTTCTCCGCAACTGAGGGTATCTTATCAACTGTATTGTTTTTAAACAATAGATGATAAAATAAAAATATTGACAGTTCAAAAATGTGAACATTATTGCATTGTGTTTGGCCTAAGTTTGAGCTGAAAACTAAAATGTATTATATTTTTACAAAATTTTGGAATATGTTTAATTACGTAGACCAATTTTAACAGTTATTTCCAATACAGATTTCAATCCTCTACAAAGAGTTTCTAATGTCTTTTGATGTACAATAATTATTAGGGAAGCTGGAATTCAACAGTTCAGAATTTACATTGAGTTAATGCAAAATTTTGACGCATGTCAAAATTCTCAATGTGTTTTAATTGTATTCATTTTTTCGAATCCTGAGAAAACTAATAAATATTTTTGAAAAATTTAAACTCAGAATGAAAGACTACATTATTACCGAGGGCTGAAAGTCCCTGAAAACTTCTATAATGTTTATTTTAATAAGCTACGGGGCTGAAAATAAAAGAGAAGTGTGATATTTAATTTCAAATATTTCATTCAATAGAATCTGCTTGTTTATTCTAAGGGGCTTTCCGCCCTCGGTAATAATGTAATCTTGCATCCTGCGTTTAAATTTTTCTAAAATACTTGGTTTTCTCAGGATTCGAAAAAAATCATACTATCAAATGACAGTAAACTCTCGTGACGTAATCTCACCCTTAATGTTCATTGGTTAGTCGATTTAGGCAACCGTAGTAATGTCTAAGAACCGTGATTAGTGTCAAAATTTTATAACAGTGAAATAAACTTGCCTGCGGTTGGACCAATTACAAACAAGCATTACGTGGCGGTAAATATGAGTCACTCCTCTTGGTTTAAAAACAAACATAGACATTTTTAAATGACAATTCAAATTTAAACAAAGACTGAAATAATGTATAAATATGCTAATCAGTTGGATCTGACCAAAATGATACAAGAACAATTCAATTTTTTATCATCATCATTTAAAAACGCTCTAGAGTGAATATCAACAACAGTATTGAAACCATCATTCATAGGCCTAGATATATTATTTGTACGTATTCCAACCATTTGGACATGTGTGTATATCAAGAATCGATAATAATAAAAAATTGCTTACATATGGTTATCTCACCATTATTAATTTTCATTATTCATATCTTAAACTATAGGAAACAGAAAAATCAGTAATCTGCGATACGCAGATGAGACAGTTATACTAGCAGCAAACGAAGAGGAAATGGCAACCATCATTAAACCGCTAAGGCGGATAAGCAAAAAATTCAGCCTTTAGATTAACACCGAAAAAATAAAAAACATTATTTTAGACATGGCAAATAATAATCCACCGTACCTCCGCCAAGTGACGAGTTTCAAAGTGGTAGACAGATTTGTATATATACTTGTGCTCCATGATAACTAATAATGGCAATAGCTCCTGAGCAGGGCCCCCTATACCATATGTGCAAAGTGTGCAATGCACACGGGCGCCATCCTTTAGACGCGCCAAAACGCAGGGTAAAAAATTGCAAAAAATTTGAAAAACAAAACAAACAAAAAAAAAACAAAAATTAAATTTAAAATAAAAGTTGAGATATTAAATAGGATTACGTATAAATAGAAGAAAAACATGAGAAAAACAGAATACTTCGGCCATATAATAATTAGAGGACCCAAATTCCATATACTTCGCCTTATAATACAAGAAAACGTGAAGGGAAAGAGATGGATTGGTCGAAATTAACTTTCATGGTTGTGAAATATTAGATAAAGAAGACGAAGATATAATAAATACACACAAAAATTTATTAGTAGGTATATCATCCAGTTACTGCCGATTCCTATATGCAAGACCTTGTCGGAGTTTAATTTATTTTGTTATGATTTTATTATGTTTGTTTCATTTTGATATTTTAATCTACAAAAATAATAGTCCACTTACTCACGGTTTTTTCTATGAATTTTAAAGAACCGCTTGTATTGACATGAAATACACATTGGCATACACATAATACACATAGCTAACAAGTCAAAGAAAAAAAGTGATATTGTGCCGATGTGTGCTTTTGCACTAGGGGTGGGTTCCACCCCTTCTCGGGGATGAAAAACATACGTTCAAAATAAGCCTGGAATTGGATAAATTGAGTAATTCTGAGGAACTTTGTTTCTACATAATTTTTTCACTAAGTTAATACCTTTCGAATTATTTGCGAATGAACATGTTCATTTTTAACAAAAACTCTGTTGGACGCTTTTCCAAAAATAACTCAAAAAGTAAGTATTTTATCGAAAAAAATGCTCTTACAAAAAAATAGCTTACAAAAAGTTTAAAAAATGGCTGGCATATGAAGTCTGTAAACCCAGTAGAAGCACAGTTGTAGCTAATGAAAAGTAGGTTCTTATTCTTCAAATTCCAAATCGAATATTTCAACGTGAAATAACCAAAAAATGAAGCACTTTTCGGGGAAAACTCATTAAAACTTCTTTAAAGTGTTTAAAACAAGCTTTATATTTTTCTTCTTTAAAAAAGAATTAGCATCAAAACTAAGTAAGTTATGCTCAAAATAAAGTTGGTCCCTTTTTTGGTAAAAGAAATCTTTAGGAAAAATTTTTTTTATCTTGAAAAAAGTTGCTTTTTTTAAAATAGCTTAAAAATGATTATTGATACCAAAAATTTCAAGCAGTAAAAAATGTAGGTTTTCTATTTTGAATATTTTGGATTTTTTGTTTTCCTGTAAACTAAAAATTTGTTAAGATATGGCTGTTCAAAATTTGCATACACCCGTGATTAATGACTCGTTCAAGTCCTTTTAACTAGAACAGCCTTTTCAAAAAAAGCACTTTGAAGCGATAAAACTTCAGATCATATTAACAATAATTAAGTAACTTGTAGTGAAGCGGTAACGATTAATTTCATTTGGGACGCTAATTAGGGGGTGATTTTCACGATTCCTTTTCAAAAAAGGGACCATCTTTATTTTTAGCGTAACTTACTTACTTTTGAAGTTATAAACTTAAAAACAAATAAAAATAATGTTTCACTTTCACTTTTTTATAAGCTTTATTTTTGGTAAGAACATTTTGTTCGATAAAATACTTACTGAACTTACTGAAAAAACTCTAGAACAAAAGTTGCTTAAAATTAGTCATTTTATCCAATTCCTTTTTTGAACATTTCTATGTTTTTTACCCCCGAGAAGGGGTGAAACTCACATCCAGGGCAAAAGCACACATCCGCACAATATCACTTTTTTTATTTGACATGTTAGGTATGTGTATGCCAAATTTCATGTCAATGCAAGCAATTGTTTAAAATTCGGAGGTTTTGCAATATTTTACCGTGAGTGACAAGACTATAAATATGACCTCTAAGGTTCAATTTTTTTCTTTATTTCAAGCACCTACCTACCTACCTACCTACCTACCTTCAAAAAATAAATAAAATAACATGATCCAAAATGCCTTATAGGCGCCAAAATCCTTTTTGGCACACAGGCGCCAGTTACCCTTACGGGGGCCCTGCTCCTGAGAGATCAATAATAACTGACGCAGTTTCACACATTAAGAATTTGAACGTGCGTTCGCTAGAACGCACGATTACATTCCAACGGTGGCTTAAACAATCCCATGGTAACTTTCACATTACAGGGCGACTTCACCGAACGTTCCAACCGCCCGCGCCGTGTAATGTGAAAGTTACCATGGGATTGCTCGAGCCACCATTGGAATATCATCGTGCGTTCTAGCGACCGCACGTTCAAATTCTTAGTGTGTAAAACTGGGGTTAATACTGATCCGAACCGCAACAGATAAATAAAATAAAATATGGAACGACTGAACAATAATAATGATGTCTAAGCTCAGGTTGGTCAATGGCCTTATGTTTAACTTTGTTATATATACACCTAAAATTTGGACGTGTGTCCTGAACAGAACACGGAACCAATCTGTTAATTCGGGAAGAGCTTAATATAAAAAATAGAAAACTTTTATTTTTTTTAATATTCGTTTTGTCTTCAGTAGTAATAAACTACAAGCTATAAACTCCTAGGATGTATAGGTCTTTAGGAGGAGAATGTATCTAGGATTAAATCTACGATTATTTTTTTCAAAAAGTTATAGCTTCCTACATTTGACCTCTTTGTTTTAACAATTTATAATATCTGAGCAACAAATAATTAACCTGTCGGGCTTTACAATTTTTTTTATGTTTAAAATTGAAAGATCTTCATTTTAAAGCATTAAAGATAAAAAAGTTATTTTTACAATAAATAATACAATTGTAAAAATGCCATTTTGGACTTTCGCGGGCTGTTTTGCAATAATAAATTAACGAAATTAAATTTTCCATAGTTCAAATTGTAGGTTTTTTTTTTAATTTACTATAACTTTATATTTAACAGTTTTTCTCTAGAGTGAATATTATAAGCTACAGAATTAAAAATCGTCAAAAATAGCAAATTTAAAAATTAAATTTAAATAAATAGGCGCCCAAAATTAGGTGTTATAAATATTTCTGACACCGTCCTTTATAACCGAGGCTTTATATCGGTTCTTTGAGCCTTGTTTTCTTTTACAATGGGTAGGATGCTAACCTGGCCCATCAACCCTCCTCTTTTATTCGGACTTGGGGCAGGCTGTGAGTGTGAACGCGACTTCTGAGCTACTCAATTCACTCAGCCTTCGCGCTCATTTCGCCCAGTTACGGAGATGTTGAAGATGAAGTACAACAACAAAGCTTAAAAGCAAGTAAAGCGGCGGGATCTCTTAACCCATTTAGCGCCAAAGGTGCGAAAACGCACCATTTTTTTGTAGAATTTTTTTTTGACAATTCGTTAATTTTTTTTAAATCTTTGTATTTTTTAAGCAACCAGAAGATATAAGTGTAACTAAATTTAATTTTGTTTAATTTCCAAACTCATGGTTTCATCACAAAAATATTTTCTAAATGTCCGACATTTTCAATCCTTCGACACAACTTTATTTTTACTGTAGTAATTTTATTAGCATAACACTTTTGTGGTCAAATAAATTAAAACATTATTTTTTAACCTATTTGTACACCAATTGTTATAAAAATACAAAAAAAATTTTCTGCCTCATCACATATCGTGTTTGAAAATAATGGTTCGATAACGAACCATTGGCGGAAGTCGACATAATATAATCATGTCTGATCAGGAAGGTCAGTTCAGAAAATCAGTTCAAGGTGATGCACAGGCAGTAATTTGTTGGGATATTTCTTTGTTATGTGTAAAACACGTATCCCCTTTGCTTGCGCTCCGAGCTCCTGCAACTGCTCTACATAGTGGACACGTTTGGCGCTCCCGGACTGTGCAATTGTGCGCATTCTGCCTCGGCGCTCCAATCTGTGGCAGTTTATATGTAAGGGAGCGCATACCGTATCGATTGGAGCAGTTGCAGGGAGCGCGGAGCGCAAGAAGTTCGTGAGCATAGTGGATGGTTGGCGCTCTCGGACCATGCAAGAGTGTGCGCTCCGCCTCAACGGTCCAATAGGTGGCGGTTTATATGTAGAGGAGCGCATGCATGTAGATGGGAGAAGTTGCAGGGAGTGCGGAGCGCAAGAGGTTTGTGGACATAGTGGATGGTTGGCGCTCCCGGACCGTGCAAAAGGGCGCGCTTCGCCTCGGCGGTCCAATAGGTGGCGGTTTATATGTAGAGGAGCGCATGCCGTATCGATGGGAGCAGTTGGAGGGAGCGCGGAGCGCAAGAGGTTTGTAAACTTAGTGAATGGTAGGCACTCCCGGACCGTGCAACAGTGCACGCTCCGCCTCGGCGTTCTAATTGGTGTCGGTTTATATTTAGAGGAGCGCATGCGCATGTAAACTTAGTGAATGGTAGGCACTCCCGGACCGTGCAACAGTGCACGCTCCGCCTCGGCGTTCCAGTTGGTGTCGGTTTATATTTAGAGGAGCGCATGCCGTATCGATTGGAGCAGTTGCAGGGAGCGAGGAGTGCAAGAGGTTCGTGAACATAGTGGATGGTTGGTGCTCCCGGAACGTGCAACAGTACGCCAACGACCGTGCAGCAATGTCTCGGTGGTCCAATATTAAGAACATAGTGGATACGCACCTTTAGAAAGACGGGTATTCTGGTATTCAGTTTTGTTATAATCTAGGGTGGGGGTGGGGGAGGGGAGGGGGCTACATAAGAGAGGTTGTCTAGTGTTGTAGACAATATGTCGATTTGTCGAATTTATGCAACTGACAAAGTGCAAGATACAGGATTGGAAAGTGTAAACTGGAAATATCTAAAATAATTTCTAAAAAAGATAGAGGGCCGTTCGACTTTGTTTTTGAGAAAGAAGCTGAAGAAGGTGTAGGCAATGTTCTAACCATACTATTTTTGTTTATCAAAACTTCCAGGTCCATTTACACTCTAAAGGTATTGAGACTTTTCACAAAAAATAAAATTGTGTATTTCAATTTTTATATCTCATTTCCGCCAAAGGTTCGAAAACGAACCATTTTGTTGTTGTGACACCTGCCATTATCAAAGTGTAAAGCAATTTTTTTACGAATGTTTAAGTTTATTTTACTCTAGTTAATCAAATATATTAAATGTTATTGCAGTATTTCTTTGTTTGGCGGTTAATGGGTAATAATAATAATAATAATAATCTCCGACGAATACTCCGACGAATATCAGAGAAAAGTCTGTTGATAGGGAGAGAAGCGAAAATATAATATCATGCAATGTAGAAGACATAAAGGGATGGGTGACAAAACGGAAAAAGGAGTGGAACGAACACATTAGTAGAATGGCAGAAGATAGGATAGTACGAATAGCACGAGATACGTCACTCTCTAATTGCTTTCTCTTTTGGCTCTTTTTGGTCTTAATGTATTTGCCTAAGTTGCTGCTAGTTTTGAATGCTGGTGTTATTCCTTTGTTTTTTATGTATCTGGATATTTTTGTTGATATCTTGCCGGTGTATGTGATAGAGCAGAAGGCACTGGTTTTTTTTTGTGTGATGGTGAATAGACTAATTTCAGGGTTCTCTTATGGAGTGTTTTCTTTAAAATTTTGTTAATTGTTTGTTCGTTGGAGCCACTGTTTACTGCTATTTGCGTAATGATGTTTAATTAACAAAATTTTAAACCAAAAACCCTATAAGAAAGCCCTGAATTTAGTCTCTCCACCATCACAGAAAAAACCCACTACCCTCTGCTCTCTCAGATATAGAGGCAAGATATCAACAAAAATAGCCAGATACATAAAAAAGAAAGGAACTAGCAACAACTAGCTCTCCGAACTAGCAACAACTTAGGCAAATATTTTAAGAACAGTAAGGGCCAAAAGAGAAAGCAATTACAGAGTAGTGTTTACTAATAGACATGTGGTGACTGTCCAAAAACTTATATCGGTCAAACTGGCAGAACCTTTAGCAAACAGATAGAAGAACACAAAAGGGCTTTCAAAAATAGAAAAACCGACACTTCTACAGGCGCACTTCACCTTCTAGATCTTAATCATTCTTTTAATGAACAGTTTCAAATTCTTCTTATTCAAAATAAAGGCCTTAAGCTATCTTTATTAGAATCTATAGAAATTAATAAATTGATAAATACAGATATAATTCTGAATTACCAAATTGAGACGAATAGCTCTCCACTCCTCTACATATTTAGTTAGAGACGTTAAAGTGCAAACACAGTAAAATAAATCACTTGAGAAAGGCACTTTGCCGAAACAGCTGTGGTCACGTAGTTTTATAATACAGGGTGTTTCATTGGGAAAGTAACATACGTTAACTGCAGAAAGAGGACACTTAGGCGGTCTCAAAAATACCATACTTAATGGGTCTTACTCCATTAATAACAACGATACTGAGTGTTTTATCTATTTTGCCATTTTATTAATTGGTTCATAACTTTTTAACCACACTGTATATTTATTTTATATTTGGCACGCAAATATCGTTTAAGGTTTACAATAAACTAAATTATTTACAATTGTAAAAAATCCAGGTCCGGATTAAAAAAATTGGAAAAATATTCCAACCCAAAAACAAACACCCTGTACATTACATTTTTTTAAAATGGATTTTTCAGTTGAAAAGAGGATGAAAAACTAAATTTAGTGGTATACTTTGAATTTTTGGCAAAATGATTTTTCTAGTAAAATTTTGAATTTAAATTCTGAAATTATGTGAATTTCGAGAGCTCTAAGTAGAAAAAAATTTAAATACAGCTTGCAACTTGTCAACCGCACTGTATATTCATTTTATATTTAACACGCGAATATTCATTTAGGTGTCCAACCAATTAATTTATTTACAAATAAAAAAAATCCGGGTCCGGATTAAAAAATATTGTATAAATGTTCCGACCCAAAAAAAACACCCTGTATATTAAATTTTTTTAAAATGGATTTTGCACTTGAAAAGACGCTGAAAAACTAAATTTAATGGTATACTTTGAATTTTCGGCAAAATAATTTTTCTGGTAAAATTTTGAATTTGAATTCTGAAATTATGTGAATTGCGAAGCACAAAGTAAAAAAAAAATTAATAATTTAATTGACTCAATTAAAACATTAATATGATTTCATTTTAATTAATACCATTATTTAATCTAAATTGGTAAAATATTAACATTTTGACACATAACAATAATTTTTGATGGTGGTAATTTTGAATAAGTACTTTAGTTCTGAATAATTATGCTGCACATTTTCTCTGTTTTGTTATAATTTTTAGATACTTTGTTGATTAAAGTGATGTATTCTTTATTGACGCTTTATTATTTATTCATTGTTTAAAGATGAATATTCGCCATAAACTATTTGTCACAGATAATAAAAAAACACTGAAATGTTTTAACATTTTACCAATTTAGATTAAATAATGGTATTAATTAAAATTAAGTCGCATTTTAATTTTTTCTACTTAGAGCTCTCGCAATTGACATAATTTCAGAATTCATATTCAAAATGTTATCAGAAAAATCATTTTGCCGAAAATTCAATGTATACCACTAAATTTAGTTTTTCATCATATTTTCAAATGCAAAATCCATTTCAAAAAAAATAATATACAGGGTGTTTTTTGGGTCGGAACATTTTTACAATATTTTTTAATCCAGACCTGGATTTTTTATAATTGTAAATAAAATAATTGATTGGACACCTAAAAGAATACTCGCGTGTTAAATATAAAATAAATATACAGTGCGGTTAACAAGTTGTAAATTGTATTTTTTTTTTCTACTTAGAGCTCTCACAATTTACATACATAATTTCAGAATTCAAATTCAAAATTTGGCCAGAAAAATCATTCTGCCGAAAATTCAACGTATACCATTAAATTTAGTTTTTCACCCTCTTTTCAACTAAAAAATCCATTTTAAAAAACTTTAATATACAGGGTGTTTTTTGGGGTCGGAATATTTTTACAATATTTTTTAAACCAGACCTGGATTTTTTATAATTGTAAATAAAATAATTCATTGGGCACCTAAAAGAATATTCGCGTGTTAAATATAAAATAAATATACAGTGCGGTTATCAAGTTGTAAGTTGTATTTAATTTTTTTTTTCTACTTAGAGCTCTCGCAATTCACATAATTTCAGAATTCAAATTCAAAATTTGACCAGAAAAATCATTTTGTAGAAGATTCAAAGTATACCAGTAAATTTAGTTTTTCATCCTCTTTTCAACTAAAAAATCCATTTTCAAAAAATTTAATGTATAGGGTGTTTTTTTTGGTTCGGAAAATTTTCTAATATTTTTTAATCCGGGCCTGGATTTTTTACATTTGTAAATAAATTAATTTATTGTACACCTTAAAGGATATTTGCGTGCCAAATCTAAAATAAATATACGCTGTGGTTTAAAAGTTATAAACCAAATTAAAAAAATGGCAAAATAGATAAAACACCCAGTATCTCTGTTATTAATGGAGTAAGTGTCCTCTTTCTACAGTTAACGTATGTTACTTTCCCAATGAAACACCCTGTATAATAAAATTTGTGGAAGTATCGAAAACAAAAGTTTTCAGTGTTTTATTATTAGATAAAATGAGCTTCCATCAAGTAACGGTCGAATCCATCAAACCTTGTATTCTGTAAAATTTTAAGTAGGAACTCTGTGATATTTCGCGAAATAAACATCAGATCTAAAAAAGCACGTGTTTAATATTTTTCAAGAATCTATCGAATGACACCAAACACGACCCTCCACGGAGGTGGAGTGGGGGTTACTTTAAAATCTTAAATATAATCCCCATTTTTTATTGCAGATTTGGATTATTGACGTAAAAATAAGTAACCTTTATTCGAGACATTTTTTAGAATTATGGATAGATGGCGCTATAATCGCAAAAAACAATTTTTGAAAATAAAAAATTTAATTAAAAAATGGAAAATCCCCACTAAAATGGACAACTTAACTTTTTTGCTTTAAGGACCTAATCTTCACAACCCAATAGTTCCCCATGACGTTTTATAAACTGCAAATTTAGCATTCAAGCCTCCCCTACTATAACATCAACTATTCATACATACTATCTTCAAAATTTGTGTGGAAATGGCCATATAACCCAACACAAATATTCGATAGAAATAAAAAAAAACTTAAAATCTATGCTATAATATAATTTTATTACCTGGGTTCGTATCGTAATCGGGTAGCTCTCCTATTTTTGGGTCTTCGTAGTCATCTATTGGTACATTCTCGTAAGGATATCTGAATTTTGTATAATAACTGGGTCGATCATAATCAGAAATGCTCGGAACATCTTTACTAGGTCGATCAAAGTCAAAGTTGAGCCCTGTAATAAAAAAAGAGCAAATTAATATATTTTTACTTTAATACTAAAAATGGGTCAACTACTAAAATCCTATCAACTAATATCCTCATTCTAATGAATAAGCTGATGAATAACACTTTTTACTGCACACTGTATAGAGTTCATTCATGTATAGGACCCTTGCTCTTTTCGAGTTTATCGTTTGCTCTGTCATTTGGATATGCAGGGTGTCCAAAAACTCTACCGACAAGCGAAGACAGGAGATTCCTAAAATAATTTTAAGATAGTTTAACCCAATTCACCTAGTCCGAAAATGCTTCCTAATAGAGCTAGAGCTATTTGAAGATAACGTCTGGTAATTAGTTTTTCTTAAATCCCTCTGGAACACTTCTATTTAGAAAAACAAAAACTGGTATACCTATTTATCGTCCAGAAATAAATCTATTCCATCCATTGCGAATTTCTAGTACCGGTCATAGACGTCCGTTTTGGGTAGGGCATCGGTTACTTGGGATGGCTGGGATACGATCTCGGATTGCCATATCACAAGTTTAGTGTTGTCACCACTAGACAATTTGGACGAGAATGCGAGAAAGGCGACTAGGTCTGGATCCCGCGTATGAAAAAAAAGTTGATTAATAGCAAGCTGAAAATTTGTTAATAGCTTAAGGGTGTCTATTCGGACAAACTTTGATATATGGGAACACTGGAACAGGGGAAGTTTTAATTGTGGAACAGGTTAAAAATTTGGAACGGTCAGACCACGAAAACGGCACATGTATTTTGTCCGACAGAACAGACTTAAACTCTCTGAACAGAGATTAAACTCTCATGCAAAAATCAGACTGCTATTTATCACCAAATGGGCGTTTTAATGAGTGGAACATGTAGGATATATCAAATGAGAGGAATTAGGACAAGTGATTATTGGCAGACTGATTTTTGCATGAGAGTTTAATCTCTGTTCCGAGAGTTTAAGTCGTACAAAATGTCGTACAAGATAAATGTGCTATTTTTGTGGTCTGACCATTCCAAATTTTTAACCTGTTCCACAATAAAAACTGCCCCTGTTACAGTGTTCCCATATATCAAAGTTTATCCGACCAGACACCCTTAAGCTATTAACAAATTTTCAGCTTGCTATTAATCAACTTTTTTTTCATACGCGGGACCCAGTCCTAACCATTTATAACTCTCTCTCTCTTGTCGTTTCCCCATTACTGAGGATCGTGATTTCTTCCAATATTCCTAACAATGTTTCTCCATTGGTCTCTATCTTCAGCTGCTCTAAGAGCTTCTCAGAATGAGTTTCCAGCTGAATGCTTTATTTGGTCAGACCATCTAGTTGGTGATCGTCCTCTTGATCTTCTCCCCGGAACGTTTCCAGAAACAATTAATCTCTCTAAACTGACCAAACGCTACTGGCTCTCACGTGACCAAAGCATTGCAGAATTCGTTGCAGACATATTGTGGACAGCCTTTTTTTAATATTGAGTTGGTTTAGAATGGAAACGTTTGTCCTATGAGCTATCCAAGGTATGCGTAGCATTCTTCTCCAGCACCATATCTCAAAGGCATCAATTTTTTGGCGCTCGCATGCGCGAAGAGTCCAAGTCTTTGCTCCGTATAGAAATATTGAGAATACAAGAGCATTTGCCAGTCTTATCTTGATATTTTGAGAGATAGATCTGACTTTCCAAACTTTAGTTAGGCGACTCATCGCATTTTTTGCCATACCAATACGTCTCCGAACTTCTGCTTCACAGTTACCATCGTTAGTTATACTAGACCCGAGATAAACAAAGGTGTTTACTATCTGGTATTCCTGTAACATGTTAGTCAGTTGAATAGTGTCGAATCTGTCGACCACCATTATTTTTGTCTTAGCTTTATTGATTTTCATTTATAACACTTACGGTGTAATCTAGATACATTACTTTCAAGTTCAAAAACCACTAAACGCAGTAAAAATGAGTGGCGCACACAATATTTCCGTTGCAAAATAGCTGACATGAATATTACGTGGCGCAAAAATTCATTGTCATTTTGATGAAAAATATAATTATAGTTTTATTTTGAAAAATTTTTCCTTAGTATGATATGCTAATTTGAAGTAAAACGCGCCGCAAAAGAATACCTTCGATAAAGGTTGCATTTTAAGGCTCTTTTGTGGCACTTCAAATTTAGCAAATACTATTGAAAAACCTTTCAAAACAAATAGCCCAGTAAATGAACGGGAAATACGGCGATACCGTGTAATTTTAAGGGGCAGCACCGAATTGCATGAAAATTAGGATTTAGGCTCTACTGACCCTCCACTTCAAAGTTGAATTTGTGTCGTCGGTGGCTTTTTATTTTTTAGGGGAGGAAACAACCCCTATTATAAAAAAATATTTTAATAAAATGAAGGAATGTCAATTAACATGAAATAAAATAGTTTAAGATTTTGTCACAGTTTAACCCTTAAATTTCACCCCCTAGAATAGTTACAATTCAAACAAACAATGTAATTGAATACCATGTCGTTACTGATTTGCATTCAAATTTGGATTTAGGTTATATTTACCTTTTATTTCAAAATGTGAATACTGCCGTTAGTTGATTTTAATTTTTTAGGGGTGAAAACTACCCCTATGATAAAAAAATCATATAATTGTAAATTCAAGCAATTTGGAATAGGGATGTTTACTAATTTTTAAATATAGTTAAATTCAATAGATTACAAGGTGTATAAAAACGTAACAATCATAAAACTGTTTAAAAATGTATATTTTTTAAGATAAATGAGTTCATAATGTTGATTTTCTTGGAGGCTAGAAAAACGGTACCCTGCAGCGAGGCTACGGTCTGTGACGTCAGCAGTCGTAACGTCTTTGATCGACGACTAGTTTTGTATACTTATTTACTCAGTGTATTTGAATGTGCGCAGTTTTTTACTTATTTAATTATTAAAAATAAAGCCAAATTAGTGGTGTTTTGTTCCTGGGTGTGTAAATACATCAAAAAACAGTTCTGACAAGATTTTTATTACCGTTCCAACCAATTTAAAACAGAAAAAGAAATGGTTTGTTGCAGCTAGAACTTAAAATAACTAACTTAATAAAATAAACATTATAGAAGTTTTCGAGAGACTTTCGGCCCTTGGTAATAATGTAATTGTTCTTTCTGCATTTACATTTTTCAAAAATACTTATTAGTTTTCTCAGGATTCGAAAAAAATTAATGAATTTAAATAGCATTGGACCAAGATTTTGCACCTACCCCTTAAAGAGTAAATGAAGAAGTTTCGGGACCTCAAATTTGTATTTCTTAAACTGGGATATTCCTAAAAACGGGATTCTAATAATACATACAGTAAAAGTAAACCTTGAAATAACTACATGTGGATGTAGGTATGACTTTATATTATATTAAAATCATTAATAATTTAGTGAAAAGATTGGTTGAAATGAAAATGTATAATACCCAAGTTCAAAAATATTTTTTGCCTTGGAACAGTTGTCAACTCGAAATACGAAACAACCGAAATAAGACCTAGAGTTGAAAAGGACATAGCAACATTTAACAACATGCATGAGAAATATTTTCACCCATTGCGACATAATATCTCTCCCACTAAAAATGCGGCTGCTAAAATGTTATTATTTCCGGTCTTGCTATATGGCGCAGAGGCCTGGACAATAATGGAAACATTAATGAAAAAGCTAGAGGCATTCGAGATGTGAGTGTACCCACGTATCCTCAAAATATCCTGGGCGACCCACACCAACGTACAGGTATTGCGTCGAATGGGAAAACAAAAAGAAATCTCTTTTACAATTAAGAAACGAAATCTTAAATATTTCGGTCATATTATGAGGCATGATAAATATCGTATACTCCAACTGACAACGCAAGGTAAAATAGAGAGCAAACGCGGACCCGGAAGAAAAGACACTCATGACTTAAAAACTTACGCCAATGATTTAGACAAAAATCGATCGCGTTATTCAGAAACGCCTCAAATGAAATTAAAATTGCCATGATGATAGCCAACGTCCACAACGGACAAGGCACATGAAGAAGAATAAAAATATTTTTAATACACCTAACCAAGGTAAAGTAATAACCAGCCAATGTATGTATACAATATGCATGCGTACAATGCATGCATACAACTTTCTCTATTTTTTTTTGTGGAGCATTAAGCATTTATTTTTTTAGCCTAAAGAAGACATGGAAAATTATATGGAATATACACTCAGTAAAGCTGTGGTGGATTTATTTTTTTACAAGATGCCAATAAATCATAAACCATTGTTACATCTACACTACAGTCGGTAGTTTATACGAATCGGCTTTTTGAAAACCTTCCATTTTATTTGTTTATTTTTGTAAAATCCAAAATATGTCCTTACAAACAGTCTATCCATTTTAAACTAAACAAATTCACTATAAAACTCCACTTTAACCCTGATAAAACAAGAAGAGAACAAAATAAAATGACCTGAAACGTCAAACACGTAAACAGTAACACTATGAGAATGGCGCGCGCTTGGGGTATGCAACTAGTGGCGTCAGGCCAATAGAGAAGCGTTCTTGAAATTTAAAATAATGCTAGATTTCTAATAAAGATTTTTTATAGAAAGGCTTTTTCAATTTTGTTGATTTTTTTTACAATTATTCCTAGGGTGTTTCTTAATCGTTTTACATGTTTGAAATGACTTTTTAATTTTTTGTGAACATCCCTATTATCTAATTATACGGTTACATTAAACTTAGATTCCTTTACTGATTAAATTTTTTGCCACATAATTTCTACCGTTAAAAAAATGAACCCTTGAGAAGAAATTCGAATAGTTACATTGTGTATACAGTGTGGGCCAAAGAAAACAGTCCACCTCGATATTTGGCAGTATTTATTAGATTTTAACGAAATGAAGAAACAGGTTGATTTTTGATCTAATGGGGACACATTTTTACGGTACATGCATCTGTCATTTGTCAACCCCCTCCCTCCCACTTCCCCCACCCCTTATCTTTACATCGGGAATAGGACTCGTGTGGTAGCGCATTTGAAAGGTTATTCAACTCTCCATTCAGTAATGTAAACATTAACATAATTACGGAGTTCAATTGCTTGAATTATACATTATAAATTCGATGACTAAAATGATACTGCCAATATTTATGAGTTGCGTTGCTTCGACAACTTTATTGGAAGATAGTCCTTTCCTCTGTAAATCAACTTTAACTTTTGTAGTAAAAATTGTAGTATTTGATCAAAATTCTCGTGTTAGTGATCTCATAATAAGTCACGAGGGAAAAACCAGGAAAATAAACCTTATTATACTAACCCGGCATGGTAAGTATTTGGCCTTACATTTAGTTTACTCTCAAAATTCACTACAAACTCTGATTTTATATGTAAGTTATTTTAAAATATAAATGTATCCTAATATGTTATGGACTTACAACGAAATTACAAAAACCATAGATAAATATCTTTTAAGCTATCTCATATAATAGTACAAAATCCTTTATTTTAAGAGAAAAGACATCAAGGAGAATCCAAAAATGCAAAAATATACAGAGTATTCCATTTAAAAAAACATAAGTTTGTGTCACCCTGTCAATACGAGTGGCCTTGTATATTTGAAAATATATTTAGGATATGGTCCTATCTGTGCCCCGACTTTATTTAAATAACTTTTTTCGTATCTCTTACTACAAACGAGTAATTGGACTTCCTCGCGCTAATGCCCCATCCTGTATGTTGTTGGTTTTTTACTCATAACTAGGTTACTTTTTAAGGTATAAAGTGCTAAAAAAAAACAATTTGTAGGTTTTTTAAGGGCAATAAGAGTACGTAAATATATTTTTTTAATCCCTTATTTTTTAGAAGAGTTTGAGTTAAAAGGGCTTGAACGAGTTACTAATCACAAGTGTATGCAAATTTTGAACAGCCATATCTTACCCAATTTTTATCTTACATAAAATTTAAAAAAAACGAAGTGTTTATGCGAGTAAAAACTATATTTTTTTACTGTTTGAAATTTTTCGTAACACTAATACTTTTGAAGTTATTTTGAAAAGAGTGTAATTTTTCCAAAATAAAGAAAAAAGTTTTTTTAATATAAAACCAAATTTTTCCAAAAATAAGCACTTCAAACCGGTCAAACTTACAGATCGTATTAGCAATACATATATAAAGTAAATAGTAAAGCAGTAACGATTAATTTTATTTGGCATGTTAAATAGGGGGAGATTTTCACGACTTATTATATATAAAAAAAAACGGGCCAACTTTATTTTGAGCGCAACTCGCATAATTTTGATGCTACAAACTTTTATGAAAAATAAAGATAAATATATTTTTAGGCGCTTTAAAAGAGCATTTATGAGTTTTCTGCGAAAAGTGCTTCATTTTTTGGTTACTTCAGCTTGAAACATTCGATTCGGAATTTTACGAGTAAGAACGTATTTTTCATGATATACAACTTTGCTTCTTCTGGGTTTATAGTCCAAGTGAATACACCAATTTGTTCCTTTTTTTACAGGCTACATGTTTTCTAAGAATATTTTTTTCGATAAAGTACTTAGTTTTTTAGTTATTTGCGAAACACTGCCAGAAAACGTGTTTTTTTTTTGTTGAAAAATGCACATTTTCACTCTCAAATAACTCGAAAAGTATTAAAGCAGTTAAAAAACCTTATAAAACAAAAGTTGCTTAGAATTAGTCAATTTATCCATTTTCAGACTTATTTTAAACATATGTTTTTTCACCCACGAGAAGGGGTAAATTTCACCCCCCAAGTAAAAGCAACCAACGGCGCAATTTCAACTTTGAAATATAGGGTAAGTAGAACCTAAATCCAAATTTTCAAGCAAATCCGTCTTGCCCCTGAAAATTACACGCCAAACCGGTCATTTACTGGGCTAAAAACTATAATTTTATGTTCCATCAAAACGAAAATACATTTTGTGCCACGTAATATTCATATCAGCTCTTTGCAGCTGGAATATTTGTGCGCCACTTATTTTTACTGTTTTTAGGGATTTTTATTCTTGGTATATAATATTATCAGCAATACTCGAGATGTCAATTGCACACTATTACTAAAAATAATAGGTAAATATATAAGTATATTTTTCCGGGAAGCCTTAACCAAGCGTAATAATATTTATTTCAAGCATATTCCGCTATTTGATTACATTCTTATTATTTCAGACGACATTATTGGATTTTGTGTTTTATTTCGCACTTTATTATTCAACTAATAAAGTTGCTATAACAGAATTTTTGGTAAATTAGTCCCTACGAATCGCTTTTAAATTTTTGTAGGATCATACAAATATTAGGCCTGGATTCCGCATACAAAAAAAGTTTAGCTTAACGGTGTCTATTCAAACAAACTTTGATGAACGGAAACACTGGAACAATGGAAGTTTTAATTGTGGAAAAGTTAAAAAGTTTGTAACGTCAGATTACGAAAAGGTCCCATGTATTTTGTCGGACAGAACTTCCAATTGATTTGTTACCCTTTTATTAAACTCTCATGCAAAAATCAGGCTGCTATTACTAGCCAACATGATTCCTTTCATTTGATATGTTCTTCGCGTTCCACTCATTAAAATGCCCAGTTGGTGATAAGCACCAGTCTCATTTTTGCATGGCAGTTTAATGAAATGGTAGCAAATCAATTGGAAGTTCTTTCTGACAAAATACATGGAACGTTTTCGTATTCTAACGTTCCAAATTTTTAACCAGTTTCACAATTAAAACTTGTTTTTGTGTTTCCATACATCAAAGTTTATCCGACTAGAAACCATAAAGCTATTAACAAATTTTCAGCTTGCTATTAATCAACCTTTTTTGGTACGCTGGATCCAGGTCTATATAGCATAAAAGTCATATTTACTTAGGCCCTGTTCAGAATATGTCATTTAAATTATTTTTTTTTTTTTTTTTTGTTTGTTTTTTATGGCATTGACTTGGGTGTCATTTAGCCAGTCACAACTTGTTTTTTTGTTTTCTGTTCATACATAAGGAAGGCAATGAGGTCCTTAGAGTTCCATAGCAAACTCTTCTACAGCTCTCTACTCAGTTCAAAAGCTGGCCGCTATGGACTGTCCAAGTTGCTCACCACATTTTCCATTATGTATCTTCTTCTTCTTCTTCTTCTTTTTTCATATGTACATAATATACCAAATTATCAGGATTAACAAGTTTAGAGATTAATTTTAGTTTCACAGATAAATTTCATTAAACAATCATATATATTCTTGCTGTTCAGAGACAATAGATAGGATACATTGAAAGGTGGAAAAACATTACATTTTATTAAATCTTGGATTAAATTATATGTGCATGGAATATATTTTGCGCACTCAAAGAAAGTATGATTTAAGTCACCAACCTTCTGACATTCTGTACAAAGATTTGAATCAAAAACTTTAATTCTTGCTAGATGTAGAGGGAAACATGCATGTCCAAACTTCATTCTAATTAATGTTGTTATATATCTTCGAGGTACTACGTAATTTTTAAACCAATATATATTTGGAACAGAAGGTTGAATCAGTGAATACTGAGATTTGGATTGTTTACAAAGATCTCGCCATGATTGACTCCACTGATTTTTAACTCGATGCTTAATAGTGTTAACTAAGTCAGATATGCAAAACTTACGATTATGTGAAGTACCATATTCAATGGCTTTTTTAGCCAACCTATCAACATACTCATTATGCGTTAGTCCTATATGAGCCTTAACCCATAAAAAGTTCACTCTTCTTTTATTTTTATGAATTTCAAAAAGGATTTTCTTAATTAGTAGGATATAAATATTTGAATTGTTATTGGGAAAATCTATAGTTTGAATAGCAAGAAGAACAGAGAGTGAATCGGAAATAATTGTTGCAGATATATCTTCTGATTCTTTAAAATATTGCAGGGCCTCATAAATTGCTATGGCTTCAGCACTGAAGATAGAAAAATCATGGCCTAACTTAAATATTTTTTCTGTTTTAGTAGCAGGTATGAAAAGGCACATCCAGTGCCAACTAACGTCTTAGATGCATCTGTATATATATTTATAGAATCTGGCCAATTATCTAAGAATGTTCTTAAGATGTTAGAGCTAATATTACTGTTTTCATGGTAACTTGGTTTTACTAATTTAACTGTATGTAAAAAAGAATGAAAATCTTCGAGTCCAAAACTATCAATCATGTTATAATCACAGTCAAAATTTAACAGATCTCGAAAAGCCTCGCAAAGGGGAGGAGAGTTCTTTAGCTTCCAGTATTTATTAGTTAAATCTGCTACATTCAGCTTGTTAATATTTTGGTAAAGACCGATATTTAGGTAACGAATTTTCATTAAAAATTTCTGGCTGAGATATTTCCTTCTATAATTGAGTGGAATTTCTAAAGCTTCTACATGTAAAGCTTTATTTGGGGTTGATTTCATAGCTCCCAAACAGATACGGAGTCCTAAGTTTTGTACAACGTCTACTTTGTTTAAAATATGTTTAGAAGCTGAGCCATATAGAATACTACCATAATCAATTATAGATCTAATATATGATCGATAGAAAAGCAAAGAAGTTTCAACATCAGCTCCCCACCAGATCCTTGAAACTGATTTAAGAAAATTTAGACCCTTATTACATCGATTTATCATAAAGTCAATATGTAATTTCCAAGTCAATTTACGATCCAAAATCATTCCCAAATACTTAATGGAAGAAGCAAATGCATAGTCGTAGCCATTAAGTTTTAAATTCTCTATTTTTGGGATATTATGTCGAGTGAAAATACAGACAGTAGATTTATTTTGAGCTATTTCGAATCCGTTTTGATTGAACCATAAATTAACACAACATTGAATTCGTCCTAAGGTTTGAACAGAGTTATCATAAGTTTTGGCCTGTGAATACAGGAGAAAATCATCAGCATATTGTATTATTTGAAATTTAAAAATGTCAGTAGGGACTTTATGCAAATCCGCAGTATACATATTAAACAAAAGGGGACTCAATACTGATCCCTGTGGTAGTCCTAAATTATTATATCTAGGGCCTATCAGTTTATTATAATTAGTTCTTAGATATATCTTTCTGCAGGAATAAAAATTATAAAGAGCTTCAGCCAACTGAGGCGGTATATGAAAATGTTTTATCAATTTTTCCCTTAAAATGTCAAGACTGACATTGTCATATGCACTTTCAATGTCTAAGCATATAGTAGGTAAATAGGTGTTGTTGGAAAATGTGTTTTGAATATCTGTTACTAGTGTAGAAAGTGCGTCTAAAGTACCATATCCTTTTTTATAACCAAACTGAAAATCTGGAAGAAGTTTATTTTTTTCTACCCACCATTCCAACCTGTGTTTTATCATTCGTTCTAGAGTTTTCAACATACAGGACATAAGAGAAATCGGTCTATATGACTGAGCCAAATTTGAGTTTTTACCTGGTTTTAATATTGGTAAAACAATTACATCGTGAAATTGATCAATAACTGATTTATTGCTGATTACACAATTAAAAATATCTAACATTAGAAGTTTGGCAATTTTAGGGAGATGTTGAATCATTGGATATTTAATATTATCAAATCCTGGACTCGTGTTATTTCGATTTTTTAGAACATATTCTAGTTCTGTAATATTAAAAGGTTCTAGTAAAAAATGGCTTTGCTTTTCTGGAATATAATTATGAGTATTAGGTGGTTTAACAGATGGCGGAGCAATTTTATCAAAGATTTCATCCTCTAAGGTGTTATCCAAATTGTATGCATTTGGAATTGATTTTCTATTTAGTTTTCTGGCTTGCTTCCACAACGTTGTAGTTGGAGTATTTTTGTTTAGAGAAGACACAAAATCTTTCCAACTCTTTTTAGCTATCAATTTTAGATTCTTCTTAGTTTTAGCCATGCTAGCTTGACACTTTATATAATTATTAAAATTAGCATTTTTTTTATATTCTGTCAGTGCTTCTTGCCTTTCTTTAATAATTGTATCACATTCTGTATTCCACCAAGGTGGGGAACAACGAATTTTATTTTTAAAAGTTTTATATTGCGGGATTGAAATGTGCGCAGCATGATTCATACTATCTATTAGAAAGCAATATTTATCAGATGTACTGTCCATTTCGTAAACACTATTAAAAAAATTTTCAACTGAGGTTGTGTATAGATTCCAATTGGCTTTTCTAATGTTCCACTTACTTCTGGGTATAAACTCTTCAGTTGTAGTACTATCTAATATTTCCATATTGATAATAAAATGATTAGAGCCTAGTGTGTCAGAATGTATGTACCAGTGGATTTTATTAGCTATGTCAGGAGTAACAAAAGTTACATCAATTGCTGAACTATTTTGATCTGGTCGGGTAAGAACAGTAGGCTCGCCATTATTTATTACGATAAGGTTGAGATCATCTGCAGTATTAATAAGCTGTGTTCCAACTGTGTCATTGTAACTAGATCCCCAAATAGTATGGTGAGCATTAAAATCTCCTCCTATAATTGCTGAATTATTAACTTGCGAGAAGATGTTTGTCCAATCATTTATTGAACTTTTACTTTTAGGTGGTCTATATATAGATAAAATATTCAGATCCTTTGTTTTATATTTAATTGTTACACCACAAACTTCTATTTCCGTGTTAAAATTAGAGTTTAAATTTAATTCACTAAAAGTAATTGAATTGTGGATGAGAATAGCTACACCACCGAAGCCATCATTTCTGTCTTTTCTAACCAAATTATAATTTTTAAAATGATAACTAATATCTTTTTTGAACCATGTTTCACTAATTAGGAGGATGTCTATACTTTTATTATTTAAATAATGCATTAAACTACCTTTGTTTGATATAGCAGATCTGGAATTCCACTGACTTATTTTTAAATTATGTTGTATTGACATTATGAATTAATTATGAACTGTTCTACTTCTTTAATAATTATTTTGTTGTCTAAGGTTTTTATGTCTTCTACTGTATGAATATTTTTTAAAAAGTTTATTATAAATGTTGCTACAGATTTAGCTAGTTCAGTTTTATTTTCGATATTATTATTCGGTGTATAAGAATTAGTTGGCAAATGTTGAGACGGTCCAAAAGTGAAGGGGAACATCGGTTTATGAGATGTTGATTCTAAAATAGGTGAATTTGCTTTTCTTTTCTTTCCTGAGTGTTCATTTGAATTATTTATATTAGAGTTTGATTGAGTCAAAAATTGAGATCTATTAATTTCTACAGTTGGCCGAGTCGGACCAAGATTTTTATCATTATTATTAATTGGTAGGGATGGAAATTCTTTTTCATTATTATTTAAACAAGAGAAAGAGTTGGGACTGATGAGTGCCGAAAAGGAGTTTTCACATATTAATCTAGCTTCCACAAAAGTAGTTTTTTGTTCTATCATAATATTCTTAATTTTCTTTTGTTTTTCATAAAATGGACATTTTTTTGATATTGTCACATGTTCGTTATTTTTGCAATGTATACAAAACATACTTTTTTCGCAATGATGGTCTTTATTTTTAATTTCACCGCACTGTATACATAGTTCCTGTGTACTTCGGCATTGCCCTGAAACATGCCCAAATTTTAAACACTTATAACATTGAACAACTCGGCCAAAAAACTGTTCAACAGAAAAATATACTCTATTAAAGGCAACATAATTCGGTAAAATATTGCCTTCAAAAGTTATAATTATAGTTTTTTTGTCCACATATTCAATTTTATCTTCTTTTTGTACCCTACGCTTAGTCCTATATATACTCAAAACATTAGAAGGAGTTTCGATGTTATCCATGAGATATTTCACATCATATCTAGTGTCAACGTCTTTCACCACACCTTTTATTTCTAGTAAATGACTAGGAATATATGCTTTCAAATTTTGTTCTTTAAGTGAGCTGTTATTGACGAGGTTATTTGCCTCTAACCGAGAAGTAAGCAAAACTTTTACACGGTTCCTACCTATACTTTTAATTTCTCGAACATTCGTTAACTTTAATTTTTTAAAAATAAGGTGCCCAATCGTCATTGCATGTAATTTTCCCAAATTAAGATCATCACCAATCCTTTCAATGTAAACCCAAATATTATCAAGATTATACTTATCTGAAAGCAAATTGAATTGTTTAATCTTCGGTCTCGCATTTTGTCCATCATCTTGCATATTCAATTCCATTTTACTAATAATATCACCATTATCCGCAGTCACTCGCGTCACAAGAGACGTCCCTGACTCACTTTTATCCCCCATTTAGGGGGAAATAAGTTTTAAACCACTATATACTGAAATGTTTTTGTTTATAAACACTCAATTAATTATTAGCCACTACTTTATCTTCCAAAAAACACCAAAACTTTTATCTTTTACAGGAGCAGATCAAAATATCAACATCAACTTTGACAGTTATTTTGACAATGATTTAAATTATTTACAAAGGCGAAAAAAATTATAATTTTTAAACCCGCGCAGAAAATATACACTTCACGACAATTTTAGTCCTAAAATAACGTTATCTAAAAATGGATATTAGAGACTGTCAACAGTATTTGGCGTTAAAAGACCCGAAAGTGGTATTTTTAAGGTCGAAGCCGGCAGATTCCAGAGTGAGCTGAGGCGAGTTCCGGAAGCCTGGAGAACCTGAAAAACAGTAATTTTCAGTCGAGTGAGTAAAATGTTTTTTTAGGACCAAGATTTTAACGTGCACCTCATTGTTTATTAAAATTTATATAATAAAGTGGTTAACACATAATAAAACAAGTAAACTTTGTATGTCCTACGTTTTCACCCCACGTGACAGGAAGTAGAACCGAAAGTCGATATTTGAACCGTTCGTGTAACTTTTGGTCAACTGATATAAGATTTCATTAATTTTGAATCATTTTTTTCAATCCATCGGTCATAACTTTTCATCTGGAGATGACGTCAAAACTTCGACTTTTCAGTACGCGTCTTTTGATATATTACATGTAATATTTCTGCCACTATAATATGGGACTTCCCATTAGAACTTTTTAACCCAGCGTTTCTCAAACTTTTACCCTTTGCGACCCAATTTTCCATAATTATTTTCACCGCGCCCCCCTCGTACAATAACAACATATCTATGCAATATGGGTATTTTGACAAAAAACAGTAAAATCTTACTTTTTAGTATTGAGTGCTCTTTGTGATTATAACTCCTCATTAGTGTTCATGTGTATTTTATTTTTTATTTTGTCAGAATTTTGTTTTGCTTTGATTTTAGTAAATTAGGTAATGTTGTTGGTTTGTATTTTTATATGCCCACGCCCCCCCATTACCAAAAGCGGGCCCCCTAGGGGGGCGCGCCCCACAGGTTGAGAATCACTAATTTTAACCGGAAAGGATATAAAAACCAACACTATACACTTGTTCTCATCTTATCAAGGCACGTCGTGTAATATATCGCCTGTACTATTTCAGCGACTTTAAAACAGTACTTCTGGTTGTAACTCTAGAACCGGAAGTCCAAGGTCAAATATTCTCACCCCTCTAATACCATGTTTGGGTTATATGCACCTCATTTGTTAGTCTATCTGGTTTAATGACGTTGGAGTTGGGTTTACAAAGTCCTTTGAACAGAAAACGTTCACAAAACAATGATAGGAACAATGAAAGAGATACAAAAAAATGGACTAGAACAAACAAGAGACTGTATACGAAAATTGAACCCAGTCCTGGGGGAAAAGAGCATCAGCATAACAAAAAGAAAAATATATAATACCATTACAACAAATATGCTCACTTATCGGTGTAAAAATTGGACAATAAATAGGAAAATCAAAAACAAAATAAGAGCATCAGAAATGGAATTCCTAAGAGGAAGCTGCAGAGTAACAAGAAGAGGTATTATAATAAATAACAGAGATTCTAGGCGAGCGGCACACCCCTGATTTGAGGCTTAGAAATCGAAAAAGCGACCGTGAGAAGTAAACGGAAAATTTGGGGCATTCTTTATGTTTTCAAGGTAGCTTAATCCGAATATGAAGCTTATTTTTATCTAGAATTGGTGGAACATATTCAACGATCAAATTTTATGCAAACATACGAAAAATAATAACCACAATAATTATGTAACACAAGAATAACTATGATTATTGTATAAACAGTTACTGTACCTATCAAATGCACTTTACAGAATTGAAATTAGACTATTTAGGCGGCCTCAGGAATATTTAAAAATTATAAACAATTTTTGGCTTATAAACAAATAGAATATCTCGGAAAATATTAAATTAAATTAAATCATGAAAACGGCATTGGAAAAAGAGCGGCAGGACGTTTTTTTTTAAGAAAAAACGTTTAATTTTGAGAAGTGGTTCCTGAGATACAACCGGTCAAAATTTACCGGCATTTACGGCAAAGATATAAACAGTAGGATCCTAATTTTTGAACCATCTCCTTTTTATTTTTGTTCTCTTTCTCCACACAAATTTTCATATCTTTAAAATACTCATAACATATATTATTATAATAAAAACTATCGATATTACGGGTGAAAATTGCCAAATATTGCAAAATTCTAATCAAAAATTAGGTTGGAGAAAATGTAATCTCACAGTTCAAAATCGGTATACGTTAAAAAAATGCATTTTCTCGGCTTCTTATGGAGCAATTTTCTTCATTCTTTTTTTGTTCTTAAGTAACTCCAGTAGAGCGATCTAACTAACGCATTATTAAATGTCAAAGTTGCTTTTTGTTTTGTTATAATAAATTAATTTATTTAGTATACAAAAAAAATTTTAATTTGTTTAAATAAAAACTGTTTAAATAATTATACAGCTTTCAAATGAGAACATTTGTGTTTTTAACGTTAAAAGGTACACTTGTAGTAAGTTTATCTAAAAAAAGTCTTTAACTGGAAAAATATGTAGTTTTCCTTCTTATAAATAAATTAATCTCTTATAACAAAACAAAAGCAATTTTGTCATTTAATAATGCATCAGTTAGATGGCTCTACTCGAGTTACTTGGGAACAAAAAAAGAATGAAGGAAATTGCTCCATGGGAAGCCTAAAAAATGCATCTATTTAACGTATACCGATTTGAGCTTACATTTTCTCCAACCTAATTTTTGATTAGAATTTTTCTATTTTTGACAATTTTCACTCGTAATATCGATATTTTTTATTATAATAATGTATGTTATGAGTATTTTAAAGATATAAAAATATGTGTAATAGTGCGGCAGATTCGTGCAAATATTATTAAGAATTGCACATTTAATGATACAAGCATATAATTTGGTCCACATATACTGCACATATAGGGGTTCGAATTTAGATATGAGGCCATCTCAGATTTTGCCTTTTACAAAAATGGCGGTCATTCAAAATGGGCGACTATACATATGTGACTAATAGCACGATATCTTTTGAATGGAAAGTCCGATTTTAACCAAATTTGGTATATAGGTTCTTTTTGTGATTTACAAGATCGTTGTCGAGAACTGGAAGAATCGGTTTACTAGAAGTTATGTTTTCCTGGTTTTTTATGTAAAACTATTTTATATTATGTAAATAATTTATTTCCAATTTTTTCAACCTGTATATAGTATTTTTTCAAAATTGCGATACCACCATTGAAAAGAGCGTAAGAATATGTTTTAGGAAATATTTTCAACTTTTTAGTTATGTGAATTACCATTTAATAAATGCATAACGTATCTGCACATGTACCTATGTGTGGCAGATGCGTGCAAATATTATAAGAATTATTGTGAATTTAATAGTAGAAGCATATAATTTGGACCACATATACTACACATACAGAAGTTTAAATTTAGATATGAGAGCATCTCAGATTTTGCCTTTTACAAAAATGGCGAGCATTCAAAATGGTGGCTATACATATGTGACTAATAGCACGATAACTTTTGAACGAAAAGTCCGATTTCAGCCAAATTTGGCATCCAGGTTCTTTTTTTATGAATAAGATTGAAGTCCTGAACCGGAAGAATCGGTTTACCAGAAGTTGTGTTTTTACTATTTCTTTTGTAAAAATATGTTGGTTTTTTTTCAATTTTTTCACCCTGTATATATTAATTTTTCAAAAAGGTAATACCGCCATTGAAAAGAGTGTAAAAATATTTTTTAGGAAAGATTTTGAAATTTTTAATTATGTTAATTACCATTTAATAAATGCATAACGTATCTTCACATGTACCTATTTCCTATTTGCGGCAGATTCATTTTGAATGCCCGCCATTTTTGTAAAAAAAAAACAAAATCTGAGATGGCCTCATATCTAAATTTGAATCTTTGTGTGTGTAGTATGTGTGGTCCAAATTATATGATTTTATCATTAAATGCGCAATAATTCTTATATTATTTGCACGAATCGGCTGCACATGGGTGAATAGGTACATGTGAAAATAGGTTATGCATTTATTAATTGGTAATTAACATAAGTAAAGAGTTCAAAATATTTCCTAAAAAATATTTTTACGCCCTTTTTAACGTCGGTATTAACCTTTTGGAAAAATTAATATATACAGGGTGAAAGAATTGGTAAAAAACAACATGCTTTTACATAAAAATCGGTAAAAAACAACTTCTGGTAAATCGATTCTTCCGGTTCAAGACCTTGGTCTTACACATCAAAAGAAGAAAATATATAAAGAAGAAAATTTCGTTCAAAAGTTATCGTGCTATTAGTCACATATGTATAGTTGCCATTTTGAATGCCCAACATTTTTGTAAAAGGTAGAACCTGAAATGGCCTTATATCTTAATTTGAACCTTGATGTGCTTAGTACATGTGGTCCAAATTATATGCTTCTACCATTAAATGCACAATATTTCTTATAATATTTGCACGAATCTGCCACACATAGGTACATGTGAAGATACGTTATGTATTTATTAAATGGTAATTAACATAACTAAAAAGATCAAAATATTTTCTACAAAATATCTTTACGCTCTTTTCAATTGCGGTATAACCTTTTTGAAAAATTAATATATACAGAGGGAAAAAATTGAAAAAAAAAATATATTTTTACATAAACAACCAGTAAAAACACAACTTCTGGTAAACCGATTCTTCTGGTTCACCACATCCATCTTATAAATCAAAAAGAGAACCCACATACCAAATTTGGATGAAATCGGGCTTTTCGTTCAAAAGTTATGATACTATTAAACACATATGTATAGCCGCCATTTTGAATGCCCGCCATTTTTGTAAAAGGCAAAATCTGAAATGGCCTCATATCTAAATTTAAACCTTTATATGTGTAGTATATGTGGTCCAAATTATATGCTTGTATCATTAAATGTGTAATTGTTTCACATATCGGCCGCACTATAAAGAAAGAGGACAAAAATAAAAAGCTGATAGTTCAAACATTATGATCCTATTGTTTATATCTTTGCCGTAAATTCCGGTAAACTTTGACCGGTTGTATCTCAGGAACCCCTTATCACAATTAAACGTTTTTTCTTTTAGAAGAAACGACCTACCGCTTTTTTTCCAATACCGTTTTCACGATTTAATTTAATTTAATATTTCCCGAGGTATTCTATTTCTTTATAAGCCAAAAAATTGTTTATAATTTTAAAATATTCCTGGGGCCGCCTAAATAGTCACATTTCAATTCTGTAAAGTGCATTAGATAGGTACAGTATTTTTTTATAAAATAGTCATAGTTATTCTTATGTAACATTATTATTGTGGTTATTATAACGGTCGTAAGTTTTAAATTAACATTTCAAGTGTTGCTAAACTATTTATTTAATTTCCATCGGCTTCTGGAATTATAATCTATAGGTACGAAAAGAGATTTTACATTACCAAGTTATTTAATTATTGATAAACAATTACTTATCTAAAATTTTAGTTGAAAATTAAAGATTTTGTTGGAAAATCCGCGTTTTCCGGGAAAAATTTTCGTCGAAATAAATCGGGAAAACACGTCTCTATGCAAAATTTAATTACGATGAATTTTTATTTAAGTGATTTTGGTGTAATGTTAAAATCTTTGGAGTTATAGAGCAAAAATTGAAAATAACACGATTTTTGGGCGCCATTTTATTTATAAAAAAAGTAGCACACTATGTTTGTTTGTACGAAGTTGAAGAAAAAGGTTGATGGGTGGTCGTAAATAACTTCGCACTTAAGTAAATATTTTTGAATTTAAACGTATATCGAGTATAACTTGATATTGTAACAGAAAATGAAAGGTTAATATGTGTGTTGCTTCTCTGAATGTTTTGACTCGAATGGGGTTCTGGAATCTGCCTTTGGTGAACTTCAACCTTCAATCCCCTCTGCTTGAGAGCGTGGGGTAGTAAAAAATGAACCATATATGTATTAATATTAGCCGCATTGGCGTACTGGTTCGTATTGTCAGATATCAGTGTAAATGTGCGTAAACATACGTCCCCCCTTGAAACCATTGGGTTTCAATTGGTTACTTACAGTGAAGTCACCAAAAACAGTCAGATCCTTTACATTCTTTTTACAAGTAAAAAAAGGATGTAAATGTAAGTAAAATAGTTATAAAGTAGGATATATACAAAAACGAAAGTAAAAGAGGAAAATAAAGGTATTTAAAATAAAGTAAATTTAAATTGTTCAAAGTAAAGTAAAATCAAAATTGGTCGACGAAAAGTAAAATTAAAATTGTTCAAACAATTGCTCACTACGCTTCACTCTCCGAGTTAAATAGTAACAAAACGTAGAGTCAGTAAAGTTAAAATTGTGCAAAATAAAATAAAAATTAAGATTGTTTAAAATAAATGTCTCACTGCGATTCACCTTGAGACGGTAACACGCACAGCTTCACCACAGGTCTCTTGAAGATGCTGGATGCGGTCTTCACCGTCACGGAGCAGATATTGCCGTCCTTACCGGGATGAGTCTCGAGGATGCGTCCGAGCTTCCATCTCAAAGAACCAATGTTCCGATATGTAAGTGTTGTTGACAGTTCTGCTTCCACTTTACTCGTTGTTGCAAGGTGGAAATGTACTCCTTGGACCACCTGGTCCAAAAATGTCGGCGTAGCTGCTGCATTCGATCATATTGAGGAAGTCTATTCTCCTTAATGTCGCAGTAATTGATGGGGTCAGGAATTGACGTAAGGGTATCTCCAATCAGGAAATGCGCAGGAGTTAAGGCAGTAGGATCACTAGGGTCGGAGGAAAGAGGACAAATGGGTCTTGAATTTATGCGTTCTTCCACCTGACACAGAAACGTGGTAAAATGTTCGAAAGTTAAAGAGGCGTCGCCGACCACTCGTTTAAGGTGGTGTTTTACGGACTTTACTCCCGCTTCCCATAATCCACCTTGATGTGGCGCTCTAGGAATTATGAAATTCCACTGTATCCCGTCACAAGCTAAATTAGTTTCAATGTCAATGTCGGCGTTAGAAGTTAAGAAGTAGTAAAAGTAGCAGAGAAAATAAAGTAATACGGAGTATATAATACTCTAAGTAGTAGTATAGAAGAAAAAGAGCACCGGAAAGTTGGAAGTCCGTATACGGTGACGCTCTTAATTGGAGCTACCTTTATTTAGGAGCAAAATAAGCTTAAGATTAATTTTCCCAAGTTGTGTCAGTACATCGTAGGCCAAACGCATACTCCAATGCATCACAAAATCTATGCAGTTGAATGGAGATATGATTTTGGTAAACAAAGGTGTGTGTATTTTAAGATTGTTAAGTATGGACAACAACTGTGAACTGTAATTTGACCACAAACTGTGTAGGTCATGGGGCAAAGACTCATCCCATAAAATCTTAAATCTCCAAAGTTTTTGAAGTATAATTTTAGAAGTAGTGGTAAAAATAGTAGATAATAATAGTAATATTAATAGTAATAAGTTGAGAAATTGTTTTGTGGAGCCTCCAAGAGGAAAAGGGGTCTAAGTTAAGATGTTGTTTGGTAGAGTCCCCCCAAGAGGAAAGGGGATGTTTGTAAGAAATTGATAAAGTAAATCTACCGTCATTGTTTTGTGAAGTCGTCTCCTTGAAATAAGTGTCACAGAAGTTGTCGTCGTGTGTATGTATTTCGTTTAAGTCAGTTTCAGTCGAAATGTAGCAATTCTGTGTGTCGCTAGAAGACTTAGTAGCAGAAATAGGGCCTGAAATAATCCAACCCAGTTTAGTTTTGTGTAAAATGGGACCATAGTTAGTTCCCAATTTAATTTGACCAATGCACAATAAGTCCCAAAACGTGTCCGCACCAATAAGTAGGTCAATATTGGCGGGTTTGTAAAAATGTTTGTCTGCAAGAATAATATGATTTGAGATATTCAGAGTAGCAGGGTCAAATGACAATTGTGGCGTGCATCCTGTGATGTTAGGCAGTATTAAGCAAGTCAGTTTCTTGTTAAAATTATTTATTGTCTATTTCATTTCAACAGACACACAATAGTTAATATTTTTGTGCATTTGGGCAATACCAAATATAGAAGTGTTAGTCTTTGTCTTAGGTAATTGTAAAATGTTGTGTAAACGTTGTATAATAAAGTTAGATTGGCTAGCGCTGTCAAGTAAAACTCTGCAATCGTGTAGATTGCCATTTTTTTCAGCTACTTTAACCATGGCAGTGGAGAGTAAAATTTGTGATTTGGCAGGTGAATGACATGTTAAAGAAGAATAGCTAGAAGAAGTCTCGTTGGCCTGTGGAATGTCAATAGGAATTTCAGCATCTACAGAAGTTTGTTGAACTGGCTGGTTTGGAAAATGCAACAGAGTGTTGTGGACCTTACCACATTTCTTGCAACCGGAAGAGCGACATTGTTTTGTAGAATGACTGTTGTTTAAACAATTAATGCACAATCGTAAACCTTTAGCTTTATTTAAACGTTCAGAAGGTGTTAAGTTTAGAAATGATTCACAATGATAAATGTTATGGTCATTGTTACAAAAAACGCATTGTTTTGTTGTGTTAGTAAGAAAGGTCTTTGCTTTTTCATTTTGTTTAAAGTTACTATTAGATTTATTACTTGACTGTTTGGTTTCGGTCTCCAACGATTGTAGCCTTCGACATTTATCTTTCAGTAATTCAGTTAACTGAGAGAGTGTGCGAATTTCGCTAGCATTAATTTTGTTCTCCCAGGAGCGTCTGGTAGCGTTATCGAATTTGCTGGCCAATAGGTATATTAAAATATCATCCCAGTGTTTGGTGGGACGTTCCAAAACTTCCAAAGCATTTAAATGTTTTTGTAACCCGTTTAAAAGTTGCCTAAGTCCAGTGTGTGACTCTTGTTGTAATGCCGGTAGGTTAAATAACGATTTGATGTGAAAATTTATTAGAAGTTGCTTGTTTTCAAACCGTTCTTTAATAAGCGACCATGCTACTTCATAATTTGCATCACATATTTGTAACGAGCTGATTGTTTCTGCAGCCTCCCCTTTCAAGGAGAGCTGTAGGTAATGGAATTTTTGGACATTTGCTAGAGCATCGTTTTCATGTATTATGGATGACAAACTGTCACGGAAAAACATCCAGCTTTCCAGGCTCCCGTCATACGAAGGCAAATTCAGGATAGGCAGCTTTACCGAATTTAGAAGGTTGCCCGCCCGAGAACCTGATGTGCTAGCACCGTCTTGATGGTCGACGGGGTTATCAGGAGCTTTAGCATTGAAAAAGTTTGTTACCTCGGCCATTAGCGCATGAAACATATTCTTAAAACCGCATCGTTCTGGGTCATGAATAGTTCTATAATTTTCTTTACACTTACTGTCCAAATTTTCGATGATTTGTTGAGCTTCTTCAAATTGGTCAATCAATTTTTCAGCCCTTACAAGCCTAGCATTTAACTCCGTTAAATCAGGCCGATCTTGTGTTTTAATTGTTTAATGGTGTTAAAGTATGCGCTAAATCTCGTAAGGTAATTTTTGATAGTTGTTCGTTTGTTCTGTTCTGTTTGTAAATGTTCTGTTTCCTTTTTATTTTGTTTTGACATGGTGATAAATGTTTAAATAAGAAGATAAATGTAAAAGGAAAAGTGTAAAATAAAATGTAAAATAAATTATAGTATGTACCTAATGTAGATAATGTCAAAAAATGTAAAAATTGTAAAATGTAAAAATTGTAACATGTAAAAATTATAAAATGTAAAAATACCTACTACCTATAATAATTGATAAAAGAAGAAGAAGCGTGTAAAGAAAAATATAAATGTAGTTAAATGTATTATTGTGTAATGATTCGAGCCCAACGTATTTGTAAAATAAATGTTTAAATAACCCTTAAAAAATGTTTGTAAAGTTTGTAAAATAAATGTTTAAATAACCCTTAAAAAATGTTTGTAAAGTTTGTGAAATCAATGTTTAAATAACCCTTAAAAAATGTTCAAAATTCGAAACTATAAATATTTAAAATGTCAAAGATAAAAATGACACCCCGTCTATGGCATAAAAAAGATAAAAATGCAGTTTGCCCGTGAAGCAATTAAATCTTTTAACATAAACTCAAAAATGTCTTATCGTAAATAAAATACCACGTCTCTGTTATCAGATTTCAGCACTTATAAATCAAGATATTTTAAGTGTAGGTATATGAAAATGTGAACATTGACCTTTTTTAAACTGGGCGTGTCTGTCTGCCTGTCTGCGATCACTAGGACACTGGTAATTAATTATATCCGGCTCGAAGGACCAAAATGTTTGTTTGTACGAAGTTGAAGAAAAAGGTTGATGGGTGGTCGTAAATAACTTCGCACTTAAGTAAATATTTTTGAATTTAAACGTATATTGAGTATAACTTGATATTGTAACAGAAAATGAAAAGTTAATATGTGTGTTGCTTCTCTGAATGTTTTGACTCGAATGGGGTTCTGGAATCTGCCTTTGGTCAACTTCAACCTTCAATCCCCTCTGCTTGAGAGCGTGGGGTAGTAAAAAATGAACCGTATATGTATTAATATTAGCCGCATTGGCGTACTGGTTCGTATTGTCAGATATCAGTATAAATGTGCGTAAACACACTATCTGCGGACTTTGCATACCTATATTACTAATATATACAATCATAAGATACGATTGCAGCAATAAAATTGCTAATAAATAACTTTTCCTTGTATTTTGCTAATTAGCCCAGAGTATAAAGCTTTAACCCAGATTTAGGTACTCACGACAGAATTTTTTGACAAACTTTATTCAGTTTCATTATTCTATTCAACTGTAACTTGCCTGAGTATTTCTTTGAGCTAATTTTGCACAACCCGTGATTTTACCTTTTTTGTCTAAAATACCTCCTGTTGCCCCATAATGCATTTTATTGAAATAATACAGTGACTTGCTCCATTTGACAAGACACGTAAAAGTTCGGTTTCATTGTTTTCACAACCCCCTTGTCTTTTCTTGTTTGATTCTTATACTGTTACATTATTTAGTTGCCACTAATTTTTAGGCGGTCTCTAGACCGCCTAAACATATTTGTGTAACAGGGTCTAAGTAATACAAATGAGTACTAGGCTTTAGTCGAGTCAATGCCTAACCGTACTAGAGTGGTCATAAATCTAACAGCGTTTTAAAAATAGGTATTTGTTCTATGTCCCAATATGTAGTTGGCAAGAAAAAAAAACATTATGTATTATTAATTAGTTTTGTTCGAGTAAGTATATTTTGTTTCGTATTGTTGATTGAACCTATATTATGGGTAATTAACTAAATAATTACATAATATTACATTTTTAAACAGAGTAATAGCAAAAAATAAGTCGTCAACTACTTATCTAAATTATGCAGGTATGTTAAAATAGTCTGTCCCAATTAGTCCAGACTGTATGCTCGCTCTCGTTACGTCAATTATGACGATCCGTTTTTTTTTGCACTAGCTTACTTAAAAAGTGTTCCTTATAATAAATCCACAGGGTACCAGGAGATACCGTGGTCAAAAAATGGTTTAAATATTTTTATCTACTCTATCTCATATTATGTATAAGTTTTTAGTTTTTGAAAACTGTCATTATAGATAGCAGTGCCTGAAGGATTTAAAGTGTGCGTGAAGTAACAATGTATTTTAAATTGTATTTACTTTTTTCTACGGCCGTGCTAAAAGAGCCACTTTCACGCATGCATTTCGTTTCCAAAAGTTGCACTTTCCCGCACGGCGTGCGTGAAAATAAATTTTTCCGCACGGCGTGCGGGAAAGTAAAATACCTTGTAATATGACATTATAATATATTATAATAAATGCAATAAACTAATATTTATATATTATTTACTAATTTATTTCAAATCTATCTTATTGTGTTCATGTTTTAATGAAATTAGCGCGATTATTTCATTCATAGGAGATTCTGACCAATAGAAAGCTACAGAAATCTGAATTAAATCGATAATTTTTGATAATCTCCCATCGTTAAGTATATTACGTCAGATGCCCTTCGTTGCTACGAAAAAATACATTCAGTGACATTAATTAATGACAATTAATGTTTTAAAAATTATAAAAGTGATGAATTCAATCGTCAAATATTTATAAAAACTGTGTATTTAATGGTACTTACATAAATAAATTACAATAAAATTTTGGTTTTGAACAGTTTTATTCATGAAATAATCGCAACAAATTGCACTCGGCCTCTGAAATAGAATTTTTGCTCTCGTGACACTTTGACATAATTTCACTCGCCTTCGGCTCGTGAAATTAAAACTGTCAAAGTGTCACTCAGGAAAAATTCAATAATTTCAGAGCTCTTGTGCAATTACAACTGATAATTCGATGAAATAATCTTATTTTGACATAATATGTAAAAGTCAGATCAGTAGACAATTACAATGGTTTTGAATCGTCGTTATGGAAACCAATATCGTCGTCGTGGTAACCCATTATATTAAAAGTTTGGTTTTGACAACCTTGTCAAAGAATTAATTTGTGTATTTTCATTTCTAAATAAAAAATGATATAACTCTATTTTTTGTGGCTGTTTTCCAAACGTACGGCCCTAGAAAAAATATTGTTTGTAACTCATGCGGAAAGTGTCTTTCCGCATTAGTTAGGAAAATAACTATTTTCTATGGATGCTATACAATGTGCAACTTCTCTCACTACTTACATACATTCAAAACGAACAATTTCTCAGGCAGTGAGAAAAGTCGGACATTGCAATGAGAAATATTTTTTCTCACGGGTTCACCGCCGGTTTACATACATAGGATCTCCATTTCCATGGTAACATGCACAATACAAACACAATTATTTTTGTCAAATAAAATGTGTTCAAACTTGTCAAAACTTATCAAAAATTACCTTTTAAGACTATTCAACTGTGAATTATAATTTTAAATAATACTCTGGGCTAATTAGCAAAATACAAGGAAAAGTTATTTACCAGCAATTTTATTGCTGGAATCGAATCTTATTATGGTATGTATTAATAATATAGGTATGCAAAGTCCGCAGATAGTGTGCTACTTTTTTTATAAACAAAATGGCGCCCGAAAATCGTGTTTTTTTCAATTTTTGCTCTGTAACTCCAAAGATTTTAACTTTACACCAAAAACACTCAAATAAAAATTCACCGCAATTAAATTGTGCATAGAGACGTGTTTTCCCCGATTCACTTCGACGAAAACTTTCCGAGGTAAAAGCGGGATTTTCCAACAAAATCTTTAATTTTCAACTAAAATTTTAGATAAGTAATTGTTAATCAATAATTAAATTACTTGAAAATGTGAAATCACTTTTCCTACAGATTATAATTCCAGAAGCCGGTGGAAATTGAATGAACAGTTTAGCAACAATTAAATTGTTAATTAAAAATTTACGGTCGCTATAATAACGATAACAATTATGATTAATAAGAATAACTATAATTTTTTCATAAAAAGTCACTATACCTATCTTATGTACTTTACAGAATTGAAATTGGACTATTTAAGCGGCCTCAGAAATATTTTAAAATTATAAACAATTTTTTGGCTTATAAACAAATAGAATATCTCGGTAAGTATTAAACTACATTAAGTAGTGAAAACGATATTCGAAAAGCAGCAGCAGGACGCTTCTTTTAAAAGAGAAAACGTTTAACTATGATGAGTGGTTCCTGAGATACAACCGGTCGAATTTGACCGGAATTTACGGCAAAGATATAAATAATAGGATCATAATTTTCAAACCATCACTTTTTATTTTTGTCCTCTTTCTCCACACCAATTTTCGTATCTTTAAAATACTCATAACATATATTATTATAATAAAAACTATCAATAATACGTGCGAAAATTGCCAAAAATAACAAAATTCCAATCAAAAATTAGGATGGAGAAAATATAACCCTCAAAGTTCAAAATCGGTATACGTTAAAAAAATGCATTTTCTCGGCTTCCCATTGAGAAATTTCCTTCATTCTTTTTTTGTTCCCTAATAACTCGAGTAGAGCCATCGAACTAATGCATTATTAAATGTCAAACTTGCTTTTGTTTTTTATAATGGATTAATTTATTTATAAGAACAGAAAACTACATATTTTTTTCAGTTATATTTTTTTTTAGATAAACTTACTACAAGTGTACCTTTTAAAGTTAAAAACATAAATATTCTCATTTGAAAGTTGTATAATTATTTAAACAATTTTTATTAAAAAAAATTAAAATTTTGTGTTATAATAAATAAATTAATTGCTCCATGGAAAGCCGAGAAAATGCACTTTTTTAACGTATACCGATTTTGAACTTTAAGAGTTACATTTTCTCCAACCTAATTTTTGATTGGAATTTTGCTATTTTCGGCAATTTTCACAAGTATTATCGATAGTTTTTATTATAATAATATACGTTATGAGTATTTAAGGATATGAAAATTGGTGGTTTAAAAATTATGATCCTATTGTTTATATCTTTGCCTTAAATTCCGGTCAAATTTGACCTGTTGTATCTCAGGAAGTACTCATTATAATTAAACGTTTTTTCTTTTAAAAGAAGCGTTTTGCCACTGTTTTTCGAATACCGTTTTTACTAATTTAATTTGGTTTAGTATTTCCCGAGATATTCTATTTGTTTATAATCCAAAAAATTCTTTATAATTTTAAAATATTCCTGAGGCCGCTTAAATTGTCCAATTTTAATTCTGTAAAGTACATTAGATAGGTATAGTGTCTTTATATGAAAAATCATAGTTATTCTTATGCATCATAATTATTGTCGTTATTATAGCGAACGTAAATTTTTAATTAATAATTCAATTGTTGCTAAACTGTTAATTCAATTTCCATCTACTTCTGGATATAATCTATACGAAAGGGGCTTTTATATTACCAAGTTATTTAATTATTGATTAACAATTACTTATCTAAAACTTTAGTTGAAAATTAAAGATTTTGTTGGAAATACCCGCTTTTTCCGGGGAAAGTTTTCGTCTGAGTAAATCGGAAAAAACACGTCTCTATGCAGAATTTAATTGCGGTGAATTTTTATTTGAGTATTTTTGGTGTAAAGTTAAAATCTTTGGAGTTATAGAGCAAAAATTGAAAAAACACGATTTTCGAGCGCCATTTTGTTTATAAATAAAGTAGCACACTATCTGCGGACTTTGCATACCTATATTATTAATATATACAATCATAAGATTGGATTCCAGCAATAAAATTGCTGGTAAATAACTTTTCCCAAAAATGGTCTATTCTCCGATAATCAGCCCAGACTATAAATAAAGTATATAAATATGAAGAATATGAAATACCTATGTGTATATATGTATTTTATTTCAATTTAGGCATATAATATACCTAAAAGCACCTAAATTATTTAATTTTGAAATTTGAACTCTTGACAAAAACGCATCCATAGAAAAAGTACAGTGTACAACACGAGAGAAAATGACATATGTCTCTCTCGCTTGATTTGCGCTCGTGAGAAATATGTCTTTTTTCTCTCTTGTTGTACAATATACTATTTCGCACTGTTTTTGGCACACTTTCATATAATCGAATATACTTAACTTTCGCGTTGTCATGGTAGTGACATGTGAGCAATAAATTACAACAAAAGTTTTGACAATTTTGTGGTTTGAAAGAAGTTACAATTTTTAAATATCAAATTTCTAAAAATTGTAGAATAGAAATGAATTCCAGTGACGAAATTTACAGTTTTTTATTTGTTTATCGTAGATAAAATATTGTATGAAACTGTGCGTGAAGTAATTTTACGAACTTACGCGATGTATAGCACATACTTCACGAACTGTTTCATAAATAACTATTTTTAGAGACATTCAAAAATCAATTTTTTTACTTTGGATAAAAAGTTTTTTTTTAGATTATTTGGAACATTCTGGGCAAAAAAAAATTTCTTGTGGTTTTTCTCTAAAATTAATTGTTGTCGAGTTATATGCGATTTAAAATTTGAAAAACGCGAAAATGTCCACTTTCAATGCTTAATAACTTAGCTAACAGTTATAGTCCAGGAACCGAAGCTTTTCACCCCGCAATTTTTACAGAATGGATCGATTTGCTTCAAAATTTGAGAATAAGTAGTGGATGGTCCAAGGATCAAAATCTATATGATGCCGAAAGGCGCTTTTATTATGGGGGTGGTTGCCACCCCATCTCGGGGGTGGAAATTTTTTATTATATTTTGACAACAAAAGTTGATAAAAACATTCATTCTAAGCAAAAAATGTTGTGTACATTTTTTTGATAAAACTAATAGTTTTCGATTTATTCGCTATGGAAAGTGTTAGTTTTATATGGAAAAAATCAATGTTCTTCTATACTATACTCATTGACTATTCACTCAATTTTTGGCGTAGAAAAAAATTTTTTACACCAAGTTCTTAAGAATTAAATAATCTACAATTTCATATTTAAAAATTTTTTCTTATCTTTGATGCCAATCTTTCTATTCTGAAGAAAATGGCATTTTCTAGAAATCTTTAAAAATTCTTTGTTCGCTTTTAACTTAAATTTTTTAGAAACTAATCATTTTAAGCCAGTCAAACTTCTAGAATCTATTAATAATACACAAATAAAGAAGAATGAATAAGTCTAATGACTAAAAACACCGCTAACTTACATTATTATGCTTAAAATTGGATTTATTCTTTTTTTTTCTCAAAAAAATATATTGATTTTTTAACCGTAACTTTTTTATTTTGTATCTTAGAAAGTTTGGTATAAAAGGATTTTGTATGCTTTTACAAGATCTACATGTCTATTGATATTAAATCTTATTAAAATCCTTAGTCACCAAAAGAGGTGACTTTGAAAGGGTTGTCAAAGGTGGTTTTTGCATGCTATTACAAGATTTAATTGTCAATAGCTCACTTAATTTTTGCCACAGAAAAATTTTTTCATACCAAATTCTTGGGATTTAAATTAGCTATAATTTCATATTTAAACATTTTTTCACATCTCTGATGCTAATCTTTCTATTCAGAAGGAAATGCCATTTTTTTCAAACTACAAAAATTCGGTAATCGCTGTTAACTTCATTTTTTTTTAAAACGAATCATTCTAAGTCGTTAAAACTTCTCGAACCTATTAACAATACATAAATAAATAAGACATAAATAAATAAAACAAATAAGGTCAATGACTAGTTTTAATTAGGGTGGTGATTACGGGGTTGCTTCCGACCACTTTTGCGCTGAAAAAAATAGGGACTGACATTCTTTTCATTATAAGTCACCTAATTTTTGAGCTAGAGACTTCTTTTTTATTTCTAGAGATAGATATTTTTAAATTCTTTAAATTAGTTTTAACAAGTTAGTCTTGAAAAATGCATATTTTTCCCGTCTTTTGACTTTGAATCTACAATATTTAGCTTTTCACAAGGGAGAGCTAACATATAATAAACTATATCTTGATTACTGTTGGTCTTAAAGAAAATTAAAAAACATGGTTTTGTTTATTTTTTCAAATAGTACATTTTTGTTAAGTAAGGTTGTTTTGATAAAACGAAAATTTTTGGAGTTATTAGCAGAAAACTGATTAAAAACATTGATTTTTTCGACATAATACTAACACTTTCGATAGCGAATAAATCGAAAACTATTAATTTTATCAAAAAAATATATAGAACATTTTTTGCTTAGAATGAACGTTTTTACCAACTTTTGCGGTCAAAATATAATAAAAAATTTTCACCCCCACAGGGGGTGGCAACCACCCCCATGGTAAAAGCGCCTTTCAGCATCATATAGATTTTGATCCTTGGACTATCCACTACTTATTCTCAAATTTTCAAGCAAATCGATCCATTCTGTAAAAATTGCGAGGTTTTGTCCTATTTCAAGCTTCATTACTTGGACTATTATTTTTATGAAAGTCAAAAGTGACCAAATGAAAGTCTAAAGTCCTCACTACAAGATCCTGAAACAAATTTTTGTCATTATTTTATTACTAAGCTGTTATTTTTAACTATTAACAATGAGTGCTAAGCGATCTCCAGGAGAGGGCAGAATATCGAACGAACTCCTAAAGTGCGGAGGACCAGATCTAACTAAACAACTATTAAAACTGATACAAAAAATAATAGAACAAAACAGAATACCACAAGAATGGAGATCAAGCATCCTAATACCTCTCTTCAAAAAAGGAGACAAATCAGACCCGGAGAATTACAGAGGGCTTAACTTATTAAACACAGCATTAAAGTTAACAACCAGAGTAATAACAAACAAATTGAATGAAATTATAACATTAGCAGAAGAACAACAAGGTTTTAGGTCAGGAAGTTCATGCACTGGCGCTATATTTATAATGAGGAAAGTTCAAGAGAAATCGTTGGAATACAACAAACCGGCATATTTATGTTTCGTGGACCTTAAGAAAACATTTGACAGGGTCACATTAAAGGACGTTATCCATTTGTTATACTCGAGAGAGGTACCTCTGGGAATAATTAAAACGATAGAAAACATCTACCAGAACAACACAATAAAAGTAAAAATTGAAGATGAACTAACTGACCCAATTGAAGCCGGCAATGGGATAAGAGAGGGGATTCCTTGAGTCCTTTATTGTTCAACCTGATCATGGACGAAATAATAAAAAAGTAAGAACTAAAAAAGGATACCAAATGGGAGAAAAACAACTTAAAATAATCTGCTATTCGGACGATGCAATACTAATATCTCAAAGTGAAGATGATTTACAACGTATGCTGCACCAATTCAACATAATCGCCAGAAAACTTAACATTTTAATTTCCTCAAAAAAGACAAAATGCATGGTTATAACAGCAGATCCAATAAGATGTAAATTGTAGCTGGAAGGTCAGATAATAGAACAAGTGATGGAGTTTAAATACCTAGGCATCACACTCTCTAGCTACGGAAGGCTAGAAACGGAAGTGGAAGATCAAGTGAATAGAGCAAACAGAGCCGCAGGTTGCCTGAATGACACAATATGGAGAAATAAAAATATCGGAAAAGAAATGAAAGGAAGAATTTACAAAACAGTCATCAGGCCAATAATGACATACGCGGCAGAAACACGACCCGACACAGAGAGGACAAAAAGATTGCTCGAAACAGCGGTGATGAAAACCCTTCGAAAAATCTATGGCAAGACTCTATGGGACAGAGCTAGAAGTACAGATCTACGACGGAGGTGCAAGGTGGATAACATTCATAACTGGGTAAGAAACAGAAGAATAGAATAGAATGACGACATAGTCGAATGACAACAAATAGGGTAGTCAGGACAGCGAGAGACGGTTCCCCCATAGGAAGACGATCAGTGGGAAGACCACGAAAACGATGGAACGACAACTTACTAGAGGCACATAGAAAAAACAGACAGAGTCATGTTTATACAAAAAGAAAAAGAAGAAGAAGAAGAAGAAGAAGAAGAAGAAGAAGAAGAATGCTAAGCGCGTTTTGAGGCGGCCGTCAATCTGAGTGCATCTCTTTCGCACTCACCATTGACGTCCGCCTAGTACGTGCTTAGCGCTTATTGTTAATAATTAAAAATAACAGCTTAGTAATAAAATCATGACAAATATTTCTACAGAATCTTGTAGAGGGGGATTCAAACATTGATTTGGTCACTTTCTGACTTTCATAGTAATAATTTTTAACCGAGTTATTTAGTTCTTAAGCCTTGTAAATGGCCATTTTCGCGTTTTTCAAATTTTAAATCCCGTATAACTCGACAACAATCAATTTTAGAGAAAAATCACAAGAGATCTTTTTGCTCATGATTACCCAAAGAATAAAAAAAAATGTCCGAATTGGAAAAAGTGATTTTTGGAATTTGTTTAAAAAAATTGTTTAAACAATTTTCCGACCGCGGTACCTACTGGCACCTTGTAGATTTGTTATAAGGACCTATTTTTGAATAAGTTTGTGCAAAAGAATACGAATCAGAAGAATTTATTTAACGGGAGCGAGCATACTGCCTGGACTAAATATATAATTGTTATAGCTCGTAAAAGCAGCTGGTTACAAAACAATGTGAGTAGTTTTTTAACTAAATACTGTATTAATTAGAAATATTTAGAGAACTTGTATTAAATTTTTCAAAGGATTTTAATATGGGTTGTAAAAAATATTATTACGTTTTGTGATTATGTATTATCATTTAAAATATTGCTTATTTTACATTGTTATCATAATTATTAAAAAATAATTATAATTCATACTCAAACATCTGAAATTGTTATGGAGCTAAATAAACATAAAGTATTGAAATGCGTATGCCTCAAATTTGTATATGTGTCATGCGCCGAAACGTACTGAGTGATTTCCGAACGTCATTATGTTATAACTTATGTGAATGTCGTGTTAATGTTCAGTGCTTCAGAATGGTTCTCAGTTTTGCAGAAAAAAAAATGATCGTGGAGTACTATTTTCGGTCATACGGAAAAGGTCACGAAGACGGTCGAAGCTTAAAATCAACAATGGTTTCAGCAGGACGGGGCAACCTGTCACACGGCCATCGATTCTCTTCGAATACTGTGTGATCACTTTGGGAAATCCCCACTCACCAGACCTAACGCCACCTGATGCCTACACATGGGAATGCTGAAGGAGGTCAACCGATCTACCGTCTGACATTCCGGAATTGCGTACTAGAATTAAAGATTTTTTCCAGGCAGAGGGCATCTGTAACATCGGTTTTATCAGAAACGTCGTCATAAATAATGTTTGTTCGGCTATATCATAATGTGTACTAAATATACATGTAACAATAATCATAAACATTTCAATATTCATTTCAGTACTGTTTATTTTGCATCATACTGTATTTTAATTTGTCCCAATATAATTGCCCAAGTAGCAATTTGTCGACGCGACAACGTTGTCTACCGCGTGGCAACGTTTTGTTACAACGTTGTTATTGCCTAGAAGACGACCCAATTCTGCACTAATTTGGTGGACGATTTTTGAGTTGTTTTGACGTTGCCTAGGCAACCTTAAGCGTTGCATAAGACAACTGAAGCGACTATAAAAAGCGCCTGCGTGCAATGGTTGCTCAAATAGTCGGACTGGTTATGTTTTTTTACCTATATAAAAAGTAAACTATTTTGACATCATATTAGGTAGGTATTTAAATTTATATAAATACATAAATAAGGACTTAAACAAAATTACCTGATGTGAAATTTATAAACGCATCTCAGATTACCGTCAAATATGGATATTCTACCTTTAAAAAACACATGCGCTCATTTTTTGTGACCTTTTTAACAAAAAATATGCAAATTTAAAAAATCTAATTTTAATATAAAAGCCAGAATTTATGTTAAAGATGTTTTGTATAAATTTAATGTATTGATGGTGCTTTTAAAGGTATTAGAAAATGTCTGCATTTTTTATATTTTGTGTTTTTATTTTCTTTACATCCCAAAAAAACCAAAATGGTGCATTAAACAATATTACCAATATTACTTAAAATATACCTTATTACCAACCCTAGACGGATGAGACTTCATAAGACAACCGAGAAGTCCAATCGCCGACCAAACACGGCCTGGCCGACTATCCCAACCACTTTATAACGCACCCTCTTATTGGGTGACAGAGGTCATGTGACCACTGCAATGAAGTGCATCATTCTCCTTAACAGCGTTGCCACATTTAGTAGATATCTACTGTTTTGGTATATTTTTGATATTATTTAAAACATTCTAGCAGGCAATGTTTTTTATTAGATGTTTGGTATATTTCAACATTTTGTTATCACTAAAATAAAATTTGCTTTTTAATAGTACTTACCCCATTTCTAAATTAATTTTCAGACATTTTGTTACAATTTCCCAATGTCATTATATACCGAAAATAAGATTCAGGACGTAGATGATGATAATAGATGGACAGAGAAATGAAACTGTTAAATACCAGATCTAAATAAGGAAATCTTCATATAATTGGTTTGGCGAATTTTCAAAATGATTGTAACGTTCGGTTTCATAATCAGTTAAAGTGGAATTTAAATTTTAAGTAAGTTGGTATGGTTCTTTTCATGAGGATTTTTCAGTGCGTCACAAATGATAGAAAAAAAGGTAAGTCCGTGATAATATACATTTATAACATTATGACAATTTAGTTAAATCTGACAGTTGTCAAATTTTATTTGCAATTGAGCATAAAAAAAAATCAATTTTCTTTATTGCATTTACAAAATATTATTTTCTTTTATTTGTATAGTCTTATAAATTGTACAGATTATATTCGTAGATATATTATATAATTAGTAAATAAATTTTTTTCTATTATAGCGTCATCTATCGACAACTAGAATAATCACCGAACTAGAATAATTACCAAAGTAATCACCGACGTGCCTTTTTTTCTGTCATATACAATTTAATGCGTTAGAAAGAAATCGAAAAACTGTGACGCACTGAAAAATGCTCATGAGAAAAAGCATATCTACCTTTATCACAATTATTTATATATGGGTAAATGTCAACTTTAAAGTGAACTTTAGTTAATGTTCACTTTAAGTTGATTATGAAACCGGGCGGCAAGTGGCCGATTTTGACAGGTAACCGTTAACACAGGTTTTACTGTATTTACAGGGCCTAAAAAGAATCTACTGATTTCTATTGATTTCTTTAAAGCAAAACTACTATCCGTTGCAAGATAATTCGGATGGAATTCAGACAAAATATGTACAAAAAGTACATATTTTGTCGGAATTCCAGCCGAATTATCTTGCAACGGATAGTACTGAAAGAGTAAGAACTGGCCTGGCAACCCTGTCTACCAAAGTTGATACAAAGATTTAAGCTTATCAAATCTACTGATAAAACAATGGACAATGGAGAGACTAGCTAATAAAAAACAAATAAACAGGTTGTTAAATAAATCGACAATTTCCAGCAAAATAAAATATAAAATAATAAGAAGTTGCCGCAAACGTGTCACATATCTAGAACTATACGTAAAGGCCCTGGGGTCGTGAGAGACAACTACCTAGTCGGCCAGAAAACTCATGAGCGTAAATTAGTTTAGCATTATAACGTTTTTAAGTCGTTGCGATTGTTGAAAAACTTAACTGTGATATGTAGTTGTCACAATAGTTATAACTTAGTTGCCCATATAACTAAAGGTATTACTTAACGTTGTAACATCGTAATGTCAGTCGGGGTAGGGGTCGTTGGCCGAAACAACTGAAAGTCCACTGTGGCAACGTTATATACAGTGCATTTGTTTGTGCTGACAACCAATGCGTCGAAAAATTGCTACTTGGGTGTTGTAGTTGTTGTTAGGGCTCGTATATACAGTGAGGACTTTTAGGTTAAAATAAATTCATTTTCTCGAAAATGGGCGATTTTGGCGATAAATTCCTAACAGTTCGATTTTAATTTTTAAATTATGATTTTTTTGGCATAATAATATAATACTATTGACGTCATCCACCTGGACGTAATGGCGTAATCAATGACTTTTTAAATGAGAGTAAGGGTCATGTGATAGCTCATTTTAAAGGTCATTTAATTATCTATGTAGTTATGTAAACGTTAACGTAATTATTTATACAAAGTGTCAAAAAAACATTTTTTTGAATTAAATTAATTGAGACAAAGCGAAGAATGTATGTAATTCATTTAATTTAAAATACCTTTTAGTGCTGTCAGAAAACAGAAAGAAACATTTATTTGAGAAATAAATATTGTTTTTTTGCTTAAATTTAATGTTAAAGCTGCCACCTACCTGTCTCTTAGCAGATTAAAAATTAAATTTAAGCGAAAAGCAATGGTTATTTATGAACTAAACATATTTAACTATTTTCTGACAGCAGTAAAATGTATTTTGAATTAAATAAGCTGCTTACATTCTTCTTAATGTGCCAATTATTTTTTTCGAAAAAAGTTTTTTTGAACAGTTTGTATAAATAATTCTTAATTTTTATATCACTGAATAGAGAATTGAATACCCTTTCAAATGAGCTACGCTACCACACGACTCCTATTCTTACTTAAAAAATCATCGATTACGTCATCACGCCCAATTTGATGACGTCACTAGTATGATATACATCCCAAAAAATTCATAATTCAAAAATAAAAATCGATCTGTTTCGGGATTTATCTCCAAACTCGCCCATTCTGGAGAAAATGAATTTATTCCAACCTAAACCTCCTCACCTATATAGAAATAATATTCGTTAATAATTGCTATGTTGACAAACAAACAAACTTAATATTGACAATGTCAAGCCATAACGTCATGTCATTCGCTAGAGTGACTAGACGACTAGACTGTTACCAAACCGCATATTTATGTGATTGCATTGCATTATCCTCCATATCAATTGCAAAATTCTCTTCGATGCGTCTATACTTTAATTAAAAGTACTGCTGGGAATACTATAAAGGGCTGGGTTTAGAGGGCTGGAATAAAATCAAAATTTTCTAAATTGTTTAAATTGATTTAATTTAGAGTAACGATAAGGATAGCAGCTTTGAAGAGGTGTTTCTTCATATTATATAGAATGTTAATGAAGCGGCTGCTGAGAAGATATAAAATATAAGGTTCTCAAAGTTGTTATAAGACCTCTATATGAGGGGGAAACGACTCTTTTCAGAAAGAGTAAAAGATGACACTACGTAAACGATAGAGGATAATTGTAAAAAAGGTCTACAGATCTATTGTTTCCCAAAGGGTGTAGCGTAGAGATAGTAACAATGAAGTAGCTGTTGAAACTCTACTGAGGAATCCCAGATGACGAAATACATTGATGGAGAATGGTTTATGGTACACTACCACCTCATAAACAATAATCGCAAAACAAAAACTTTAACAATAAATTAATAACACTGGGTTCTTGTTAATTTTGCCTGGTCCAAACTAATTTCTATTTAAAAATGTATACCATTTTTATTCAGTTGCAATGCGAAGGCAAAACTGTCTTATTTTTCACCTAGAACAGGGAGCGCAAACCAGAACTCTGAATCGATGATTTCCGACTCTTTTTGGAGTCATCGTCGGAGAGGCGTAGGCTTGCTGCTCTCTGCTCGAAGTGACAAAACCACGAAAGCTTATCCCCGCATTGCAACTGACGTTAATGGAGTAAGTGACTAGCGTCATCTGGCCACTGAAAGGCAAAGTTTTCAACCTAATATAAATATTAATAATATTGAAAAATATTAATAAAAGATTTTTAATTGATATTTTATTGGTCAATTTCCCTGGTAACACATCCATGGTTTCTAAAAATTGCAAGCCAGATGGATGCTGCAGTGAAGATAAGACGGAATTCTAAAAAGTTGCGATTCACAACCCCGTCTATAGCTTGGTAAAGTTCCAACGGAAAAATGGACCTAGTTACTTTATAGGAGTAATACTTATAAAATAAAAATATATACCATTTTTATTCAGTTGCAATGCGAAGGCAAAACTGTCATATTTTTCACTTAGAACAGGGAGCGCAAACCAGCACTCTGAATCGACGATTTTCGAATCTTTTGGAGTCATCATCGGAGAGGCGTAGGCATGCTGCTCTCTGCTCGAAGTGACAAAACAACGAAGGCTTATCCTCGCATTGCAAATGACGTTAATGGAGTAGGTGACTAGCGTCATCTGGCCACTGAAAGGCAAAGTTCTATTATTTAGTTATTCTATAATAATATAGTTTATAGAATAATTTCTATTTATTTATTTATGTTCGAACAATTATCAAAAAAACTGGTTTCATTTGCCATTTTAAAGCGGGGCATTCACGTTCCGATTTGAGGTCCAACTAGTGGTAAAACTTTCGCAGTTGGATCTCAAATCGGACCGTGAATGGGCTGGCTCGATTAGTGGTAGGTACATCTAGTGGTACGAGTCAGATCATTTAGAAGGACCACTCGAAGCTCGAACTTCCGACTGACGACGAAGTGTGAGCGTGAATGGTGTAGTTGGATGTTGGATAAACGAAATTTACCAATCTTGTGGAATTTTGTAAGTTTTGTATAATATATTTATTATTAAAGATTTTTGCAAAAAGATCTAAGTTGTCTTCTTCTAATAAACATTAACAGAAAGAGAACCTTAACAAATAGGCGAGGTGTTAAAACAAACAATTCAAATAAAAGTAGATAAATATAAGTATCGATATAATTTTTAATAATTTTTAAAATAAAATAAATACTTTTGACAAGCTGGACCATAAAACAATAAGTTCTATATGTGAGACTTAAAACATGACCAAACAAGACGAAATTAAACTAGATGTATGAGAAAGAAAGCTATTCAAAGCTCTTGGTGGCATGAAAATGGCACGGGGAATGAGGAGAAGAATGAATAAAAAAAATAATGGACTCAAAAAGTACACTAAAGATATGAGCAAAAAATGGCTTAAAAAAATTAATCAAAAGAGTGTTATTTGAGGGAGAAAACAGAAAAAATAGTCTTATTATTTGTGGAAGGAAACCAAAGGGATGATTAAGAAAAATAATGGTAGGATTCGTATCAGCTAAAAATCGATATTGAAGATATGGGACCGGTGAATTAGAGAGAATGATAACAAGGAACGGAAGAAATGCCAACATGTTTTATATAAACTCTTTTAATATAATGTGATGACACAATATTATGAACTGCACTATTTAATGTGGCTAAACTAGAATGTTCATTAAAACTACTTTATGTTTGACATAGTCAACTACTTTATGATGACCATTTCCAAACATTGTCCTTAAAATACAAATTACTGTTTTGTTACTTCAACAATATTGAACAACTTGATAAATAGCCCTGCAGGTTTCTGGTATCACCTTTCCCAGTAGTTGTGGATATATTTCAGCTAATACTTATATGTATGTATATTTTTTGGCAGAGCGATGTGTACACCACCGTGAAAACAGACAAAGACTGAAATTGGAGCGCTAGTAAGATAATAAGTTTAAGCGTGAATGGAGCCGAATATCCAACTAGTAGTCCTACTAAGTGGGAACTCAAATCGGAACGTGAATGCCCTGCCTTACACTTATAATAATGTATTTATATTTCGTATTAGTCTAAGAGCTAGTGAACCCTCCGACTAACGGTCGTCCTGTAAGGCTAGAAATTTTTCTAGTGATAATTAATAGCACATCAAGGCTAAAAACCATGACCTGGCAGGCCTCAGCGGTGCACGTGTATCTACCAGGTGAATCGAAAAGTGCAAATTTAAGGGGTAAAATAAAGTTTCTCCTGTAAGGTTTAAATTTAAGTATGTGTTTGAGTAAGTTATTTAGAAGAAATGTGTACAATGGCAGGCGATTCTGAAGAGCATAAGACCTTGCCAGGCGAGGGAAAAGATTAGGGGTTCTCCTAAAATTATTTTTTTTTGCATCCAACAAATTTTTTTTTAGGTTTTTTTAATAATTCCAAACAGAAAAGGTCTTTAGTGATTTTTCTCTTAATTTAATAGTTTTTGTTATATAAGCGATTGAAAATTTTGAAAATTGCGGAATCGGCCATTTTTAACCCTAAATCGGACATTTATCTAAAAATTTCAAAGTTGCCAAGGTAGATAGATATTCTTTAAACATTGGTTGATGAAATCCAAAAGAGTTTTTTTTAATACAATATCGGAAACGCCTTTGTGTTTTAATTGCTAATCAAGCGGGCGCGACACTGTGGTATAAGTGAGGACGTTTGAGTTGGCATAAATTCATTATCTCGAGAATGGGCAAATTTCGAGAGAAATCCTCAGACAGGTCGATTTTTATTTTTAAATTAGGACTTTTTGGCATATATGTAATACTAGTGACGTCATCCATCTGAGCGTGATGACTTAATCCATGATTTTTTTAAATGAGAGTAGGGGTTGTGTGACAGCTCATTTGAAAGGTTGTTTAAATCTCTATTCACTAATATAAACATTAACATAATTATTTATACAGGGTGTCCAAAAATTTTTTTTTTATTAAATTAACTTTGATTAAATTTGACAAATAGAAGAAAAATTTTTTTTTACACCTTGTATAAATAATTATGCTAATGACTAAGTTTTCACTCTAATGGCATATAACATATCCCACCAGAATGAAAACAATGGGAACCTTCTCTGGTTACACCTCCGAGGCTTCTACAATTTGCAAGCCATACGGATGCTGAGACTAAGGAAGATGAGGGAATTCTACAATTTACAATTCACGTCACATCTGCTCAGCGCGGTAAAGTTCCAACGAGATTGGTTCCCTTCATACTCCACACAGAGTAAATGTAAATAAAAAAATGAATAACCATTTTCAATTTCGTTGCAAAACGAAAATACAGCCGAACCATATTCCAGTCCAATCAGAGAGTGCTGCAAGCACCTCTACCGGTTTCGAAACTTATTAGTCTCTCATCAGGAGGCACATATGCTGCTCTCCCTGATCCAACCAAAACAAGCCCCAGCGTGCAGTCCAGAATTGCAACGAACGAAATGGCATAGATGCCCTAGCGGCAACTGCTAGCAAAAGACTAAGTTTTCACTCTAATGGCATATAACATATCCCACCAGAATGAAAACAATGGGAACCTTCTCTGGTTACACCTCCGAGGCTTCTACAATTTGCAAGCCATACGGATGCTGAGACTAAGGAAGATGAGGGAATTCTACAATTTACAATTCACGTCACATCTGCTCAGCGCGGTAAAGTTCCAACGAGATTGGTTCCCTTCATACTCCACACATTTTTTTTTTTTTTTTTTAATTATGCTAATGTTTATACTACTGAATAGAGAATTAAATAACCTTTCAAATGAGCTATCACGCAACCCCTACTCTTATTAAAAAAAATCATCGATTACGTCATCACGCCCAGATGGATGACGTCACTATTATTATAAATATATATGCCAAAAAGTCCTAATTCAAAAATAAAAATCGACCTATCTGAGGATTTCTCTTGAAATTTGCCCATTCTCGAGATAATGAATTTATGCAAACTCAAACGTCCTCACTTATACTACAGTGACGCGCCCGCTTGATTAGCAATTAAAAAAACAAAGGGGTTTTCGATATTTTATTACAAATAACTCTTCGGGATTTCATCAAGCAATGTTTAAAGAATATCTGCGTACCTTGGCAACATTGAAATTTTTAGATAAATGTCCGGTTTAGGGTTAAAAATGGCCGATTTCGCAATTTTCAAAGTTTTCAATCGCTTATATAACAAAAACTATTAACTTAAGAGAAAAATCGCTAAAGACGTTTTCTATTGGAATGTATCAAAAAACCTAAAAAAATTTTTTCGATGCAAAAAGAATAATTTTAGGAAACACCCCTAATCTTTCCCCTCGCCGGGCAAGGTCTTATGCTCTTCAGAATCGCCTGTCATTGTACACATTTCTTCTAAATGACTTACTCAAACACATACTTAAATTTAAACCTTACAGGAGAAAGTTTATTTTATCCCCTAAATTTGCACTTTTCAATTCACCTGGTAGATACACGTGCACCGCTGAGGCCTGCCAGGTCATGGTTTTTAGCCTTGGTGTGCTATAAATTATCACTAGAAAAATGTCTAGCCTTACAGGACGACCGTTAGTCGGAGGGTTCACTAGCTCTTAGACTATATAAATATTCGGTCAAAAGACTGACGAAAAAAGTATTTTAATAAGTCGATTTTAAAACGGTAATAATAATTATATTTAATTCTTAATAAAATTAAATTGATGATTTCATAAAAACAGAAGCTTTTGAAGGTCGCTGATTTTAATTTGTAATATAAAAGCGTATTTCGTAAAAACGTAAATATATTTAGTAAGCCACTGGGAATAAAAAGTTATTTTAGAAAGAAGAAAACTCAGACAAATAATTGGCTTATTCGAGTTTGTCGGAAAAAATAATTAAGTATCTTGAAATTACACGAAGTTTTTAATTGGGATTTTAATATTACAGTGCGTAGGTATATTAGTATTTTTACTACAAAAGCGATATTACGTAGGTCAAAATTTTTGACGTAAGAGAACTGTCAAACATTAGAATGTGACTTTTCATTATTGCCCACGGTTATTAGACTTTATTACGGTTGTCTTGTCCGACGGTGGTGGGGAGACTTATATTTTTGACTTTACGTCACAAGAGTTTACATTCCCATATTTTTAAATGATTTTTAGTCCAGAAAGCCACTGCGCATCCGCTAGGAAAAATATTCTAATTCGGATTTTTTGCACAATCTTACTCAAAAAGGACCCCTTTTAACAAATTTGCATGTTGCCAGGACCAAAAGGTGGTCAAAACTTTTTTAAACGTTTTTTTTTTTGTTTTTTTCCTAAAATTATTTTTTTGCATGCAACAAAGTTTTTTAGGTTTTTTGGATCATTCCAAACAGAAAAGGTCTTTAGTGACTTTTCTCTAAAGTTGATAGTTTTTGACATATAAGCGATTAAAAATTGAAAAATTGCGAAATCGGCCATTTTTAACCTTCAAAAACTATGTGAAAAACTTACAATTTGAATGTTGCCAAGGTAGGCAGATATTCTTTAAACATCGATTGATAAAATCTTGGAAAGTTTTTTGCAAGACAGTATTCAAAACTCATTTGTTTTTTAATTTCTAATCCCGCGTGCGCGACACCGTTGCGTGTGTATACAGTATAGTGCAAATGAAAGGAATAAATTCGTTATTTCGTAAACCGGCGACTTTAAGGAAAAAACCCGAAACAGGTCGATTTTTATTTTGAAGTTACGACATTGTGGCATATATGGTATAATAGTGACGTCATCCGTCTGGCCGTGATGACGTAATCGATGATTTTTTTAAATGAGAATAGGGGTCGTGTGCTAGCTCATTTGAAAGGTTCTTTAATTCTCTATTCAGGAATATAAACATTTACATAATTATTTATAAAGGGTGTCCAAAAAATTTTTATGAAATTAAATTATTTGACAAAAAAAGAAGTAGAAGGACACCCTGTACAAATAATTATATAAATGTTTATATTACTAAATAGAAAATTGAAGACCATTTCAAATGAGCTAGCACACGACCCCTATTCTCATTTAAAAAAATCATCGATTACGTCATCACGCCCAGATGGATGACGTCACTAGTATACCATATATGCCACAATATCATAACTTAAAAATAAAAATCGACCTCTTCCGAAATTTTTCCTCAAAGTCGCCGGTTTACGAAATAACGAATTTATTCCTTTCATTTGCACCATACTGTCGGTGGAAAATAGTGTCGCGCACGCTTGATTAGCAATTAAAAAACAAAGGAGTTTTGAATATTTTATTGCAAAAAACTCTTCGGGATTTCATCAATCGATGTTTAAAGAGTATCGATCTGCTTTGGTAACATTTAAATTTTCAGTTTTTCACATAGATTTTGAGGGTTAAAAATGGCCAATTTCGCAATTTTTCAATTTTTAATCGCGTTTATGTCAAAAACTATCATTTCTAGAGAAAATTAACTAAAGACCTTTTCTGTTTGGAATAGTCCAAAAAACCTAGAAAAACTTTATTCCATGCAAAAATAATAATTTTAGGAAAAAAACAAAAAAAAACGTTTAGAAAATTTTTGACCACCTTTTGGTCCTGGCAACATGCAAATTTGTTAAAAGGAGTCCTTTTTGAGTAAGATTGTGCAAAAAATCCAAATTAGAATATTTTTCCTAGCGGATGCGCAGTGGCTTTCTGGACTATTTCGATCATAGACAAATAGTACACATTTTATCTTATACCGGGTGGTGAATCGTAAAAAGGGCCATAGGAAACTCAATGTAAAATTCTGAATTGTTGAATTCCTGCTTCCCTAATTATTTTACATCAAAAGTCATGAGAGGATACTTGTAGAGAATTAAAATCTGTATTAAAATCAAAAGTTAAAATTGTTCTACGATTTAAATGCATTCCAAAATTTTGAAAAATATGATACATTTGCCACAATAGGTATGCGTGTAAAAGTAAGGCCACACGTTACTATTTAACTGACAGTGCTCACACCATTGAATGAATAAAAAAATCTTTATTATTAATCCTTTCTCCGCAACTGAGGGTAACTTATCAACTGTATTGTTTTTAAACAATAGATGATAAAATAAAAATATTGACAGTTCAAAAATGTGAACATTATTGCATTGTGTGTGGCCTAAGTTTCGGCTGAAAACTAAAATGTATTACATTTTTACAAAATTTTGGAATATGTTTAATTACGTAGACCAATTTTAACAGTTATTTCCAATACAGATTTCAATCCTCTTCAAATAGTTTCTAATGTCTTTTGATGTAAAATAATTATTAGGGAAGCTGGAATTCAACAGTTCAGAATTTTACATTGAGTTAATGCAAAACTTTGACGCATGTCAAAATTCTCAATGTGTTTTAATTGTATTCATTTTTTTCGAATCCTGAGAAAACTAATAAATATTTTTGAAAAATTTAAACTCAGAATGAAAGACTACATTATTACCGAGGGCTGAAAGTCCCTGAAAACTTCTATAATGTTTATTTTAATAAGTTACAGGGCTGAAAATAAAAGAGAAGTGTGATATTTAATTTCAAATATTTCATTCAATAGAATCTGCTTGTTTATTCTAAGGGGCTTTCCGCCCTCAGTAATAATGTAATCTTGCATCCTGCGTTTAAATTTTTCTAAAATATTTGGTTTTCTCAGGATTCGAAAAAAATCATATTACGATTCAAATGACAGTAAACTCTCGTGACGTAATCTCACCCTTAATGTTCATTGGTTAGTCGATTTAGGCAACCGTAGTAATGTCTAAGAACCGTGATTATTGCCATGTTTATTATAAACATGGCAATAATGAAAAGTCACATTCTAATGTTTTGACAGTTCTCTTACGTCAAAAATGTTGACCTACGTAATATCGCTTTTGTAGTAAAAATACTATATATCGTTAGCGCTCAATATAAAGTCAACATAAAAACCATAAGAAAATATTGGAAGAGAACGTCAAATTTTAGGATTATTTTGTACGAATCCACTTACTTCTCTGCTATATACGTGATCATTTTTCCAAAGTCGAGATAGAAGTGAGTCATCATAAAACGAAGGTTTAGTAATTTATTAAAAAAATCCTTTATAAGAGGTGTATTTATTAAAAAGATCCTTTCGGGCAACATCACAGAACCTTTTCGGAATAACAATTTCGTTATCAGTGCTGCTTACAAGTGATACATGGTTTAGTCACTAAAGATATCTGGATTGAAAACTCTGTAAAAGGTGTAAAGTTATTATAGTGTTACATTGTTGTAGATAATGAATATTGATATTATGTAATGTTTGAACTTTTACTTGATTTTACATCATGGCAACGCAGTACCTGCTCGCAACTATGTGGCTGGCCCTGAGAGAAACCTCTCGAAATGGACGCTAGAGAGCAACTAGATAGCAAGAGTTCATTTAGAAAAATTTAGAGAGGCTTTCATTAATGAATTTTTTAAAAATTATTGTGATTTATGGTATTTAGTCCACACGAAAAACACTTTATTTCAGTATATTATCATTTTTGACTATTTTAAATCTACGAAATTTCCTTCAATATCCACAAGGAAATGAATTTCCTGTATTCGGCTGTATTCGTCTACAGTACATCGTCTTAACTGGTTCGTTTGAGCAAGTCTACCACTTTCTGAAAAATTTCAGAGCGCAGGTTCGACGCGTTTCCGCGTCCTGCGTCATTAACATATTTACGTTGTCGGACTAACGAAACGCGGCTGTAAATTTGTCGGACAAGAGATCGACAATTTTAATTAATTAAATATAAGTACCTTAAATTTATAGGGGAAGCAATTTATAAAAAAAATTGTAAAAACACCTATTTATAATGTAATTCAATTCTTTTACCTGAACGAAAGTCTCGGTCATCAAAATTCTTAAGCCTATTTTCCATTTGTTGATATATTTGATATAAAATCTGATAGTATTATAGACTATAATAGTCGGCGGTAGCACCATTGGACATCTCCAACATTATCAGTGCGTATGAGTTTCCTTTTAGGCTCAAAACTTCTTGCCATCATATTATTCCAACATTTTTCAAAGGCATCTCTCACTTTTTGTTAATAACATCTTTAAATTCGTTTTTTTTTTTTTCACAGAAATCAATCTCGTTTCTCTTACATTGCAATACATTAAATAAATTATCTGAAAATGTAAATATTTCTGAAAAAAGCAATGTTAAAATGCTCCAAAAATCCTCTCGAGCTATTTATGGTTTCTGTATCCCACTTTTCATATTTTCGCCATACTCCAAAACCCTAATACATATATTTATATAAATATTTAGTATTTATAATATAAATAATTCTATTATATTTATTTATATAAATAATTAAATAAAACCAATCTTCATAATTCCACAAAATCAGTCGATGATGCCCGTCATTGTCAAATGCTGGTAAATCCCATTTAAATTCACGAATACAGCTCCTTGTATGCATTGCTTATAAGCGATAGATATGCCCGAAATTTGAACTCACCACTCTGCGTGTAACCCCGATGATTTTTACACAGGCTGAGGAGAATCAAATTTGAAATCAGATTATGTGCCGACATGACTCCGAATTCCAACGAAATACGATCATGGCCTATGGGTCCGCGTACGGAACGAAAGCTAAAAATGCAGCATGCAGCGGGGGTTACGAGTATTTCGTTGCTTTGTTATTTACTGTATGACATAAATAGAGTAAAATACGTTTGTCTTCTCTTATTACTTACTGCTTGTATTACATAATTAAATATTCTCGTATGCAACTTAAAATCCTGCTTCTGCTTATGTGTTTGTTCATTTTTTTTTGAATAACCTCAGTTACTCAGTTGGTACGGTATTACCTACGGAAACCAAGGGAAGCAATGCTTCCCTTACTTCTATGGACCGCACGCTCCTGGTTTTGTAATAACCAAATCGTAGAGTCCGACACCCGCAAGATGTCACTCTAGCGCGGTAGTATTGTTATTACAAAACTCTTAGTTTTCAATTTAAAGTACTTATATTTAATTAATAAAGATTGTCGATCTCCTGTTTGACAAATTTATCCGACAACGTAAATACGTTAATGACGCGGGACGCGGAAAAGCGTCCAACCTGCACTTTAAAATTTTTCAGAAAGTGGTAGACTCGCTCAAACGAAGCAGTTGAGACCATTTTTAAGACTTTTGTACTGTAGACTAATACAGCCGAATACGGGAAATTCATTTTATTGTAGATATTGAAGAAAATTTCGTAGATTTAAAATAATCAAAAATGATAATATACTGAAAACTAATTTATTCCTCTATTTTTCGTGTTATTTCCCTAACATACAAAATAATTTAATATGTATATTCAGTAATTGAATTAATAACCAGTACAATTAAACCAGAGATCTCGAAAACTAATTTTCTCTCCCCAATTTTAGATGAAATATCTGATGTTGTTTTGACATCGCAGCTGTCGTCAACTTTCCGACATGTAGGTAAGTGAAAATTTAACAAAGGTTTGATTATGAATTTCAGAAATGTCAGCTTCGAAACATATTTACTTTTGCAACACATATTAAAAATATTCAGGGAGTTTCCAGATCTTACTGAACGAAAGAACTAGTAATCCAAGTTTGGTTTACAGACTACAGATCTGGCGTATTGCCCATTATTAACTAATTATTACAACATTAATTTTTTCTTCTTCTACGTATAAAATTTTATTTTATATTTCAGTATTTTCTTATGTGGATGGATATGTTTTAACCAAAGTAGCATACTCGGCGCGTGTTAGATTCAGAGTAGCGGAATACATCCGAGTCCATTTTCCGCTGGGTAGGGAGATCCTGCAAAAGGATGCCTTTCTGTTACATTGCCTACCAACTAAAACTACCCACGTTCGGATTTCCACCACTATTAGACCTGGATCCCGTGTACCAAAAAAAGTTGATTAATAGCAAACTGAAAATTTGTTAGCTTACCGGTGTCTAGTCGGACAAACTTTAATGTACGGGAACACTGGAACAGGGGAAGTTATAATTGTGGAACAGTTTAAAAATTTGGATCGTCAGATTACGAAAACGTTCCATGTATTTTGTCGGACAAAACTTCCAATTAATTTGTTGCCATTTCATTAAACTCTCGTGCAAAAATCAGACTGGTGTGTTTATCACCAACTGAGCATTTTAATGAGTGGAACACGAAGAACATATTTATCAAATGACAAGAATCATGTTGGTTAGTAATAGCAGTCTGATTTTTGCATGAGAGTGTAATGAAAGAGTAACAAATCAATTGGATGTTCTGTCCGACAAAATACATGGAACGTTTTCGTAATCTGACGTTCCAAATTTTTAAACTGTTTCAAAATTAAAACTTCCTCTGTTGCAGTGTTCCCATACATCGAAGTTTGTCCGACTAGACACCGATAAGCTATTAACAAATTTTCAGCTTGCTATTAATCAACTTTTTTTGGTACGCGGGATCCAGGTCTATATGGTTTCCCTTTCGACTTTTACTAAAGATCTTATTTCAATCTGCTAGTTTAATTAACCGTTAACCACTGACTTGCGGTATGTCATACCTTGCCGAAAATACATTGCGTTGTTACACGTGTTTTACAAAAGATTTCTCGAACACCATATGTGTACCTTCTATTGGTGTGTAATTGTACCTGCTCTCACCTGCTGCAGTTTTAGTATGGTTTAGTATTTGAGCTACGTTGACGTAAAGTTTTCTTACGGTATCACGTACCGCATGCCAGTGTTTATGTTTCTTTAGGTATAAGCAATCCAGTGTTTTCTTCCGCTATTAGTATGGCAGCAAGTTCATCCAGTGGTGCTACCTTCAAGTGGAAAGCACTATTTTACTATTTTTGAGTTACCAAGTTTTTTTATAATTCAGCTTATAAAGGATTTTGTAAGAGCCTCCACCTTTTTTTAGTATTATGCATGCCTTCATAATTGTCCTAAAAAAATAAAGTTTATTTGATTTGGAGCAGTATATTATTCTACAGCACTGTAAATAATAATTTCGTAGTTGATGTAAAAAACAAATATAGTGATATAAGAAAAATTCATATTGAAAACAAAGGAGAATAGGCAACGGTATGACATACCGCATGTGAGAGCCTGCGTCCTGAAACATTCACGTCAGTGGTTAGGGGTTAAACGAGATAATAATGTTCGTAACTATGTTCAATTTTTTAGCCAAGTCTACAATTGCATATCCCAGAAAACGGCAGTTCTCGTCAGTGGCGCACAACCCCACTATATGCGATGCTAACACGAAATTGTCGATTTTATAAATCTGAGTAAATTGAATATTGGGCCAGATTCTATCTTAAAGTTTAGGAAAATACTTGCCTATCCATATGTCAACCATTCATTTTGGCCCAAGGGTGTGGATTTTTCGGCCCTCCCCACTTAGGGTCTGTTTTTCGTTCTTGTCCCCAAAACTCTTAAAAATTTCGAAAATTTAAGTCCCATCTCTAGAGCTTCTAATAGTATTGATACTTACCTTTATCTATATATATATATATATATATATATATATATATATATATATATATATATATATATATATATATATATATATAAATTCTATAACAATTTCTATATAAGGGGGAAATGTTTGTATGTATGTATAAAATTTACACCGATCTGATTTTTTTCTGTTTCAAGAGATGGTCAGGGCCGATTCAGAAGCGGTGTAGTTTGTGACTTTTGACCACCCATAAGCCAGCTATAGGACTGGGTAGGTATAAAACGGAATATTTTTTTAGTGGTATATATCTAGGTTCAAGGGGAGACAGGAAAACCAAATCAATAGCGTTGAGTTCAGCTTTCAGATGGTGCCTAAGTGGTGTGGATGAGACATACACGCGGCTCAGTAGAGCCGAAAAACGGAAAAGCCAAACTTTGAAAATTTTGGTTTTTCGACAATTACTCAAAATTTCAACCCACGAATTGCGCCAATAGCTGAGCGTTTGTAGGAGGACTCTAAACGCGTCCAACGGTGTATACCTCATATTTGGTAAAAATCGAATGTTTAAATTATAGGCTTCATAAATATGATCAAATCAATTTCCTATGGGAAAAACGGTTTTTCAAGTTCAATAATTATTGCAGACCTAAGTGGAAGAAGGGGATATATCACATTTTCTAAAATTTTGAGTTTCCTAGTGAATGAAGCCCCTATACTGTACCTCTAAAAAGCTTAATAATAAATATTCTAGTAGATGAAGGTGGTATGTAACATGTAAAAGACGACTCTTGAATGTAAGAAGGAGGTATGAAACATTTGTTGTTTTTTTCAGGTTTAAATTGTTTTTAACTCGAAAACGATTTTCTTTAGAGAAAAATTACAAAAGTCCATTTTTGTTTCCAATGATCAAACGAACCTAAAATATTGTCTACCGAGCCGACAAAATTGATTTTTGTAATTTGTTTATTTTTATAATAAATGTAACAATTACTTCGAAATTATGGCATTTAGGTATAGGGAATATGACACAAAAAATAATCAGCATTTCTTAAGAATTTGAAAACGCAAAAAATATATAGGGTGTTCCATTTGAAATAAGAAAGTTCATTAGATTTCCACAAAAACGGAAGATCTGAAAACCATGTAATTACATACTACTATAATATCGTCCGCATTAGAAAACCCCTACACAGCAAAATCCATAAAAAATCGTCCAAGCCGTTTCCGAGATAATTGACGCTTTCCATACATAAAACTCACTCTGTATAATATACTCACTCCATTTAATAATACAAGGCAAGGTAGACGGAAGAACAAGGGGCAGGTCGAAGAAGATCGTCATGGCTTAGAAATATTTGAGAATGGTTTAACAGATCCTCTGCATCCCTTTCCCATAGCCAATTTGATAGCCAAAGCTCGATAATCGAGCACGGCACATCAAGAAGAAGATTATTTTGTATTCAATTAGATAAATTTCTGTTAAACTGATTATAGAATATTATTTCATGCAACATACCCTCTTCAAACATTCAGATAAAGGATAGTTATACAAACTAAAATTAATGGAAAAAGGCGGTATGTACAGTTTTTATTTATTTTTAGAAAAAATACTAAAAATAAAAACAAAATATCAACATTATATGTAAAGGAATGCTTATAGCAATACAAATAAAGCCAAATAACAAAGACGATATTTTTACCATAAAAGTAGAGGAATAAAAACTTTAACTGCCCATATCTTAAAAGTTAGGCTTTGTAACATACCCTCTTCTTCCACTTAGGTCTTCAATTGCTACAATACCTTTAGTTGTCATACTTGACCTTGATTCCATCAGATACTATTTGTAAATACGTTTCAAACTATGTTTATTGATCAAAATCGGTTACGTCGTTTAGAAGTTATCGAGCTCTAAAAGTATAATCCATTTAACCATTATCGCCGAAATGGTTTATATAGTTATAGTGGTTTCGATACTAAATTTGATCGGGCACTCTGAGATCATTTGCCGGACATCCCAATATTTTTTTAATATATTTCGAATAGAAAAAATCTAGCGTACATTCGATGTACACAAAAAATTATATTGAAAAAAAATATTAGGATGCCTGGGATATGAACTCGGATTGTCCTATCACAAGTTTAGTGTTGTAACCACTAGATCATTTGGAAGATAATGCGACAAAGGCGACCATTTATAACGCTTAACGTCTAATCGAGAAACATTACTTTCAACTTTATACATTTATTTTATAAAAAACTTTGAAAATCTCCTGATACAAGAATAAAAAACCACTAACGCCGTGAAAATGAGTGGCGCACACAATATTCTAGCTACAAAAGTGGTGATATGAATAGTACGTGGCACGAAAATGAATTTTCATTTTGATCGAAAATAAAATTCTAGTTTTATTTTGAAAGATTTTTCCATAATATTTGCTAAATGCGAAGCAAAACGCACCACAATAGGGTTTCAAAATGCCAACTGTATCAAAGTTACTCTTTTGTGGCACGTTTTACTTTAGCGCGCATACGGGTAATATGACCGATTACATTACCCGTATGCACGCCAATGATAATTATAAAATTCTTAATTGTATCTCAAAAAATGTACAATAACTACATCTTAAAACCCACCAAATTTCATTTGCATATCTCAACCGGTTTTAAAGCAATACATAAATCGTCAGTTTGCAAGAAAAAATTTAACATCCTGTATCTCGGAAATGAAGCATTTTCATACATACGATTGTCAAGCAAACTGTCATTATTTTTTCATGCAGAATTACCCCTTAAAGTTTGTCGCATTTATTTAGAAACACCCTGTACTGATGAAGAACATGGTTAGTTGTTAAAGTACCTAACTGTTGTATTATCCAACATAAGAAAATGAATCAAAAAATAGAATGTTAAAAAAACCCGAGACTATAGTTGAGATTTAATTTCAGTATTTTATAAATGCTAGAATATTCCACATGGTGTTGCGATCTTTGAGAAAAAAACACAGCTTGATTCGTACACCTGGTATACAATGAAAAGTTACCTGTTTAGCGACAATATTATTACAGCGATATTGTTAAAGAATAAGGCTATGACATATTAAAAAAATTGCTTAAATGTAACAACAGGTTTAGGAGATAAGGGACATCAAAACTGCCCATTTTTTGGGATGCCCGTTTTCTCTGACGCGCAGTGTAGTTAAAAGTAAACAGTAAAAGTTTAGGTGTAAAATATAATGCATATTTTAAAGTGACATTAATATTAATATAATATATTATTTATAATAAAAAATAGTTATACTGAAAGATTTGTATAAACAAAATTGTTTTTTGTAGCTTTTATTTATTTGCATGTATGTAGTTGCTTCTTAACCTTTAAGTAGTCGCGTGGCTTATGTGATGTAAGTTAGTAGTCGCGTGGCGACATTTATCGCCAGTGTAATAAAAGGTACCTATTGTTTACATCTTTTTAGTAGGTAATTATTTGTTTCTTGTACATTATTATAATATTGTAAATGAATATACTTAATAAAAATTTATAAAATCTGCAATAAAAAACTAAAACTGATAATTAAAAATACATCATTTATATGAAGTATCGCTGTTATAATAAATTAAAAATAAAATATTGCAACAAATTACAAATGTTACAAAATCTACAAATAAATGATTACAAAAAGTTGCAAATAAATAAAAAAAAATTCGAAGCATGATATCAGTATTACCTATTAGAAAAGGCGAAAGCGGCGGGTTCGTTGGGAAAAATATTCCCATGAGATTTTTTTGCATAATTACATTCGTCAGACATCCCAAAATAAGGTTCAAGAAGTCGCCCACGTGAAAAGTGGGCCAAATTTTTTTTTTTTATTTTTTTATTCAAATTGCCAAAATCAATATTTTTTGCCCGGACAATTTTTTTGTAGGTTTCTTCAACTATTCTGGATAAAAAGGTTTCTTATAATTTTTCTCTAAAGCTGATCGTTTTCGAGTTATAAGCAATTTAAAATTGAAAAAAACGAAAAATGGCAATTTCCAAGGATTAATAAATTGGTTAATAGTGATTAATGAAAGTCAGAAAGTGACAATCAAAGTTTAAATGCCCCCCCCCCCCCTACAAGATCCCAAAGAAATTTTTGCCATTATTTTATTACTACGCTGTTATTTTTAAGTAAAAATATTGAGCGCCATGCATCGCCTATTTTCGTTTTTTTTTTCAATTTTAAATTGCTTATAAGTCGAAAACAATCAACTTTAGAGAAAAATTATAAGAGACCTTTTTTATCCAGAATGGTCCAAAAAAACCTACAAGAGAAGTCCGGTACAAAAATATTAATTTTTACAATTTGATTAAAAAAAATTGTTAAAAAAATTTGGCCCACTTTTCACGTGGGCGACTTCTTGAACCTTATTCTGGGATGTCTCACGAATGTAATTATGCAAAAAAATCTCATGGAAATATTTTTCCCAACGAACCCGCCGTTTTCGCGTTGTTTATATTTGAAATGATAAGTATTAAAAATAATAATATTTGGATACTCGCAAATTATTTTGGACCGCTAATCAAAAATGATTATTATCAAATATTTAATTACTGTCACAACAACTGTCAATGTCAACTTTGATTGGGTTGCTGAAAACATAATTATTGATTACAATTATAAAATTAGTTAATCAATTATGTTAATAATTGTTATGTTAATTGATTAACTAATCTCAGAATTATAATCAATTATGTTTTCAGCAACCCAACCAAAGTTGACATTGACAGTTGGTGACAGTAATTAAATATTTGATAGTGATCATTGTTGATTAGCGTTCGAACAACCGGTCCTAAGGGAATAATTCGATGATTAGTTATACAAATATTCTTAGTTCAAAATATACACTCGAATTGGTGTTGGCGACAAATGTCACCAGGCTACTACTTAAATCAATCAATCAATTATTAATATTCTGTGAGGATTTAGGGAATGGAAAATTGTTTAAAATGGGGTAGAATATTAATTTCGAGATATTGTCCTGGTTTATAATTTTCAATTATTCGCTTCAAGGTTTGTTTTTGTTTTTCTCTGTGTAGCGCTTACAAGAGTTGTCCTCGAAATTTTGTGTTGAATTTTTGAGAGGGTACTTGAGGACTTTATGAGATGATTTTGTATCTGAGGAGATTTAGTAGTTTGTGCATGGATTGTGTATTTCCGACTTGAAGAAATAAATAAAACAAAAAATTTCTTTTACCGATGATTTGTTTCAGTAGCGGGTAATAAGGAAAATAGTGTTGCGACTATTTCATGGGAGCCAGACATGTATCATTTTGCAACGAAATTAGGAAACGCCAAAAACCAATCTACCTTTTCACTCTAGCTGTCCGGAGTAAGGATATTGGGTTTAGGGGATGCGAGTTCGAAACCCTTAAGGAATATGCTCCAGGTGATCTGCATACTCGTCTGAAAGTTGGTAGATGCATATTTGTATAATAGTTGACGATGGAAGAACTTTTCTGTTTTTGGGTCTTTAGACTCGTACACTTCCAAAGGTTGAACAGATTTTTAGGGTATCTTAGGCTTCGGAATATTGTCCGTTCATGATGTCCGTGCAAAATTCGTGTTCCGCGAGATAATCCTTTCAATTAGTGTGGAAATGTTTGAAATGTTATGTATTTATACTCCTGAGGTGTAATCTTTACTTAACCTAAACAGAATTCGTCGTTCGGTACCTATGAGTTTTTACCTTTAAGAGTTATTTAAGACGCAGTAAATATTGGATTTGGTTTCTATAATGGGATCAATGTAAGTCGGTCGGTATTATAGTTTTAGAGTGTGTTCTATCAACCCTTCTTGCAAGTGGACATAGTAGACGTGCTTTGTTTCATACTCTATGTAAAGTCGCCTTAAGATCACTATCCCAGTTGATCATCAAGGCCTCCAGATTGGTTGCTATTGGGCTAAAATAGAGAATCTCTTCCACCAATTCCAAGAAACCTTGATTCTTTTTGAGCAGTGAAATGATAGAGATATGACCATGCATCATCATAAAGACTACAGCGGTTCTTAACTTTTTGAGTGATGTACCACCTACAGTTATTTTTATTATTTTTGGTACCACCTATATTTTTAAATTGTATTGTCAATACTTACTAAGTACTACTATTTTAATTTTTGTGTTTGTGTTCTGTGTTTTGTTGTGTACCACCGCCAATAATGATATGTACCACCAGTGGTACATGTACCACAGATTGAGAACCTCTGAATAGACCATGTAGGCTTCTAACGTAGGCATGTCCTAAAAGTTTTTGAGCAAACTATTTATTAAATTCTTATTTAAATAAATAAATTTATTTAATCACTAACTAGTTATCATAAAGTGCAACTTTACAACTCAATACTTAACTAAAATATACTATTGAATTATGTGGAGTGGCCTATTATGCTCTACTAGACGTAAATTTCTTCGAACGTCCCTCATGAGATTCTGAACGGAATTCAGATTAATTTATCTCAGTTTCCGTAAATTCGCTGTCTTAATTGTTCTTCATCTTGGGATTTCCAGCCTCCATGATAAACTTTCGTAGACACTAAAGCCCAAAAATCATGTGTTGGATTTTTTGTGATTTTTTGGATTAGTCTGCGGCAAGTTTAGAAGATATATCGTGTTTAGGAAAAAAGAGTATCTATGTGGTGTTGACGAATCCATATTTCGGTATCGCTTGAGTAATGGCATGCTTCTTGGTCTGGCCAAAATATAATATCGTCATTAGCATGATGTTCGTGGACAAACTGAAGCAATTGTATCTAATATTTCAGAATATTCCTCTACATTGTCCACTTAAAATCCATTGTTTCCTTTCATTTCAGAATTGCTCAAAGTGGAGCACTTTTCGTCCTCTAAAATAATGATTTTTTTTTTTTGGCAAAAGTGCATTCGCCTCAGTTGACGACATCATTTTTGTATACAAAGGAGTTGCGCATGAGAGTATTTGGGGTACGTATGTCTCTTTCGATATGTAAGACCATTCCTCCATAGTTTCAAAGAAATGGTACTCTTAGAAGATCTATGTTGACGAGACAAGGAAATTTTCCTAATAGACATTCCAATCTAGTCTTTTGCTCTTCCCACTAATCTTTCTGACCTCTGTGCAGTAAATGCACATATTCTTTCACTCTTTGGTATATTCAGATATATGGTGTTCCCTGCTCATACTCCGTTATTGTTCTATAAATGATTCTGCGTGAAATTATTTCATTCTGTAATATTCGACAGATTTCAGGTTTGGGTACCCTCCCAACCAACTTGTAGATACTTTTTCTTATTTTTATTTTATAGGACATTTTAAAGCAAACATTTTAAAAGAAATGAATCTCGACTGACAGTAGACAAAGTAGACAAACTTTTGTTTCTAGGGGCAAGTTGATATTATTTTGTTTTTGTTAAAATTAAAGCCAATGAATTTTGTGCCAAAACTTTTAGGACACACGTTATCATCTGCCACTACATCTAAAAAATGTGCTTATGGACATATTTAAATTTATGTCAACTTTTCAGGAGATTGTAACTTTTAAGGCATTTTGGAGAGGATGCTGAGTGTTTATCTCCGAAATTCAAAAACGTTGCATTATTCATCTATTATTGTATCCAAGGGAACAGCATGAACAATATTCCATGCATTTTTAACGGTAGGATGGACAGGGTTAGTACCTAATATCTGATAATTCCACACGATTTTTCAGGTAGTCCATGACGATGTCGAAGTTGAGACAAGGTACATAATATTTGGTTTCGTTATCCATAACGAGTTTGATGAATTTACTAATGTTGTCAACTTCTTGCGATTTTACTAGCCACAGCTTAGTTATACGGATGCCCTATGTTTGGGTAAACTCTTCTTTGGAATAGTGCTTTTCTACATTTGAGACGCAGAACAGAAAGAAACGAGTTAATGAAGTGTCTTTTGAAACTGATGGCATTCGAATTTCCTCTGAATTCTAGGATTAGCTGCATTAGAGTCAGAATGTTATCGGATGGACTAGTCCATGGTAAATGAAATTAATGGGAAAGTCTGGAGAGGTTGTGCTTGTGGATATAACCGTAGAAAAGGGTTTGGTAAGTCGTCTAGCTTGTATTTACTGATTTAGTGAAGTTGGGAGAGATGGATAACTTTCTAACTGATCCAGGATCTAACTGGTCTAATTATTCCCGATATTTAGGCGTGGGACTAGATTAATTTGATTAACAGATTTTTCTATTTTCAGTCCAATGGACCGCCTCAGAGCAGAGCCAATGTGACAGAATGAGTAGTAAACCCTCTCAGATAAAGATATCTTATTATAGTGGAGGTAATACTTAAACTGCGGTGTAATACAAATTCGTCGTCAAGCATTAAAAATGCTCCATATTTCCGTTGGTCAAGAGAAAAACTATAAAATGTAATTAAACTTTAAAAACCTAAGAAGATACAGATGTCCTCTGCATTTATCTTTATGGTGGGTGTTTATATTATATTACCCTATTGGTATTATTAGTATATTTTAAATTTAATATTACCTATGCCTACATTTTAAGTATTATGTATACATTTTTTTCCTATGGCCCAGCCAAGCCAGTATTTATTTAATAATATATTTTTTCTTCAAACGTCAAATAATGATGACATTACTTATCTAACTTGATCCTGTCAAAGTTTGATGTCTCCGCCGGCAGCAGTTTTTTTTTCCCATTTCTTTACGGCGGAGGGAAAAATGTTGTCATGGCAACAATATGAAACATGTCACAAAGCAACAATACAAACGTCATTAACAACAATTAAACATCATTTTTATTTATAGTAATATTAAAAGTACAATTAGTTAATGAGGCATTTTCAAAATTGTAACCGTGCAAAAATGTTCCCGACTCTTGATACGCATTGGTAATTGTTGATGATACTGATGGTCGAGCACAACTTTCAGCAATCATTCCCGATGTTGGCGAATCATGAGGGTTTAAAATTTTTTGAGCATGAATTGTACTATTTATGGTTGAAAATTGCTACGTTTGAAGAAAAAATAGTATACTTTATTCGGCAAAGAAGCGACTTTTCTTGACTTGCCCTCTATTACGCGCCTCACTTCGTTCGGCGCGTAATATCGGGCGCGTCAAGAAAAGTCATGCTTCTCCGCCTCATAAAGTAATATACTATTCTCATTAGATTTTATTTCATTCCTAACTTATTTTTTATTCTACGTACGTGCTGAATTTAATTTTTTTTGATAGCGTAATTACTATACAGTGAGCACGTAAAGGTTGGAATAAATTAATTTTCTCGAGAATGGACGACTTTGAAAAAAAATCCCGAAACAGGTCACTTTTTATTTTTAATTTACGACTTCCTGGCATATATTCCATATTAATGACGTCGCCCATCTGGGCGTGATGACGTCATCGAAGATTTTTTTAAATGAGAATGCGGGTCATGTGATAGCTCATTTGAAAGGTAATTCAATTCTCTATTCAGTAATATAAACATTAACATCATTCTTTATACAGGATATCCAAAAAAATATTTTGAATTCAATTTATTACCATAAAAAGAAGAATGTGTGTAATTTATTTAATTCAAAATACATTTTACTGCTATCAGAAAACAGAAAAAAATGTTTATTTGACAAATAAATAATGCTTTTGCTTAAATTCAATATAATAATATTAAAGCAGCCACCCACCCTGCCTGTTGACAGTTTGAACATTTCATTTAAGCGAAAATGAATTTATTCCAACTTTTACGTGCTCACTGTATACAGTGAGCACGTAAAGGTTGGAATAAATTAATTTTCTCGAGAATGGACGATTTAAAAAAAATCCCGAAACAGGTCAATTTTTATTTTTAAATTACGACTTTCTGGCATATACTAGTATATCATACTAGTGACGTCACCCATCTGGGCGTGATGACGTCATCGATGATTTTTTTAAAAGAGAATAGGGGTCGTCTGATAGCTCACTTGAAAGCTAATTTGATTCTCTATTCAGTAGTATAAACATTATCATAATTATTTATACAGGGGGTCAAAAAAAAATTTTTGTGAATTAAATTTGTTGACAGAAAAAGAAGAATGTATGTAATTTGTTTAATTCAAAATACATTTTACTGCTCTCAGAAAACAAAAGAATGTTTATTTAACAAATAAATATTGTTTTTTTGCTTATATTACATATTAATGCAGCCACCCACCTGCCTCTTGACAGTTTGAACATTAAATTTAAGCGAAAAGCGATGATTATTTTTCAAATAAACATTTTTTTCTGTTTTTTGAGAGCAGTAAAATGTATTTTGAATTAAATAAATTACATACATTCTTCTTTTTATGGCAATAAATTGAATTAAAAAAAATTTTTTTGGACGCTCTGTATAAATAATTATATTAATGTTTATACTACTGAATAGAGAATTAAATTAGCTTTCAAATGAGCTATCAGACGACCCCTATTCTCTTTTAAAAAAATCATCGATGACGTCATCACGCCCAGATGGGTGACGTCACTAGTATGATGTATATGCCAAAAAGTCGTAAATTAAAAATAAAAATTGACCTGTTTTGGGATTTTTTTCCAAAATTGTCCATTTTTGAGAAAATGAATTGATTCCAACCTTTACGTGCTCACTGTATATTACTTTAAGCGAAGAATCAATGTTAGCCATTTTTATGCCATAATGGCACCGTCAATATCGTTTATGTAAATTAATTTGTTTAAAAAAGAAAACATTTTATCCATAAGTTTATCTTAAATTAGATGAAGTTTATTATCAACAATGACTTTTCCGTTTGTGGTTGTCGCGTAATTATCAAGCTCAGCTGCTTTGTTTAATGATAATATGCGGTAATTCTTTCAAACACGTCACATACTATTTTATCTATGTATGTATGTGCTCCAAAGTCTTATCTATTATATCTACCTTTGGGGTTTTGTTTTGGTATGGCTAAATTGATTTTCATATTTTTTGACTCATTATAAAATATTAATTTTTCAAGCAAACTTTATCAAATTTTTGTTTTCAATTTAGATCCAAGGTTAGCGATGTTTTACACTAAGTGATATAGACATCAGGTTATCCATTATAAATTATTTTATTTTCATAAAATTTGGTAGGTTTATCGTGGTACGAGAGATTTATCTTCAAAAAAGCATAAATTATTAAATTTCTGACATATTATGCGTTTATATTTTCTGTTTTTATTCTTTTTGAAGTTATACTTCTTTAGGCGCAATTGAGAGTAAAATTTCATAATACTGTGCGCATGCGCACTGATTTGGTGTTAAAATCATCTGTCAATAATTGTTCAATATGGAGATTTTGGATAAACAAATTAATGTTGTGTATATTAGTTTTTATTGCTGTGATGGCAGAGAAACAAGCAAGTTTATAATATTGTAGTGACTTTTTAAATAGTTTTTAAAGGCGACAGGTACGTAATAATTTTAAATGTTTCAGTATCCTAATAAAATATTTCATAGGTACCTACCTATTTGGAAAATTTAAAAAGAACCTGCCAAAATAATATGTAATGCTTTGATTTACGTAATTTGATTACTATCAAAGTTTCTATCAATATTCACCTAATATATTGTTTTCTTACTCTATGTTTTGTTGTATTTTAATATTTCTTTCAATTTCAAATAATTTCAATTCAAAATCAAAATAATTTGGTTAAATTCAGAACCGTCAAAAGTTTAATCCGTTTAGTTAGTTGATCTTCGCACATGATGACACATGGTCTCCGTGGGTAAAAGTTTAAGGTGAATGAATTTCAATACTAACTGCGCTGATAAGCGGGTTCGAACCCCAATGGAAACATTTATTTTTTTATTTTTTCTTATACCTTTTATGATTGTAAGTTTATATTTATTATATAATTTTTTTTCAAAAAATACGTATTTAGTTAAAATTTTTTCCTACATTGTTCAGAAATCATTTGTGGCATTTTTCAATGTGTTTGTTTGTGTGTGTTTTATTCTTTTATTATTTTAATTTTTGGCACTGTTTTAATAAAAAAATTTGAGAAGTAGTAAGTATTAAAATTAGTTTAATATTTAAATAAAATATAAATAAACTGTTTAAAGTATATTAATTTCAAAAATGAATAACCATTTTCAATGTCGTTGCAACACGAAATTACAGCCGCGCGATATTCTAGCGCAATCAAAGAATGCCGCAAGCACCTCTACCGGTTTCGAAAATTATTAGTCTCTCATCAGGAGGCACATATGCTGCTCTCCCTGATCCAACCAAAACAAACCCCGGCGTGCATTAACGGATCGCAACGAACGAAATGGCATAGATGCCCTAGCGGCAACTGCTATCAAAAGTCTAAGTTTTCAGTCTAATGGCATATAAAGCAACATAGTGCTACTCTACATCCCACCCGAAAGAAAACAATGGGAACCTTCTCTGGTTACACCTCCGAGGCTTCTACAATTTGCAAGCCATACGGATGCCGAGACTAAGGAAGATGAGGGAATTTTACAATGTATAATTCACGTCCCATCCAACGAGAATAATTCACGTCCCATCCAACGCGCTAAAGTTCCAACGAGAATAGTTCCCTTTGTACTTCAAACAAAGTAAAGTAAATCAAAAATGAATAACCATTTTCAATGTCGTTGCAACACGAAACTACAGCGATATTCTAGTCCAATCAGAGAGTGCCGCAAGCACTCTACCGGTTTCGAAACTTATTAGTCTCTCATCAGGAGGCACATATGCTGCTCTCCCTGATCCAACCAAAACAAACCCCGGCGTGCAGTTTATATATTGTAAAATTCCCTCATCTTCCTTAGTCTCGGCATCCGTATGGCTTGCAAATTGTAGAAGCCTCGGAGGTGTAACCAGAGAAGGTTCCCATTGTTTTCTTTCTGGTGGGATGTAGAGTAGCATTATGTTGTTTTATATGCCATTAGACTGAAAACTTAGACTTTTGATAGCAGTTGCCGCTAGGGTATCTGTGCCATTTCGTTCGTTGCGATCCGTGACTGCACGCCGGTATTTGTTTTGGTTGGATCAGGGAGAGCAGCATATGTGCCTACTGATGAGAGACTAATAAGTTTCGAAACCGGTAGAGGTGCTTGCGGCACTCTCTGATTGGACTAGAATATCGCGCGGCTGTAGTTTCGTGTTGCAACGACATTGAAAATGGTTATTCATTTTTGATTTACTTTAGTCTGTTTGGAGTACAAAGGGAACGATTCTCGTTGGAACTTTACCGCGCTGAGCAGATGGGACGTGAATTATATATTGTAAAATTCCCTCATCTTCCTTAGTCTCGGCGTCCGTATGGCTTGCAAATTGTAGAAGCCTCGGAGGTGTAACCAGAGAAGGTTCCCATTGTTTTCTTTCTGGTGGGATGTAGAGTAGCATTATGTTGCTTTATATGCCATTAGACTGAAAACTTAGACTTTTATATTAATTTCGTTGAAATCATATTTTAGAAGTATAACTACTTACGTGCGTACAAAGCACATACACATTTGTTTTTATTTGGTGATGATCACCAACTCGTACGCGTCCACTGATGGACATATGTCTCCCTCAGCTCTTTCCATCTGTCTCTGTTTTGTGCGGCTTGCCTCCAGTTACCGATAACATGCTTCAGATCGTCGGTCCATCATCTGGTTGGTGGGCGTCCTCTGCTCCGTAGTGCTTCTTCCCGTGTCCTCCACTCGACAATGCGTTCTGTCGATCGGTTATCTGACAATGTGGCGACGCGTCCTGCCCAATTCCAGCGTCTGTAGTTTTTTTCTACGACGTATTTTTTAGATTCGGTCCCTCAGGGAGACACCCAACATCTGGGGAGCCCTCTGAGTTACAAAGTTTGGGGTTTTAAGCCAAAAATTTTTTTAATGGCTTAAAACCCCAAACTTGTTGGCAAACTACTCAAATTTTAACTAAAAGTCAATTGCAATGCCAAGAGAACTAAGACGCTCAAATTTCCATGAACTGAACGAGTTTGATAGGCGGCGAATAGTTGGCCTAAGAGAACTTAGACTTTCTTCTCAGGAAATCGTGGATAGGAATCACATGAGTTTTGACAATATGTTAAGATGCTATAGGATATGGGGACAAGCAGGCCGAACACGAACATCGATGGGCAAAGGCCGGGATTGAAAAAACAACAGGGCATCAAGATTATCGCCATAGGTTCTAAGAGACTGCTGCTGCACTACCAGATATATTGTAAATCAATGCTTTGCATAACATGAAAGACCAATAATTATCATGCGAACAATTTATCCTCCAAGTCACATTTTCGGCCTCTTTTTATTTCGGCAGCACTGGGTGATACCCCTGAACATAAACCTAATCATCTTGAATGGTTCAGAGAAATATCAGATTATGACCAGGAATGAAATGCGGTTGTCTTTAGTAATGAACCTAGATATTGTTTAAGGATGCACGATAGGCGATCCAGGGTCTGAAGCGATGACGTGGTAAAAGACGAAATCGACAGTATTGTGTGGAATCCACCGCAATCTTGGGGTTAGGTTGTGGGGTGCCATTGCTTAGGGTTCAAGATCACCTCAAATCTTAGTCAAATGGATCATGACAACTCAGTGATACGTACAAGAAATTCTGAAACCGCATCTCATACCCTACCTTCACACACTTTAACATGCAATTTTTCAGCACGATAACGCCATCCCACACATTGCGAGAGTCACCATGAACTTCTATTTGATCTGGCCCTCAATCTTGCCCTGGCCCAGTAGATCCCCAAATGTATCCCCATTTGAACATGTGTGGGACATGATGGATCGGAAACTTCTTAATGGAAAGTATCCTACTTAATCTTTGCGAGCACTTCAGTAGGAGTTATTTAGGGCATATAACGAGATACACCAGAAATATATTGATTGACTATACGAGCCCAGGTGCATCCAAGTTATGGATGCACCTGGAAGTTGCTCACCGAGCTGCATAAACAAATTCTTACTTGATTTACTTCTGTAAGTTGTTTCAATGATACTGAAATTTTAAACGTTTGTTGATTTTGCTAATCCGTATAATTACGCCAAATATTTTTAAAATATAATAATTCATAATGGGTGTTCGGATTTTAAGCATAACTTTGTATAAAATTGTAACCGTTTAATAATTTTAGTGGAGACAATAGTTAAAACAGATTATCCCAAGTAATTTAAAGCTCTCCAAGTGAATTTATTATTTAACTTTTTCATATTCTCATAATCTTATAGAATTCATTTGTTTTTTATTGACGTACTTCTAAAATATAACTGCAACATTTTTAAGAAATAATAATTTGGAACAAATAATACATCATTTAATAGCTCTTTTGTGTCACTCAGTATGTTTGCTTTCACTAGATATTTAATCAAATTTTCATAATGGTGGAGACCAATAAAGTAATAAAGAAAAAGAAATAATTTTCATAATTTAATTATTAAATAGAGTCAAAACGAACGAACGACGAAGTTGTGGAAATTATAAATATTAGCCGCAACGGTAAAACCTGAAAAACGTTCTGAAAACGGAAATCATAAATGCCATTAATCAACTCAAAACAAATAGGATTTTGTTCAGTCGCATTTATGATACAAGAAAGATACCCCAAGACTGGTTAGAATAAATATTTATCCCACTACGGAAAAGCCAAACCCACAGCACTGCAACGATTTCCCTCTGATAATGCTTATCAATCATGCAACGTAGGTTCTATTAAAAGCCATACATAGCGGAATCTATAAAAGTGTGAAACAATAATCGGAAACGATCAGTTTGGATTCAAAACTGGCATGGAAATGAGACAAGCTATGCAGGGCCCCCGCAAGGCTGAGCGGCGCCCGCGTGCTGGATATATTTTGGCGCCCTTTAAATCTACCTATATCCAGTTATGAAATAAGTCTATAATTTTTTATTGTTTACTCGCAATAAAACAACAGAAATTGCAAGAACTCAAATTTTATTTTTCTTGTAAGTAATTTTACTGATAATGGCAAAAAAATAAATAAAACGTTAATATGTATGTTATGTACGTTAAGGGCATAGGCGTAAAATTTCGGGCCAATGTTTTTTAAATGCATTCATTCTTTTCAAATCAATAGAGAATTCAATTTATAGCAAAATATATTTTACAGGCTTTTCTCAGTAAGTTAAGGTGAAAGGCGGAAAATGTCGCCTGTCAAAATTTTCAATCTGTTTTAAATGTATTCATTTTTTTTCGAATCCTTGAAAACTAATAAGTATTTTTGAAAAATTTAAACGCAGAATGAAAGGTTACATTATTACGGAGAGCCAAAAATTCCTTAGAATGACCAAAAATTCTTTTGAATGAGATATTTGAAATTAAAAATTATACTAAATTTTTTCTTTTTTTTTACTCCTGTAATTTATTAAAATAAACATTATAGAAGTTTTCAGTGACTTCCGGCACTCGGTAATAATGCAATCTTTCATTCTGCGTTTAGATTTTTCAAAAATTCTTACATATTAGTTTTCTCAGGATTCGAAAAAAAATAATGCATTTAAAACACATTAGCGCGAAATTTTGCGCCAACGCCCTTAAATCTATAGAAATCGATATCTTAAATCTAAATTGAATTAAGTGAGTGTTTTTCTAAATTTGACGGCAGCAAATTATTTTATATCTTTAAAATCAATTTCATTGACGAGCTCTTGCTCGATTGTTAATATTACCAAACCAGATAATCTTTCCTGTACCATAGTACAGCTCAAACAATTTTTAATTAACTTTAATTTTGAAAATGATATCTGACTAGAAGCAAAAGACACCGGTAAAGTGAGGATGATTCTTCATGAAACAGTGATATTTGGTAAAGATGAAGTTAGATTATTTCAAATATATATTGAAGAATGTCAAGTGGATCTGATGAGTTAGGTAATTAAAGTGCCTAACTATAAAGATTTTATCTCGCTAAATAAATCAGTTGCATCAATCTTTACTTTTGCCTCCGTCTTTACTAGATCAGTTATCTTTTGTTGGAGAGCAAGACAATGTTTTAAAATATCATGGTCACTTAATGTAAAACTATCACTGAAAAAACCAAAATCATTATCATAATAAGAAATCGTATCAAATCTACTATTTAATGAATTTAACCAATTATTCTAAAAAAAAATAATATTTTAAACGCGGTTTTTGGATCTTGAAATGTCTCTTTTCTATGTTCATAATCGAAAAATTTTGGTTTATATTTTCGCCTCACAATATTTAACGAAGAAAAACCTTGTTCATCAGCTGCCAATTTTCCCGCTGGGGCAATTATTCCTTCAACAACATTTTCATCTCCACGAATTCCATTTTTTTGGCCATTGGCATGGTACAGTTGATTTCACATTCAGATTATAGTGTAATGTATAGTGTGTGTGTTGAGTAAATGTCTTGTTATATAGTAAAATCTCTTTCATTGTCTTTACCAAGAGACGCTAATTGTATCCGAACGTCTGCACTCCCTTCACCGATCCCACAAGGATAAAAATTATTTCTATTAACTGATTTTTAATAAAAAAAATTTGATACTCAGCTGGGATTCACAACTCACAACCCTTGGATCCAAAGGTCGGCTCTCTTACCATTGAGCCACACAGGGCCGGCGATAACGGGCCTGTAAGTGATGCACTGCAGGCGGGCGCCCCTATTTGTTGGACGCCAAAATGAGCTTTTTGCTGCTGGTGTTACACAAAATACATACTAATTTTAAAGAGCTAAGGTGGCCTATGCTAGTTTTGCAGGCGGGCACCTTATACCTTACCGCCGAGAACCACAGAAGAGGGAGGCAGTAATTTTTAAAATGATCAACGAGTCTTTAAATACTTTTGATATAGTTTAATGTCAATAATTATTGTTACACGTTGTATCATTTTGCTTATAATATTAATCCGGAATAAACATGATACCAAATAATCATTATGATCTCTATAAATAAATCTAAATGATTGAATATTTAATAGTAAAGAACTTGCTTTATATCTACTTGCTCCCATAATTTCAAAAACGGTAGTTTAGAAATAAATATAAAGGTACATATTATTTTTATTTTACTATCTATGCCTTTTTATATCATGTATTATTTATCAAATTGAGTGTTTCTATTAAATTATTAAAAAATCTATTTAACCCAAAATCCAACCTTTCCACCGTCAAAATTTATTTTTCAAAATTTGAATTCCTCGTCTCAAAAAAACCCCGATGCCAAATGTTTATGAAATTATTGTAATTTCAAAAATCCACGAAAGTTTCAAAGCTGGACATAATATTACAACCCAACAAGTTTTGACCTCTAAACAATTTTTTACAATTTACGAATAAGTACTGCAAAATAGGTATTCCGATATTATGCTGTTTTAAAAAAATACAATAATAGTAATAAATTATTAACACCAAATATAAAATAAGATTTTAATTATTTTTTCACTAATAACACATTTTTTTTATTTTTGAAATTTCTCCAGATGTTCGTTAAAAATGTAAAATTAAAATTGTATAAAAAATGAATATCTCGTTAAAATAAATATTTCTTATTTGCCAAACCTTCGGTTTGGCGCCCTTTTGGGGCTGCGCCCGCGTGCGCCGCACGCGTTGCACGCCCGGTTACGGGGGCCCTGAAGCTATGTTCAGTTTACTCTTCTGGCTCAAATGCTACGGGAAACAGAAATATATATGTACATATTTTTATACTTCATAAACTTCGAAAAAGTATTTGATAGACTGATACACGATTTACTATTAGAACGTTTGCGGTTTGCGAGAACGCGGTTTAAATAAAAAGAACATTAAACTGCTAAAAACTTGTACTAGATCCGAAACGAGATTTATAATCAAAGTTTCTACGTCCCCAGAAGTAGAAATTCGGAGAGGAGTTAGAGAGGGATGTGTTATCACCTCTGCTCTTTAATCTTTACTCCGAGTTTCTATTTAAGGAGATACTGAAGAATTCCAAAGACAGAGTCAAAGTGAATGGCGTAAATATCAACATAATCAGATACACCGATGATACGGTGTTGATTGCGGATTCTGATTTAGGTTTATAACAAATTATTAACAAGATCAACCCTGCTGGTGAGAAATTTGGTATGAAAATAAACATTAATAAAACCAAAGTGATGTCAATTTGAAAAAATCAAAATGTATCTCAACCTCGCCCAATATACAGGCACATTTTAGAACAGGTCCACAAGTTCAAGTACCTAGGATGTTGAATCGATAGCAGTCGACATCCTGATCTAGAAATAGGATCGATAATAAAATAGGTCGAAAATCTTTCGAAAAAATCAAAAGATTACTATGTGATTCTCAATTATTATTTGCTGATTTTTTTGTGTAATTCTGTTTGAATTATTACACAATGAATTACACAAAAACTGAACCAAACTTAAACAGAACTACACAAAAAATACATCAAATAAAACATCTAAAGACTTAATCATACACATATTTTAATATTTTAAGATTTCAAGGTTACAATAATAAAACAATAATAAAACAAGTGAAGAAAAAAAGAGGGTACAAAATGGGCAATAGAGAGATAAAAATACTTTGTTACGCTGATAACACCGTGTTAGTAGCAGAGTGCGAAGACGACCTACAAAGATTATTGCACGAGTTCAACATTAACGCAAAAGAAATGAATATGAAAATATCAGACCAAAAACAAAAAGCTTAGTAATTGCCAAAGAAACAATAAGATGCAAATTGGAATTAAACAATCAAATTATACAACAAGTAATGACTTTCAAATATCTGGGAATTAATCTATCAGCCGACAACAATATCGAAGAAGAGGTAAAAGACCAAATAATTAAAGCCAGTAGAACGGCTGGATGCCTAAACGACACAATTTGGAAAAACAAACACCTAAGATTGGAAACAAAGGCCCGAATATATAAGTCAGTTATTAGGCCAGTTATGACTTACACGGCCGAAACAAGACCAGATACAAGCAAAACACGAAGACATCTGGAAACCAACGAAATGAAGATCTTAAGAAGGATTGCTGGAAAAGGACTACAGGATAGGGTAAGAAGTGAGGAAATCAGACGCATATGTGGAGTAGACAATATAAATACCTGGGTAAAGAACAGAAAAGAAGAGTGGAATGAGCACATAAGCAGGATGTCTGAATCAAGGATAGTAAGAATAGCCAGGGACAAGTCACCGTTAGGCAGGAGAAGTATAGGACGCCCAAGGAAAAGATGGAATGACAACTTAGGGGCAGAATGAAAGGCACCGTTGAAGAAAAACAGGCAGTACTGCCTATATAAAAGAAGAAGAAGAAGAAGAAGAAGAAGACAATAAAAAAGGGGACCAACAAATACTAATCAAAATGTGACAACCACTAGACTAATATATACTATGCGTTTTTATGTTCGTATGCGGTAAGTACTATGTTTTGTTCATCATTTTTTACACACAAAAAAATCAGTAACTGGAGAACAGGGGCCTTTGACCAGCACCCACAACATACATCATTGGGTAACATTAACCATCAACAGTTAACGAAACTATACAATATCTTGTACTGATAGACTAAACTTTTTTGTGGGCCTCTCGATGCTGTACAACATGTAAACAGCGAAACCGGTCACATCATCTAACTTTAATGTAATAAAACCTTAATACAGATTGTGAGTAGAGGACCTTACCTACCCTTACTTAATAGGAATTCCTTTTACTACAATGCCAGCTATTTTGTTGTCCAACACCTAGTGCATAATAACTTCCTGAGTATGAGCTGAATAGCAATGAGAAAGAATGCAACCCTTGCTGTACCCCTCTTTTAATTTTAATGTTCTCTGATTGTTTCTTACCTATTTTTATGTGCCAAATCTGGTTATAACATAAGTTTCCTTCTTCTTCTTCTTCTTCTTGTAATAGGACTATATCCTGTTTCTTCTGTTACAGTCTTTGCTGCAATCCGGAGCTCCAACTCTCGTACCATCGTTTTCTGGGTGTTCCTATGGGTCGCTTGGTGTTGGGCTTCTGTGTTTCCGCCCAATGCGCCATACGTTCAGGGTCCATCCGATCTACGTGGATCTTATATTAACACTACCTATAACTTCATCCATTATTAAATTAAATAATCATGGACTGAGGCTGTCCCCTTGTCTAATGCCTGCATTGATTTTAGTTTCTTCCGTGAGCCCCTGTGTGGTTTTAATTCATGTTTTGTTGGATCTATTGAGCTCTTTGATTATGTTTCTATACCTCTGACCTAAGTTTTTCTTTTCAAGGATAGTGAGCACGTCCTTTAATCGTACTCTGTCGAATGCTTGTTTCAGATCTACAAAGCATGTGAACATGGGCTTGTCGAATTCTATTGATTTCTCAACTAATTGTCGCATTATGAAAATAGCGTCTATTGTAGATCTGTTTGGGCGAAAACCCTGTTGTTCTTCCGATACACCGGCTTTCTTATATATTTTTTGGGATAGAATTTTTGTCAATAGTTTTGATGTAGAATTGAGTAGTGTTATTCCTCGGTAGTTCGTAGGATCTGTCTTTACGCCTTTCTTGTAGATGGGTATTGTTATACTCTCTCTCTCTCCATTCGTCTGGTACTGTCATGTTGTTTACAATTTTCTGGAATAATGTTGTTATCTCTTCTATTATTTTTGTACCTCCGTATTTAATTATTTCATTTGGTATATTATCCGGACCTGGTGATTTTCTATTTTTTGATCTTTTGATTGCTTCGTTTACTTCTTCTTGGGTGGTGTTGTCATTCTCTGTTTCTTCTTGATGAATGTTTTGTAGGTCATTTCTTTGTACTGCATTATTATCGTCCTTATCGTCTTTGTATAAATTCTCGAAATGAGTTACCACTTCTTCTGGTTTTATTGCGTTAATTTGTAATTCTTCGGTAACCGGCTTCTTCCTGTTCCTCAACATGTTTCATACCTTCCTTTGACCTCCTCGTAAATCATGTTTCATATCATTTCAGAATTTTTCTCAATATATTTGTTTTAGATCTTTGATTCTGTTAGTTGTTATATTTCTTTCTGATTTATATCTTTGATAATCTTCTGGGGTCCTATTGTTAATATATCTTACGTATGCATCTTTCTTCTCTTTTTCTAAATCTTTGACTTCCTGTGTGAACCATGGTTTTTGGTTTCTGCCGCTGTTTATGTTAATTGTTATTTCTCCAATGGCTTCTTTTGCACTACTAGTTATATAATTTTTTATTTCTTCCCATGCTTCGTTTATATTGTCTGTGATTTCAATAGGGCTAAGATTGATCTTTTCCTCAAGTCTTTTTTGGTAGAGATCCTTAGTACTGTCGTCTTGTAGGGATTCTATGTTGAACTTGGTGATGCAGTTAAGTTTCCTATTATCCTTATATCTCGCATGTCTGTTTGCATTTGTTTCAAAATTATCGTCAGTTGGTCGTGCCGAACTCTGCCAAATGCCTTTTTATAATCTATAAAGCAGGCATACACATAATTGTTCATATCCAAAATAGTGCCTTTCTCTGTGCATCTTGGCATATTTCGATTTATCTACAGATTTAATGATCCTCCTGTTCTCCATTGAAAGACTATTATTATACAAGGAAAGTTGGAAGGCCAAAGATCACGAAAAAGACCCCAACAATATGGATCGACCAAATTACAGGACTATGCAAAAGACCTATGCATGAGTTAAAAGAAATAATCAGAGACATCTTTGGAGACGGACAATACACAACACCACGTCTACCACTATACTCCATCCGGGGAGCCAGGATTGAAGAGAGAGATCTCCATTAAGTAGTAGAGAGTATTTCGTCGGTCATCCAGTCTTTTTCTCGAACTTTTTATTGAGTTCAGCTTAACTTATTTGTAATATAGTCCCTTTTAAGTTTTTCCATTGGATGTTTGCATCCTGACCTTCTCGAAGCTACGCAAGCATCTGGATATGCCTTTGCGGATTGATATAATTTCTGTATCGTCTTCATATACTTGTCATTTAATATTATTTACATTAATTTTAATTATCAACGGTTGACCATCTGTTTTGTATTACACAGATTATTGAGAAGAAACTGGCCGTCAACCAGGAGGTGCATCTGTTATATGTGGACTTAAGAAAAGCGTATGATAGCATCCCACAAAACAAACTATGGGAAGCATTAGAGAAAACCAATATAAGCGCAAATTTAATAACAGCGACGAAACAATTGTATACCAAAACTGCATCAAGGGTGAAAATTGGAAGCAGGCTATCGAGAGGATTCCAAATTAGCAAAGGCCTAAAACAAGGGTGCTGCCTTTCACCGACATTATTTAAGATCTACCTCGAACAAACTCTAAAACTTTGGAAACGCAAATGCAAAAACATGGGATTACCGATCAGCAACAATACAATATACACTTTGTCATTTGCAGACGACCAACTTGTACTAGCGCAAGACTACGATGATATAGAATATATGACAAGGAAATTAATAGAGGAGTACAAAAAAGGTGGTTTGGAAATAAACATAAAGAAGACCGAATATATGTGTATCGGTGGGACACAGCAGGACCTTACACTGGGGAATGGCGAAATTATTAAACATTGCGACGCATATAAATACCTGGGTATGACCATCACACAAGAAGGAAGCGTAGACCGGACGATAGAAGAAAGAAACAACCAGGGAAGAAAAGCAATTACCCTTCTCAATAGCATCCTGTGGGACCAGTCAATATCAAACAACAACAAACATAGAATATACAATACAATTGTTAAGAGTATAATCACTTACAGCAGTGAAGTATGGCAAATAAAAGAAAGATACAAAAGAAAACTTGAAGCAACAGAAATGGATTTCTGGAGGCGCTCAGCAGGAAAATCAAGATTAGAAAGGGTAACCAACAACAGAATTAGGGAAATAATGAATGTGAAACACACAATAGTAGATGACATTAGTACCAAACAGCTTAGATGGTATGGACACGTACAAAGAATGTCCGAAGAACGACTCCCGAAACAAATCCTAACGTGGACCCCTCATGGTAGACGAAAAAGAGGAAGACCCCGCCTTAGTTGGAGAGAAGGCATAAATCGAGAAATGAGAGAAAGAGAATTGGATGAAGACCTTTGGATGGACCGAAGTGAATGGCGACTAGGCATCGGAAGACGTAGGAGAACGTTTTAAAACCGATATATATATATATATATATATATATATATATATATATATATATATATATATATATATATATATATATATATATATATATATATATATATATATACATTAATTTTACGAAATGTATTCTGATTACTTTTTTGTATGATTTTTAGGTATTCAAAAATTTTTTATAAAATTCTAAAAAGCTCTTTTCAGTTTTAGAGTTCAGAAAATACTTTGGTCTTGTTACCTTTATTCAATCAACGGTTATTTGCAGTCTGGGGAAAGAAAACCTACCTAAGCTAATAGTCCTGTCGCCAGGGGGGGGTACAACGGCCTCCTTAATTCAGATGGACTTACCCAAGTTTTTTTATATATTTTGACCCGCAGAATACGAATTTTTTGGGTAACAGTTGATCCGGATGTCGATAAGATTGTTATAGACAAAGAACTTGAGGAATTACATTACAGCGATTTCTCGCAAAACAAAACATCTTTTTGTATTTTTTGGGTCATTTTAAGCAAAAAATATTCCTACAAGTTTTGTCGTAGAATGCATAGTTTTCGAGATAACCGCGGTTGAACTTTCACAAAATCGAAAAATTGTAATTTTTGAACCCGAATAACTTTTGATTAAAAAATAAAGTAGCAATTCTGCTTACCGCATTTGAAAGTTTAAGTCAAATTATATCGGTTTTGATTATTTGCATTGCTAAAAATTTATTATTTTATTGTTAAACAAAGCTATAAACATATAAAGCTATAAATTTAGTATGTGAGTGATGTTTTCTATGATTTCTCATTTAAAATCGAACGAGTAGGTAGAGTAGCTACAAGTGCAAGCGAGGCAATTTCTACGTAGCATGCGTTAAAACGCATGTATTAGCCACGGGAACCACTATGTGTTTATAGATTAGTATAACAATAAAAAAATTAATTTTTAGCAATGCAAATAATCAAAACCGATATAATTTGACTTAATTACGTATTTTTTATGGGAAATAAGCCACAATTTTACTAAAAAATGAATTTATTAACGTTTCGAAGCCCAAATCGGGTTTCGTTGTCAAAATACAAAATACTATTTTGTATTTTGACAACGAAACCCGATTTGGGCTTCGAAACGTTAATAAATTCAACTTTAAAAGGGTAAACCCTGTAGTTGGCTGTATACCTTTGTTAAGACAACGTAGAATGAAGTAAACACTTCTGTTGTATATAGGTATATTATAAATTTATTAAAAAATTTTTTTTATTAAAATTCATCCACAAGGGAGTGGTTGTACAAAACGTTTTCGGTCAAACTGACCATCCTCAGTGTAAACGTCCAGTGTACAAGTAATTGAAACTGTTAATAAATTCATTTTTTAGTAAAATTGTGGCTTATTTCCCATAAAAAATACGTAATTATAAAAATGCCACAAGGAAATAGCTTCAGAACAACAATAATTTGACTTAAACTTTCAAATGCGGTAAGCAGAATTGCTACTTTATTTTTGAATCAAAAGTTATTCGGGTTCAAAAATTGCAATTTTTCGATTTTTTGAAAGTTCAACCGCGGTTATCTCGAAAACTATGGATTCTACGAAAAAACTTGTAGGAATATTTTTTTCTTAAAATGACCCAAAAAAATACAAAAAGATGTTTTGTTTTGCGAGAAATCGCTGTTATGTAATTCCTCAAGTTCTTTGTCTATAACAATCTTATCGACATCCGGATCAACTGTTACCCAAAAAATTCGTATTCTACGGGTCACAATATATAAAAAAAACTTGGGTAAGTCCATCTGAATTAACGAGGCCTATGTACCACCCCCTGGCGACAGGACTATAAATAGTTGACATAAAATTACAAAATTTGATTTTTTAGAACATTGAAAAAGCTTCAAACCGGCAATGTTTGAAAGTTAAAAAGTTCATTTGCTGCTTCGAAACTGCAAAATATTGTAAAATAGTTATTTGTTAATACAAACACCGGCAAAATTAAAGGAACACCTTAAAAATGGGACATGTGTGTCCAGTTGTCCGATTTTAGTGATTTTTTTAGTACCTTATAGCCTTATTATTTAGGAATATTGTTGCTAGACAGGTAAACGTCATTTTATACCGAGTGTAACAATCGCACTGTGTTTTTTCGTTGATTGAATACACGGATTTCGTGTATTCAACAAACGGTATTTTCCCTAAAGTTCGGAACACCCTGTGGAATATTCTAGCATATATAAAATATTCAAATTAAAACACAATTATAATCTTAGATTTTCTTAACATTATCTTTTTTGATTCATTTGTTTATGTGGGCAAATAAAAAAGTTAGGTACTTTAACAACTATCCATGTTCTTCATTAATACAAGGTGTTTCTAAATAAGTGCGACAAACTTTAAGGAGTAATTCTGCATGAAAAATTTTTCTTTATTAACATAAATGTCCGCAAATGCTTCGTTTCCAAGATACGGGATGTTGAAAATTTTCTTACAAACTGACGATTTATTTATTGCTCTAAAACCGGTTCAGATATGCATATGAAATTTGGTAGGTTTTAAGAGGTAGGTAGTTATTGCGCATTTTTTGACACACATTTAGGAATTGCATGTTCACCATTGGCGTACATACGGGTATAAATATTTTAGAATATTTTATCCCGTATGCATGCCAAGGGTGAATATAAAATTCTTAATTGTATGTGAAAAATTGCGCAATAACTACCTACCTCTTAAAACACCCTGTATTGGTAAAGAACATTGCTAGTTCTTAAAGTACCTAACTTTTTTATTATCCAACATAATCAAATGAATCAAAACAGGAAATATTAAGAATGCCTGACAACAATTGGGTTTTCCTTTCAATATTTTATATATGCTAGAATATTCCACAGGGTGTTCCAAACTTTAAAGAAAAAACACAGTATGATTGTTACACCCGCTATAAAATGACATTTACTTGTCTAGCAACAATATTATTACACCGATATTCTTAAACAATAAAGTTATAACATGTCCCATTTTTAAGATGTTCCTTTAATTTTGCCGGTGTGTTCCGGTGCTATTATGAAAGTTTACCTATAACTTTGGTATTTCACCCAAAGTTGGATATTTAAGTACATAACAAAAAATATGTACTTAAAATTTGAGACCGATCGATCAATTAGTTTAAAAATTATTATGCACTGGTAAGTGCACTGAGAACCGGCGAAATAACGCAAACGACGGAAAACATAACAAGCTGTGAAATAAAAAAAGATCTAAATAGTAGAGGTGGGAAATTATCAACAGAAATCTATTTAATATATTGGTAAGTAGGTTCCTACCTTTAGACGTGTCGGAGAAGTTTGGCAACTGCCAATGCGACAGGAGAATTTTAAAAAATGCTCCTATGACAGATTGACTCTGATACGTCTAGAGGTGGGAAACTATCAAGATAATGTAAATTTATAGGTTTCTAACGTTAATTTCTCACCACTACTATCTTCATCTCTTTTGTTATTTCACTACGTATTACCTATGTCTTCCATCTTTTACGTTATTTTGCCGATTTTTAGCGCACTCATCTTCTTCTTCTTCAAATGCAAATCCACTAATGGATGTTGGCGATCACATTTTCCATTAACTCTCTGTTTCTTGCAATGTGGATCAGTGATTGTATGTCGGTAATTCCTGTCCATTGCCTTATGTTTCGGAGCCAGGACATTTTCTTGCGTCCTATTCCTCTCTTGCCTTCAATTTTACCCTGGATTATATGTTAAAGGAACTGGTATTTTTCGTTTCGCATGATGTGACCCAAATACGCCGTTTTTCTTTTCTTGATGTTTTCGAAAAGCTGACGTTCTTGGTTGATTCTTTTAAGGACATCCACATTTGTGACTTTCGCCGTCCATGGTATCTTTAGGATACGGCGATAAAGCCACATTTCGAAGGCTTCTAATCTATTTATATCCCTCGTTTTGAGTGTCCAGCCCTCTAGGCCATATAGCAGCACCGACCACACGTAGCATTTAGTAAACCTTAGTCTCAGTGTAAGGTCGAACTCTGAGCAGCTCAGTACCTTCCTGAATTTTACGAAAGCTTGTCGAGCTTGCTCAATGCGACATTTTACTTCCCTGTCCGATGCCCAGTCTTCAAAAAGCCACGTTCCTAGGTATTTGAATTTGCTCACTCTCTCAACGGACTTAGTATTCAGCGCGCTCATCGCTGTATTTGTTTATCGCTGAGTCTATTTGTTGTAATAACATAACACAGAAAATTATAAATTGTAAAATTCCCTCATCTTCTTTAGTCTTAGCATTCGTTATGGCTTGCAAATTTTAGAAGCCTCGGAGGTGTAACCAGAGAAGTTTCCCATTGTTTTTAGTCTGGTGGGATGTAAAGTAATATTTTTGGTGTGGTTTTATGTGCTATTAGATTGAAAACTTAGTCTTTTGAAAGTAGAAGACTTATATAATTAATACGTATTAAAAAAAATATTGATATTTTTAATCTAAGTCAGAAAAAATTTTGATGTACATATTCGAAAAGCTGATAATTTTTCCACAAATTGGAAAGAACTAGATAGTGACCTCCGATTGACTAGTCCATTTCCTCTTCCTTCACTTTCCCCCTGGACTAAACATCTTCCTTCGATAGGGCTTTTCATTCACACTCATTTGTTTCGAGCTTCTGTCATAATATGTCACATAATATTAATATATATTACGTCGTACGTTATTGGTATATACCAATGATACAAACCAAAGACGTATGACGTAGATATATTAATATTATGTGACACATTACGGAAGCTCGAAACAAATGACAATCGATGAAAAGCCCTATAGACATCTCCCTCACCATCTTTAACAAACATGAGTCACCCAACTTTCTTGTAAAGAAGTCATTTTTAGAAATTATACAAAAAAAATCATATGATTTAATTCCATTTACCGATGCTTCTAAAACTATCACTGGTGTTGGCTGTGCTGTCACCACTAAACATGATCTTGTAAGATCTTCTCGGCTACCCTTAACATGTAGCGTTTACACAGGTGAACTATATAATATTCTGTTGGCATTGCAATGCATCTCCCATCAAAACAGACATGTTGCCATTTGTACGGATTCCCTTTCATCTATCCATTCAATCAGTACAATTTTTACTGACCATCCATTGGTTCAAAACATTCATGATATCTTCCAAAATCTCTCTGCTCAAGATGTAACAGTCTCTCCCATATGGCTACCTTCTTATACTAGAATTACTGCTAATGAAACAGCAGATCATTTTGCCAAAGAAACTACCAACCTTAATACCGAAATAACCACAATTCAACTAGCTAGCGATCTCAAACTCGTTTTCAAAAGGTCAGTAATTGATGCCTGGCAAAACTTATGGCAACAGAGTAAAACAACTCTACATGAACTCCAACCATATATTGGTCATTTCTCCTTGGACTTTCTAACTAGAATAGAAGCATCGATTAATAGAAGACTCCGAATTAACCACACCAAACTTACTCATGGTTTCTTGATGTCCTCAGAAACTCGTCCTACTTGCCTCCATTGCGATTTTTTTCTGACTGTGAAACACATCCTCATCGAACGTAACTCATTCATCACCAACCTGTATGCATCACTTAATATGACACCTACTGTTAAGGAAATGCTCAACAACCCTACAGAGATCATGAAAACTATATCGTTTTTAAAAACCACTCAGCTCTACAAGAAGGTTTAATATAATAGACATTAGTTAAAGTTATATAATTATTATGAGTTTTCGTTATTTAACTATGAATCTAATGTTAGTGTTCTTGTACCAATGGCCATAGCTGTCGAGGTACTTTATGTAAATAAAAAAAAAATAAAATTAGTTTTATTTTAAATCTTATCCCTACTTTTTAGCTAATGTTTCTAGAATATTTTTGTTTTATGTTTAAATTCGTGTAAAAATGTCAGCTTTTTAAATTATGGAAAAATATTTCGTCTACGAACAACAGATAATTAATAAGTTATTCTAATTGTTTACGTTAAAAATAACAGTCATTTTGCAGAACGATTTTTGGTTATAAAAAATGATTTTTGGTAACCTTTTCTGATAGAATGTGATATTTTAAAAAACTTTCATTTGATATGCGTAGAATTACCGTATTCTCATTATTTTCTGACTAATTTTATTACAAAAAAAAAAAGGTATTTGGGATAAACAAATAAAATATTTTTTAGACTAATTATTAATGGATTGTTCTGAAATTGCGAGGGCTTGGACACCAACTTTGGGCGAAATATGCACCAATGTTCTAGGTTAATTTTGATAATAGATATTAATAAATAACTATTTTGTCATATTTTGCAGCTTCGAAGCTACAAATTTACTTTTTAACTTTCAAAAATCGCCATTTTGAAGCTTTTTAAATGTTCTAAAATACAAATGGCCATTAGTTGTCGAGTCATGAAGCTAAAAAAATGTTCTAAAAAATTAAATGTTTAATTTTATGTCAACTCATTAGCTTTTTAATGGGGTGCAAAGAATTAAAAAAAATCGCGTTTTTGCAATAAATTGTTAATAAAAACGGTTCCGAACTCTTGGCTGGAAACAGGTAGGTTTTCTTTTGATAAGATTACAAATTACAAGAACTAAAACAGTTAGCAACAACATTTTTGTTTATTTTAGTAGTATTTTGTATTTTGACAACGAAACCCGATTTGGGCTTCGAAACGTTAATAAAATCATTTTTTTTGGTAAAATTGTGGTTTATTCCCATTAAAAATAGTTTATTATAAAACAGTTACCACATACCTGGATTATTCAAAGTCCCGAACAGGGCTTTTTTTTGCTTATTTCCCTGAAGTAAATAAAAAAAGTCGCTTATTATAAATCAAAAAAAAGTTGGTTTTGATCAGACAGATACAACCACAGCTAAAAATTCACATACACGGATATATACGACAGAAGTGAAGAACACCGAAACTATTATAACGCGGTCTCTTAAAAAAATTCCAAAACTGCTTGAAGGCTTTAAGTTACATTATAACGTCATCACGAAAACCATTCAATGAATGAAAATTATACATCAGCATCTCAAGAACTAACACGACAAAATAAATAGAGGGCTGCCATTGAATGAACAATAGGATGAATTTATTTGAAATTAACCTATCTGCAGCATCTAAATTTAATAATTTTTTTAGCAATAGTAATTCAAAACAAACTAAAATATTTTTTCTACGGCCGTGCTAAAAGACCCACTTTTACGTGCGTGCGTGCGTGCGTGCGTGATAGTAAATTTTCCCGCACGGCGTGCGGGAAAGTAAAATACCTTGTAATATGGCATTATAATATATTATAATACATGCAATAAACTAATATTTAGATATTATTTACTAATTTATTTCAAATTTATCTTATTGTGTTCATGATTTAATGAAATTAGCGCGATTATTTTTTAATGACTTTAACTTCCAATCGTATAGTAAGATATTTGATCACGTGTTTAATTTTTTCTGTCCAATCAGATTAAAATTATACTGAGAATTATCTACGGTAGAAAATTACCGATAGAATTTTTTTAAATTGATTGTTTCTGTTTAATGGCAACCAGTTGCTTAGTTTTGACAATTGTCACATTTAAGAAAATATCCATAATATACCTATTAAAAAATAATCTTATGAATATCACACGATAATAAGAATAAATAAGAATATAATGCTTCATTTTTACTAAAATTTGTTGTCATTGGGCAATAGCCACTCGAGCCCTGCGGGCTCTCGTGTCTATTGCCAGACAACAAATTTTCGAAAAACTCTCGCATTATCTTCAATTTATTCTCACTCTCTGTGATATTATACTCGATTATTTCATTCATAGGAGATTCTGACCAATAGAAAGCTACAAAAATAAAAATTAAACTGATTATTTTTTGATGATTTTAACTTCCAATCGTATAGTAAGGTATTTGATCACGTGTTTAATTCTGTCCAATCAGATTAAAATTATACTGAGAATTATCTACTGTAGAAAATTACCGATAGAATTTTTTTGTAAAGATTGTTTCTGTTTAATGGCAACCAGTTCCTAGTTTTGACAACTGTCACGTTTAAGAAAATATCCATAATATACGTATTAAAAAATAATTTTACGAATGTCACACGACAGTAAGAATAAATAAGAAAATAATGCTTCATTTTTACTCAAATTTGTTGTCATTAGGCAATAGCCACTCGAGCCCTGCGGGCTCTCGCGTCTATTGCCAGACAAAAATTTTTCGAAAAACTGTCGCATTATTTTCAAATTATTCTCACTCTCTTGTGATATTATACCCGATAATTTTTGATAATATCCCGTCGACAAGTATATTACATCAGATGCCCTTAGTTGTTACGAAAAAATACATTTAGTGACATTAATGACAATTAATGTTTTAAAAATTATAAAAGTGATGACTTTCAACCGTCAAATATTAATAACAACTGTTTGTTTAATTGTACTAATTTGTACTTACATAAATAAATTACAATAAAATTTTGGTTTTGAACAGTATTATGAACAGTATTTTGAACACTCGATCTCTAAAATTATTATCGAATTTTTGCCTTCGTGACACCTTGATATAATTTCACTCCCCTTCGGGTATTAAAACTGTCAAAGTGTCACTCGGGAAAAATTCTATAATTTTAGAGCTCTCGTGCAATTACTACTGATAATTCGGTGAAATAAAATTATTTTGACATAATATTTAAAAGTCAGATAAGTAGACAATTACAATGGTTTTGAATCGTCGTCATGGAAACCAGTATAATCGTCGTGGTAACCCATTATATTGAAAGTTTGGTTTTGACAACCTTGTCAAAGAATTAATTTGTGTATTTTCACTTCTAAATAAAAATGGATATAACTCTATTTTTGTGACTTTTTTCCAAACGTACGGCCCTAGAAAAAATATTGTTCCTAACTCATGCGGAAAGTGTATTCCCCGCACTCGACTGCTTGCCCGAACTCCGCTATCGCGTCGTTCGGGTCAACGGCAGCCTCGTGCGTGAAAGTATCACTTTCCGCACTAGTTAGGAAAATAACTATTTTCGAATAACAATAATTGATGGACTGGAGTGGTGATTTGATTAATATGCGTAATCATTCATATTCAATTTGACTTGTGAAATTCCCAGAATAAAATTTTTCGTATGATGAATAAACGGAAGAAAGCGGTTTCAGAAGTTACCCGTTATCTTATTTTTGAACAAAACAATTAAACATCCGGTATTTAAGTTTAATTATAATTGAATCATGTGGCTATGGCTATTGTTTTTACTTAGTTTTATTACACACATCAAAAAAATAATTTAGGGGAAAAACACAAAATGCGAGGTTACAGAAGAATTTAAAATCATTTCTTTTGCATATTTAAAAAAATAAACATTTTTTCTTAGAACTATCGCAATAGCTCTTAAGAAAATTAAAAGAGAAATCCATCTTATAGACAAAACATAGCATATTGAAATTTTGTTAAATTTTTTTAGCCATTCTTATTAGCATTTTAGGTGTCCCCTAGATTATTTTAATGTGTGTATTTAAGGTATAAAAGCCATCGCGCAACGTAAAGCACGTAAAAAATTTTATAATGCAGTATTCAGGTTATATTATTAATATGTGTCTACTTAATAATAGGTACATAGAGATCACCTGAACTAATTATGATTTCCAAACCAAGGAAACCAATAATAACGTAGAATCATATAGACCTGTACTCTGATATTTCGGATAAAGGGCTTAAGTCAGAATTTCACAACAATAATGTTTTCATGCTCATTGGACCAAAAAAATCGGTTCGTTTTATTGGTACATACGATTGTATGTATGTACAGTGCAGGGTTAAATCGTATGTACCAATAAAAAAGCAGATTGTTTTGGTACAGTGGGCATCAAAACGTTATTGTTGTTAAATTCTGACTTAACGTCTTTCTCCCGAACATCAGAGCGAAATATTTGCTGCCAATTACCTTCAAAATCTTTAAGAAGATATTGCTACTAACAATACAACCTATGGACGACCACAAAGGAATTGTTTCTTCTCATCAACTTGGATTCTGTAATAAACACTCAACAATAGATCAAATATTTACATCGCATAATTTAAACTATTCAGAGATGTTTAGAAAGAATAAAATACGCTCAGTTATTTTCCTAGACATAGCATAAGCATTGCATAAAGTTTGGCACAGCGCGACGGCTTGTTACTGAAACTCAAAAGTTATCTTTATATCCAGTATCTCTAGCTAATATAGTCACTTTTGGAACTTTTAAATAGAAAGGCGAATATTCAGATGTTTAATCTCAAATATTCGTCATTCATATTGCAAATCATAAACAATATTTTTGGCTAGGGCACACTAATTTTTATGACTAAATAAAATCCTTTATTCGTTGGTCGCGTGGGCTATGACCCAATTCATATTGACACCAAGACGGAACATACATTTTAGAATCATTCCTTCGAGTCAATTCAACCAGTCAAGATGTGCCTTTAAATATATTCATTTGAGTCACCCCATACAGTCAAGATGTGGTTTTAAATACATTCCTTCGAGTCAATTCAACGAGTCAAGATGTGCCTTTAAATATATTCATTCGATTCACTTCAAACAATCAACATGTAGCAGCATAGATGATTATCAATTTAACCGTAAAACCAGTCTGGCAGTAAAGCTACGTCAATCAGTAGACATTTAAAGTCTTCCGGGTATAGAGTGTAGATAGCTAGATAAATAAAATTTCAACTTTAATTTGGTGTTTCACTATCGGCGATCGAAGCTATAACTTAGTCGAGTTTATACACAGAACTACGACGAACCACGAACCAAAGTAATAATAACACAGAGCAGTATTCTGGCACCGATACTATACCTATCTATTATATACCTGTAATATCACTGTTATTAAAAATATTATATTGGACACATTTTTAGGCGACACTTTATTATTAGCAGTTTAAGTTGCTGTTAATAAGATAAAGACTCGTGATAATAAATTGTCCATAAAAATTAATGAAGGAAAACCTGCCCATATCGATTTCACTTACACGAAAATAATTAAATGATCGGAGCACATTTGAATTGCAAATTAAAGTGAGAGGATCATAACACAATGAAAGCTAAAGAACTGAAACTAAAATATAAGTAAATCTTGAATGGGTTCATTTAAAATATAAGTATTGTATTGGTTATTAGATAGAAGCTAACAACTTATAGTGAAAAACAAGGTATTATTTTATAAAGAAATTCTCAAACCGGTATGGTCCTATGGTCTGTAGATATAAGGGTGTGTGAGAATAAATGTGCTTGCCTTCAGCGAGTCCAAAACCTTACACTAAGGAAGATAGTCAACGCTCCGTGGTATATTCGGAACAAAGACTTACATTTTCCTACAGAACGCCGTATAGTAACAATAAAATTGAAGTGGATATAAAGAAGATTTAAAATCCAGCCACCATAAAGAAGTCTGCAACAACAATAATAATTATTGGATTCTAAGGCGAACTATTGGGAATACCTAGGACAGCAAAGTAGCAGATTTGGTTAAGTTTTCTTTGAATATAACTTGTGGCTTCTGTCCAACGTCGGAAAAAAAAATCATTTTAATACGGCTGATTCTTTCATATACTGTTCCCTAGGCTTTCTCGAACACCGTACCGGCCATCTGGCTACTGATACAGGTTGCCTTCATTACTGCGCAGCACACTTGTACAGGTAAACATATCTAATTTAAAATTATTGTAAGACGAAAAATTTTTTTGTCATTACTTTTTAAACATTATTAGAAATATGAACTGTAATTGCCAGACATTTCTGTGGTTTAAAAAGTAATGACAAAAAAAATTTTTCGTCCTAAAATAATTTAAATTCAATATACAGGGTGATTGATGAGTGTGATAAAGCTCAGTAGATCCGCTATAGTAATATATAGCAATAAAAGTTAATAATAAAAATTGTGGCCAACTTTCAGCTTCACATTACGAAATTAGTTAGATTGTTACAAGGTGTTCGATAACATAGTGGCAGACCAAAATTATGTTTTTTTTTAAATGGAACACCCTATATTTTATTTTATATTCGAAATCCTCTTAACTTCCCCATCAAAAAATATAAAGGTTTGTTATGTTATATGGGGCTTTTACAAAGTTATAACCAATTTTTTATGAAAATCAGTAACAAGTTTAGCTCCCTGTATAAATAAAAAAAGCACAACTGCGATGGTTTATTGGTGCCATATTTTGTGTCGATTGTGAAAATCTTTAAGAATTGTTGATATTGCTAATTTTCCTTATATCGAATACAGAGTCAAAACGCAAGTACATTCTTTTCTCAGAAATTTTAAATGGATCACCCTGTATTTTATATTACTATCGAAAATGTCATTACTGTACTTTAATTTTTGAATAATATTCCCTATGCCTAAATTTGTCAGTTTTCGAGATATTTTCATTTTTCAGAGCAAGTTATTAATTAGGGTGTTCTATTTAAAATTACTGTGATTATTTCATTCATAGGAGATTCTGACCAATAGAAAGCTACAGAAATCTAAATTAAATCGATAATTTTTGATAATTTCCCGTCGTCAAGTAGGTATATTACGTCAGATGCCCTTCGTTCTACGAAAAAATACATTCAGTGACATTAATGACAATTAATGTTTTAAAAATTATAAAAGTGATGACTTTCAACTGTCAAATTAATATTTATAACAACTGTTTGTTTAGTTGTACTAATTTGTACTTACATAAATAAATTACAATAAAATTTTGGTTTTGAACAGTTTTATTCATGAAATAATCGCAACAAATTGCACTCGATCTCTAAAATTAATATAGAATTTTTGCCCTCGTGACAAAACTGCCAAAGTGTCACTCGGGTAAAATTCAATAATTTTAGAGCTCTTGTGCAATAACTACTGATTATTTAATTCATAGGAGATTCTGACCAATATAAAGCTACAGAAATCTAAATTAAATCGATAATTTTTGATAATTTCCCGTCGTCAAGTATATTACCTCAGATGCCCATCGTTGCTACGAAAAAATACATTCAGTGACATTAATGACAATTAATGTTTTAAAAATTATAAAAGTGATGACTTTCAACCGTCAAATTAATATTTATAACAACTATTTGTTTACTTGTACTAATTTGTACTTACATAAATAAATTACAATAACATTTTGGTTTTGAATAGTTTATTCATGAAATAATCGCAACAAATTGCACTCGATCTCTAAAATTAACATAGAATTTTTGCCCTCTTGACACTTTAGACATAATTTCACTCGCCTTCGGCCCGTGAAATTTAAACTGTCAAGGTGTCACTCGGGAAAAATTAAATAATTTTAAACCTCTTGTGCAATTACTACTGATTATTTTATTCATAGGAGATTCTGACCAATAGAAAGCTACAGAAATCTAAATTAAATCGATAATTTTTGATAATTTCCCGTCGTCAAGTAAATTAAGTCAGATGCCCTTCGTTGCTACGAAAAAATACATTCAGTGATATTAATGACAATTAATGTTTTAAAAATTATAAAAGTGATGACTTTCAACCGTCAAATTAATATTTATAACAACTGGTTATTTAATTGTACTAATTTGTACTTACATAAATAAATTACAATAACATTTTGGTTTTGAACAGTTTTATTCATGAAATAATCGCAACAAATTGCACTCGATCTCTAAAATTAATATAGAATTTTTGCTCTCGTGAGACTGACATAATTTCACACGCCTTCGGCTCGTGAAATTAAAACTGTCAAAGTGTCACTCGGGAAAATTCAATAATTTTAGAGCTCTTGTGCAATTACTACTGAAAATAATGTACTTGCGTTTTGACTCACCCTGTATTCGATATAAAGAAAATTAGCCATATCAACCATTTTTTTAAATTTTGACAATCAAAAAAAAAATATGGCACGAATAAACCATTGCTGTTGTGCTTATTTTTATTTATACAGGGTGCTGAACTTATTACGATTTTCATAGAACATTGGTTATATCTTTGTAAATACCCTGTATAACATAACAAACCTTTATATTTTTGTGATGGGCAAGTTAAGAAGATTTCGAATATAGAATACAATATGGGGTGTTCCATTTAAAAAAACAAATTTTGGTCTGCCACTATGTTATCAAACACCCTGTAACATTCTAATTTTGTAATGTGAAGTGCAAAGTTAGCTACAATTTTTGTTATTAACTTTTATTGCTATCTATTACTATAGCAGATCTATTAAGCTTTTTCACACTAATCAATCACCCTGATTTTGTGTTTACCTGTACAGGTGTGCTGCGCAGTAATGAACGCAACCTGTATTAGCAGCCAGATGGCTGGTACGGTGTTCGAGGAAGCATAGGGAATATATATGAAAGAATCAGCCGTCTTAAAATGATTTCTCGAAAACGTTGCTAGCTCTTAGACCACTAGCTAAGACCGATTTTCGAGAAGCCTTTAATGAAGATTTTAAAACCGTAATAGCAAAATTAGGCCTTAGGGACCTTTGGATCAATAATTGTATTGAATACTATTATTATAGTAAATAATGGTATTCATATATGATTGTCTTTTTTTGTTTAATATAATATAATCTACATCATTAGAGAGTATTAAGTAAATGGTTTTTATGAAATGTGTTTTAGGAGGGGATAAGAGACATAACACCTGCAGTAAATCTTAGGGCCAGGCTCTATCTAGGCTTAACGTGTCTGGACCATTGTTGTATAGTTCTCTTCTAATTCATTCTCATGGTTTATTTGGCGTTGATTTTGTGCCTACGGACCTAGCTCTTCGGATTTCGTCTTTGATGAAAGTAATATATAAATCATATTGAAGTGTCTGGTTGCTTACATACAATGGTGCATTTAATGTCGATGTTAGTATGTTAGACTGGAATCTGTATATGTACAATATTCAGCGGCTTTTTGGGTTTTGCACAACCCCATAGGTATGTCTTTGATATAAATTGATTTTGTTTTCGTTGTTAAGTTTTGACTTTTATCCTAAAAGCCAGTACATTTACTAAAATTTTAAGTTGAGCTGCCTTCTTTTGGTCTGTATCTGTTTCTCCCAAGTGAGGCGTTGGTCAAGATATTTTGACTCTGTTTCAATTCTGATCACTCTTACAGATGCGCATTGTGTACTCATATGGTATAGTGCGTAGTATCCTCGCCTATCACACCGAAGACTGGGGTTCGATTTCTCTCCGAAAAGAGACTCCTTGCCTGTTTTAAATGAATTAACTTTTTATCTTTTATACCTTAACTAGTGACGTGGTTATTTTAGGACGTAGACTCTGACATGCGGTATGTCATACCGTTGCCTATTCTCCTTTGATCTCAATATGAATATGCCTTATATTACCGTATTTGTTTTTTACATCAACTACGAAATGAATCTTTACACTGCCGTAGAATAAAATACTGCTCCAAATAAGATAAATTTTGTTTTGTCAAGAAAACTATGAGTCAAGAAAATTAAGTATCTGTGGGCCGTAATCACAGCTGACAACGATGTTACTGAAGAAATATAAGACAGAATCCAATCAGCAAATCGCTGTCTATTCGTACTGTATAAGCTTATAAAATCAAAAAATCTTACAAGAAGTTCCAAGATCAAAATCTATAAATCCATCGTCAGACCTGTACTAACGTATGGTTGCGAACCGTGGACCATGACCAAATCAAACGAAGAAAAGCTCAGACGTTTTGAACGAAAAATACTTCGGACCTCACCACGACTTTAACACAAACCAGTGTAGCATCAGAACCAACTTAGAATTAAAAGAACTCTACAATGACACCGCTTTTGTCCAAGAAATTAAATCACAGCGACTAAGAGGGGCAGGCCACGTGCACAGACTTCATAACGAGAGACTTTTAAGACTGGTATGGGAGGAGATTCCTACAGGCAAAAGAACACTCGGACGTCCCAGAATGCGTTGAAGAGATAACATCCAAGCAGATCTCCGAAAAATGAACATCCCATTTGACCCTAGGTTAATGGAAGACCGAACGTATTGGAAGAAAGTTGTACAGTCAGCCAGGACCCACCCAGGGTTGTAGCTATACGTGATGATGATGATGATGAAGAAAATTATGAACTTATGCATATTAAAAAAAATGGTGGAGGTTATTACATAATCCTTTATAAACTGAATTACAAAAAAAAAATTGAGTAGTGGTAACTAAAAAATAGTAAAATTATGTTGGAAAGCAGTTGTAATTAGAACAACTGGATGGACTTTATTATATTAACAGCGAAAGAAGAATACACTAGACTCCTTCTAAATATAGAAACGTAAATACTGACATGCGGTACGTAATACCGCAAGAAATGTTTACGTATCTACAAAGTAGCTCAAATAACCATACTAAAACTGCAGCAGTTGAGAGCAGGTACAATTACACACCAGTTGAAGGTACAGAGACTGTGTTATTATCCAGGAATGTTTTATAAAACACATTTTACAACAATAGTTATTTATGAAACAGTTCGTGAAGTATGCTTTTTGCGAAGGCACGCGATATTTAGAGCACGAGCGACAGCGGAGCGAGTGCTATACATCGCGTAAGTTCGCAAAAAGTACTTCACGCACAGTTTCATACAATATTTTATCTACTCTAACATAAACAAATAAAAAAACTGTAACTCTTCGTCACTGGAATTTATTTCTATTCTACAATTTTTAGAACTTTAACATTTAAAAATTCTAACTTCTTTCAAACCACAAAACTGTCAAAACTTTTGTCGTAATTTATTGCTCATTATGTCACTACCATGACAACGCGAAAATTAAGGATATTTCATTATATGAAAGTGTGTTAAAAACAGTGCGAAAAAGTAAGTCCAATTTAAAATACATTGTTACTTCACGCACACTTTAAACACTTCACGCACTGCTATCTATAATGACAGTTTTCACAAACTAAAAACATACACATAATATGACATAGAGTAGATAAAATATATTTTTCTATGGATGCTATACAATGTGAAACTTCTCTCACTACTTACATACATTCAAAACGAACAATTTCTCAGGGTGTGAGAAAAGTCGGCCATTGCAGTGAGAAATATTTTTTCTCACGGGTTCCATACGTATAATCGGGGATTCCATGGTAATATGCACAATACAAACACAAATATTTTTGTCAAATAAAATGTGTCAAATCAAAACTTACGAGGAATTACCTTTCAAAACTGTTCAAATATAACTGGTAACTATAGTTTTAAATAAATACAAGTATATAAATATTAAGAATATTAAATACCTACATATGTGCACAATATGTACCTATTTTACTTCAATTTTGGCATATAATCTACATAATAGCACCTAAATTATTTAATTTTGAAGATTGAACTCTTGACAAAAACGAATCCATAGAAAAAGTACAGTGTACAACACGTGAGAAAACGACATATTTCTCTCTCGCTTGATTTTCGGCACTCGCCTCGTACCTCGGCTCGTGCCAACAAACTTCTGCGCTCGTGAGAAATATGTCTTTTTTCTCTCTTGTTGTACAATATACTATTTTGCCTCTGTATGGACCGCATGTCAGTGGTTAAGGGTTAACATTTAAAGTCTTATAAATGATTAAACAATCAATCAAATTAAAATGAAACAAGTAACCAGTGCATATTTTCCACATTTATTTCATGTAACATAGCCAGTAATTTGCCCAAATATTTTTTGTCTTTCGCTTTTGAAATCTACTTAGTACATTATGTATATAAAACAAAGTCGTAAATCGTGGTGTATACAGCTTACACCATTTATAACTCAAGTATGGCTGGACCGATGTTTTTAGATAAATTAATTTGAAAGTTTTTTTGGTATTTTTTTATTTGTGTCCGTCCGGAGTGGCAGAATAATTAAAAGAAAAATTGAAAAATAAACTGAATACTAAACAGATACGCATGTATATTTTTTTGTTGTCTGTAGATATAAAACAAATTATGCAAATTATTTAAAATCGAATTTTTTCGTTAATGAAATCAAATTATTAATATTATAATTTAAATACCTACTTTAATTATAGAAAGAACTCAAATATAAACAATAAATCTGAAAAATCTCGTGGAACCCCTTTCTGGTAACATCCTTAATCTCTGCCTTTTACAGTTTATAAGGCAATGAGACGACGAATAAAGGAGGCGAAAGGGACTCTAAATATGCAATCACATTTCGTCTATTCGTCTAGGAAAAATTCCAACTAAAGTTGATTCCGTGTACTCAAAATATGAGTAAAATGAAAAAATAAAGACAGCTTATATTTCATTTAGGTTCAGAGATGATCCACCATCCCCATACGTCCGTTTCGGTCTCTCTCGTCTCCTTTGGTCTCCTTGATTCTTCGTCTTCTTGCCTTATAAATTGTAAAAGGCAGAGATTAAGGATGTTTTCAGAAAGGGTTCCAAGAGAATTTTCAGTTTTATTGTTTACATTTGAGACTTCTCATTTCTTTAATAAATGTCGCTAGAGCGTCAGATACGCGAATTATTTTTATAATTTTGCTTAAATAGATAGCTTGGTTTCGTTTCGATTCAGATTCAGCGCCACTAAAGAGGTCTGGAGACAGTGCCGGTGCTAGGGTATAAGGCGCCTGCCTGCAAGACTAGCGTAGGCGCCCTTCGATTTTTTAAATTGATATTTTTTATAGCACCAGGAGAACAACTCAGTTTGGCGCCCCCTGAATAGGGGCGCCCGCCTGCAGTGCATCCCTTGCAGGCCCGTTATCGCCAGCCCTGTCTGGAGAGACCGAAACGGACGTACGGTGATGGTGGATCATCTCTGAACCTATACAGGGTGTTTCATTAATAATTTTCCATATAGTAACTGGAGAAACCTCAGCACAAAATACGAAGATTTAACCTAAAACACTTAAATATAATGTGGTTCCTTACTGAGTTACAGGATGTTATATCTAAAAATTTATAAAATATTCTTGCTCAGCATTTTAATACTGTTCGACGTACATTTTTAATACCTGACAGACAGTGCGACTACTATACACCCTACTGAATTATGGTACACAAACGCTTCTAGCTACTACCAGAGGCGTACGACAGGGGATAGTGACTGGTTGACCTTTCTCAAATTCTACGCCAGTGGAGGAATTACTATTTTAGTGCAATTTTAAGATTCTCCAATACTTTCTACGTAAATAATCTACTTTTCATTGGAAACGTTTTTTGACGAAAAGTCATTAGTTTTCGAGATATTTTAAGTTAAATATAAAACGGCAGAGGTATTTTGATTAATTTTATGGTGTATGATTCATATGATTCAAATTTAAAAATTATTTGTACCCAGTGCATTAAAACTATTTGGCGTATCCTTATCATACTTGGCATAAAGTGTAGGTACTGTACAACCTACTAAATTAAGATAAATAATCGTTAATACCGGCTCCCGACTCCCGGGAAATCAAAAGGGGCCGGGAAAATGGAGCTCTACTCTAATGAAGCTCTAATGGACAACATTTATTTACGATATATTTATGACTAAATCCCAAAACAGTAATTGTGTAAAACTATATAATAAAAAAGGATTTTAATAGAGACATTTTGAGAAACGATTATTTCTGGTTACGACAATACTTTCCCCACTCTATAATTTATTATTTTTTCATCACATAAATATGAATTTATTTTGTCAAGTTGGTTAAATAAATTAAAAATGTCTACTTTTTAATTATGATCTCATCATAATTACTTATTATTGTGTTATTTAACATAAACAAAAAATATTACATAAATAGATAGTAATATAATTATGTAAAATTTATTTTAAACACGAGTCATTCTGCTTCAATAATTATAAAGATAATACATACTGTGCCAACATGAAAAAAGGATCTTCATATATTGTACTCGAAATGTATTTTGAAGTGATCCGCAAGGACATGATTTTTTAATGTTTTCAAAGTCAGTAAGGCCATTTTTGAAAATTAAAGTCGCGTATCTACAACTTTCTGCATAATCTGTACAATTATATTTAATTGACATAAAAGTAATGTCTGAGTTATAACTAAAGTCTCGTTTTCATTAGTAGACCTGGACGTCCACTACACTGTAATGTTTTTTAGCCGAAACAGTCTACTTGCTAGAGTAGCCGTTTATCTCACAGCCTTGTTCTCTTTAGTAGAGTTAACGGTACTAGAGATGGGAAAAACCTACCGGTTTAAACCTAAAACCGGTTTTTTACTTCGCAATAACCGGTTTTACCGGTTGTTTTTTGTCTTGGTTATAACCGGTTTTTTATTTTTAAAGTAAAAACCGGTTATTAGGTTTTTACGGAGATTAGGATTAGGTTAGGTATTATTTCGGATCCCAATCATAATTATTATTCTCAAGTAATTATTCCAAACAAAACCATAATTCAAATTTTATTTTATTTTATAAAATACAGAAGCAAACTGAAAGTGCAATCTCACATGAGCCAGAAACAATTATTAACTTTTATTATAATATTTCCTTGACAAGGTATTTGTAATCATAATATTTACATAAGAAGTGATCTGGTTGAATTAGACGCAAACATCATCTATTTTTCACACTTAACTCTTGACATTGAAAGTGGTTGAATGACTTTTTCTGATTACCAAAAATAATGCTCTGACTATGAATATCGAATTACTGATTACGAATACGAATCTCCAAGAATTTCGCTACGTTTTCAAAACGATACACTCAACAGGAAGTATTAAATGAGTTAAAATGTACCTATTCTACAAATATAAAAACGTGTTAAAAGTACATAATACATGTTCTTTCGATAGTACTAAATAATTTTGATCATATTGATGTCAAGTCGAATGGAGTATCGCAAACTAAAGTGTATTGTTAATGTATCTTTGTAACCTATTGGATTAAAAAAACCGGAAACCGGTTTTTCAAAAAACCGGTTTTTTTGGCCGGTTATAACGGGCAGGTTAAACAGTAAGCAAAAAAAACCGGTATAACCGAAAACCGGTGTTTTGTCAAAAACCGCCATCCCTAAACGGTACACAGTACACTCTTTATAGCATGCTTTTTAGCTGGAAGTAGTTTACTTGCTAGAGCAGCCGTTAACTCTACCTACTTTACTCTACTATAATGTAGAATTTAAGACTTGTTAGTTCGCTTGCTAGTTCGTGTCAGTAGGATGATACTGTACGTGCACCCTGGATAATCTAATTGGACTAGCACAAGAGGCGCCAGACAATCTTCCTCAAGATCTCCTAGCAGAAAGATATCACAGTTTTTTTAAGTAAGTAAAGATGAGACAACTACTAGTAAATGGACTATAGGATACGAGCGTGCCAATTTAATATCGAAGGTATGAAAAGAGCAAACATTTAACGGAAGAGTGACCGATCAGATCCTACAAAGGCAGTCGATTAAATATATCAACTAAATTTTTGTATGTAAAATTATATATTTTTATTTACAATGTATTGTTCTTTTTATTTAAGTACAAAAACTGTGATGTAGCCATACGCTAAATAAATAAATAAAAAGACTTGTTTACACGGGTAGAGTTTTGAGGAGAGTAAAGTACTACTCTACCAAAAATGGCTTGATACCGTTCACACGAGGAGAGTGCAAGTATAGTACAGATGCTAGTATAGTGAACCCGATTTTTTTTTATTTTTGTATTTTTAAACACTCTTGATTTTAAGTGCACCTTAAATTCTTAATTTTTTGCTTGAGCGCGTTTACTCCAAAGCCCCCCTTTGCTATTCTTTCGACGATTTCATCCTCCGCAGCTTGCCTCATACTTTTATTTCTGTAGTGTACACTACCTAAATTCCATAAACACTGGTATTCGACATACAGATCTACAAGTTTTAAAGTTTCATCTTCGGTGAATTTCATTTTCACTATTTACACAAAACACAATTCCAGCCGGAATGACAGCGTCCCTATGTACTCTCCTACTTACTCTACTCTATTCAGATTTGTTTACACGGGTAGAGTAATGATACAAGTACTTGATAGAGTAGAGTAACTCTACTCGTATAAACGCTCATCACAGTAGAGTAGCAAGTTGAGTGTATAGTAGGTGGTAAAGTAGAGTGACTAGCAACATGTGGCAAAGAAACTCTACTCTACTACCACCACCACCGCCAAAATATCCACTCGCCTCCGCACTCTACCCATGGAACGCGCTCAATTCTGGTAGAGTAGAGTAGGTATGAGAGTACATAGGGACGCTTTCATTCCGGATGGAATTGTGTTTTGTGTAAATAGTGAAAATGAAGTTCACCGAAGATGAAACTTTAAAACTTGTAGATCTGTATGACGAATACCACATTTAAGAAATTTACGTAGGGTACACTACAGAAATACAAGTATGAGGCAAGCTGCTGACGATGAAATCGTCGAAAGAATGGCAAAGGGGGGCTTTGGAGTAAACGATCTCAAGCAACAAGTTAGGAGTTTAAGGTGCACTTATAATCAAGAGTGTTTAAAAATACAAAAATAAAAAAATCGGGTTCACTATACTAGCATCAGTACTATACTTGTACTCTCCTCGTGTGAACGGTATCAAGCCATTTTTGGTAGAGTAGCGAGTAAAGTCTACTCTCCTCGCTACTCTACTCTCCTCAAAACTCTACCCGTGTAAACAAGTCTGAATTGAGCACGTTCCATGGGTAGAGTGCGCAGGCGAGTGGACATTTTGGCGGTGGTGGTGGTAGTAGAGTAGAGTTACTTTGCCACATGTTGCTAGTCACTCTACTTTACCACCTACTATACACTCTACTTGCTACTCTACTGTGTTGAGCGTTTTTACGGGTAGAGTTACTCTAACATTGTATGTATATGATAGCCACATTATCTCAATTCAAAAGATGTGAGAAAATGTATTCAATGACAATGAACTATGAAAAATATCTACCAAAAGGAATCATACAACTATAATCAAAGTTTACTTGTAACTGGTGAATACCCTTCTAACTTGCTGAATGATAATAATAGAAATAAAACATAAAACGCAACATTGGCTTGGTGGTGAGAAAAAATAAAATTTGCAATGAAAATAATATTGTGTAATACAATATTGAAATATATTGAAGAAGAGGATCAACTAATATCACATTGGAAACCACAGTGGAGTAATTGAAACTTACATTAAAAACAAAAATTATCTTTGTTCTCTATGCAAACAACCATCTCAAATTATTATTCTAATAAATGCGAAATTTTTTTAAAAAATAAGTAAATAAAAATATTGGCCGCGTTTCTGCCAGGTGGATAATAAAAAGTAAATGCGAACAACACCCTTGCACATTTTCACAATAATTGGAACCGTGATTAGATCAAAAACCTTCTTAAGAGGAAACAGTAGCGATCAACAGGTTGCAAAAACGCGTTCCAAGATTGCGGCTGTAATTTTGAATATTTTTCGAGATATTTGGCACACGTATTCGTAATATAATAAAGATTGGCGGTACAGAGCCCAATTTGAAAAATATTAGACTAAGAGCCGCTATAGGTGAAATTTCTTAATCATTTTAGGCACGACGGGACCCTATAACTTAAATAGTAGAACTTAAAGGAAAAGGTTTGAACACTGTGCCGTCACTTTTCAGTGACACATGCGTCGACAGTGGCGCATCAAACTTTCCACTTATGGACGGGATACATAAATTAAAAAATAACTTCCCTCACTACCAGGATTCAATTTTTTTCATTTATTTAAGTTCTATGTGATTGAGACATAAGATTCATCGTAATTTTAACCCACCACCCCTTCCCCCTGCCCCACCATCAAAAACTTTATTTTTCGATTTTTTTTTGGTGGGATGCAATCAATTTTAAAATTTAAAAAAATTCACACGAATAGTTAAGGCTTTTATAAAACACGTCTATTTTTTATAGACCTGTAGGTTATGTTTACATAACCACAAGAAATTTTTAATTTTTTTTTTTTGGAAAAAAATATATAACTTTTTTTTGGGGACAGCTACAGATCTAATTTTTTCTTAGTCTTGTGTATTTTATTAAACAATATATTTTTAAATTTTTTCAGATTTTTCTGTAACGCTGGTCACCTTCAAAAATCCAAAAAACTGTTTTTTAAGGGAGTTTTGGGGGGTTTGAACGTGTTTCTCCCATTTTTAAATATTCTAAAGGACTCACTTACTTCAAGTTACATATATCCTATAAAATCGAAATTGATTTGATACATTATGAAGTCTATAAAATAGGGAAAATCCCCCAAAACCCCCCAAAAAGCAGTTTTTCGGATTCTTGAAGGTGGCGAGCATTACGGAAAAATCTAAAAAAAATTAGAAATATAGTGTTTGATAAAACACACAAGATTAAGAAAAAATTAGACCTGCAGCTATTCCCCAAAAAAAGTTATATGCTTTTTTCAAAAAATTAATTTTTTGAGGTTATGTACACTCTACCTACGGGTCTGTAAAAAATAGATATGTTTTATAAAAGCCTCAACTATGCGTGTGGAATTTTTGAAATCTTAAAATTGATTGCATCCCAGAAAAAAAAATAAAAACGAAAAATGAAGTTTTTGATGGTGGGGGTAGGGGGAAGGGAGTGGTGGGTTAAAATTGGGCTGAATCTTATGTGTTAATCACATATAACTTAAAAAAATAAAAAAAATGAATTCTGTTAGTAAGGGAGGGTGACTTTTAATTTATTTATCCCGTCCATAAGTGGAAAGTTTGATGCGCCACTGTCGACGCATGTGCCACTGAAAAGTGACGGCACAGTGTTCAAACCTGTTCTTTTAGGCTCTACTATTTAAGTTATACGGTCCCATCGTGCCTAAAATGATTAAGAAATTTCACCTATAGCGGCTCTTAATCTATATATTAAGATGTGGAAATTACTATGTAATTAAATAAAATTTTAAAAAAACAAGCCTGTACCGCCATTAGAAAGAACAAAAAAATACACTTTCTTCATTTTGGAACTACTAAAATTTTTTATTTCATTAGTAGTTTTAAAATGACACAAAATCTAGGCATCGGATAAAAAAGTTTATTTGAAGAAAGTGTATTTTTTTGTTCTTCTTAATGGCGGTACAAGCTCGTTTTTTTTAATATTGTATTTAATTACAGAGTAATTTCCACATATTAATATATTTTTCAAATTAGGCTCTGTACGGCCATTCTTTATTATATTACGAATACGTGTGCCAAATATCTCGAAAAAATATTCAAAATTACAGCCGCAATTTTGGAACGCGTTTTCGCTACCTGTTGATCGCTGCTGTTTCCCCTTAATAAAAAAATTTACTTAACAATTCTAGATTATTTTTCTAAATATCATATTGATTTCTATAAGCAAAAATTATCTTAAAAGTTCATTTAAAATCTGCAGAAATACACAGCGTCCGTTTAAATTACATAAGTTAAAGGTAATTTCCGGTAAAACCGGAAGATATTTGGTTGGTTCGACACTATATCCCAATCCAATATATTTGATTTTAAGCCAGAATTTTCCCATTTATTTCCCTTAGTTCAGTACTGTCCTTTTACAAGTTTTTTTTAGGTCTGATTTTTAGGATGATTCCACTCTAGCTATATCCTAGCAATGCCATCTTGGGGTCTACGGAGTGTGTGACCTAGCCATCTACATTTTCTTCGCCTTATTTGCTTAATAACATTTTTATGGCTGATTTGGTTCCATAAATTTTCCCCACGGGTTCCATAAATTTTTGTCTCCAATTTCTTCCCACAAAGAAATAATAAAGAAATATATTTTGTTACGGTCTATTGATGAAAACTTGTTCGTAATTGGTGTACTATTGGTGTTGATATCTTGCACGTTTCACAGCCATATAGTAACACAGCTTTTGCATTGTGTTTAAAATTTTTAATTGGATATTGTTAGGTAGATCCTGAATTTCTATATGTTATTTAGCATATTGTAGGCATTACGAGCCTTATTAACTATTTCCTGCACATCTCGCTCTGTACCATCGTACAGTCAATTATGCTGTCCAGATATTATACAAATTCCACCACTCTCTTAATTTTATGGTTGTTGGTCACAATAGGTTGATTGTTTAGTGTCATCTTATAGGCACATCTAATTTTGGAAGTAGGTTGAATGCTCGAATATATGGAATTTATACGAATAAAAGGCAGATTTAGAGCATATAGTTTAATCAAATCTTGTCCAAGTATACTTTCGCTAACTTAGCATCATGAGGGGCATTTCGTCAAAACAGGAAGATATCCCAGCAAAATGTAGATAACATTTGTATGGCAAGAACGTAACTTAAAGAATTTTGCAACTAATAAATAACATTAAACTTACACTGGACGACCTGTTTGTCCTTCGTCCCGTGTGTGTTTAATGTTACTTATTAGTTGCAAAATTCTTTAAATTAGGTTCTTGCCATACAAAAATGTTATCTACATTTTACTGGGATATCTTCCTATTTTGACGAAATGCCCCTGATGATGCTAAGTTAGCAAAAGTATATTAGGGCAAGATTTGATTAAACTATATGCTCGAAATCTGCCTTTTATTCCTATAAATTACATCTAATTTTGGCATACAGTCGAACCCGCTTATTAGAATCCCTGTTATAGGAATATCCCGGTTTATGGAATATAAATTCAAGTTCCCGAAACATTTCCATTTACTTCTTAATAAATTTATCTGTTTATTGGAATAGGATCTAACTAGATAATACCGCTTATTAGCATATTTTGCAGTCAAAGAATATATTTTTTTACAATTTACTAAAAATTTAAATTATGTTTGGTATTATGGTTTGTCGTCAACGGCCTGTAGTGCTGGATTAGATATTATTAGGGTAATAAATATTTATTACTTTGTTACGAATACCAATTCGATCTTTAGCATGGCCGACAAATGCATGGGTCATAAAATAATTTTTATTTGTCTACACAAAGGCACTATTGCCTGTTATAAAATTGTTAGAAGCAGTTTATTTAGAATTCGCTCAGAGAGTACCTACTTGTTTGCAAGATGTGAATTATGGCTTTGTTAAAGGCTTGACGCCAATAAAACTTCTATTCAACCAATGGATTAAGGATGACCACACGGATTAACAACGAAAAAGCTATAATTACCAATAATTTCTCAAGAAAGAAAAAGTAATTTTGTTATATATGCATTTTAATAAGAAAATATTTACATATCTACATATTGCATACATTTCATATTAATTACCTAATGTATTCATTCACATGCATGTAATGTAATTTGGTATTTAACACATACATAGATAAGTACTAGTTACACTACTGTATTATTGACGTAAAAAGAGCTAAAACCATTTACATACACTGATTATGTAGGTACATATATGATATACATATTGGCATAGTATGTAATAAAACTACATATTGGCATAGTATGTAAAACTACACATTGGCATAGTATGTAAATAATATTATTACGTATATTCGGTAACACTTATTTCGACTAGCCACCAATAATCGGTTATTAGAATATCCCGGTTATAAGAATATTTTTGCCTTGCACAAAGGCTATTCTAATAAGCGGGTTCGACTGTAGTAATTTTACAATGTATGGCCTTGCAAACATTGTTAAGTTTAAGTCGCAGTAAAAATATAACAAAACCGCTATCTACAGACTACCACTTTGTAATATTAACCTTACTTAACCAAAAAGGGATAAAGCATGCAACTGCACATTAATTTTGCTTGCGTCAGGAAGCAAATGCATATCGTGGACTCCCCGGGGTTGAGAACCAGTGGCAGTGGAGGCCGTGTTAGCACGCAACGCAATAAAAAGGTCGCCGGGGAGTCACCGGACCGGGTAATCAACAAATTTGAAGATTTTGAAATTTCTTGAGTCAAAACAAGATATAAGATGTCAAGAAAACGTCAAGACAAGATTTTTAAAATTTCTTGATTGTTTCTTAAGACAAGACAAGGAGTTGTTATCAAGACAAGAATTCTTGTCTTGTTGACCCCTATTCCAAATACAATGCCAATAATAATTCAATTTCTTATACTCCACTAAAATCCTTACACAATATTTAAGATCTACCAGATCCCAAAATACCACCTAAAAAGGTTAACAACAAATAGTTCGACACATACTGGAAAATGCGATAACACAATGTGTTTCAGCTAGGTACAATTCCAATGTACTATACCCAATGTAGATAACTGCACGAAAACTCTAGTTAGAGAGAACTATTTCCAAGAAACTAGCCAATCGTCCATCCGATGATAACCGAACCAGAGATCAAATCGACCAGTATCTAATAAGAACTATTGAAGGGATCCATTTTATCAAAACAACTTCCCAAGATATTTCATTCCCAAAGATTGTTCCAAAAAAGTAATAGCATCCCACAAAATGAAAATTTAGAAACTAAACATCACGGGGACACTTAACCAAATCCATTCTTTCTTTATAAGCAACAGACGTCCTACCCCGCTATCGATAGGAATAGGAATAAGCACCACTGCTGTTGACATATTCTTATTTATTTCAACTTTCTTAATATTGATCTTGAGGACAAGAAAAATAATTTCCCAATTTCACTTTACAAATATATAATCTAATATCAGGGTAGAAGGAGTCGCGGAAGAAGACGCATCTCCTGGTTAAACAATTTGAGAGCTTGGTTTAATTGCACTTCTGCTGATCTCTTTAGAGCAGCGGTATCGAAAGTGCGAATTGCCGTGATGGTTGCCAACCTTCTTAGAGGAGATGGTACATCAAGAAGAAGAAGAATCTAATATCTGCATTTTACCCAGATGCACTTAGAAAAAATAATAGAAGTAACTACAACTTCAAAGTCTAAGTTTGAACGAAAAGAGGGAGCAAGAATGTAATCGCAGCGTCTTGACCACGAAAAGGTGGTCAAGATTGGCTCAGCAAAATTTAAGGATAAAGAAGGTTGTTGGCTCAGCAAAAGCCAACAGCTGAAAGTATAAAAGAAGCAGAAACTGTTTATTTATCATTACTCGTTTTATTTCAGTAATCACTGTAGTTTTAACATTTCCTATTTTATATCTATGACCTACATAACACAAATCAGTGACGAATTTGTTATGTAGCTAAAGATTATTATCTATAATAGTAGAGATGTCAGGACATGTAATGTCTAACATGTATAACAAGGGAACGCATCCGTTTGAAGTAACGGAATCATCTAAAATTATTAGGACACACTTGGGAATCAGGTAAACAAATACTTTATCAGAAACGTTATTGATTCAAGTATTCAGTATGTCTTTTGAACAGCGATTGAAAACCTGTGAGAGCGTCTCTTATGGCTCTTCGTAAACATAGGGTGGCGTAGAACAAAAGAAGGCGAAGAAGAAAAAATATTATTGAAATACTGAATTAATTTCTTTGTATTACTAATGCCCCTTGGATCTCGACAGAAGGTTTAATATTACAAATTGGCACTCAAGTTATTTTCCTACATCTAGATGTTTCCTTGTGTTTTCTCTTCAAATCAGCCACCTCAGAAAATCAAGTTTTATGAAGGTAGGATGTTTGAAGTAATAATAATATATGAACCGCTCCTGTTTCCAGTGCAAATGTCCTGAAACCGTACTCAAAATTCCTAAAAAATCCCAATTCCAAAATATAAAATAAAATGTTTTATCACCAAATTAAACACTTTTTATGTTTTGGAATTGGGCTACTGAGAACAGTAGCGTCGAATGTACACTCGTAATAACTTGGCTATTTTTAGCGAAAATAAAGTCACTTAATTTAAGTGATTAACACTAGGGTTTAAGTGAAAAATCAGGCTTTCTGATTACCAAAAGTAAGTTCTGAAAATTAATAGATTTAATTAATTTCCATATATTGTCCATTATTACAATAAGGATATACCATTTATTTACATCTATATTTTATTTAATTCGAGAACAAAAACAAGTTCTGATAAGAACTGTTGCTGACAGTGCAAACGCCAAAATACAGAGGCGACTCCAGAAGTATTCGAAAAAAAGAAAAGTGAGAAAGAAGCAAGGTAAGCTAGATCTCTTTAACACGAACTGTACGGGAGACGCGGGACTTGTGGAAAATCTCACTAAGAAGAAATGGACGAATTTATAAAGGAACTGAAGGAAAAACTAGAAAAAATGGAAGAAAGAGGAATGAGAATAGAAGAAAAATTAGACGGGATCCAAAGTGAGCTTGAACAAATAAAAAATACGAATCAGGAAATTAAGAATGAAAATGAACTTCTAAAACAAGAGCTGCATCAACATAAAAATAGAATAGAACAAATAGAAAGGGATATGAAGAGAAAAAACCTGATAATACACGGCATTGAAAATACAAGCGATGAGGACACGCAAATATTGGTAAACAAAGTACAAGACATCATTAACAAAATGGAAATACCTTGCAAAGCCAACCAAGAGGTCACACAAATTAGAAGAATAGGAGACAAAACTAGAAATTCTGAAAGACCAGTCCTGGTAGAGCTAAGAAGTGGGAATAAAAGAACGGAAACTCTTAAAGCTACATGGAAATTAAAAGGCTCGAAATGGTTTGTTAATGAAGACTATTCAAAAACCATAATCGAACAATGCAAAACACTTAAAAAACACATGAAAGAGGCAAGGATGAAAGAGTACAACGCAAAAATAAAATATAATAAGTTAATAATTAACGGAGACAAGTACGATATAGACCAGGTCAAAAGATGGAACAGCGATTCCGAAGATTTTAGAGAAGATAATATGGCAGAGATACTACAAAGACGAAAACTTCAACGAGAACAGTGAGTGGAAGATCACCAAACGGAGACACAGAACTAGATCCAAGAGAAAAAATAAAGAAAGTAAACGTAAATCAAACATTAAAAAACTAGAATTGGAACGAAGACACATTATGACGACAACAGCAAGAAAAATGGACAAGGCAATGATACAAAAGAATATGAGAACAAGAAAGATTAGCTAAACAAAAGTAAGAAAAGTTAATACAAAAAAGAAAAAAAGAGAGAGTGGTGTTATAAGAGTAGCGTCATGGAATATAACAACATTACTTAGAGCAGGAAAACTGGAAGAAATTACATTAGTTCTGATACAGTATAAGGTGGAAATAGCAGCACTGCAGGAAATTAGATGGAAAGGGAAAGGACAAATAGATCAACAGAATGGTACCTTCATATACTCAGGGGAAGAAAAGCAAGGACAACATGGGGTAGGATTCATAGTAATTGGAAATATGAGAGAAAAATAATGGAAGTCAGACTAATAAACAAAAGAATAGCCTACCTAAGGATTGAAGCTAAACCGGCAAACATATCCCTACTAAATGTTTATGCACCGACAGAAAATGCAAAAGAGGAGGAAAAAGATCATTTCTACTACACTATGGAAGAATAGCTAGGAAAAATACCAAAAGAAGATGTGATTTTAATATTGGGCGATTTTAATGCACAAATAGGAAAGGAGGATTATATACAGCAAATAGCGGGCCAACATACAATACATGAGAAAACGAATGACAACGGGCACAGAATATGCAACATGGCGACAGGAAATAATATGTCTATCAGCAGTACAATGTTCAAGCATCAAAGAAAACACAAAGTCACATGGATTTCTCCAGACCAAAAAACAGAGTCACAAATAGGCCACATATTAATATCGAAAAGAAGACAATCAAGTGTAATGGATGTGAGAAGCTACAGAGGTGCATGCGGAGATTCAGACCATTTCCTGGTGGTAGCAAAGCTGAGACAAAAGACGAAAGTAATGAAAAGGCAGAAAGACAGGAATTGGAGGTGGAATATCGCAAAATTAAAGGAAGCAAAAGGGATACAAAAGTATTAAGATGAAATAGGTACAAGAATTGCCGCACTGAATAAGGAAAGAGATGATGTCGAAGAAATATGGGGTGATATTAAGAAAGCAATTAACCACACGGCTGAGACTACATTAGGGACGAAGCAAATTACAAGAAAGAAGGACGGGTTCAATACAGAGTGTAAAGAAGCAGTTGAAGAAAAAGTAAAAGCACGAAATCAGTGGATGCGGACTCATAAAACTGAAGATAGAGACATGTACGAGCAAAAAAGAAAGAAAAGCAACAAAGTAATAAGACAATATAAGAGAAAACTCATGGAAAGTCAGTTGGAGGAAATTGAGGCGGAAAGTAAGACTCAGAACACCAAGAAATTCTACACAAAAATCAGAGAACAGAACAGGGGTTTCATACCAAAAGTAAATGGAGTTAAAAATAAACAAGGGCAAATAGTAACACAAGATCAACCATATATGGAAGTCTATATGGAACACTTCAAGGAGTTACTGGCAGAAAATCAAACAGAAGAGATTACATAAATGAAGGAAGAGTGGAAAATAATGGAACGAATGAGCCAACACTCGAAGAAGTAATCGAAATCATTAAAATTAACAAAAACGGAAGAGCACCCGGAAAATATAACATAAACAGCGAACTCATAAAACTAAGAGGGAAACCGTTGCATAGGGAAATACACAGACTGATAGTAAACATCTGTAAAGAATAAAAAATGCCAAAAGAATGGCAAACAGGCCAAATAATAACGATACATTAAAAGGGAAACCAACAAGAATGTCAAAATTACAGGGGAATAACATTACTGAGTACAGTATATAAGGTATTGTCAAACATAATACAAAGAATTACAGGGAGCAGCGGACAATAAGATAAGTCAATGTCAATGTGGATCCAGGAAAGGAAAATCCACAATAGATGCGATATACATACTAAAACAAATAATGGAGAAGGCGAACGAAGCTAACATAAACTTAGAAATACTTTTCGTTGATTTTAGACAAGATTTTGATTCCATCAAACGAAACCAACTATAGGAAATATTAAAAACGCTACAGGTACCGCCTAAATTAAGAAAACTTATAAAAATGACGATGAGCAATACCAGAGCGAGTGTAAAAACGCAAATAGGGGAAACAGAAGAGTTCTAAACAAACAAAGGAGTGAGGCAGGGTGATAGTTTATCCACAACACTATTCAACATGGCTATAGAATATATTACCAGAAAAATTAAAAAAGGTACACTCAGAAATAGAGGAGGTCAAATTTTAACATATGCCGATGACGTTGTGATAATGGCAAAGAGAAGAGATATATTAACGCAAATGGTAGAGGAACTCATTCAAGAAGGAAAAACAGTGGGTTTGAGTATTAACGAAAACAAAACAAAAATGTTAAGATTAGGAAAAAATCCTACTAATAATGAGGTCAAAGTGGAAAGATACAAATTTGAAGAAGTAAGTAAATATAAGTACATAGGAGTCATGCTGTCAAGTGATGGAACAAGAAAAAACGAAATAAAAGAGAAAACATTGGCAATAAATAGAACATTCCAAGCCAACAAAAAAATGATAAAAAGCAAAATATTAACAAAAAAAACTAAATTAAGGCTCTATGAAACGTTAATTAGACCGACATTAATGTATGGAGCAGAAGTGATGACAATGACCAAGACAGATGAAGAAAATTTGAGAAAACTGAGAGAAAAATAATTCGGGCAATATTAGGACCAATAAAAACAGCAGAGGGTGAATACAGGAGTCGAAGAAATAACGAAATAAATGAGGAATTGAAGGGGCAGGATATAGTCAGGAGAATAAGGAAACAAAGATTGAGGTGGCTTGGGCATGTATGGAGAGCAGGAGAAGAAGCGATTATAAACATAGTGACAAAGTGGTCTCCGCTCGGAAGGAGATGAAGAGGAAGACCGAGGTCCAAATGGCTGGAAGAGGTGAAGCGAGATCTAGAGAACATGGGAATTAGAAATGCAGAAAAAAAAGCAAGAGACAGAAGGAGCTGGAACCGGATATGTAATGCAGTTTAAGAAAAAGAAGAATGGAGGACTGATCCACCTCGAAAACATGGATCTAGAGAGCCTGTAAAGCTTTATTTTGATGTTGCTATTTTACGTTAGGTCTATAAAGATTGCTTTCGTTGTAATTAAGAGCCATTCGGTAGGATTTTGAAACAAGTTTCTAACCATAGCTGGTACTTACATTAATATCCGCCAGAAAGTATTTTCCAAAATCATATTCCATAAACATTTTAAATTGTTACAAAACAAGGTTACATTCACGTGAAGATATTAGAGGCCTACACGTTTTAAGACATGCATCTATGTTCGCGAACATAACTCTTCTTCTTTTTCTTGTGCTGTCTTCTAACGAAGGTTGGCGACCACTTCTTTAAACGCTTCTTTATCTTCTGCAACGTGAAATATCTGTTCAACACTGACGTTAGTCCAACTCTGATATTCCTCAGCCAAGATTTATTTTTTTTTCAAGCCCTTTTCCCCTCTACTCCTCCTTGCAAGATGACGTGTAGCAGAGAGTAATTATCGTTACGAAGTAGTGGCTCAGATACGATGCTTTTCTTATTTTAATTGTATTCATAAGCTCTCTGCCACGTCCAATTCCTTTTATCACTTCTTCGTTTGAGACTTTTGCAGTCCAAGGAATTTTCAGAATACGCCTATATAGACACATTTCGAATGCCTCCAATTTTTATACCGATTGAACTTTTAGTGTCCAAGCTTCTACCCCATATATAGTAGTTGCGACCAAACATAACATGTGACGAACCTCAATCTAATGGTCATACTCAAGTTCTTATTTGTAAACATTGACGTGTATTTTATACATCCTTTTCGAGCTATTTCAATTCTGACCTTTATTTTCTCATATTAATCTAATTATGAGTTTATAATTGCTCTGAGGTATTTACATATACTTGTCGACCCTCTCTAGCGGTTTACCCTCTAATGCCAGATGTATGTTGTCAACAGGGTTTTTTGAGGTCACCATTATATTTGGCTTTATTTATATTCATTGTTAGTCTCACTTTTTTGCTTCCTCTGTTAATGATTTCTAGGAGAATTTGTCTATAATATTCTCTGCCATGATTGCGGTATCGTCTACAAATCTTATGTTATTAATGATGCTCCCTCAAATTTTTACACCTTCAATTCTTTCCCATAGTGTCTCCTGAAATATTAGTTGGGAGTATAAAATAGACAATTGTGGCGACAACACGCATTCCTGTCTGACTCCTATCTGAATTTTCACTTGGCTTGTCTCACTATCTTTCACCCGTACGACAGCTGTTTTATTGTACTATAGATAGTTGATTAAATTAATATCCTTGGGATCTAGCTGTATGTGTTTCAATGCATATATGAGATTACCATGTTAACGTTTTGGAAATCTATATAACATAATATGAATACCTGTTTATTATCGGTGCCGCCCCAAATCCCGACAGCCAAAATCCCGACAGCCAAAATCCCGAGAGAGCCAAAATCCCGACGGCCAAAACACCAACACGCGAGAATCCCGACACACCAGAATCCCGACAGGCCAAAATCCCGATATGCAACAATCCTCGCATAAGTAAAAATTCCGACCACCACATTTTGAATATTTATTGTTTCCTTTTCAAATGCAATACCAAATCATATTATAGAGTATTGAAATTGCAATACTTACTAATAAGTACGGGTACTAAATTATTATATATATTAAAAGAAAAAAAAATATTTAAACACATTTTATAATATAAAAGCTATATTTACTGAAATGGAAGGTTGTAAGTGACATGATAATATCTATTATATGAAAGTAAACTTGAATTCAGGATTTGATTATACATATAATATTATTGGACTTATACTGGCAAAAAAATAATTTAATTCATATACCAATGTTAGAAATTTTATTTAGAAAATTAGTTCATATTAAATGGTAAATACTTTTGTTTAGTAACAAAAAATAAAAAACAGATGGCAATAAACAAAAAACAAGAAATAAATGTAGTTATATTATGTTAAAAAGAAACTTATCAAACCTGTCGGGATTATGGCCTGTCAGGATTTTGGCCTGTCGGGATTCTGGCGTGTCGGGATTTTGGCCGTCGGGATTGTGGCTGTCGGTATTTTGGCTGTTGGGTTTTGGGGTAGACCCGTTTATTAAATTCCCTGCATTTTTTAATAGTACCGTCATTGCGCACAATGCCTCTCTTGCTCCCATTCCACCTCTAAATCCAAACTGTGTGTTGTCTAATTATTGTTCTTCGCATTGTTTTTTCATATTTTTTGTTATTTTTTAATTTATATGCTGTTGAATACCTTTGAGTACCTAGTATTTTTAAAGTGTGGCTCATAAGGGTAATTAATCGGTATTCATGGCAAGATTAAGGATTTTGTTTTTTCTTCATTAGATACAATATTTCGGATCCATAATTCCAGTTTTCCGTCAAAAGCATTAAGACGATTCCAAATATTTAATTTATCGAATACAAAGCAGCTCAATTTCATCACAATTGAATCGCTTAGAGAGCTTTTGGTTTTTGGTCGATTTTATTTTTCTAGAAGAATTACGATTTAATCTCTTAACTCACAACTACAGTGGAAAATGCCCACATGATAATAGTTCTCTATAAATGGTGTTTCATTAATAATTATCCGTATAGTAACTGGAAAAACCTTAGCACAAAATACGAAGATTTAACCTAAAACACTTAAATAAAATGTGGTTCCTTACTGAGTTACAGGGTGTTTTATCTAAAAATTTAAATCTCTTTTTGCTCAGCATTTTAACACTATTCGACGTATCCTTTTCATACTTGGCAGGAAGTATAAGCACTGTACAAACTACTAAATTATGTTAAACAAACGTTTCTGTCTGTACGACGTACGACGGGGGAAAGTGAATAGTTGACCCTTTCCAAAATCTACGCCTATGTCGAAATTGCTATTTTAGTTCAATTTTTGGATTCTCTAATACTCCTATGAAAATAATATACCCTTCATTCGTAAAGATAAAGTCATTAGTTTTCGAGATCTTTGAAGTTAAAAATGAAACGACACGGTTATTTTGATTAAGGTGAAAGAGTAGCGATCAACAGGTAGCGAAAACGCGTTCCAAGATTGCGGCTGTAATTTTGAATATTTTTTCGATATATCTGGCACACGTATTCGTAATATAAAAAAGAATGGCGGTACAGAGCCCAATTTGAAAAATATATTAATATGTGGAAATTACTCTGTAATTAAATACAATATTAAAAAAGCGAGCCTGTACCGCCATTAACAAAAACGAAAAAATACAATTTCTTCAAATAAACTTTTTTATCCGATGCCTAGATTTTATGTCATTTTGGAACTACTAATGAAATAAAAAAATTTAGTAGTTCCAAAATGACACAAAATCTAGGCATCGGATAAAAAAGTTTATTTGAAGAAAGTGTATTTTCTTGTTCTTCTTAATGGCGGTACAGGATCGATTTTTTAATATTTTATTTAATTACAGAGTAATTTCCACATATTAATATATTTTTCAAATTGGGCTCTGTACCGCCATTCTCTATTATATTACGAATACGTGTGCCACATATCTCGAAAAAATATTCAAAATTACAGCCGCAATCTTGGAACGCGTTTTTGCTACCTGTTGATCGCTACTGTTTCCTCTTAATGTATTGTGTCACTTCATTTTTAGTTTCAAATATCTCGAAAACTAATCATTTTATCGTTACGAATGAAGAGTATATTATTTACATAAAAAGTATTGGAAAATCAAAAAATTACACTAAAATAGCAATTTCGTCAGTTGCGTAGAATTTGGAAAGAGTAAACCAGCCACTATCCTCTGTCGTACGCCTCTGGTAGTAGCTTGAAACGTTTATTTATCTTAATTTAGTAGGGTGTACAGTACTTACACTTTCTGCCAAGTATGATAAGGATACGTCAAATAGTTTTAAAGTACTGAGTACTGGGTACAAATAATTTTTAAATTTTAATCATATGAATCATATCATAAATTAATCAAAATAACTGTGCCGTTTCGTATTTAACTTCAAATATCTCGAAAACTAATAACTTTATCGTTACCAATGAAGAGTACCTTATTTACGTAGAACGTATTGGAGAATATAAAAATGGTACTAAAATAGTAATTCCTCCAGTGGCGTAGAATTTGAGAACGGTCAACCATTCACTATCCCCTGTCGTACGCCTCTGGTAGTAGCTAGAAACATTTGTTTATCATAATTTAGTAGGGTGTACGCACTTATGGGCGCATTTATTGCCAAATATGAAAAGGATACGTCGAACAGTTTTGAAATGCTGAGCCAAAATAATTTTTAAATTTTTAGATAAAACACCCTGTAACTCAGTAAGGAACCACATTTTATTTAAGTGATTTAGGTTAAAAGTTCGTATTTTGTGCTATGGTTTCTCCAGTTACTATATGGACAATTATTAATGAAACACCCTGTATAATAGTAACGTCTCTGTATTACTCCCATTTAAGATGACTAAGGACAGAAGCCACATAAATCGAAATTCACTAGTATACAGGGTGATTCATTAAGAATGTCCAATCTCCGCGTTGTAGATTCTACACCTCAAAATATGAAGATTTAACCCAAATAATTTAAATAAAATGTGGCTTCTTACTGAGTTACAGGGTTTTTTATTTAAAAATTTAATAACTGTTTTTACCAAGTGCTTTAAAACTACTTGACATATCCTTATCATATTTGGCAGATGATCTAGGTAAGTTAAATCCTACTAAATTATGATAAACAACCGTTTCTGGCTACTACCAGAGGCGTACGACAAGGGATATTGAATGGTTTACCCTTCCCAAATTCTACGCCACTGGCGGAATTGCTTTTTTAGCACAATATTTTGATTATCCAATATTTTTTATGTAAATAATACACTCCTCATTGGTAACTTTAAAGTCATTAGTTTTCGAGATATTTGAAGTTGAAAATGAAACGGAACAGCTATTTTGATTAATGTATTGTGCCCCTTCATTTTTAATTTCAAATATCTCAAAAACCAATGATTTTATCGGTACGACCAAAGAGTGTATTATTTACATAAAAAGTATTGGAGAATCGAAAAATTGTAATAAAATAGTAATTCCGCCAGTGGCTTAGAATAGGGAAAGGGTCAACCATTTACTTTCCCCTGTCAAACTCCTCTGGTTGTAGCCAGAAATTGCTTTTAACATATTTTATTAGGGTGTACAGTACTTACACATTCTGCCAAATACTGTAAAGATATACCAAATACTTTTAAAGTACTGGATACAAATAGTTAATATTTATGTAATAGGGATCATTGATTTAGAAATTTTTTTCTACAACCGTGTTAAAAATGCAATATTTAGCACTCCATACCAGAGTTAAAAATGCTACTTTAAGGCACTAGTGCTTTAAAAAATTTTTAAGGCACTGCAGTTCGTATTGACCGTATATGCAATTTTAATGTAATGTCAAAAAAATATAAAATTGGAATGTCAGTCAAGTTCAAATAAAAGTTTTTGTAGATATTGTCCTGTAATTACGATTGTAGAAAAAATATTGTATGATATGCGTGTTAAAAAGTACATTTTTAAGGCACTCATGTGAATTGCAGAACTCGCTTTCGCTCATTCTGCAAACTTTCACATGCGTGCCTTAAACGTGTATTTTTAACACTTATATCATAAATAACTATTAAAAATTTTGTACTTAGTACTCTAAAACTATCTGAAATATCCTTATCCTACTTTTAAAAAAGTGTAGGTACTGCACACCCTACTAATTTATGTTTAATAAACGTTTGTGGCTACTACCAGGGGCGTACAGGGTAAAGTGAATGGTTGCCCCTTCGTAAATTCTACGCCACTGATGGAATTACTGTTTTAGCATAATTTTTAGATTCTCCAACACTTTTATTGTAAATAACATATTCTTTATTAGTAACGATAAAATCATTAGTTTTCGAGATATTTGAAGTTAAAACTGAAAAAACGCAATACATTAATCAAAATAGCTGTGCTGTTTCATTTTCAACTTGAAATATCTCGAAAACTGATAACTTTATCGTTACGAAAAAAGAGTATATTATTTATGTAGAAAGTATTGAAGAATTGAAATATTTTGCTGAAATTGCAATTATGCCAGTGGTGTAGAATTTGAGAATGGTAAACCATTCACTATCCCCTGTCGTACGCCTCTGGTGGTAGCCAGAAACGTTTGTTTATCATAATTTAGTAGGGCGTACGGTAACTAAATTTTCTGCGAAGTGTGACAAGGATATATTACATAGTTATAGAGTAATGGGTAAAAATAGTTATCAAATTTTTAAATAAAACACCCTGTAACTCAGTAACGAAGCACATTTTATTTAAGTGATTTGGGTTAAATTTTAATATTTTGACGTCTAGGATCTACATCTCAGAGATTGGACATTCTTAATGAATCACCTTGTATATGGAACTTAATAAGGCAATAAGAACAAAAATAAGACAAGACATCAGAGATAACAATACCGAAAAAATTGATAACAAAAAGAAAAACATGAGTATAAAAGTGTTAAAAATTCGAAATAGTAAAGTGCGATAACAAGTACATCAGATAGAAAATAAAATGGAATCATTCTAAATGACAACAACCAGGGAGTAAGCATTGTTAAATTCAGAAGATTACAGAATTATACTCTTCCAGTGTAGCAAAACCAGAAACCCACGATATGGATCGAAGAAATCGAAATGTAGGATCGGAAACACCTGACTAACAAGGAATATATAACTGCCTTAGCACAGATGAGAAATAGGAAAACTCCTGAAGGCTACGGAGTAAGAAACTAGATGGTTAGAGCTGGAGGTCAAACTATTTTGGATGCAGTTAAAATCTTAATGAACAAGCGTCTCTTTGGGGGTGCTGTTCCAATCTCTTGGCAAAATTCTCAGGTACTTTTACCATACAAGAAAGGCGACAATCACAAACTCGAAAATTACAGACCAATAAGCCTAATACCATTTCCGTACAAACTGTTTACCAAAATTACCAACAGACTGTCAAATAGATTCGACAGTTATCAGCCTGTTGAACAAGCGGGATTCCGCAATCGAGAAAAAAACGAATGCTAAAAGGTTTCGATTATTTTAATTGCATACTAAATTGCGCGACGGGGTTAGATGTGCATTCTGATCTTTTCAGTAATGTCTGATTCACTTCGTTTAGTTCGTAGATTGACGGCCCCAAAGGAATGAACCAGGTTCATGAGATTTTGTAAGTAGGCTACCATAGAACACGTACAAATAATAAGAATACTTATCGAAAAGTGCAACGAATACAATGAACCTCTTTGTTTGGCATCTCTGGATTACAATAATTAGGCAATCGATTCCATAGAACTCTGGGCCGTATTAGAAGAAATGTATAACGCAAGGATTGGTTTCAGATATAAAATACTGCTAAAATACAGATACCTACTATAATGCAGCTATGCAAATAAATGTATGTGAAGGTCTAACAACAAGCAAGTTTTTAAGTTATTAAGCAACGAGTTAAATAGGCAGCCACTATCTTTCCAAAACTATTTACTCTTGCTTTAGAAGATGTGCTCAAGAAATTAAACTGTCAACCATGTGAAGTTTTGCCGATGATTTAGTACTTATATAATATACAGAGTGTAACAAAAATACAGGTCATAAATTAAATCACATTCTGGGACCAAAAATAGTTCGATTGAATCTTACCTTAGTACAAGTATGCACACAAAAAAAGTTATAGCCCTTTGAAATTACAAAATGAAAATCGATTTTTTCCGATATATCGAAAACTATTAAATATTTTTTAATGAAAATGGACATGCGGCATTCTTATAGCATGAACATCCTAAAAAAAGATTATATTGAAATTTGTGCAGCCCATAAAAGTTTTGTGGGGTTTTGCTCCCTTAAGCCCCCCCAAACTTTTATGTGCGTCATAATTAAATTATTTTTGTAGTACCATTAGTTAAACACAATGTTTCTAAAACTTTTTTGCCTCTTAGTGCTTTTTTGATAAACCAGTTTTAATCGAGATGCGGCTTCTTTTTTAATATGTTTACATAAAAATTTTATGGGGGTTTTGTTCCTTTAAACCAAATGTTTGTGTACGTTCCAATTAAACTATTATTGCTGTACCATTAGTTAAACACAGTGTTTTTATAACTTTTTTGCCTGTTAGTATTTTTCAGATAAAGCACTTTTTATCGAGATATGGCTTCTTTTTTAATATGGTTCAAAGTATACCTCAAACTGTAATTCATAAATAAATTTTCATATTATTACCAAGTCTCTAAAATCGTACTTAACAGTACACAAATATGTGGTGGATTTAAAAAAATATTCGAAATATCTCAAAAAAACTTACTTTTCGAAAAAGTATTAAGAGGCAAAAAGTTTTAAAACATTATGTTTAACTAATTGTGCCAAAATGATAACTTAATTGCAACGTACACAAAAGTTTGGGGGGGTTTAAGGGAACAAAACCCCTCATAAAATTTTTATGGGGTACACAAATTTCGCTATAATTTTTTTTAGATGTTCCTATCATAAGAATGTCACATGTCCGTTTGCAATAAAAAACCTCAAACAGTGTTCGATCTATTGAAAAAAATCGATTTTTTTTTTGTAACTTCAAAGGGCTGTAACTTTTTTTAGGTGCACATTTGTATTAAGGTAAGTTAGGTTCAATCGAACTATTTTTGGTCCCAGAATATGTGATTTAATTTATGACCTGTATTTTTGTTACACCCTGTATATTATATAAGCAACCAAACGGTGTAACTTATCTACATGTTAAAGGAGCTAAAACAAGAATCTGAGAAAACCGATAAACAAAAGTGATGACAAATCAAAATATCAGAATCGACTTAGATGGTAGTAAATAAGATCGAATGTCTCGACAAGTATAATATATACCTAGGTCACACGATCAAACTAGGCAAAGAGAATCAAACGGCAGAGATAACTAGAAGGATCCGAATAACTTGGGCAGCAGTAGGAAGACTCAGTGATGTATTGAAAAATAAAATATAACAATACATTTAAAGGAAAGGGTGTTCAACAGTTGTATTCTACCAATTGTGACCTATAGAGTGGACACCATGACTCTTACAGAGGTGTCAGCCAATAAATTGAGAACGACACAGAGAGCGATCAAACGAGCTATGTTATTAGTATCTCTGAGTGAACATGCGAAATAAGGATGTGCGAAGCAGAAAGAAGGTGGAAGATGTAATTGGAAGAATTGCGAAAATGAAATGGAACTGGGTGGGACACGTAACATGGCAAAACAACAAAAGATGAACGAGAAACATTGTATATTGGAGACCACAAGATAACACTCATAGTAGAGGAAGGCCACAGAAACGATGGCCAAACGACATCAAAGCAAAAATGAGGCGAAACTACCAAAATATTACACAAAACAGATAATAATGGAGTAATTATGGGAGGCCTTTGTCCAGGAATGGGTTCAAACAGACTGAAGAAGAAATAGATTAAAGATTATTGATTGTAGTATCATCTTTTTAAACAACTTACTACAAAAGCTACCATGCTGTTAGGGAAATATGTAGACCAGGACATATTTCTTTGGAATCCTGTGGTTTCTCTGCTCATACAATCTGTAGACTGTACAATATTCACAAGTGCTTGTACACATAGGAATTTTCAACATATTGTATTGAATTTAGGGATGTACAATATATATGTAATGATATTTATAGGAATAAGGACAGCTGTGTTGCTCTAGAATAAAGTATTTTATTAAAACATGTTTTAATACAACATTTACAATATTTACCTAGAATAAAGAAACGACATTTAATGTCAATATTCCCAATCTATGATTATTTCTACAAATAAGTGAAAATAAAAGTTTCATAAATGCTTGACATTTCATAAATGACGACGTCTGTCAATCCAATCTCTTCTCAGCTAGTGACGGTTCGGCAGGCCAGGAGTGTGTTCCGAATTTCTAACGTTGGCTGACTGCGTTCCAATTTGAAATTCCAATTTGAGATGACATCTTGGAGCACAGCAATATTAAAATGATGAAAGTATAATATGTAGTTTCATTACATCATCCTTCCCAAAGGTGAAAATATTCAAATATTTTCGTTACCATCTTCATCTTGACCTTCTTCCTGTATAGGGAATGGAACCAGCTTCGAGATATGGAATAGATTAGAGTCTGACTTCTTCCGATTCATATTTACTTTATAAATGGAATTTGATAGTTTTTCTGTTATTTCATATGGTCCAATTTTTAATTCGTCCAATTTTTTTCGGTTTAACCTGTTTCCATTTTCGACAAACACCAAATCACCTATGTTGAAGTCCACATGTTTACGGTTCTTGTCATAAATTTGTTTATTATATTTGTGAGATCTTTTCGTTCTTTCTAAAGCAAGATTTTTGTTTCTTATCCAATCTTTTTCTGAATCTACTTCTTTCAGTTCAGATGGCAGTGTTGTTACTTTTTTGCCATACATTAAATATGATGGTGAGAAACCAGTTACAGTATGTTCGGTATCATTGTATTTGCCCACACATTCTTGTGCTATTGTTGTCCAAGCTTTTTTTTCTTCTGTCTCGTTAATTCTACACCTAATTTTATTAACCAGGGTTTGATTTAGTCTCTCATTGAGACCATTAGAAAAAGGAGAGTTAGCAGCAGTGAATATTAGTTTCGTAAACTTTTTCTCTAAAAACTTTTTAAAATCATTTGAATTTATTCCTGGATATTGGTCTGATAGAATCATTTCGATTTGATCATTTTCTGGAATACTATTTACAAGTTTAATGAAATCATTTGCAGTTTGAGTTTTCGATGTCAATATATATGCATATCGTGTGAAGTGGTCTACTAGAATATGTAAATATTTTTTTGTAGAACGGGAACCTCCAAAACCTCCTACTGTGTCTATACTGACAATGCTGAAAGGCTTTGTGGCTGGTCCCAAATGTGACATTAATCCGAATTTTTCTAATCCCCTTGATTTATTTCTAATGCATACTGAGCATTTTTGGCAGGTTTCTCTAATGTTTTTTGTTAAGTTTTTTGCTGTATAATATGTTCCAATCATATTATGCATTTGTTTCACTCCTATGTGACACAAGTTTCTATGAACGTTTTTTAAAAATTCTCTACTAAAGTCTTCAGTCAAAAGGATTTTTTCTCTTCCTTTTATATTTTTGTAATAAACATTATGTTTATTTATTAATTTATACTTATTTTCCTGTATGTCTATATTTTTTTCTTGATCTTCCAGTATATCTTGGATAGTTATTGAATTTACAATTTTTAACTGTTCCTCAGTATTTTTATCTGGGCCTAGGACAGGATTTCTGCTAAGGCAATCAGCTTCTAAGTTATGTTTCCCAGGACAATATTTAACATCAAAATCATATTGTGATAAATAATATGTTAGATCTCCTAGTTCCTCATCAGTCCTAGATTTTATATTCATATTTTCTAATGGTTTATGATCAGAAAAAACAGTAAATTTCTTACCAATTAAGTAATGTTGCCAATACCTAACACATTCTTTAATGGCCAAACACTCCAAGTATATGGCCTTTTTTCTTTTTTGAACTTCATTTAATTTTTTTGAAAAATAAGCCACTGGTTTTTCTTCTTTGTTTTCCTGTGGTTGTTTTAATACCCCTGCTACTCCCAATAAGCTGGCATCAGTATAAATATGTATTGGTAGATTTGGATCAAATATAGTTAATACAGGTTGAGTTAACAATATGTTTTTTAATTTGTCAAACGAATTTTGGCATTCTGTAGTCCAAATAAATGGTTGTCCTTTTCTCAACAGGTTGTGTAATGGGTTCAATGTTATTGCAATGTTTGGCACATATTTGTGGTAAAAATTTATCTTTCCTAGAAATTGTCTTACATGTTTTTGTGTTCTAGGTATTGGAAATTCCTTTATTGAAATTAAGTTGTCCTTCAGTGGTCGTACACTATTATTTTGTATTATATGACCCAAGTATTTTACAGATTCCGCAGCAAATGTGCATTTTGTAAGCTTTAATCTGAATCCTTCACTTTTGATAGCTGTAAATAGTTGTGTTAGATGTCTGATATGTTCTGAGAATGATTTTGAAAAAACTAGTATGTCATCTATGTAGCTCACTGCAAAGTCAGCAAGTTTGTGTTTTCTTATTATATTACACATTATTCGCTGAAATATAGCTGGGGATGTTTTCAGCCCAAATGGTAAACAAGTCCACTGAAAATGTCCCTCTTGTGTAACAAATCCTGTTTTGTATCTATCTGTAATACGCATAGGAATTGACCAAAATGCAGAATTGATATCAAGGGTTGAGAAAAATTTACAGTTTCTCGTCTTTTGCATTAAATCTTCAATATGAGGAAATGGTTGTGATTGTGGCACAACAATTTTATTCAGGTCTCTAAAATCAATGCATAATCGTGATTTTGTATTTTCCTCTCTCTTGTAAGCTAATGTAACTGGTGCTGCGAAGGGGCTGTATGATTCTTCGATTAGCTTTTTGTCTAATAGCATTGCAATTTGCTTTTCAATTTCCTTTCTATCCTCAATTGAGTTTCTATATGGCCTTCTGCTGCAATATTTTTCTTCTAATAAATCAATGTGTGCTTCATAATCCTTTACTGTTCCTACATCATACTTATCTTTGGCAAATATGGATTTGTTTTCATTTATTAATTCATCTATTCTTAATTGTTGATAGCGATCTAAATGGTTTACATAAATTTCAAAAATTTGATTTTCAAAGTGTTCATTAAAATTTATTAAATGTTTATTTCCCATTTCATTTGACATATCAGATACCTTTGAATTATCATTTGTTTCCTTAGAAGCAAATATTATTTCTTCATTAATTTCCTTAGAAATTTTAGCATTTGTTTGAAAAGTTTTTTCTATTTCCTTAGAAATAGTATCTATATGTATAGGTGGTTTTTGACTTATTTTCAGGTTTTCATCTTGACATAAATAAAAATTTTTTATACAGTCTAAACCAATTAGAAAATCATAATCAAAATTATCCTTGTCAATCACAAAGACTTCAGTTTCTTTTTCTACGTCAAAAATTTTTATACTTAATTTGACCATTCCATTTGTTTTTTTAAGGCCATTAATAGTTTTTAAATTAGTACCTCTAGGATTAATTAGTCTTTCATTATTTATTTTCAACAATTTTGAATTTATTAATGAGACATTTGAACCTGAATCATATATTCCAAAAATCTCAAAATTGCTATTCAGTACTAATTTTACTTTTATTAATGGCAACACTAGCAGTTTTTTTGATTTTCATTTTGTAGTTCACATTCTATTTCTGAGTTGTTGATAAGTTGAATTTGACTATCTTTGTCATTGTGATTATCTTTTGCCTTATACCAACATGCTGATTCTAAGTGGTAACGTGTTCCTTTTTTAAGCTTTTCACAAATACTGCATATGTGTTTTTGTTCTTTGTATAATCTTTGGCTGGTTTTGTATTGTTTTTCTTCAACTTTTTCTTTAAAATCTAAGAATACTTTCTGTCTTTTACCTTGCTTGTTTACCAAGTATTCATTCTTGTTCAACTCACTAAATAGATGAGTAGTTGAAATCAATGAATATTTATCAAGTTTATTCATTATGTCGTCTGGCAAACCTAATACAATAAGGTTTATTAATGTGTCATTGTCGATTGTTTTATTTACTTCCAATAATAATCTTTCTTTTTTTGTTGCATATTCTATAAGAGAACCACTTTGATATTTGAATGTGAATGCGTATTTGATTTGAGACCAACCTTTCTTTTCATATGCATCACAAAAGTTTGTTTTCCAAATTTTCCAATCTGATTGTACTGTGTATTTAATTATCATGCTACTGTACCAATCTAAACATTGTTTTTCAAGTAAGTATTTTAATGACTCTATTTTCTGTTCATCATCTATGATTTCAAATCGTTCGCACTCTCTCTCAAAGTCTTCCATCCACTGACAAGCATTCGGTATTTTTATAGAAAATTTTTCAATCAAAAAACTTTCAGTTACTCTGCTTAAATTTTTTATTGATGGTATTTCTTTTTCATAAGTAGCAACTACAGATTGTGTTTTCTCATCTAAATACTGTTCCCCAAATTGTAAATTCTCACCATCATCTAAATATATCTTTCTCATTTCAATATCTAATGGTACCCATAAATTTCTTTTTTGACCTCTTTTTTTCAAAGAATTTTTTACTTTCATAAATACATTAGATTTCGCTAGGTATGTATGTTTATTTACCTGCTTGAATTCTTCTGGGAGCTCAAAAACACGTCCATCTGGAGTTTCAATTGCTGTTATACATATTTCATTCGTTTTTCCATCTGCGGATCCCTGTATTGTAAACTGGAACTTTAATTTCTCCATTTTTTTGACTAGTAATGTCGTTTTGTAATGATATTTATAGGAATAAGGACAGCTGTGTTGCTCTAGAATAAAGTATTTTATTAAAACATGTTTTAATACAACATTTACAATATTTACCTAGAATAAAGAAACGACATTTAATGTCAATATTCCCAATCTATGATTATTTCTACAAATAAGTGAAAATAAAAGTTTCATAAATGCTTGACATTTCATAAATGACGACGTCTGTCAATCCAATCTCTTCTCAGCTAGTGACGGTTCGGCAGGCCAGGAGTGTGTTCCGAATTTCTAACGTTGGCTGACTGCGTTCCAATTTGAAATTCCAATTTGAGATGACATCTTGGAGCACAGCAATATTAAAATGATGAAAGTATAATATGTAGTTTCATTACATATATTTAGTGGAGAATAAGAAAATATAAGAAAAAGTTGGATTTATAGTTAAACCGTCAATTTTTATAGAGCTATAAAATTCAATTAACATGCCTTGTCTTAGGAGCAGATTTACTAGTTATACTTTTAGACAGGATGACAACAGATGGAACCAGCTATTTATATAGTGGAGTCTTGCTCAGTGCCGGATTAACCAATAGGCAAAGTAGGCAGTTGCCTAGGGGCCTCGGCCTCAAATGGGCCTCGCAGGCCCAAAATGAAAAAATAATAATTAGATTTAAATAAAATTGTAATATGTTGAAAAATTCAAATATCACGCAATGCCACAAAAGTTATGGTGGACATATAAAACTACATTACAATGGATACTTTTGTTCACATAGATAGCCTATATTGTGAGAATAAGTCGCTAATGAATGCCGTTTGGTAGAAGGAACAGTACTGCCTGTCAGTCGACACAGTTTCTTAGAAAAGTAGTAAAAGCAAGAGCAACAAATGAGTCAGCGTCCCCTGGCTACCCTCTTCTTTATTACCCGTGCCTTTCGCTACATGTCAGGCAAATACAATGGTCTCCAGGCTCATTCATCTAAGATTAACAAACTTGAAATTTACATTTTTTGTGCCGCACGCTCGCTTTAGTTGGAGTAAGTGCTGCTAAAAGTTGCGTTGGACCCGTTGGAGCAATATCTTATTTTGAATTTGTTTAGTCCGTGTACAACTTGTTTTTAGCCTAGACCCACCGTTGGAAACCTACGATCAAATGCTTAAATGAAACTCAACTAAGCAATCCCCTTAGCCATGATCTAAACTTTGTCCTTAAAAGAACAGGCAGCACTAGATGGACTTAACAGCAACAAGAGCTTTATCTTAAAAGTTACAACGCCTTCAAATCTGCTCTTCATACTCTTGCTGAAGACCCTAATCAGAAAGCTGAAATAGTTCATGAGGCTAAGTTTTTGTTGAAAGAAATGTCAAAACAGAAACATTCATAATGAATGAGTTTTGAGCAACAATCAACTCATCAGCGCTGTCAGTAAATCATTACTGAGATGAGATTGAACTTGAAACTGCAGTTCAGCTTCTAAATTCACTTTTGGAGTTCTTAAAATCACAAAGAGATAATTTTGCTTACTAGTATACGAGCAGAAGGCCTGCGATCTACTCTGAATATTCCGACGACAGCAAACAAATGCGAGCATGAAAACTGCATTTTGATGATGCTAATTCCAATGAAGTTTTTCTACAGGGTGGAGAAAAGTTAAAGGTTGAAAGTTGAAAAAAATCTACCTATTTTGGATAAGCTAATTATTGAGTTGAGTCGTCAGTTGACAGCGGCCGAGTCAGTGAACTCAGTATGTGTATTGGTGTTTTGTGTGTTTTTCCAAAACCGAGTGATACTCAAAAAAGGAGTGTGTTTAAAAAGTACATGAAAACTATACTGATGATATTGCACCTTAAATTTAAGATGAACTAGTGCAGTTCAAATATTTTATAGTCCATCTTCAGGACTTGTAGCGAAAACAATTTATTCCTGCTTCCTAGTCTTTTTGGGTATTTATGAAAACAAATTCAAATCGAAGTTTCGAAATTTGTCAGTAATCGGTCATTTTCAAAAATCAAAATGGGAAATCAAAAATGAAAATTATTAAAAATTATCGCAGTTCAACATTGGCACAAAACAGACTAGCATTTCCCTCAATTATGGCTATTGAGAATAATGTGCTCGAAAATTTGGAATTTAAAGATATTTTAAGTAGTTTTGTTTCTATGAAACTCAGAAAACTTGCTTTATTATAAGGCTTTGAAAACTCAAACTCAATTTAATACATAATTATTTATTATTACATAATTACATGTAATGATGGATATTACTCACGATGATGAAGTTTGCGACACGAGTCGAAGGCGAGTGTCGTTTTTCATCATTCGTCTGAGTGAGTAATAATCATTACATGTGAATAGAAGTCTATGCTTTTACTACGACCTTTTTTTTATTTTTCAGTATTAGAAAAATTATTGTACTTTAAAATGAATCGTTCGTTTATTGATAACTGCGTATAACGAAAAATACTAAAATAATTTTTTATTGCAAAATTCAAGCAAAATTATATAAATATAGTTTCTTGACTATTTCTTTGATTTAGTCCATTAAAGTCCAATTTATATATTTAGTCCAATTTATCCATTTCCGGACTTATTTTAAACGTATGCTTTGGTTATCCACGGTTAAACGGTTATCCCCGAGAAGGGGTGACTTTCAACCCTCAAGTAAAAGCAACTAACGGCACAAGTCTAACTTTGAAGTGTGGTGTAAGTATAACCTTAATCCAAATTTTCATGCAATTCGGTAATGACATTGAAAGTTACAGGGTATCGCCGAATTTCACGTTCATTGATTGGGCTAAAAACCAACATTCACATAAAGATGTATAGGCCTACAAGTAGTTGTTTTTCTTCATTAAATATACAGGGAGTTAGTAAATAAGTATGAAAAATTTTAAGGGCTAATTCTACATGAAAAATTAATAAAAGTTTGCTCTATAAATATATGTCCGCAAATGCTTAGTTTCGGAAATACGTGGTGTTGAAATCTTTATTTCAAACTGCCAATTTATTTATTGCTCTAAGACCAGTTGAGCTATTAAAATGAAATTTGGTGAGTTTTAGGAGGTAGTTATTAAGAATTTTTTGACATACAATTTAGAATTTTGTATCCATCATTGGCGCGCCTACGGGCAATGGTCTAAATTTTTTAAAGAAAAAAATAGTACGCCACTGAGATATTTCGAATTAAAAATTATTTTTAAATTTCACGTCTAATTTATGATAAAAAACCTTTCTTGCCTTTTTTTCATATGATGCACCGTTTTTATGCAGAAAAATAAAACATCTTGGCGCGTATTTTTCATTTCTTAATACATCATCAAGAACTATCCAATATAATAATACTAAACTAGAACAATAACAGAAAATATTACTAATAAGATATCAACTAGGTGCAAAGCTGCAAGAAATGTTTAAAATGATCTCCTTTACAGATACCTAACAGAAGAATATTATATTCATAATTGGCGCGCGTACGGGTAATGGTCTGAATTTTTTGAAGAAAAAAATAGTACTCCACTGAGATATGTCAAACTAAAAATCATTTATAAATTCCTCGTTCAATTTACGACAAAAAATCTTAATTTCCTTTTTTCCATACGAGGCGTCGTTTTTATACAAAAAAACAAAACATCTTAACGCTTACCAAGTATTTGAGGTAGTTTCCATATGCATAGAAACTTAGTTCAAATACTTTGTAAACGTTAAGATGTTTAATTTTTTTGCATAAAAACGGGGCCGCATATGAAAAAAGACAAGAAAGATTTTTTGTCGTCAATTGAACGAGAAATTCAAAAATGATTTTTAGTTTGGCATATCTCAGTGGCGTACTATTTTTTTCTTCAAAAAATTCAGACCATTACCCGTACGCGCGCCAATGATGAATATAAAATTCTTCTGTTACCTGTAAAGAAGAACATTTTAAACATTTCTTGCAGCTTTGCACCTAGTTGAAATGGTATTAGTAATATTTTCTCTTATTGTTTTAGTTTAGTATTATTATATTGGATAGTTCTTGATGATATATTAAAAAATGAAAAATATGCGCCAAGATGTTTTATTTTTCTGCATAAAAACGGTGCATCATATGAAAAAAAGAGAAGAAAGGTTTTTTATCGTAAATTAGACGTGAAATTTAAAAATAATTTCTGATTCGAAATATCTCAGTGGCGTACTATTTTTTCTTTAAAATAATTCAGACCATTTGCCCGTAAGCGCGCCAAGGATGAATACAAAATTCTTAATTGTATGTCATAAAATTTGTAATAACTACCTCTTAAAACTCACCAAATTTCATTTTCATAGCTCAACTGCTCTTAGAGTAATAAATAAATTGGCAGTTTGAAATAAAAATTTCAACACCCCGTATCTCGGAAATGAAGCATTTGCGGACATATGTTTATAGAACAAACTGGCATTAATTTTTCATGTAGAATTAGCCCTGAAAATTTTTCATACTTATTTACTAACACCCTGTATATTTAATTTATAGAATACGAAGCAGCTTAATTTCATCAAAATTGAATTGATTTGAGAGCTTTTGGCTTTTGGTGGTTTTCGTGTTTCTATAAAAATTACGATTTGATCTCTTAACTCATAACTACATTTCGAAAATGCCCCACATAGTAGCAGTTCTGTATCGCAATAAAGTAGTAACCTTCATGTACTACACTCACGGATTAGCATGTTTGTTTAGTACAGATTCTTGATTTTAGTCCCTTTTTACATAATTTACTAAAATATTATTGCTACCTTAGTTAGTACATTAGGTGGACCAGGACTCTCTTTGGAATCCTCCATATCATAAATTCTGTGCACTAAGATTTTTTAAACAGATTTTTAAGAGATTTTGAGAAAGAATAATTGTAGGGATGGAAAATATAACATTATTAGAAAGGAGAAGACACTATTACATTCATAAAAAAATCGTCGATTTTTAAAGAGCCGTATATCAAATTAAAGTAACATGTATTAGGAGGAGATTTACTGGTTATATTTTTAGACAAGATGACAACAGATGGAACGAGATAGCTATATGCTAGAGTCTTGCTAAGTGGAAATATGGAAGAAAAACCTTATTATGAGCTCAGGTAATTTTATATTAGATACTCTATTAAAATAGTACCGGTGGCAGAGAAACAAAACAACAAAAAGTGGAGGATTTTATGAAAAGATGAATGTGTATGACTTACAGATGGGATATTATTTTTATTTGTACAGAATCAAATGAAATAGGCTCAAATCAAATAGAAGATGGATTTCTGAAAAACATTTGGCGTTGTAAATATGAAGATGTGCATTGTGTATTTAATCAAAGTTGCAGTTATTTTGCGCCTAAAATTTGTTGTTTTACTTCAGAGGACTGTAATTTTTAAGAAAAAATTTAAAATATTGTTTGTTATTGTTTACAAACGTAATATTATTAAATAAAGATGAATGATACCAAGATCACATTACAACTTTTAAGACTAATTTTGTAACGATTTGGTTAATTTTGTATTTATATTTCGATTTGTAGTAATTGTTTATACATATTGGTATATACGTACGGTAATACATTATTTTTACTTTTATTATTATCAAAAAGATCTTGATAAAAAATGTTCAATAATGCTGCTATTTGTTGTAAATGACATAAACATGAAACAGCTATTGTAATTATATGTAATACGTATTTACACATTGAGTTTAAGGAGTTACATGGTTTAAAAACTTTAGGGTATGATGATTTTTTGGCGCTTTTTTGCATATTGTATTCTAATATTATTTTGTCAAGAAAATCCATGTATGACTTACCGGAAAATATGTCCAAATCGTTACAAGCACAAACACTACATGATATGACGATGACAATGCATATGAAAGTGAATTTCATGTTGTAAATTTGGAATCGGTTTTCTCCATATGTTTTCACAGATCAGCCATGTTCCCGAATAATCAATATTCGAATGCGCACGCTATTGGGAGCTAAGCATTGACGTCACAGGATGGTCGAAGCTTTCCCAGCTACGCTTTCCGAATAATTTTCATTGACTGAAACTCGAAACAGTGTGGATATTCTCGGTTCGCGTACTGAACTGACTCATGCGCCTACCTTGGTTGTTATTATCGTTTAATGTCTTCGATAAGAGTATCCGCTTAGTATTTTAAAGGTTACCGGGTTTCAGCCAGGTGGTTAAAAATTTAAATTGACTTGCTAATGAAATGACAGATATCAACTGAAAATTTAAACAAAAACAAACTTAAATTATTTAATAACAGTAATCCTATTCATTATTAAATTTTGTGTCTAGAAAATACAGTCGAACCCGCTTATTGGAATAGCCTTCGTGCCAATTAAAAGTATTCCTATAACCGGGATATTCTAATAACCGATCATTGGTGGCTAGTAGAAACGTTTCGGGACCTCAAATTTCTATTCCTTAAACCGGAATATTCCTATAACCTGTATTCTTATAAGCGGGTTCGACGTATGTGAAAATTGGTAACACGTGGATTAACATTTTCTACGTATAAAAATACATCGATTATTTTTTATTATAATTCATAAATTTAACATTAACTATTATTTCTAGATTCCATAGGTTCATAGGCGTCATTTCAAGAATTTCATTGGGGTGGCAAAACCCACCAGGGGGATTGGGGGGTAAACCCCCCGTTACGTCAAATCAAAATTTTGTAAATTTTGATGCAAAATAGAAGGTTTTAACGCAATTTATACGCTATTTTTTTAAAACTATACACACTGGCAGTACACATCCTGATTTTCGATTTTTTACAATATCTGCCTAAACCGATGATACCCAATTTGGGTTCCGCAAAGGACTTGGAACAAGAGAGGCATTGTTTGCGTTTAATGTCCTCTCTCAAAGATGCTTAGATATGAACCTGGATATTTATTCCTGTTTCATCGACTTCGAAAAAGCGTTCGACAGGGTTCGACATGAAAAACTAATAGAATTATTGAAAAACAGAGATATAGACAGACGAGATTTACGAATTATCATAAATCTGTATTGGAATCAAAAGGCCAATATAAAGATAGAACAACAAGAATCCGAGAATATTGATATAAAGAGAGGGGTAAGACAGGGTTGTGTTCTGTCGCCGCTACTGTTTAACCTATACAGTGAAGCCATATTTCAGGAAGCGATAGCGGAGCTAAGTGATGGAATCTCTATAAACGGAAGAATAGTAAATAACATAAGATTCGCTGATGCTGACATAAGATACGCCGTTATAACGGCAGACACCTTGGAGTCGCTACAAGAATTGCTAAATAGAATTAACGATTATTGCATTCGATACGGACTAAAAATAAACAAGGTAAAAACTAAATTTATGATCGTCTTAAAAACAGAACATTGAAATGAAAGGTTAATGATAGAGCAAACCCAAATAGAAAAAGTAAAGACATACAAATATCTGGGAACCTAGGTCGATGACAAAAATGACCAAAGCAAAAAAATTAAAGTCCGAATTGAAACTGCAAGGCAAGCATTTATAAAAATGAAGACACTGCTTACAAACAAAGACCTTCAGTTGCCTCTCAGATCGAGGGCTCTAAGATGCTATATATTTTCTATATTGCTATACGGAATGAAAGCTTGGACATTGAAGAGACAACACATAAGAAGAATAGAAGCGTTAGAAATGTGGTTTTACAGAAGAATATTGAAAATTCAGTGGGTTCAAAGGATTACCAATGTTGAAGTGCTACGACGTTTAAATAAGGAGTTAGAAATTATGAAGGGTATAAAAACTAGAAAACTGGAATATTTGGGTCACATTACCAGAGGAGAGAAATACGAGTTGCTGAGAATTATTATGCAAGGAAGGATCCAAGAAAGAAGAAGCATAGGAAGAAGACGCATCTCCTGGTTGAGGAACCTTAGATAATGGTTTAACTGTAGTTCACTAGAACTGTTCAGAACAGCAGCAAACAAAGTGACTTGTGATATCCAACCTCCGATAGGAGAGGGAACTTTAAGAAGAAGAAGCCTAAACCTTGTGTATCACCCTGGGATTCTACTGGATACAGGTCTAAATCTCATAAATTCAATACCTTCAATATCTTTAATAGGCTTTTATTTACAATAGTATTTTAGTGAGATAAGAGAAACAATGTGTGTTTTAGAGGTGATGGATTCAAATCTAACTTAAATGAAGTCTCCTTTTCCGGTTGTTAAATACATCAATGACATTTTCAAAATCGATTGGGATTTTCCTTTCAATGGCTAAAAGCCCCAATGCAGACATTCTTTCCTGGCCGGTAGCCTTCCTGGTGCAGGTTTTTAATCTTCTCAGGCATGGAAAGGTCCTTTCACACCTAGATAAGTTTAGTGGTATCGTGAAAAATAGCCTGAATATTTCAAACGTCATGGGCAAGACACTTTTTTAGAGCCCTTTCCACAAAAACTGACGATTTTTCTTCAACTGTTTTGTTTCGTAATTTTTTCATGTTATGAAAATTTTCATTTCGCAGAAAAGTAACTCCTCGTCCATAGTGTAGTATTTTGAAACAAACTTGATGCTTTCCTCCACTATTTCATGTCTTTCCAGCAATTGGCTCAGGTGGTTAAGTAAATACAAATTAAGTACATACAGACTGTACGAAGTACATTAAGATGAAGTTGAAGTCTTCCATTCTTTTTAGCAAAGCGCTGGCTTGACCACCATTGTCTGGGTCAGTGTTTGCGATTTCTTGTAAAGTCGAAATTGTGGCTTCGAAGTTGTCCAACAATGAACATACAGCTTCGACTCGGCAGGCTCATCTCGTGTCACTTAACGACTTTAAAATCATTGTCCCTCCAGCAAAACCTTTTGAGCTGGCTTGAATTTTTTCGAAAATAGCGTGACGTTTTGTTGATCTTCCAATAAACGTGTAAATACTTTGAAGTACAATAAATGTGTTCCTTATGGAGGTTATAATCGACTGATTATGCACAAATTCAAAATATGAACGTTACAATTAATGTACACTTCTGTTGGATTCTCTTCGACGGGTCTAGGACGTTTCATCGCCGCCGTTTCGATGCCGCCGGTTCGATGCCGATGCCGGCCGATTCATCGCCAGTCAATTAATCGCTATCTGATATATTTCCGAATTTTCGACAGTTACAATTATTAGTTATTTTTAGTATTAATTAGGAATTCTAGGAAATGCGAGATATGACGGCGATGAAATGGACTGGCGATGAACCGGCGGCATCGAAATGGCCGGCGATGAACCGGCGGCATCGAAACGTCCCATTCCGCTCTTCGACAATTCTCGCAGCAACTCCCTTGTAAGGACCTCTTATATTTGAGACTCCATCGTAACATTGAGCACGTAAGTTCTTAATGTTCAAGTCAAGAGAGGTCAACACCGTCTTAATGAGATTTGCCAACGTTTCTCCGTCAGTCTTTTTCACTCGATAAAAACCTACAAAAACTCTTGAACTTCTAACTTGTCATTGACATATCTTAGTATGATTGCCACTTGTTCGTGTTTCCTTATATCTTGTTTCATCAGCTATGATCGCAAAAACCTTTGCTTCTTTCACATCTTTAACAATGTGCAGCTTAATTTATTTCCCAATTATAGAAGTTCATTTTGACAAGCAGCTGTTCCATAGCGAAAATTCTTCTTGCTGTCACTAAAGAACTTCTTGACTATAGACCTATCTTTTGATAGAAGTTCCATTAACTCCAAAAAGTTTCCTTTATTCGTTGAGTCTTTGGACTTGTCGTATCCTTGCAGTGAAACTGTTTGCCTTCCACAAAAAATGAGTGATTCGAACAAAGCTTTCAGGTAAAGCCTGTGTTCATGTACTTCTTTTGAATATTGTTCATTTACTTTTTCTATAACAGTACCAGTCTTGTCTGATTCTTTTAGAGAATTGAGCTTAGTAACATTAGTTTTATGTGCCATACTGAAGTCATGCTTTTCAAACACCTTTACTGCTTTTTTCCACTTTGAAAATTCATTGAGTTTAAAAGCGTCATCGGCTTTGGTTTTTTTTTCTTGCTGGTAAATTGTACGACAAGTAAAACAATATGTTTTGATTTTTTTACATAATTTATTTATAAAATTTAGTTTTATGGGTCAATCTTTGGTGTGGCAAAATAGTTGGTATAATGTGGTGGTACAAAACTTTGGGGTGGCAGCTGCCACCTCTTGCCACCCCCTCGATTACGCCTATGCATAAGTTCCATTTACAATTCTGTCGGATATTTCAGTACGAATTTTATATGCATGAAATAGGGTTTTGCTAAATAATTAATCACATCGTATTTTATAATTCTTGAGTCTGCTGATTTTAATAATTAGGTTTCGTCCAAAGAAGAAATGGCAACCTCAAATTGTTATGGAGACGGAAATAGTCAAGCAGCTCTAAAAGCCATCAGTTAGACTGAATAAATTGACAGTAGCCTATGTTCTAGGCAACAAAGTTTACGTAGGTAAGTTTTATACTGCCAGGCTGATAAATTGGTAAAAGAAGGCGCTTGTACGCAGACAATTTACCCGGAACATCTGCGTTGGTATGATAAATAATATATACGAAAGAGCAGTACTTGATGAATGAGTGTAAGATTTCTTTGGAATAATCGAGGACTTTATTAAGATATCTAATAGTCAAATTCACATCCGACTTACTGACTCACAATCGAAAGACTGTCAAGATGATAGTGGGGCTGCTGACTCGACACTCTAGCTAGGCTCAATAATCATTTGAGTGGTATAGATTTGACGGAAGAAGAAACTTGTTGGTACTGTCTCGAAAAACATAAACCGCCCTGAACTTGACGTTGTCAGTCTGAAGGCCTCATATAACTGCAGAATCTAGAACTAGAACTTTAGAACTCGGAGAGTAAAGACAAAAAGCATCATTATATAAGACAAGAACCTTCTCAAGGCTGTGAAACCTTGTTAAGAGTATAGGGCTAAATGAATAGCTTTAAGTGATAGAGGTAAGCAAGGCCAGAAAACCAGAATATACCAGAAAACAACGAAATAAAGGCATAGTTGTAGACATATAAAACCAGATTTGAAATAAAACTGAAGATAAATTAAGAAGATGGAAAAAATACATGTAAAAAATATTCAAAGATACAGCAATAAGATCGACTGAAACGGAGAGTTCCTACGGCCTAGAAATAATAAACGAGGTAACTATACCCATTAAGCGAATTAAAGATTAGGGGCACACTAAATCACAGCTCTTACGAAGCTGTTCAACAAGTACGAGCTACTGTACTAGACACATGTGTAGGTACCTATGTGCTATGTTTGTGGGCTAATGCGGTTCGTTCTTAGATGTGACTTTTATCCCTGTCATGTTACTGTCAAGAAACTATTCAAAAGAATTGTTTTTCTATACAAAAAATACATTAATTAATAGTACTATTATTTTGCTTTAAAATATCTTTACTCAAACTCTAAGAATATTACAATACTTTAGGACTTTTACTTTACTTTACCTTTTAGAACTTTAACAAAATTACAACTAGTATAAACGTCAAAATTAGATTTAATACAGCTGATCGATTATTTGTCAACTTTCTATATTAATGTTCAGTTTGTATATCTTTTCTGACGTTCTAAACGTCACTAGAGACATAAAAATAAACATTTCAACAAGTCAAGGGTCCAGGACTGTAATAGCTAAACATTCCTGTGTATCTAGTACGGTGGCTCTTACTGAAGACCTACGCTATGAGCTCGTAGGTAGAGGGGATAATTAAAAATTCGCGAGCGCCAGTAGTAACAAGTCTGTAAGCTTTTACTGGAAATTTGACATAAATGTCAAAGTGATTAATTTAAAACATTGAAATTACAAAAATTAATAGGAAATAATATTAGTTGGTCAAAGCTGTAGTGTATATTTTTACCTTAAATATTAGGTCTGGATCCCGCGTATGAAAAAAATGTTGACTAATAGCAAGCTGAAAATTTGTTAATAGTTTAAGGGTGTCTAGTCGGACAAACTTTGATATATGGGAACACTGGAACAGGGGAAGTTTTAGTTGTGGAACAGGTTAATAATTTGGAACGGTCACACCACGAAAAGGTCACATGTATTTTGTCCGACAGAACTTCCAATTGATTTGTTACCCTTTCATTAAACTCTCATGCAAAAATCAGACTGCTATTTATCACCTGTCATAATTCCTGTCATTTGACATATTCTACGTGTTCCACTCATTATAATTCCCATTTGGTGACAAATATTAGCCTGATTTTTGCATGAGAGTTTAATGAAAGGGTAACAAATCAATTGGAAGTTCTGTCGGACAAAATACATGTGACCTTTTCGTGGTGTGACCGTTCCAAATTTTTAACCTGTTCCACAAATAAAACTTCCCCTGATCCAGTGGTCCCATATATCAAAGTTTGTCCGACTAGACATCCTTACGCTATTAACAAATTTTCAGCTTGGTATTAATCAACTTTTTTTCATACGCGGGATCCAGACCTATATATTTACATTTTAAATACTGAATTTAAGTTTTTTTAATATTTCGTAATATGTAATTATAAATTAATTTAAGCGCCATCTACACGATAATTGTGAAAGTATCCGAAGTAAGGAATTAATATTTCATTAATAAAACGTTAAAATGATTAGCAAAATCTTTAAAAAATCGATTACAATTTAATTACTTTTTTTGCGTTGTAAATATTAAGCGACAACAATTAAATAATAAATTTAAAAATTACCGGTGAAAGTTGCATTAGTAATCCGCTAGGAGCGACACCAGCGAAGCTCAGAGCGTATATGAGACTGGCAACTATCAATATTCATTACACTTTTTAAAAATGCCAACTCTAGGAAATTCTTAAAAAAAATTTAATGCCATTCACTAGCGCATATATATGTTACAGTTCAAGTTGATTCTCAGTTAGAGTTGACTCCAACTAGTTGGAGTCAACTCCAACTGAAACGAACAGTAAAAGTTGATTTTAAAAATTTAAATCCACTTTTACTAGTTGGAGTTGACTCTGCCTGGATCGATTCAGTAAATGTTGATTATACGAGAATCTCAAGTGAATTTTTGATGAGTGTGCGTTTCTTTGTTTTGACCGTTTCGACTACTTATTAGTATAGTCTGTAACGTCGCCCCGTTAGGTATATTATTCTGATTCGATTTTTTGCACAAATTTACTCAAAGAAATACATTCGTATAACAATCCTTATAACAAATACACAGGGTGTCACGCGGTACCGCGTTCGAAAAATTGTTTAATAGTTATTTATGTACCAAGTCAGTAAAGTGGCTCTTTATCGAACGAGTCTGATATTACGAGCAGACGAAGCGAAGCGAGCAACAGACGCGTTCGATAAAGAGTATTGAGGTGGTGCGTACAAAATTGTATCGTCAATCATAAAAAACATTAACACTTACTTACAACTTTATGCAATTTTTTTAATTTTAGACGAAATAAAAAATTTGTATGACAGTAATGACAGATGACTTTTGCATGATGGCCGGTTTTGATGTTTAATCGATAGTTATCAATATTGTATACCTCCCTAATTACTAAATCTGTAAAGTTTTGAATTATTTTGTATGAATATAATTGCGAAACACTAAAGAATTTTACTTTTTGACATAAATTTTATTAATAATAAGATAAATTTTGTACAATATTTTTAATAATTAAAGTACTTAAATAAATTTTAATTTCACTCAAATAAATAATCGATTGCTGCCATTGACCACTTACATTCAATCTCGGTTAATTTGATTAATAATCGCGGCAGGTAAAGTAACATTCTTCTTTCAATACAACAAAGTGTTACTTTACTGCCGAAAATGAGGGCAAATGAGCACAATCATGAATGATTTTAGTGACGTTTGGCGATAAACAATGATTTTAAACAAATTCGCAAAAATAATTTTTTCACTTCGTACAAATTTTTTTTAGATCCTTTGGGCCTTTTTTCTTAAAAATTTACTGTTGTCGAGTTATTAGCGACTTAAAATTTGAAAAACGCCAAAATAACCATTTTCAAGGTTTAATAACTCGGTTAAAGATAATTATTGTGAAAGTCGAGCGAGCGGCCGTGGAGTAACTTCATAATCGATGGCCTCATACGCTAGTGCACGTGGGTTAGAGTCCTGCCAAAGACAAACCATTTTCATTTCCAATAATTACACTAGCCGTCTCACCGTGCCTCGGAAAGCACGTTAAGCTGTCGGTCCCCCTGGGTTAGTGTACATCGACACTAGTTACTTGAAACAGGGTTAAAGATGTAAATGGCGCCGGAGCTGTCCGAAAGGGAAAAATGCCATACGATATTATATATTATGAAAGTCAGAAACTAAAAAAAATCAAAGATAAAAGCTACCTCTATAAGATCCTGAAGAAATTTTTGTCATTATTTCATTAATAAGATATTATTTTTAATTATCAACAATGAGCGCTAAGCGTGTATTGAGGCGGCCGTCAATGTGAGTGCGAGTGAGATTCACCATTGGACGGCCGGAATGATGCATCTCTTTAGCACTCACCATTGACGGCCGCCTAATACGCACTTAGAGCTTATTGTTAATAATTAAAGATAACAGCTTAGTAATAAAATAGTGACAAAAATTTCTGCTGGATCTTGTAGAGTGGGCTGTAAAATTTGATTTGATCACTTTCTGACTTTCATAATAATGGATTTTAACCGAGTTATTAAGCGTTGAAAATGGCTATTTTCGCATTTTTCAAATTTTAAATTGCGTAAACTTGACAACAATCAATTTTAGAGAAAAATCACAAAATACCTTTTTTTGCTCAGAATAACCCAAATGATCTAAAAAAAATATTCGAAGTAAAAAAATTCTTTTTGTGAATTTGTCTAAAAAATATTGTTTAAACAAATTATCGATCAAGGTACTGCCTGGCACCCAGTAGATTTGTTATAAGGACCCCTTTTTGAGTAAGTTTGTGCAAAAAATTCGAATCGGAGTAAGTTACCTAACGGGGACGACAATATAGCCTAGACTACTTTGAACATCTTCAGTAACATTTAATTTCTAGAATCGGCTGTTTGTGTGAATCAGAATCAACGTTTACTAAATGGCATTGGGAAGAGTATACTTTTCCTAGTTGGAGTCTACTTTTACTAGTAAATGTTGAATATAAATCTTCATTTTATATTTATAATCAACTTTTACTGAAACCAGCCGTTAGAGTTGACTCGAACTAGTAAAAGTCAACTCCAACTGGATAATCAACTTGAACTGTAGCATATACACCAAATTAGAAGGACACTCAAGTGAAGTTCAAATTTGCATTGAGAGCAGGACTCGAAACGATGGAAGCACTTTTTAGCAAGAGCGATGTGCATGCCTGTTTGATTAATTTCGAGAACGAGTTTGACAAAATATCACATGAGAAACGAATCGATATCCTGGAAGCGTCAGGACTCGATGACAAAAGAATTCGACAGGGTTGAATACTCTCACCGCATTATTCAACATAATATATTCAAAAAACATCTTTAACAACTTCTTTGAAAAATCCGAATATGGTGTTGTAGTCAATGGTCAACTTATAAACAAAATTAGATTATCAGACGATACCGCATTATTAGCAGATAGTACGCAGAGGCTGCAAAGGATGATGGATAATGTATAAACATGTTACAGGTACAGCCTAAAACTAAATTGTAAGAAGACAAACATAATAATCATTAGTAAGGACACCAACATAAATACGCAAATTACAATACACCGTATATCATTAGAAAGAAAGTACGAAGTAAATCTGGTATCTAGAATGTAATATTAAATACCAGGGATCATAGCTTCATGTCATAGTAGTCAGTAAGCGCGAAATATTTTACATGTATACAGCTTTCGGATAAGTTTTTAGATACCACGTAGGTTTCAAAGTTTTATATTTTTATTAAATAATAAATCATTAAATATTAAATCAGTTACAAGAATTGTCTTTATTTTTCATAGATTAAAAAAGTCGAGTAGGGCGTGCTTGAATTTGAACTTTCATAATTAAAAAAAAAAACTGATAAAATAAGTAAAATCAAATATACTGTTTTCTTGCAGATTTCTCGTCATCCCTTTTATCACTTTGACTGTGAATATTATTAATTTGAGCTTGAAACTTGGTTTTTGAGAATTTAATATTTTTATCAATTAGAAATCAGAACCTCATTTCAGGATCTATTCAAAGCAAAACTGTATCTAATTGAATTATATAAATAGAATTAATAAATTTAATTAAGACCTGTACTTCTTACTTCAAGATATGATGTTCAAGAGGTTAAAAGCTAATATAATTATTTTATCAACAAACTCCCACTTTAATTTGGAAAGCTGATAAGACTTTTGAAGATGTTAGAACAGGGAAGTTCCTAAAATTTTATTAATGAGGGCATACAATACCGTCAAAAAATGTGTTGCGAAACCAATTAATATACATATAAGACTTATAAACCTTAAATTTTAAACTTTTTTCTGCCGTCTTAGGTTATTGTAGTAAATATGTGTTAATTAAATTTAACAGCATAACTTAGCTGATATGATGATAAGAGCACCTACCTTTTGATCAAAAGGTCCGAATGGTCGTGAGTTCGAATCTCACCAGGGTCGGGAATTTTTCGTTTATTATAAATTAATAAATGAAGATAGTTTCTGTCCTTGTTGCATCGGTACTCACCGGAGGGACCGCAGACGTTCGGATTCAATTAGCGTCTCTGCAAAGACAATGACGTCGACTTTGCAAAGTAACAAGACACTTACTCAACACACACACACTACGCATGACACTAAGTACCTCATGTTGTGACTGGCTGAATGACATAAAGTCCATGCCATTATAAAAAAAACTTAGCTGATAGAAAGAAAATCAAATAATTTTGAGGCAAAAAATAGGCATGATAAAGATAATTTTGCTTTTATCTAGAAAAGCACTATGTACTGGACAGACAGCAATAATAATGAAATCAACCGTATGCAGAGGTGAAGGAAACAGGTTACTTTACAATTGAAGATGACCAACAACTAGCAAACGGTAACGGGTAGGATCTCCCTTTGGATAGTCACAATAGAGAAAGTGAATTAGAGGCTGTTGTCTGAAAATTTATGGTATTTTCTGACTCGGGAAACTAGTACCTGCTAAGATTTCCTTGTCCAGGGTCACGGTTGAGGTCCACAATGGTATCCACTACACAGAGATGAAAGTCATGACAACGTTGTAGAGGGCGAAGGTGGCAGCCCCCTGGTTTAAGGACTTTTATATTATAAATTATATCAAATTCTCCCCTTCACCGTTTGATTGTCGGTGTAATCAACCACCTGCTTAGTGACCAATGGCTTCGGGCGGACAAGAAAGTAAGTAGAACGGCATTCGTTTGTAATGGGTTTAAGACATTTTCACTTAAGACGGAAAAATCAACAAATTATCAACGGCATAAGAATGCAGAAGGCATGGGTAACCACTGCATTAAAGATTCTTTGATTAACTATTCGCAACTTATTATTTTGGACTACATCTACGTACTATCTTAATTCTTGTTGTCTAACATCTTTCATCATATTCATTTTCATATCTGTTAATAAGGTAGGGGAGCCCAAGCGGAGATTTTTGCAGTTACTCGAGCGCGAGCGATTATTACATGGGGAGAAACCCTGTACCCTGAAAATGTACCTCTACCATAAATTGGCTCTTAATGCAGGGGAGTTCGTTAAGGGGGGGGGGGGCGAAAAAAATCTATCCTTAGAAAAACTCGAAATCGTCAGATTAAAATAAGGTAAGTTAAGTACATGCAAGACAGTGTATATTTCAAAAATCTGACGATTTGAGCGGAGAGTAAGGAAATGGGTAAGTCGCAAAGTTTCACAAGAAAAATATTTCGCGAAATGAATGACAAATCGAAAAACTAAAAAATCCGTACTTAATATTTTTCACAAATCTATCGAAAGATATCAAACACGACTTCCCACGGAAAGGGGTGGGGGTAAATTTAATGTTTTAAATACGAATCCCGCGACATTTTGCGAAATGAACATCAGATCGAAAAACTGAAAAATACACTTATTCAATATTTTTGAAAAATCTATCGAATGACACCAAACACGACCCCCACGGAGGTGGGGTGGGTGGTTACTTTAAAATTTTAAATGGGAGAACCCATTTTTTATTGAAGATTTGGATACCTTACGTAAAAGTAACTTTTATTCGAGACATTTTTTCGAATTATGGATAGATGGCGCTATAATCTAAAAAAAAAACGATTATTGTCCCCACTAAAATGGGGTCCCCAGTGGGAAAAGTGGGAAAGTCCTCACTAAAATGAAAAACGTTACTTAACTTTTTTTGGTTTTAGGATCTATTCTTCACAACCGAATAGGTCCCCAAAACGCTCGAGTGACTGCACATTTAGCATACTTTGCTCCCCTACAAATAGATTTTGTCATACTCTACTTGTCCTATGTCATAAATATAGTGCTGTAGATTTAACGATCGTGTTGTAGATTTTGAGGCTGATGAACACATAGTTCTATATTTGAAAGATTTGTCTGTGAAACTGTTATCGTTCTGATCAGATTATTTATATCCTTTATTTAGAAACGTTATCTAATTCATTTGAGAGAAATTCATTATTTTTCTTAAAAGTTCGTCGAATCTAGTGTTTAATGATTATTATAAATATTTTTGTATGATTTCAGTTTGTTAAAGTTCTCATGCAGCGATATGAGACTTGAGTAGGTCTGAGTCTGAACCATCGGGGTAGCCTTTAACGTCGCCAATCATAAGTTGTACTATTTTTATCTACTTTTTATATTGAAAATATATATTTCTAACAATTTTATTAAAAAAACCTGTGTTATCGGCCACCTGCCAACATCGGCCACCTGTCCTAACGGCCAGTTTAAAATTTCCTTCTTTCATTATTAGTGGCCGTTACTGACAAATTTTACTGTACAGTAAAACCTGTGTTAACGGCCAGCTGCCAACATCGGCCACCTGTCCTAACGGCCAGTTTAAAAATTTCCCAAACCAATTATATGTAGACAACAAAAACTGGCAATAGCGGCCACCTTTCTATATCGGCCAATATTTCTTTCATTTTTAGTGGCCGTTATTGACAGGTTTTACTGTATTACGAAAAAGGATGAAATGTGAGATTCTATCTAACGGCGCGACTACTCGCGGGTTAAAGCTAATTGGCTCTCTCCAAAGCCATAAAGTCCACAAAAAGAAGAAGAAAAAACAATTCCTACGCATTACTACACCATTTCTCGAGGCACTTACGAATTTTTTTCAAAATTGCAAAATTTTTCATCAAGTTATTGCGAAAAGGGATAAAAATTGAGATTCTATCTCACCGCGCGACTACTCGCGGGTTAATATACTTAATCGTACCTTGAGAATTAAGTATATAGACCTCTTTTGTGAATACGTCTGCGACTAATTTTATACAAATTGTCTTGTGCTTCATTCAGTAGATGTTTGAATTGGTATGCCAAATGTTTTAACATGTGTACGTTAGGTAGAACGTTATCAAAGTTGTTTGTACTATTCGTTATGGTTTGTTCGAATTTTTTTATCGAGTTATTTTAACTCAATTTGTATTATGAGTCAAAACGGCAACAGATATATATATATTTTCAAAAAGTGATAGTTTGTAAATAGTATTTACTAAAATCAGCTAAGTACTTTCGCCATAGCAAATGCCATCATCAGAGCTTCGTCTTATAGGTATAAAAATCTAATAGAAGAGCTTGACAAACAACATATAAACTTAAAAAATTGCTTCAGGGCTAGGCCTCCGACCTTGGGTAAACAACCCTTAAAAATATTCAGTATCACACCGGTGTGCTTATATTCAATATGGCTACCACATTTTAGTAGCCATAAAATATGGTAATACATATATATTCTCCTTCTTCTTTTTCTTGTATAGACATGTCTGTCTGTTTTTTTCAATGTGCCTCTAGTAAGTTGTCGTTCCATCGTTTTCGTAGTCTTCCCACTGATCGTCTTCCTATTGGGGAACCGTCTCTCGCTGTTTTTACTACTCTATTTGTTGTCATTCGGCTTATGTGGTCATTCCATTCTATTCTGTTTTTTAGCCAGTTATTATTATTAACATTGTCCACCTTGAATCTTCGTCGTATATCTGTACTTCAAGCTTTATCCCATAGAGTCTTACCATCGATTTTTCGAAGGGTTTTTATCTCCGCTGTTTCGAGCAATCTTTTTGTCAATAGGTATGCTTAATTCTGAAATAGGGCGCTCTTATATTATCAAAATATTATATATCTTTTTTTTAATAAATGTGAAGAGTTTTTTGAAGTGAAAACTTCTTTAGGGAAGTTGTGCAATTTTTGGATAGGGGAAAAAACATTGAATTCGCTACCTTCATCTTTAGGGACGTTGAGAGAATTTTGGATAGGGGAAAAAGCATTGAACTGGCGACCGTCATTGCGACCATCATCGCAACCGTCATCACGACCGTCATCTCGACCGTCATCGCGACCGTCATTGCGACCGTCATTGCGACCGTCTTCGCTTATGCTATATATTATGTGTATTTATATATAAATTGTGTAGAGGCATTTAAATTTAAAATAAATGTAAAACCTATTTTAGGATGGGAAAAAGGATTGATTTCGCGACCATCATCGCGACCGTCATTGCGTCGGCGAAATAAATTTTGTACATATATAGGTACATTATGTATATATATATATATATATATATATATATATATATATATATATATATATATATATATATATATATATATATATATATATATATTTAAAAACATGAGATGTAGATCCTTGAAACACACTCAGTGATCAAAAGATCCAAGGTTAATGGTTTGACGACCACTCGTACGAAATCAAACAGATGAAATAGAGAATGTGGAAAAATCCCCTTACGAACAATTCACACATCCACCATTTCGGGTTGGGAAAAATTTTTTGAATAGAATCAAAGATCCAAACACCAGTTCTTAGAAATGTGTTTCGCCCTCTTCAACCTCTCTGGGCTTATCAATAAAGATGAGAGGTTGAATATCTTTAGACACATTCCAATCAAAAAACAACATTCGAGACCTAGACATAGAAGGTGCGTAAATCTACGGCAAGTCCGACAATGACAGTCTCAAGTTTTAATTCCCTAATTACTTAAAGTAAGTAAAATATATGTTTAAAAACATGAGATGTAGATCCTTGAAACACACTCAGTGATCAAAAGATCCAAGGTTAATGGTTTGACGACCACTCGTACGAAATCAAACAGATGAAATAGAGAATGTGGAAAAATCCCCTTACGAACAATTCACACATCCACCATTTCGGGTTGGGAAAAATTTTTTGAATAGAATCAAAGATCCAAACACCAGTTCTTAGAAATGTGTTTCGCCCTCTTCAACCTCTCTGGGCTTATCAATAAAGATGAGAGGTTGAATATCTTTAGACACATTCCAATCAAAAAACAACATTCGAGACCTAGACATAGAAGGTGCGTAAATCTACGGCAAGTCCGACAATGACAGTCTCAAGTTTTAATTCCCTAATTACTTAAAGTAAGTAAAATATATGTTTAAAAACATGAGATGTAGATCCTTGAAACACACTCAGTGATCAAAAGATCCAAGGTTAATGGTTTGACGACCACTCGTTTTTGATTGGAATGTGTCTAAAGATATTCAACCTCTCATCTTTATTGATAAGCCCAGAGAGGTTGAAGAGGGCGAAACACATTTCTAAGAACTGGTGTTTGGATCTTTGATTCTATTCAAAAAATTTTTCCCAACCCGAAATGGTGGATGTGTGAATTGTTCGTAAGGGGATTTTTCCACATTCTCTATTTCATCTGTTTGATATATATATATATATATATATATATATATATATATATATATATATACATCCCGCTATCATTATGTCATCTTTTCATGTTGCAGTCATTTGGCATCACCAAGAAATACTATCATTTTCGAATTTTAATTCGTGTATGTTTGTTGAGCGCATTTTTTAACGCCCTGTATCGTTCTCAGTTTTCTAAAATTTTAATTTTAAAAATTTAAATTATATACAAAAATTTTTACACTTCATAACCATTTTGACTTCCACCACATAAAAATGTGTATTTCCCATCATTTTGCCGCTTTTCGACGTTGCCACGAGTTAAAAATACCGATCTTTTGAGGACAGGTAGAAAAGGTCTATTGTAAACTTAGAGGATGGAATATTTTGGTAAAATATTCCATCCTCTCAGATTATAACTACATAAAAGGTAGGTTCTTTACCTGTTCAGCTGGATTACCAAGCAAGGGTCTAAATATTTTACGAGTTGAATTGTGTTTATTTGATTTCATCTGTTAAATTAAAATTTCTCATACCGACTTAAAATATTTGTTTGAAAAATTCATTTTATATTTTCGTTTAATTTACTTAGGGTTTTTGGTCAGAATTTTGAAGAAACGCTTGGTTTGACATAAAATTTGGGACACGTACCTATAGCTAATATGTTAAAGAAAAAAAGTGATATTGTGCCGATATGTGCTTTTGATCTGGAGGTGAGTTTCGTCGGTTATAGGGTATGAAAACAAATACGTTCAAATAAGTCCGGAATTGGATAAACTGACTAATTCTAAGCAACTTCTATTTTATAGCGTTTTTCACTAAGTCAATACTTTTAGAGATATTTGCGAGTGAATATGTTCATTTTTCAACAAAAAAAAAACGTTTTTATACGGTTTTTCGCAAATAACTCAAAAAGTAGGTACTTTATTGAAAAAAAATTAGCAAATAGTAAATATAGCTTATAAAAAAGTGAAAAAATGGTATATGTGTCAGGTCTGTAGACCCAGTAGAAGCAGAGTTATTGCTAAGCTTTGTTTTAAAACCAAGAGGAGTAGGTAAACTAAATGGCAGATTCACACCCAAGAAAGTCACTAGAAATATCATCAGATAAATCTTCTTTTTTGGTTGATCATATCGGCCTTTGACGGTAATCTTGACTAAAAATCTAAAAATAAAAGGAAGAACGCAGAAAATACAAAAATTGCTGATAAAATAAATAAACTAACCTATGAAATGCCAATAGTGTCAAAATTTGATATGAGTAAAATTGCCTGAGGTTGTACCAATTACAAACAAGGTGTACGGCGCGGGAAATTTGAATGACTCCTCTTGTTTAAAAACAGACTATAGTGAAAAATAAGCTCTTATATCTCAAATTCCAAATCGAATATTTTAACGTGAAATAAAAAAAATGAAACACTTTTCTGGGAAAACTTATTACAACTTTCTTAAAGTGTTTAAGAAAACGTTTATTTTTATTTTTTTTTTTAAGTTTCCAGCAGCAAGAGTAAGCAGGTTACGCTCAAAATACAGTTGTTCCTTTTTTTTTGGTTAAAAATATTCTAAAAACTCCCTCTAATTAACAGCCCAAATGGAATTAATCGTTACCACTTCACAAGTAACTTTATGTATTGTTTGTGTTTGTAAGTTTCATCAGTTCAAAGTGCTTATTTGTGGAAAAATTTGGTTTTAAAGTAAATTTTTTTAAATCTTTAATTTTGAAAAAAAGACTTTTGTCAAAATAACTTAAAAATTATTAGTGATACCAAATATCTTAAAGAGTAAAAAATGTAGGTGTTGCTTTTTTAAATATTTGGAATTTTTTGATTTTCTGGAAGACAAAAATTGGTTAAGATATGGCTGTTCAAAATTTGCATATACATACTCGTGACTAGTGATTCGTTCGAGGCCTTTCAACAAAACCCCTTTCAAAAATAAGCATTTTGAACCAATGCAACTTACAGATCATATACAGGGTTTCCCCGAAAATAGTGCGTTCCTTAAAGGTATAGATAGAAAGCACAATGTAGAGCAAAAAAGTCTTATAACATTTTATTCTAAATTCAGCCGTTTGACCAAAAAACGAAAATACATTTTGATATGCAAATTGATACTCAATTAGTAAATAAACAAGGGGTCCCATTAGATTAAATTTCACAGTCACAGGTTCTTCTACGCCATGTTGCCAGGTCATATAAATTTATGAAAATAAAAATTTACTCTTATGGAGAACAACGTAATTTTTGTTGAAACGGTTAACTTTAGGAAAAAATGTTACAACACCTTTTTGTTCTAAATTGTGTATTATATCCACACCTTAAAGGAACGCACTATTTTCGGAGACACCCTGTATAAACAATACATTTATCTAAAGTAACGTGTGAAGCGGTAACAATTAATTTTCATGACTTTCTTTTGCCAAAAAAAAGGGAACGATTTTATTTTCAGCGTAACTTGCTTACTTTTCACGCTAGAAACAGTTTTAAAAACACCAAAAAAAATTTTTTTTAAACACTTTAAAAGAGTTATGATGAGTGTTTCCCGAAAAGTGCTTTATTTTTTTGGTTATTTTACGTTGAAATATTCGATTTGGTATTTGACGAATAAGAACCTATTTTTCATTAGCTGCAACCCTGCTTCTACTGGGTCTACAGACCTTATACTGACACCTCTTTTTCATAAGCTATATTATTGCTAGGAATATTTTCTTCGATAAAATATGTACATACTTACTTTTTGAGTTATTTGCGAAAATCCGTCCAAAACGTGTTTTTCTATGAAAAATAAACATATTCACTCGCACATACCTCGAAAAGTATTGACCTAAAACTTTTATAGAACAAAATTTGCTTAGAATTAGAATTAGTCAGTTTATCCACTTCCGGACTTATTTTGCACGTATGTTTTTTCACCTCCAAGAAGGGGTGAAAGTCACATCCAGGACAAGAGAACATATCGGCATAATCTCACTTTTTTCTTTGGCATTTTAGCTACGTGTGTGCCAAATTTTATGTCAATCCAAGCGGTTCTTTAAAATCTGGAGGTTTTGCGATATTTTATCATGAGTGAATGGAATAATAATTATTACAACGGCAATTATTGCCGTTGTCACTTTTAGATAAGAAGTCATTATCACAATGATATAGTCAGGTTAACTGAATTGTATAATTATTGTTTTTATCATTAAATGTGAAAACCTAGAATTATCCATGTCTGTCCGTCAATAAACACAACTCGTCTATTAGTAGGACAGAAAGAATGACAAATAAGGTGTCAAATGAAAGCCTATAACCAAAATATGATATTACATGTGAGAAGTTTGACCTCGGACTGCCTGTTCCAGAGTTGCAACCGAAAGTACTGTTTTAAATTCGTCGAAATAGTACAAACTATTGGTCAACACGACTAAGAAAGACCAGAACAAATACATACTTCCGGTTTCATGCCTGTCTGTTCGTCCATATCTGTAGGTGAACAAAATTCATCCGTCATATCAGCTGACAAAAAGTTACACGAAGGGTTCAAATATCGACTGCCGGTTCAACTTCCGGTCACTTTTTGTGAAAAATTAGAACTTACGATGTCCAATTGCTTGTTACAATTTTTTTTATAAGTGTTCTACTCTATCTATAGTCCTGTCGCCAGGGGGGGTACAACGGCCTCCTTAATTCAGATGGACTTACCCAAGTTTTTTTTATATATTTTGACCCGTAGAATACGAATTTTTTGGGTAACAGTTGATCCGGATGTCGATAAGATTGTTATAGACAAAGAACTTGAGGAATTACATAACAGTGATTTCTCGCAAAACAAAACATATTTTTGTATTTTTTGGGTCATTATAAGCAAAAAATATTCCTACAAGTTTTTTCGTAGAATGCATAGTTTTCGAGATAACCGCGGTTGAACTTTCAAAAAATCGAAAAATTGCAATTTTTGAACCCGAATAACTTTTGATTAAAAAATAAAGTAGCAATTCTGCTTACCGCATTTGAAAGTTTAAGTCAAATTATATCGGTTTTGATTATTTGCATTGCTACAAATTAATTTTTTTATTGTTAAACTAATCTATAAACACATAGGTTTCCCGTGCCTAATACATGCGTTTTAACGCATGCTACGTAGAAATTGCCTCGCTTGCACTTGTAGCTACTCTACCTACTCGTTCGATTTTAAATGAGAAATCATAGAAAACATCACTCTCATACTAGGTGTTTACTACAGTTTACAGCTTTCTTTAACAATAAAATAATAAATTTTTAGCAATGCAAATAATCAAAACCGATATAATTTGACTTCAACTTTCAAATGCGGTAAGCAGAATTGCTACTTTATTTTTTAATCAAAAGTTATTCGGGTTTAAAATTTACAATTTTTCGATTTTTTGAAAGTTCAACCGCGGTTATCTCGAAAACTATGCATTCTACGAAAAAACTTGTAGTAATATTTTTTGCTTAAAATGACCCAAAAAATACAAAAAGATGTTTTGTTTTGCGAGAAATCGCTGTTATGTAATTCCTCAAGTTCTTTGTCTATAACAATCTTATCGACATCCGGATCAACTGTTACCCAAAAAATTCGTATTCTGCGGGTCAAAATATATAAAAAAAACTTGAGTAAGTCCATCTGAATTAAGGAGGCCGTTGTACCCCCCCTGGCGACAGGACTACTATTCTGACTTTTCATTAACTTACTTAGATCACATATAATTTAATACAGTTTTGATGTCAGGGTCTTCAAAATTTATGTGGTGAGTTCCGGTATGTGATGAATGAAAAACGACTCCATAAGCAGAAGAAAAAAGTGTTCTCAAGACCTAAGACAATACATCGACTCACAAGAGCGTTGTGACAGTAGCAAAAATTCGAGTTGGGGTTCTAATTACTTTCTCATGCGGCTTACTCTCCTGACTTGGCCCCCTCCGATTATTAAGTGTTCCCAAATCTGAAGAAATGATGGGTGAGTCACAAAGTTTCACAAAAAAGCGAATATTTCGCGAAATGAACGTCAGATCGAAAAACTAAAAAATGCGTGTTCAATATTTTTCAAAAGTCTATCGAATGATACCAAAAACGAACCCCCACGGAAAGGGGTGAGGAGTAAATTAAAAATTTTAAATACGAACCCTGCGATATTTCGCGAAATGAACATCAGAGTGCCAGTGTGTGCTTTTTTTCTGGGGATGAGTACCACCCCCTTCTCGAGTGTGAAAAAATATAGGTCCAAATAAGTCCGTAAGTGGATAAACTAATTAAATTCCTTGTAACTTTTGTTTTTAGATGGTTTTTCGCAAATAAATCAAAAAGTAAGTATTTGATCGAAAAACTATTCCTAGCAAATATAAAGCTTATAAAACAGTAAAAAAAATGATGAATGTATGAAGTCTGGACACACAATAAAAACAGAGTTGGAGCTAATCAAAAGTTGGTTCTTATTCGTCAAATTCCAAATCGACTAGTTCAACGTAAAATGTCCAAAAAATAACGCACTTTTCGGGGAAAACCCGCCACAAATTTTTTAAAGAGTTTAAAAAAAGTTTTATTTTTGTTATATAAAAAGTATCTATTCTATCACCATCAGCATCAAAAGTAGACCGGGCAGTATCGTCGCCCCCGCTAGCGAAATTATTCCGATTCGATTTTTTTGCACAAACTTACTCAAAAAGAGGTCCTTATAACATATCCAAAGGGTACCGGGCGGTGCATTGGTCGAAAAATTGTTTAAAAAATTTTTTTGAAACAAATTCACAAAAACAATTTTTTCATTTCGAACAATTTTTTTTAGATAACTTGTGTCATTCTGGGCAAAAAAGGTGTCTTGCCATTTTTGTTTAAAATTGATTGTTGTCGAGTTATATGCGATTAAAAATTTGAAAAATGCGAAAATGGCCATTTTTAAGTCTTAATAACTCGATTAAAAGTTATTATTATGAAATTAAAAAGTGAGCAGATCAAGTTTCAAACCCTTGCTTCAAGGTCCTTAAGAGATTTTTGTCATTATTTTATTATAAAGCTGTTATTTTTAATTATTAATAATTAGCGCTATAGTCCCGGATTTATCGTCGCCCCTGTTAGTGAAATTATTCCGATTCGATTTTTTTGCACAAACTTACTCAAAAAGAGGTCCTTATAACATATTCACAAGGTGCCGTGGTCGAAAAATTGTTTAAACAATTTTTTAAACAAATCCACAAAAATAATTTTTTCACTTTGAACAATTTTTTTTAGATAATTTTGGACATTCTGAACAAAAAAGGTCTCTTGTCAATTTGCTCTAAAATTGATTGTTGTCGAGTTATACGCGATTTAAAACCTGAAAAATGCGAAAATGGCCATATAACTCGACAAAAATCAATTTTAGAGAAAAATCTCAAGATACCTTTTTTGCTCAGAATAACCCAACTTATCTAAAAAATCGTTCGTAATGAAAAAATTATTTTTGTGAATTTGTTTAAAAAATTGTTTAAGGTGATACAGTAGCGATCAACAGGTAGCCAAAACGCGTTCCAAGATTGCGGCTGTAATTTTGAATATTTTTTCAAGATATTTGGCACACGTATCCGTAATATAATAAAGAATGGCGGTACAGAGCCCAATTTGAAAAATATATTAGGTAATATTTGAAAATTATTCTGTAATTAAATACAATATTAAAAAAACGAGCCTGTACCGCCATTAAGAAGAACAAAAAAATACACTTTCTTCAAATAAACTTTTTTATCCGATGCCTAGATTTTGTGTCATTTTGGAACTACTAAAATGTTTTATTTCATTAGTCCAAAACAAAATTTAAATTTTTTAATTCGACAAAATATTTCCACGCACAGGCTGTGGTCTGTATTAATTCGAGAACCAAGAGAGACAGCTCATTAACCGCCTTTCATTTTTTCTTAAAAAATAAACGATCTCTACACAAAGTACTTATAGGATAATACGCCGCCGTTATGAAATGATTGTAGGATGTTAAAATGACGAAGGATGTTTTACCCGGAAATCCGAATTTTATATACTTTTGTTATATTTAATACCCTAATAGCACACGACGTCCTTTGGACGTCCAAAATAGGTCAATTTTTGGTCCTAACGTCCATGGACCATAAACGGACGTCTTTTGGACGTCCTACGCTGGACGTACTTCGGGTGTACTAAATATGTACGTCCTTTGGACGTCCGGCGTTGGACGTCCGGCGTTGGACGTCCTTCAGGTGGACTAAATATGTACGTCCTTTGGACGTCCGGCATTGGACGTCCTTCGGGTGGACTAAATATGTACGTCCTTCGGACGTCCGGTGTTGGACGTCCTTCGGGTGGAATAAATATGAACGTCCTTTGGACGTCCGTACTCGGACGAAATACGGACCTTTTCCAATCGTCCATATTGGACATATTCTACCAATAAGGGGATTAAACAGCAAAATTATTTAATAAAATATTAACTTAATTATGTTAATAAAATAGTTTAAATGGAAAAGATTATAAATCATATTTAATTCAAAACTGTATATGTAGTTTAATATCTAATACATGTTTTTGTTTTTATGTAAAGTGTGAAAATCTGATCGGTAAATTATTCGTTATGTCCACTCTACATCAACAATAAATTGAACAAGAAGTTGACTAAGTTATTCAAGGCCAAATTTGACGAGTACAAAATGTATGATTTGTAAAAGAAAATGAAGGAATTTGATGAAATAGAACAATTGGATATGTTTTATTTTGTCAAATTTCTTTATTTTCTGTTTATTCACGGCAAAATTGGAAGTAGAATTGTGTTTTGTATAAGCCAAATTTGACCTTGAATAACTTGTCGTCAATTTCTTGTTCAATTATTGTTGATGTAAAGTGGACTTTATAATGTTTTATTATTCCCGTTACCAAAATGATAGAAGTTTGGTGGTTAATTCTAATAAGCAAAAATATAATTTTTATGAATGCATCCTTACTACAGATAAATATTGAGAGCATCTTTTTGAAGTTGAGCGTACGTGTGCCCAAAATAGGTCCAGTTTTAGTCCTAATGCGGATGGACTATAAATGAACGTCCTTCGGACGTCCGACGTTGGACGTACTTACGTGTTGAATAAATATGAACGTCCTTTGGACGTCCATTGGACGTCCGTGCTCGGACGTCCGTTGGACATTGACATCGATCCGTGAGCGTCATCTGCAAAGAAGAAAATCACAAGCCAGGACAACCAATCCAAATAGTGAGTGTTTCAAACTTTTGTGTTGTGTTGTCAAAAGTTTATTTAATTATTTATGTTTTTCCTTACATACTTACATATTTTTTCAAGCTTTTTGGTATATTTTTCATATTTTTTACTATATTTCGATAAAAAAATTCTTCGCAGTTTTATCCTAATCAACATCATCATCATTCTATCCAAAAAGGCAAATCGCCAAAATCGCAATTTTATCATAATATGATATGTATATTTGCATTTTACCACATTTTTTCGATGTTTTGAAACATTTTTGTATATCTTTTGTGTATCTATCTATATTTTGTATATCACCCCTCCTCGGGGTGAAACTCACCCCCCAAATTCACATACTAATTTGTAAGTACACATACTTTGTAAGTATGGAATAAAGGTTGCTTAATATTAATCAGTTTATCGAAGTCCGGACTTATTTTGAACGTTTTTCACCCCAGAGAAAGAGTGAAACTCACCCCAGGGCAATAGCACACATTGGCACAATATCACTTTTTTTCTTTGGCATGTTAGCTATGCGTATGCCAAATTTCATGTCAATCCTTTAAAATTTACAGCAAAAACCATCAAAGAATGTAGTAATACTTGTTTTCATGAAGTCGGTGATAGAGTTTGACAAATCTTTATGGTTGTTAAATATCTTTTAATTTGTGTATTCGATTTTTAAAGGTAGGTACTATATACGTCCATTTGGCACAATAAAAAATAACCTTCGACCGGTACATATTGCTTGTATCGATGCTCGGTGCATTGTTCAGTCATAAATTTTACCTGTCCCTATAGCGTCGGCCGTCGCGTCGGGTCCTATTGTAAATTATTATAATAATAGTCCGTCTCGGTATTTTATTATTTCTGTCATAAGTATCTCTGTGGAAATGCAAATGCTGCTTGTAACATCCCAAAAACCTACTATTAATTGTACTCGTATAAATAAGTGTATAATATGTACCTACCTACTTATTTATTGTATTCATTTATAGACCTGGATCCCGCGTAATAAAAAAAGTTGATTAACAGCAAGCTGAAAATTTGTTAATAGCTTCACGGTGTCTAGTCGGACAAACTTTGATGTACGGGAATACTGGAACCGGGGAAGTTTTAATTGTGGAACAGGTTAAAAACTTGGAACATCAGACTACCGAAAACGTTCCATGTATTTTGTCGGACAGAACTTCCAATTGATTTGTTACCATTTCATTAAACTCTTATGCAAAAATCAGACTGCGTACCAGTCTACTTTTATTCTCTTAATATTTTTACTTAAAAAAAGTGTACTACAATCATCTCGCTAAACTTAATATAACTGTTTTCGAGATAAACCCATTTTAAATCTGCGATATAACATAATTTTTTGCATAATATTGTAGTTAAATCCGAAAAATCAACTTAAAACCATAATAATAATTGTGCCAATTCTCATTTATGTCATTTATATTTTTGGAGATTTTTATGGTTTATAAGTTATTTTTCGAGTTTAGCGAGACGAATGTAGTATATATTTTTTAAGTAATAATATTAAGAGAATAAAAGTTTTGATTCGAAAAGTATATGTAATGTAGAGTTCCCTCAGCGATGTGATATAATATTATTACAGTATAGCTCCCCGTGCATGACAAGCTTATGGAGGTAGCCCATATAGCCTAGGCTATAATATTATTAAAAAAATCACTTAGATGGGACAATGGCTTTAGGAAATTCGAGACATCAAAAATGGCCCATTTTTAAGTTGGTGCGTTAATTTCTTGGAGAAATGTAATTATAATTTAATGTAAATAATCTAATATCCAATAATTGTAAATTAATATAAGATGTAATATAAGTTCCTTAAAAAATATATTTTTTATTTCCCACAATACATTCTCCACAGGTATAAATATCGTCTCTAGACGTCCACCGAACGTCCTCCCAGGACGTTAGATGGATGATCGGCAGCAATACATTGGACCAAACTGGGACGTCCTATGAAGGCCCAATTGACGTCCACCGAACGTCCCTTCGGACGTTAGGTGGACCTCCATTGGGCGTTTGGCAACGTGGAATTTGGACCAAAATTGGACGTCCTGTTAAGGTCCAATTCACGTCCCCTAAGACGTCCGATTAAGATCCAATTTACTCCGATTAAGGTCCAATTTACGTCCAATTAAGGTCCCATTTACGTCCGATTAAGGTCCAATTTACGTCCGATTAAAGTCCAATTTACGTCCGATTAAGGTTCAATTTACGTCCGATTAAGGTCCAATTTACGTCCGATTAAGGTTCAATTTACGTCCGATTAAGGTCCAATTTACGTCCGATTAGGGTCCAATTTACGTCCCCTAGGACGTCCGATTAAGGTCCAATTTACGTCCGATTAAGATCCAATATATGTCCCCTCGGACATTAGATGGACGTCCAATGGACGTTCGGTAGCGCGACATTTGGACCAAAATAGGACGTATAAAGGACGTTCCTCGGACGAAAACGGACGTCCAATGGACGTCCCTAAAGTCCGTGAAGGACGTCCATTGGACGTCCTTGTGCTATTAGGGTAGGTACCTACCTATAATTCTGGTGATTTTTTAAATCCTCTATTGTTAAGAGAATTTACACCTTTAGCCAAAGTTTTACGATTTTCTAACGGAAATTAACAAGTTATTTTAAATACGCACCAATTATCGATGTTGAAAGGAGTTTTTCAAGTTATAAAAATATTTTGTCTGATCAAAGAATATGTTTCCTCGTAAAGAATTTGGAAAAACACATTGTAGTGAATTATAATCGAAGATATATTTATAGTGATATTGTTGTTTTATTTTAAATAGGTAACTATTGGTAGCAGTTTTTGTAAAAACTGTGAATAAATTGCATATATAAAAAATGATTTTATTTGAAAAATAATAAATAAGATTACTAAATAAGACAGAAAATTTGTGGTTTCCCGAAATGCGCATTTTTTGAATTTTTGTGCATATCTTGCGCATATTTCGTAATTTTTTACCGCATATATATGCGAATATTTCATCAAAATTGATCGCATATAAATCCGCTCCCTAGTCATTGTATTCTGTTGGCTGATTCCAATGATTTGAGCCGCCGTACGACACGTTGGGACCAATGGGAGTGAAGATACGTAACTAATACCTATCAAGAGGTTTACTCAAACTTCTTTTCTGTACTTATACCTACCACTCGGTATAAGTACAAAAAAGAAGTTTGTGTAAACCTTTGCACAACTGTGTAAATACTAAAGAAAAATCTAAAATATTAAAAAAAAATAGTGGAATCCGTTAATCTGTTCTCGAAAAAATTAGCTATGAAAAGGAGCATAATTTTCTATATCCCTAACTTTTGACGAGCAGTTTAGCTTAAATGGGGAAAAGCGGTAAGCTTAGACCAAACACCAGTAGGAGGCATTCAATTAATTGAGGAAAAAAATTAAATGGATAACAATATTCATTTCAGTTATAGAAAAGGCATTGCCCCGCTAGAATGGTTGAAATCACAAGTAACAATTAATAGTCCTACAAAAAAGACAGGCGCTTGAAAGTGATAAGACCATTGAACAATAAGCCTGCGAACTGCCTTTTAAACACATTCTTAAAAATAATCCATAACACAATTAAAAAAAGGTTTGTTAAGAAATTCTTTTATAGACTTCAGAAATTCAACAACTTCTCCTGATTATGTTTAAAAAACGTACGGAATGCACTAAATGAAAAAAAGAAGAAAAAGATTTATCATACCGTTATACTCTAATATATTCTTACGTTGAATATTTGATGCTTCCCTGTAGAGTATAAAACGGACAGTTGTGTTTTTCCCGTGAGCTGCCTTGTTTAGTCTTCTTTGTCGTTCTATTCGTTAAATCCTATCCTCTCAAGTCACAGCGTCAGAAAGCAGTGGGTATATGCAGTGAACGGGAGGCCTATGTCGAGCAGTGAACGTTGGGGCCCTTTCGCGTTTATCATATGTAGAGAAGTCGCTTGTCAAAACCTGGACGTATGTAATCGTATTCTATTTGTTAAATACTCTCACCTAATATGTCATACCATGTGTGTTAATCCATTTTATTTCTACAATTTTAAAGTGTTATTACATGCCGTCATTTTCATTTGTCTACACCATCTTATTCTGCCAGTTAAATCCCATCATTTCAGACGCTGTACGTAACGATTGAACCAATAGAACCGTAGATACAAGACTAAGGCCCTTTTGACATGATGCTGTAATTGATTTTCATACGTCATTGTATTATATTAGTCAAATCCAGTTATTTTAGGTGCTGTACGCCACGATTGGACCAATAGGAGCGAAGATACGTAAATAAGGCCCTTTTGACATATTGCTGTATTTGATTTTTCTGTGTCATTGTATTCTGTTCATTAAACCCTACCATTTGAGCTGCTGTACGTCACAATTGGACCAATAGGACTAGATATACATAACTAGGGCCCTTTTGACTTGTTGCTGTATTTGATTTTTCTGTGTCATTGTATTTTATTTGTCAAGTCCTATTATTTGAGATGCCGTACGTCACGATTGGTCTTATAGGACCGAAGATACGCGACTAAGGCCCTTTTGACATGAGGTTGTATTTGATTTTTCTCTCATTGTATTCTGTTTATCAAATCCTATCATTTGAGGTGCTATACATCACGATTGGACCAACAGGACCGAAGATACATAACTAAGGCCCTTTTGACATATTGCTTGTTTGATTTTTCTGTGTCATTGTCTTCTATGATGTCTAGGGCATATCTCTGATATGCCCTATTTTTAAATTGGACTTCGTAAGTCCTAGGTTTTCACCCACAAGCTTTTATTTGACACCTCATTTGTCATTCTACCCGGTATAATGGCGGAGGAGTTATATTGGCGGTCGTACGGACCGACAGAAAGAGTACCCTGCTGAAATATCTCACCTTTAGTACCATCCTTGGATTATAAGCTTTCATTTGACACCTCATTTATTATTATAGCTGGTATAATGATAGAGGAGTTACATTCGCGGTCGGACGGACCCACCGACAGACCGCCTAGGTCAAATATCTCACCTTTAGTACCATCCTTGTATTACCAGCTTACATTTGACACCTTATTTGTCATTCTACCTGGTATAATGACGGAGAAGTTATATTCGCGGTCGTACGGACCGACAAAAAGATTGTCTAGGCCAAATATCTCACTTTTAGTACCATCCTTGGATTATAAGCTTTCATTTGACACCTTATTGATCATTCTACTTGGTATAAAGACGCAGAAGTTATAGTCGCGGTCGTACGGACCGGCGGAAAGACAGCTTAGGTCAAATCGCTCACCTGTAGTACCATCATTGGATTATCAGCTTTCATTTGACACCTCATTTGTCATTCTACTTGGTATAAAGACGCAGAAGTTATAGTCGCGGTCGTACGGACCGGCGGAAAGACAGCCTAGGTCAAATCGCTCACCTGTAGTACTATCATTGGATTATCAGCTTTCATTTGACACCTCATTTGTCATTCTACCTGGTATAACGACGGAGGGGTTATATGCGCGGTCGTACGGACCGACGGAAAGACAGCCTGGGTCAAATATCTCACCTTTAGTGCCATCCTTGGAATATAAGCTTTCATTTGACACCTCATTTGTCATTCTACCTGGTATAATGATTGAGGAGTTATACTCGCGGTCGGACGGACCGACGGACAGACCATGTAGGTCAAATATCTCACCTTTAGTACCATCCTTGGAATATCAGCCTTCATTTGACACCTCATTTCTCATTCTACATGGTATAATGACGGAGGAGTTATATTCCCGGTCGTACGGACCGTCGGAAAGACAGCCTAGGTCAAATATCTCACCTTTATTACCATCCTTGGAATATAAGCTTTCATTTGACACCTCATTTGTCATTCTACCTGGTATAATGACGGAGAAGTTATATTCGCGGTCGTACGGACCGACAGAAAGATTGCCTAGGCCAAATATCTCACCTTTAGTACCATCCTTGGATTATAAGCTTTCATTTGACACCTCATTTATCATTCTACCTGGTATAATGATTGAGGAGTTATACTCGCGGTCGGACGGACCGACGGACAGACCATGTAGGTCAAATATCTCACCTTTAGTACCATCCTTGGAATATCAGCCTTCATTTGACACCTCATTTCTCATTCTACATGGTATAATGACGGAGGAGTTATATTCCCGGTCGTACGGACCGTCGGAAAGACAGCCTAGGTCAAATATCTCACCTTTATTACCATCCTTGGAATATAAGCTTTCATTTGACACCTCATTTGTCATTCTACCTGGTATAATGATGGAGGAGTTATATTGGCGGTCGGAGGGACCGGCGCACAGATCGCCTAAGTTAAATATCTCACCTTTAGTACCATCCTTGTATTATAAGCTTTCTTTTGACACCTCATTTGTCATTCTACCTGGTATAATGACGGAGGAGTTATATTCGCGGTCGGAGGGACCGACGGAAAGACAGCCTAGGTCAAATATCTCACCTTTAGTACCATCCCAGGATTATCAGCTTTCATTTGACACCTCATTTGTCATTCTACCTGGTATAATGACGGATAAGTTATATTCGCGGTCGGAGGGACCGAGTCACAGACCGCCTAAGTCAAATATCTCACCTTTAGTACCATCCTTGTATTATAAGCTTTCTTTTGACACCTCATTTGTCATTCTACCTGGTATAATGACGGAGGAGTTATATTTGCGGTCGGAGGGACCGACGGAAAGACAGCCTAGGTCAAATATCTCACCGTTAGTACCATCCTTGGATTATATGCTTTCATTTGACACCTCATTTGTCATTCTACCTGGTATAATGATGGAGGAGTTATATTCGCGGTCGTAAAGACCGACGGACAGACCGCCAAGGTCAAATATCTCACCTTTAGTACCATCCTTGGATTATCAGCTTTCATTTGATACCTCATTTGTCATTCTAGCTGGTATATTGACGGAGGAGTTGTGGTTACAGACAGACGGACAGACGGACGTGGATAATACAAAGTTTTCACATTTTTTCAAAATTGGGTGAAAACAATAAAACATGATGCCAGACTGATTTCTTTATGAAAATAATATATACATTCTCAAATTGTCTATTTTTCGTTGTGAATAATATTGTATTCAACAGTGATGCCAAATTTCTGATGCCAAAATGATTGATAATGAAAGTGGGATATACGTTTTCATGTATATAACGGCAGCGACAAAACGGTAAAACACTGAACTAAATGTATATAATATTTTCACTGTACGATCATTTTGGACTCAAACATTTTATGGAATAAACTTATATAACTTAGTAAGAGGTAAACAAGGAAAGCTGATATATTAAAGTAACATCAAGGAATCAAATCTCTAACTACCGAACTGATTAGACTTCTGGTAGCAAGTACAGGAATAAAGTTATTAAGGTAGTGTAAAGTGGCATCGATATACAGATGCCACTTTGCAAGACGATGCCAAATCGATGGTAAATGCATAATGTATCGATGCCAAATTGATAGTAGGATGTATATATATATATATATATATATATATATATATATATATATATATATATATATATATATATATATATATATATATATATATATATATATATATATATATATATATATTATGTATTAGTATTCTGTATCTGGAATCTATTCTACAGTTGTTTATAGCTTTTTCTATTGCCCACATTTCAACGCTGTCAAATGCTTTTTCGTAGTTAACGAACGCTAAGTGCAGATCTATATGGTATTCGTTAGCTTTTTCTATTATTGTCCTAATTGTTAGAAGATGGTCAGTGGTGCTATATCCCTTTCGGAATTCTGCCTGCTCTACTGGTTGATACGAGCCCAATTTGTGTGTTAGCCTGTTGTTGATAATCCTCATGAATAGTTTATACGTTTGCGACAGCAGTGAGATGGGTCTGTAATTTTTTATGTCCTTTCTGTCGCCTTTCTTAAACAGCAGGATTGTAAGACTTTCGTTCCATTCGTCGGGTATTTCTCCTTTATGTAGACACTGATTAAACAGATTTCTTAATGTTTGTAAGATTTCTTCTTTCCCTTCTTTCAACATTTCAGCAAGGAATCCATCTGGTCCTGGTGCTTTGTTGTTCTTTAATTGTGATAATGCTGCTTCTATTTCATAATTTTCTATTTTTGGAAATGTTTCTGAGTTTACATTCGTGATTGTTTTCTTGATATATTCCTGAGTGTTGAAGTTTGCGTCTTTCTTTGAGGTGTATAGTTCTTTATAAAACCTTTCTACTTCTTCTGATATCCTATCTTTTCTCCTCTCTTCCCGTCTTGTTTCATCCTTTATTGAAATGAGTAGTGGTTTCCCTAAATTTGGACGTAAGCATTTTAGGCCCTTATTTCTCTCAATTACTTTCTCGATTTCATTTTCAGTGTGTTTTCTTAGATCCTCTCTGGTTTTTCTCGTAATAAGTTTGTTCAGTTCTACGTATTCTACTGTGTTTCTTTTGTTTTCCCTTATTAGTTTTCGTCTACTTTCCATTAATTTAACTGTCCCGCTACTTAATCTATTTTCTTTTGCTGTTAGTTTTTTGGCAGTTTTCATTCCCGCTTCCAAGAATTTTTTCTTTCATTTCTTCATTAATCTTATTAATGTCTGACTCTTCCTTTGCTACTTGTTGTTTATAGTGTCCCCTTAAAGTCTGTCTATATTCTTCTGCGTTTTGTCTGATTCTGCTATGGTCAATAGCCGTTGGTTTTCTTCTAGATTTCTGCGTCTCTAGTTTGCTTATTTCTATTTTGGCTCGTAGTATGCGGTGGTCGCTGCCAGTTGAGAATTTATTCAGTGCAGTTACGTCTTCGAAGATTTGTTTATTTTGGCAGAGGAAGTAGTCTATTTCATTTTTTGTCACCCCATTTGGGGAGACCCATGTCCATTTTCGGTTTGGCTTCTTATTAAAGTATGTATTTATTGCATGAAGGTTTTGTTGTTTCAAATATTCTAGTAGTCTTTCACCCCTAATATTCCTTGATTCAAGTCCGTAGTTTCCTATTTTGTTTTCTTAATCTTCCATTTTCTTTCCGATTTTTGCGTTAAAATCTCCCATAACGATTGTTGTTTTTATATTTTTGTCTTTAATTGCTGTGGTGATGTCATCATAAAAGTTATCAATTTCTTCCTCATCATGTGTAGTTGTTGGAACATATACTTGTATTAGTTTCATTCTTATCTTCCTGTTAATTTTTAGTATGATATATCCTACTCTATCTGATATGCTCTTATACTCGATTACGTTTTGTTTAATTTTCTCTTTGATCAAAAATCCTATTCCTCCATATGTTTCGTCCTCCTTTCCTTTGTAATAGAGGCGATTTCCTGATTCTAGTTTTATACACATTTCTCCTCTTCTTTTGACCTCTGACAATCCTACAATGTCCCATTTGATTTTAGTTAATTCCTCTTCGAGTTCGTACAGCTTTTCATCTTGAGCCATGGACCTGATATTATATGTCGCTATGTGTATCCTGTTGCATTCCTTCTTTTTCCGTTTTCTCTGATTCGTTCTAGTCGAGCTTTTGCCTCCCCCAGAATCCATGAGGCAGGTCGGTTTCCCGATGTGGGACTCCGGATTTCTCCTACCCGCCTGGGGTCCATTTCCGCTTTGTTGTAAGTTCGACATTGTTAGTTTGGGAAAAATAGCCATAAAACACCACGCTGGCCAGGCGGGTTGGTGAGTTGTAGGGATCACATTTCCTTGACTCCCTGTAACTGTTGTACGGTTATTCCGCTCATACTCGGTCGCCAGAGCCTCGTCTGTTATGTAGCAGGATGCACCAGGTAATTATTATAGACTACCACTCGTGCAGGTGAGGTTGACTTTTGGATCGATTAATGTATTGTTGTTAAGTCCGATCCCTTACCTCCCAACTGTGTGTTTAATTGTACTAATTTGTACTTACATAAATAAATTACAATAAAATTTTGGTTTTGAACAGTTTAATTCATGAAATAATCGCAGCAAATTGCACTCGATCTCTAAAATTATATTATCGAATTGTTGCCCTCGTGACAGTTTGACATAATTAAAACTGTCAAAGTGTTACTCGGGAAAAATTCGATAATTTTAGAGCTCTTGTGCAATTACTACTGATAATTTTTTCACTACCTATGAAGTCAGTGATTGAAATAATTTATATACTGTACAACAAAAACTAATACTTAATCGAGAAAAGAGGAAAAGTGATAAAGTGATTTTTTAATAATATATTGTTACTATGGAACGCTTACAATTTTGAACATATTTACCAACAAAATACTTGGATTACAGAATATAATGTTCTGGTGTATTATTAACAATAAATAACTTTTTATTAAGTTCGCGTTTTAAATAAATTATTATTTATCATAAATCAATCTTATTTAATCAACAACTCAAAATATTCCCGATGCCTTTTCAAATATTTAAAATTGTCACTGTCTTGTCACCATATTATATTCGACTCAGTGCGTTGTATGACAAATATAGCGAATGTTCAATTTGGAAAATATGACCACTAGTCCTGTCGCCAGGGGGGGTACAACGGCCTCCTTTATTCAGATGGACTTACCCAAGTTTTTTTCATGTATTTTGACCCGTAGAATACGAATTTTTTGGGTAACAGTTGATCAGGATGTCGATAAGATTGTTATTGACCAAGAACTTGAGGAATTACATAACAGAGGTTTCTCACAAAACAAAACATTTTTTTGTATTTTTTGGGTCATTCTAAGTAAAAAATGTTCTAACAAGTTTTCCCGTAGGATGCTCAGTTTTCGAGATAAACGCGGTTGAACTTTCAAAAAATCGAAAAACTGCAATTTTTAAACCCGAATAACTTTTGATTAAAAAATAAAATAGCAATTCTGCTTAGCGCCTTTGAAAGTTCAAGTGAAATTATATGGGTTTTGATTATTTGCATTGCTAAAAATTTATTGTGTTATTGTTAAACAAAGCTACAAACACCTAGTGCGTGAGTGATGTTTTCTATGATTTCTCATTTAAAATCTAACGAGTAGGTAGAATAGGTACTAGTGCAATCGAGGCTATTTCTACGTAGCATGCGTTAAAATGCATGTAAAGGCACGGGAAACACACTAGCGTCTAGACAGCATACAAACAAATCAGGCAGATCGGTATCGATTCATACAAATCAGATTTTTCGATCACATCGAAAAGTATCAACAATCGAATCGTATTTAATACAGAATATAAAATAAACAAAACCTAACCTAAACAACCCTCTTTTTTCCATTAGGTAATACAATAATTATATGTACTATTTTATTTACGTATTTACTCGTGTTTATTTATTTATGTCATAAATGATAACATAATTAATTTTTTTTAATATGGAGTGCCTAACTTGTTGCAAAACAATACAAAGTCGTCATAATAAGAGAAACTTGATGAAAAAAAGTAATTGAAACCAAAAATGATAGTAATAACTATCATTACCTTAACTTTAACTGTTAAACTAACAACTCAAAATGTTCTATCTAAAAACCAAAGAACAAAACATCAGTTGTAAACTATACACAAGTAGCATTAAAAATAAAGAAGGAAGAGTTACCTATTGAAGAAGTAAAATATATGTCAGTTTAAGAGGAATAATTTCAAAAACTACTAACAACAAATTACTAACAAAAAAAAAGTAGAAGATGTGGACCAATAATGTGGAAATAGACGATCCCGCCAGAGATGAAATTTAAGTGTTTATTTGAAAAACAACACATGTCCATTTTTCGCAAATTCGACTTTATGTATTCTTCTCATAGAAAAGTAGAATCTTCATGCATCTGACACATTCAGTTGTGTAAAAATCTCAGATGTCGGGAGTAAACTGCATAGAACATTTGTATAGTTGTATAAAAACAACAGATGTCTGGGAAGTTTTTCTTGATTTGCTAAAATTTAAATTTTTGAACAAGTGTTGTTTTTCAAATAAACGCTTCAATTAATGAAATCATGATGCAACAAAGCACCAGGTAAAGATATAGCAAAGAATTATGCAAATATGAAGACAAAAAAAGTGTCACAAACTGATACACAAGTAAGGCAATACCAGAGAATGTAACAATTCTAGAGGTAGTTCTTCTCAATATGTCCTATAAAGTGCAATCAACTATTATATGTATAAAAGAAGATGCAACACACAGAACAAAACAAGTAGGTAGTGGAAAAATCATATGATTACCAAATAGGGCTTTTCATCGACTATCATTTGTTTCGAGCCTCTGTCATATGTTGTATAATATTCATATATACTTACAATTATCTGTATACCTACAGTTATAAGCACACTAATAACCGCAAAAAAACATAATACATTGTGAAACAAAAAGAGATGAAACTAGTGGAGGTGGAAATTATCGTTATAGACGTATAAATAAGTAAGGGGTCGTCCATTAATCACGTGATTTTTTTGGCATTTTTTAACCCCTCCTCCCCCTTGGTGATACATACCTATACCTACATACCTATATCACCTGTATTGTGACATTTCGTGATTTTTTATGGACCTCTCCTCCCCCTCCTTTCGAGCCTCACGTGATTAATGGACAGCCCCTAACATTGCATTACACAGTTTCTCACCTTTAGACATGTAACAGGAGTATTTTATAAAATTCTACTGTCACAGTGACAGTTGTCATACACCTCTGATACGTCAAAAGGTGGGAAACAATGTAATTGTAATTTTTACGTTTATAATGATAATCTCCACCTCCACTAGTTTCATCTTTTTTTGTTGCACAATGTATTATGTTTTCCATCTTTTGCGTTATTTTGCCAGTTATTAGTGCACTCATCACTGTATAATTCATATATAGTCGGTTCGCTAAACTCGGACACAACTGGCTATTGATTTTAGTAGGTAATTTTTTTGCTTTTTGCCCAAATTGGCAAAATTACTAACTAGTAGTTATTAACTATTTAATAATTATTTTTTTTGCCAATTTTGACAAATTGGCAAAATTACTTACTAAAACCACTAGCCAGTTGTGTCTGAGTTTAGAGAACCGACTATATACAGATTATATAACATATGACAGGAGCTCGAAACAAACGAGAAAAGATGAAAAGCATGTATGGGAAAAGTAGCCAAACCATGAATGGGTAAAATAGAGATATTCACTATCAAACTGCAATAAGAGGAAGAGCCTAACAAACAGTGTCCTCTTCTGGTCATATAGTTATAATAGCGAAGAGGAGAGATATGATGGCACAAATGTTGCAAGAAGTATGTTCCGAAGAAGCAATGATTTGACTTAAAATAAATGGGAATTGATAAGAATATTCAAAACAAAATAATAAAAATAGGAAGTATGGAATTTTAAGTTTTATAAGAGGAACAGTGTCCTACGCCTTTTCTAAATCAACACATAGTAGAAGTACAGTAAAACCTCTGTTAACCGAAACATTGTTTAACTGAAACGGCTGACAGTTTCAATAAATTCTTCAATAAAAAGTAAATTTTTATCACAAAACAACATTGTTTTCATACAACTAAGGAACGCAATTAAATATACAACACATTATGAAATGACCTTATACTATTTTTTAATACCAACTTTGACCAAGAATAATATGGAATTTGATACAAGATGAATACAAAAAACAATGTTATTTTTAACCGAAATTCTTGTTATAGTAAACGGCCTACCCCCCCTCCCCCCAATTATTTCGGTTAATGGAAGTTTTACTCGGAAGTGATCCGCTGTATACCTGCCTGTATTCCTTGATGATGTACCTCGATAGATATCATACTTATTTTATCTCTATTAAACCAAGTAAACAGTATCTTAACCATAATATGTATATACTGTTCTCTCTCAAAAATATGATGCATCTTATTTTAATTTCATAAATGGTATTTTGAAAATTCTTATAATAACTGCGTGATATGTTCATTCAATTTCTATAGTTTTATTGTAATTTTCCTAGAAAACAGTTAGGTACTTTTTAAATAAACTTTTTTTATTTTTCTTACAGATGTTTTTTGTAGCATTCTATTTTTTTTATGAGAATGCTGTGAATAAGCCATCATGTGTTTACTTGCATGTATCATGTATGATGTGTCATTTTGACTATACTTGATTCAGTTCTATTTACAGAGGATATTTTTAATTCTTACACACTTATACTTACTGCATCACTAGTTGTACTCACTCAATGTCTACCAAACAATCTTCCCATGTACCATATCGTATGCTTTTTCGAAATCACTCAGATATTTCATTTCTATACAATGCTATAAATTATTCTCTTCCAAATTGTTATACCCTCACAAATAAGTGATTAATATGACTCTGTTAACAGTCTTTGGCTTTTATGTTAATAAAGCTGAGATTAATATTATTTTTGTTTTACTTTTTATTAAATCCTATAATAAAATAAATTACTTAAAATTATTATTACAATAAACATTTAACTCAACCTTCGTAGATTTAATATAAATAATAAAGATAATAAAAAATAAAATTAATATAATGAAAAACAAATGAAAATTTGGTATTTATTTAATACAGTTGTAAACACAAAATAAGACTAATTTACAAATGAAAAAATATCATTAACTGACAATGTTTAAAACACCATTTATGTTCAATTTTGATAATGTGGTCAGTAATATTAAGCCTAATTTTATTTGTTAAAATACAGTTAAATTCATGTTTTCCAAAACAGTTACTAAAATGGTGAATGGAAGGAACTAGGTATACAAATCTGATCTAATAACTAGACTATAATGTACAATAAGAGCCCTAAAATTAATAATATGGAATCTTTTTGTAATAAAAGTGTACTTGGTAGACCAAGTACGTTATCATAAAATATGCACTTGAATTTTTCCTTTCTCCAGTTATTTGTGCACAAATTTACGTAGCGTTTTCATTCTAAAATCCTACAAGTTTAAAAACATTATGAGATACAAATAGATTATGAGAGACAACTGAATACCTGTTGAAAGAAATTTCACTGCTTTTTAGGCAATGCATTTTTACCTAAAATGCATAATCTAATGTGTTGCAACTAATTTAAATAATAATGTTAGTTCTTCCATTTATTTATGTCGATGGATTTTATTTAATTTAGGTTATGTTATTGTTTTCCCTTCCCCAATGACATAAATAACCAGCACTCCGAGCTACTAAATTCAATTCGATTGTATCGATCTGAATTTGATATCGATACGGAATCGCCTGATTTGTTGGTATGCTGTCTAGACGCAAGTCGGGAAACACTATGTGTTTATAGCTTTGTTAAATAATAAAAAAATAAATTTTTAGCAATGCAAATAATTAAAACCGATATAATTTGACTTAAACTTTCAAATGCGGTAAGCAGACTGGCTATTTTATTTTTTAATCAAAAGTTATTAGGGTTCAAAAATTGCAATTTTTCGATTTTTTGAAAGTTCAACCGAGGTTATCTCGAAAACTAGCCATCCTACAAAAAAAAATTGTAGAAACATGACCCAAAAAATGTTTTGTTTTGAGAGAGATCGCGGTTATGTAATTCCTCAAGTTCTTGGTCAATAACAATCTTATCGACATCCGGATCAACTGTTACCCAAAAAATTCGTATTTTACGGGTCAAAATACATGAAAAAACTTGGGTAAGTCCATCTGAATAAAGGAGGCCGTTGTACCCCCCCTGGCGACAGGACTACACGGACATGGTGTCCATTTTTTTCGAATCCTGAAAAAACTAATAAATATTTTTAAAAAATTTAAACGCAGAATGAAATACTAACTTATTATGGAGGGCGGAAAGTCCCTTAGAATAAATATAAAGATTCTTTTGATGAGATATTTGAAAATAAAAATCACACTACATTTTCTCTTAGTTTTTCACACCTGTAACTTATTAAATTAAACATTATAGAAGTTTTCAGGGAATTTCGACCCTCGGTAAGAACGTAATCTTTCATGATGCATTTCAATTTTTCAAAAACACTTATTAGTTTTCTCAGGATTCGAAAAAAATGAATCCCATTTAAATAGCATTGGAGCCGAAACTTGGTACCTATCCACTTAAAGGTAGCTATTAAGAATATTATACTTACGATAACCCTTAAGGCCCAAAATCTAGCTTCGTGTCGAAAGGTTTTCGTAGGATTCAATATAAACACAAACATTATAATCATAAGAGCCAACGGGTTAGCGTAAGCAGGTATGGTAAGCTGTTCACTATATAAAAACGTTAATATAGAAATTGACCAGATCACACCAAAAATTGCTGCCATCTCTATGATATGCTGTTCGGATAGATGGTTTCTGGGATCCATTTCGAATATGAGGACGTGATTGACGCCGGAAGAGCGCCAACCATATATATTTATTCCCCACAAAAATAGAAATTCTATTACAAGAAACGGGCCCCTGTATAGTCGAATAACTATGATCCAATCATCTCTTCCTCGGAATACTCCTAAAAATTGGGACAAATTAGTTTATAATGAATGTATGGTTAGGTAAAAGAGAGAGTTTGTACTTATATAAAATATAAATTACTTGTACAGGTGCTGTGATTGAATAATTGACACCCTACATATATTATGATCTATTTATAGTAGCAGCTTTTATTAAATTTTTCCAGGTTGAAACGCACATTTTACGCCAGTGACTTTAATTACCAGTGACGGACCCAGAATAGGTTTATTAGACTGAAAAAAATATTGTACATAGTGCCAATGAACGCCAGTCATTGATTTTTTACATTGATTCAATGAAAATTTTGTTAATACAATAAACACTTAGTCATTAAGTCATGACCATATTCATTTTTACAATGTAATCCTATTCATTAAAAAATAATGAATAGAATCATTAATTCAATGAATCTTTTTATCGATCCAATGACTTTTTTCATAATACTAATCATTTGTTCATTGTGTATATGAAACTCTATGATTAACTATTTAGATAGGAAATAAGCCACAATTAAATTGAAAAAATAATTTTATTAACGTTTCGAAGCCCAAATCGGGTTTCGTTGTCAAAATACAAAACAGTATTGCTGGGTTAAAAAATTACTGGGTTAAAAATATCCATTTTATTTTATATCTATTTTCTATCAGATAATGATTAATAGTAAAAGAATTAACCAATTTATGCCCAACAGATCGTTAACGACCCAACTGACAAAAATATTTTTCAAGCAAATATGTCAAATTTACCAGTTGCCGTTTGTTTACAAGTTCATTCCTGACTATGCAAGTAAGCAGTTTATTTAGTGCAAACCGTTTATTTCGCTCATAAGTGTTCGTAGAGTGTACATCAAAATAGATCTTAAATAAGGTTTGCAGCATGGCTTCATTCAAACAATTGTAAGTACATTTAAATAAATCATTTTTTAAATTAAATTCATTTTATACAGTTACACACAAGTTGTGTTAACACATTATAATATTACTAGTATGAAAATAATTTGATATATGTCATAAGTATATTATTATATTTTGATGGGTCGTTAACGACCCGTTGGGCAGATGAAATATCATAATGAGAATTTTTTTTTGTAAGAAACCATGATCTACTTCATACATTCTGGAGGAAATAGAAAAAATTGAAAATAGTGAGTCTCTACTGGATGATATTATATATTTTGCCTCCAGATAATGGCTGGTTAACCGATTCGGATTCTGGAGACGAGGAATGTAATGATCCGGATAGACTAAATAGAGGTCAATTAAATGCCTGCGCTTTAGTACAATTTCAGCGTGATGAGGAAAACATAGAAAATTAAGTTCTTCAAGAAGTATCTGATTTTAATGTACAACATCGAACAAAGAAAATAGAGAAGATGCGAACATGATAATGTTGCGATAAATGGTCGAACATGATAAATTTACTGACCTTTGCAGAAGTTTTGATAACTTTTTTACGATATTTTTGATATCATCAATTTCAAAAATGGGGTGTAGTGTCACTGTAACTGTACGAGAAAACAGAACAGAAAAGTATCCTTTAGAAGATAAAATAAAGTATGATAAACAACTAAGAGGATAATATTATTGTAGCTCTTTTGACAAGAGCACTAAAATTGCGGTTGTAAAGTGGAAAAATAATAATGTCACCATGTTATCTTGTGAGCATGGAACTGAGCCAATCCAAAAAGCAAGCCGATATTCAGCAAAAGAAAAACAAAATATTCAGATAGATCATAGATCAACCATTTGTAATTTCGCAATATAACAAATTTATGGGCGGAGTCGCCTTTGTGGACAGGTGGACAACAACCTATTGAACTGTAAAATACAAATAGTACCTCGAAAAAAATGGTACTTTCCAATATGGATATGGATGTTTGTGTAACTAATGCTTGGACACGGACACTAGCACGACAATTTGTATATAGAAATGACAACTTAAAATTTAAAAGACATACAGTTCGTACATTATTGTCTAATTATGGAAAGTCTGCCCGTTCTATTGGACCTCAAAATATTGCAATAATTCCTGCTCCATCCACATCAACACAGCTTCTAATTATTTCTGGCGCTCAAAGAAGAAGATATGTGTATTCAAATTAAACTACAAAAGCATGCGATAGATGTGAAATTCCACTTCAAAGTTTATCATACAAACTATTTTAAGCCTTAAGTAATATAATTAATCTATGCCTCCATCATTGTTTTCATTTTAGGGAGTAAACGTTTAATTTGTTAGAAGAAAATAAAATAACATAAAATGTAATTGCATAAAAATTATAATTTTTATTTTGCACCCCTATGTGCCGAACGGGTCATTAACGACCCAGCATGTTTTTCAAAAACCAGTTTTTGAAAAAAATTTTTCAATGCATTTTATTACATTCTTGAGAAAATCAGTAATATATTTGACAAAAATAGTTGTGGGCATAAATGGGTTAATATTTGGTGGAGGCTCCATTATTTTCAACACAACTTTGCAATCTTCGGTTCATAGATAGCATCAAGATCCTCAAGTTTTACTCAACAATCTCCTTCCATGCCTGCTTAATTGTTTCCCATAGGTCAATGCTATTCCATGGTCTAGGGTTTCTTTCGTTTAATTTTTTTGTCACACTCTCTGCCACACATTTTCGATGGGGTTAAGATCTGAACTCCGGGAAGGCCACGGAAGGATATTAACATGAGTTCTCGAACAATTCTACTTGTATGCACCAGGCATACGAACTTGTATACTATTTGTCATGTTTGAAAATATGATTTCTTGGCCTATAAATCCTTATTCGACCATTGCTATATGAAGGAAGTACTTTTTCATCGAAAAAATGCAACGTTACACCGAACGTTGTCTTCACGGTTTATGAATTCATTACAAAATGCAACTTGTAATCCTCTGTCAAACAAGGTTTCCTTGCAGCTGAACAATTTATCAATTCCCTTGCTTTAGTTCTTCTACTAGTGCAGTCACTGAAGGTTTTCACCTCCGATTTCGTTGAACCTCCACCGATTTTTATGAAAATTGGTGAATTGGTGAGCTGTTAGAGAATACCTTCAGAGACAAAGGTAACATGATGCCAACTTCTGCTTTTACCTTGGGGGTGGATGCTACCCCTTTTCGGGGATGAAAATTATATTATTATAAATAATACCATAAATCGATAGAAGGGCAAATTCTAAGAAAAATTTGTTATATAAAGTTATTAACACAAATCAATACTTTTTGAGTTATTAAAGATCAAAGATTTTATTTTTTTTGTAAAAAAATGCATGTATTAAAGCTGTTTGTCACGTATAACTCAAAAAATATGAGCTGTTACAAAAAAGTTATTATTACCAAACTTGAAGATAATAAAATATTAAATACACTCTTTACTTAAAGAACTAAACCAATGTTAATTCAAAGTGAGTTATGGGTAATTGAATGTATATTTTTTTCGATGGGTACTCAAATCTAAGTATTCAAACTTAAATAACGGGAAACCGATACATTTTATAAACTATATCTGCAAAACACTTGTCCGAATATTTCAGAATACCTATCAATTGAGCTCGAAAAGAAGTTATTAGCATCAAAATTAAGCAAGTTATGATGAAAATAAGAGAACCCTTTCAAATTTTTTAGGAAAGAGTGAAAAATAAAACAAACGCTATTTCCACAAAAATTAAAATTTATAGTAATCCTTACAAAAATTTCTTTGCGTTATAAGTAATGATTGCAACAATTTTCACCGGTGGCAATTTTTGAAAAAAAAATGCAACCGGTGCATAAGTGCATATTTTTGAAAAAAAGATATAATTTTAAAAAATCAGAATTTTTATAATTATTTTCATTTTCATTATCTTTTGATAATAACTTTCAAAATAATCAATATACGTAAAAAATTATACAAAAACCAAATTTTAGTTTCTTCTATATCAAATATTTTACTATTTTTCTATTTCTGTAGGGTGAAAAATAACCGAGATAGAAACGTTTAAAGCATAAATTTTGCTGCGAGAACCATGTAACCGTGGCCATTTAACCTTTGATTTAAAAAAAAGTAAGGTGTCTAAAAGATTAAATTCAACATGTTTTAGTGGTCATTGGAATTATCTTTTAAGTCGTTTTTAGTTGAACCCCATCTCGTAAAAATTAACGGAGTTATTTAAAAAATAAATAACATTTTTTGAAAAAATTGTAAAAGATTAAATTTGAAAAATTTTTGGAGCATAAATTTTAACGCTATCAGCTTGTACGGAATATCGTGTGATAGATATTTTTGAGTATTTTCACAAATGTTTAATAGCTTTATGTTATAAATGCATCATTTTCCTGTAACTCAAGCTTGAATACTTAGATTTGGGTACTCTTCGAAAAAAATATACATTCAATTACCTACAACTCACTTTTAGTTAACATTAAAAGTTTTTTTAAGGAGTTTAGTTCATTTTTTATTGGCTTCAATTTTAGTAATTATAACTTTTTTGTAAAAACTTATAGTTTTTTAATTATTTATAAAAAATTGGTTAAAAACATGCATTTTTCTCACGAAAAGTTAAAATTTTTGATCTTTAATAACTCAAAAATTTTGATTTATTTTTATAACTTTATATAACAAATGTTGCTTAGAATTTGTCCCCCTAACTAATTATGGGGTTATTTTTAATAAAATAATTTTCACCAACAAGAAGGGGTGGCATCCACCCCCAGGGTAAAAGCGCACGTTGGCACCATGTCACCTTTATTCCTTGAGATATCCTCCAAACACTCACCAATTGTCATGCAAATATATGGGAGTTGAACGAAATCAAAGGCAATAGCTCATATCCACATCCACCTTCGGTGACAGCACTATACGTGCAGTACGAATGCTGCCCGAAAACGCTGTCTCTTCGCTAGCTTGTCGCTGTGGCAAAAAGAGCTTCTCTCAGATAATCTAATAGCATCTCATCTTGTTCTATGGAGCCGTTTTCTGCCTTAATGAACCACCTACCCGTGCTATGCAGTGAAAATTATCTCATATTTGTTTGATTTTCCATTCTCCATTTCCATGTTCAGATATGCAGCAATTTGCCCTACTTACCTTGTTAGACATACTTTCTTTGAGTTTGGTAATTGCTCTTGTTTTTTGCGCGTTATTCAAATGCATTCTATTCATTTTGGACGCGTTTAATAATTTCTTTTTATTTTATTTTTGAATACGCGCGTAATTTTTGACAAGCACTTTGACATTTAACAAATCCGTAGGGGACTTCGATTTTATTCATCAGAATTATATATTCATATTTATATCAGAATTATTATGTAAGAATGAAGGTGTAAACTATTCAGTGACCTTAAGGTGATACAGTAGCGATCAACAGGTAGCCAAAACGCGTTCCAAGATTGCGGCTGTAATTTTGAATATTTTTTCGAGATATTTGGCACACGTATTCGTAATATAATAAAGAATGGCGGTACAGAGATCAATTTTAAAAATATATTAATATGTGGAAATTACTCTGTAATTAAATACAATATTAAAAAACGAGCCTGTACCGCCATTAAGAAGAACAAAAAAATACACTTTCTTCAAATTAACTTTTTTATCCGATGCCTAGATTTTTTGTCATTTTGGAACTACTAATGAAATAAAAAATTTTAGTAGTTCCAAAATGACACAAAATCTAGACATCGGGTAAAAAAGTTTATTTGAAGAAAGTGTATTTTTTTGTTCTTCTTAATGGCGGTACAGGCTCGTTTTTTTAATATTGTATTTAATTACAGAGTAATTTCCACATATTAATATATTTTTAAAATTGGGTTCTGTACCGCCATTCTTTATTATATTACGAATACGTGTGCCAAATATCTCGAAAAAATATTCAAAATTACAGCCGCAATCTTGGAACGCGTTTTCGCTACCTGTTGATCGCTACTGTTTCCTCTTAACTGCAAATCGCTAATGCCAATGTTCTTTAATGACTGAACAGAATTTCGTAGAATACGTCAATAAAGATCATGTATGAAGCAAATTGATAAACTTCTTTTTAGTTCATTCTTCTAAATATTTGCAATTTCTGATAATAATTGGTTTTAGTTTTATATAAAAAAAATCACTTTTGCCACTTTAAAAAGCAACTCATCAACATCATCAATCCGTACGCGGCCACTGCTGAACATAGGTCTCCTCAGCTCTTTCCATCTCTCTCTGTTTTGTGCAGCTTGCATCCAGTTACCGACAACATGTTTCAGATCGTCGGTCCATCTGGTTGGTGGGCGTTCTCTGCTCCGTAATGCTTTTTCTCGTGGCCTCCACTAGACAATACGTTTTGTCCATCGGTTGTCTGATAATCTGGCGACTTGTCCTGCCCAATTCCACTTTAGGGACGCGATTCTTTTTACAGCGTCTCTTGTTTTTGTTCTACGACGTATTTCTTCATTTGGTATTCGGTCTCTCAGGGAGACACCAACATCTGGCGCTCTATAGCCCTCTGAGTTACGCAAATCTTGTTCACTAACTTTTTGTGAGTGTTAATGTTTCCTTCCCATAAGTGAGTACAGGCACTACACACTGGTTAAAGATATTCTTTTTTAGGCATATGGGTAAGTACGATTTAAATACATAGTTCATTTTACAAAACGCTGCCCAGGCTAATCCTATGCGAGGTGGGGGCTCACACGTCTGGTTATCTCTTCCCAACCGAATTTCATGTACAATCTGCTCTAGTACAGTATAGTAAGATACAGTCTACTCAAAATCCATTCTATCAACAACACTATTAAGATTTAGTACCAGATTCGTTCAGATCTTTCTTCTTAAAAGTGTAAAGTAAAAGATTCAAAAATATACTAAAAGAGTTGTGAATAGATTTGGTGAGATGGTGTCTCCTTGCCGTACTCATCGCTGTCATACATAATTTATTTTTTTTGTTGTCATCTCAAAAGGAACTGATATGCACAAATTTAGTAAACAACCTGCTAACTTGTAGTCTTCCCTATTCAATAGCTCCTATCATCAGCAAAGAGCATTGACCAAAGAGCCTCCTTCCTCATATTTTCTGTCATTCCATCCATAGCAAGATTAAACAGGTAAGCCAGGAACAGAAGCTATTCACCTCGCAATTTTTACAGAATGGATATATTTGCTTGAAAATTTGAAAATAAGTTGTAGATAGACCAAGAATAGAAATCTATTGGATGCGGAAAGGCGCTTTTTACATGGGGGTGATTTTCACTCCATCTCGGAGCGAAAATTAACAGTTTTCGATTTATTTGCCATCGAAAATGTTAGTTTTATATCGAAAAAATCAATGTTTTGATAGGTATACTCATTTACGATTCACTCAACTCTTGCCGTAGAAAACATGTTTTTAAACCAATTTCTTGCGAATTGAATAACCTACAATTTTATATTAAAACATTTTTTCGTATCTCTGATGCTAATCTTTGTATTCTGAATAAAATGGCATTTTTTACCAAGCTACAAAAATTCGTTATTCGCTTTTAACTCTTGTTTTTAAAAACTAATCATTCTAAGCCAATCAAACATCTATAATCTATTACTAATATATAAATAAATAAGAATGAATATGAATAAGGACAATGACTAAAAACACCGCTAACTTACATTATTATGCTTCCAATTGGATTTCTCCTTTTTGTTTTTTCAAAAAAATATATTGATTTTTTAACACTAACATTTTTAATTTTGATCCTAGAAGTTTGGTAAAAAAGAATTTTTTAGGTTTTTATAAGGTCTATAAAGCTATTAATATTAATTCTTGTTAAAATCCTCAGTCGCAAAAAGAGGTGACTTTGAAAGGGTTGGTAAAAGTCGTTTTTGCATGTTATTACAAGTTTTAATTGTCGATAGCTCACTAAATTTTTGCCGTAGAAAAAATTTTTGAAAACCAGCTTTTTGGAAATTAAATCGGCTACAATTTCATATTTGAACATTTTTTTGTATCTGTGATACCAATCTTACTATTCTGAAGAAAAGGCAAAAAAGACCAAATAAGGTCAATGACTAATTTTAATTAGGGTGGTGATTAGGGGGTTACTTTCAATCACTTTTTCGCTGAAATAATAGGGACTGACATTCTTTTCATTATAAGTTACTTAATTTTGGGCTAGAGACTTTTTTATTTCTGGAGATAAATATTTTTAATACTTTAAATTAGCTTGAACAAGTTGTCCTCGAAAAATGTATAGTTTTCTCGTCTTTTGACTTTGAAACTACAATATTTAGCATTTGACGAAGAAGAGCCAACATAATATAATAAAGTATAACTCGATTACTATTGGTCCTAAGGAAAATCTAAAAACACGTTTTTGTTTATTTTTTCAAAAGGTACATTTTTGTTCAGTAAAGTTGTTTTGATAAAAGAAAACTTTTGGAGTTATTAGCAGAAAACTTATTAAAATCATTGATTTTTTCGATATAAAACCAACACTTTCGATAGCGAATAAATCGAAAACTATCAATTTTATTTAAAAAATGTATAGAATGTTTTTTGCTAAGAATGAACGTTTTTACCAACTTTTGTGATTAAAATATAATAAAAAATTTTCACCACTGAGATGGGGTCGCAACCACCCTCATGGTAAAGGTGCCTTTCGGGATGATATAGATTTTGATCCTTGGACTATCCACTACTTATTCTCATTTTTTCAAGCAAATCGATCCGTTCTGTAAAAATTGCGAGGTTTTGTCCCATTTTAAGCTTCATTACTTGGGCTAAGGTAGAAACTCAGATTTTTGATGACAAGTTCGATGACATGGCCCAGATATATTATAACATTCAGTAATTTCTATGGTGTGGTTTTGTATTGTTATACTTTTCTGATCCTAGTTCATTATTTTTGTTTTACTGTTCTTCATTTTTAAGCCCAACACTCTGGAAACTTCATTTAATTGTTGTAACATTTCATTTAGTTTTTGGATATTATCTGCTATTAAAACTATGTCATCTGCAAATCTCACATGGTTTTAGTGTAATCCGTCGATGAGAATACCCTTGTTGTTCCAATATAAATTCTTAAAAAGATATTTTTTTGCGCAAGGGTGCATAGTTTGGGAGAGATTATGTCTGCTTGTCTCAACCCCTCGTTGTAGTTTTATGGGATTCGTTTTTTTGCTTTCGTCCAGCTTTATTTGCATGGTACCATTTTCATATAATATATGTTTTTAATTACATTAGTGTATCTTGAATCTATACGTGCATTTTTTAGATATTCAAGCACAGCCTATAATTCGATGGAGTCAAATGCTTTTTGAAAATCCACATAAGCCATATGAATTAGAACGTTACACTCGGTAGATTTCTCTATTAGTATTCTTACGTGTTCTATCGGAATCGTAGATGAGTGCTACCTGATACCTGTCGTAGTTTTAAACACACATCATCATCATTCTCTTTGCCTTATCCCTATGCGGGGTCGGCTTCCCTAATTGCATTTCTCCACACAATTCTATCTTGGGCCATATCAATGTTAATCCCCTTTACCAACATGTCCTGCCTTATCGTCTCCCCCCAGGTCTTCTTTGGTCTTCCTCTCCTACTCCTTCCAGGAATCTGCACTTCAGCTATTCTTCGTATTGGGTGGTTAACGTCTCGACGTTGAACATGACCAAACCATCTTAACCTATGCTCTCTCATTTTGGCATCAATTGGTGCCACACCTAGACTTCCCCTAATATACTCATTTCTAATTTTATCCTTCTTTGTCACTCCACTCATCCATCTAAGCATTCTCATTTCCGCCACATGCATTCGCTGTTCTTCTTTCTTTTTCACTGCCCAACATTCAGTTCCGTACATCATAGCTGGTCTTATGGCTGTTTTATAGAATTTTCCCTTCAGCTTCATTGGAATTTTTCTGTCACACAACACACCACTCGCTTCTTTCCACTTCATCCATCCAGCCCTAATTCTACTGCATGCATCTCCATCTATTTCTCCATTACTCTGTAATACCGATCCTAGGTACTTAAAACTATTGCTTTTTACAATCATTTCACCATCCAAAGATACCATTTTATTTGTAGTAGCTCCATCTTTAAATGAACATTCCAAATACTCTGTTTTTGTCCTACTAAGTTTTAAACCTTTTTCCTCCAGAGCTTGTCTCCACTGTTCCAGTTTTTGTTCTAAGTCTCTTTCACTATTTCCTACTAACACGACATCATCAGCATACATTAAGCACCATGGAATGTTACCCTGTATTTTCGCTGTTATCTGGTCCAAAACTAATGAGAATAAATACGGACTAAGCACAGAACCTTGATGCAATCCTACTTTCACATGAAATTTATCAGTCTCTCCCACACCTGTCCTAACACTAGTCGTTACTCCCTCATACATATCCCTCACAATCTTTACATATTCACCAGGGACTCCTTCCTTATTGAGTGCCCACCACAGAATCTCTCGAGGAACTCTATCATATGCTTTCTCAAGATCAATGAATACCATATGAGCGTTTGTTTCTTTACTCCTGTATTTTTCCATCAACTGCCTTATAGTGAAAATTGCATCTGTTGTTGATCTACCCTGCATAAAGCCAAATTGATTCTCGGATATTTCGGTCTCTTCACGTATCCGTCTATCAATTACTCTTTCCCATATTTTCATGGTGTGAGTAGTTTTAAACACACATACGCAATGAAAATACATACCAGCCATTATACTATATAAAATAATTTGAATAAATTAATTGAGAGCTAATATAAATATTCACCTGATAAGATCACCGATATAAGAAGGACAATCAAAGCACCTGAGAAAAGACCTACTTTAAAAGTAGTCCAAGGGCTTTGATGTTCACCTAATGGAGGAACTCTTAGTCGTTTCATTGCCCGTTGGCGATCTCCACCTTCTAGCTCTTGTGTAAATGCTGTTTCAGTTTCATGAATAAGTCGGTCTATATCTTTGTTTAAATAGAAAAATGATCCTTCCACGTGTTCTACTCTCCATCTTGCTCCATAATCAACATTTAACAGCTAAAAAATTAAATTGAAATATTAAAATATCTAGTTTTTTATGAGTTGAGTTCGTTTTTGCAGATTTGGTACCAAACCATATCAGCAATATCTAGACTTAACAATTGCCCTGCATATCATGCAGGGCGAACCTCGTTGCAGCTAAGGATGGGGTCCCCTCTGGGTGAGCCTAAAAATTAATGCATAAAGCCATTATGAATGAAAAAATGTTTAACTTGATCTTTGGATTTGTCACTGAAACGATGAAGCATAAAGAAGAAAGAGAGAGGAGACTCCAACAAAGATAATCCGTTTGTATTTCTTTTGAACATAATGTGTCGTTCCGCGCCGACCGGGGTGGGTAGCCAATAAACAACTCCCGGGCAGAGTCCTTTAATATAAAAGAAATTTTAATCCTAGTGTTAGTAAATATTAGATGTTTGGTTTTTCATGTGTTTATATCTTGTGTTCTGAATGAAAGTTTAGTTGTTCTCACTAACTGTCTAGTAATTATTTGCTAGTTTACGGTGGACGCGCCCCCTCACTCATTATCATGCCGATGAGTCCGTTGCCTTACGGACCCTGGCTGGCTGCATGCTTGGATGGGGTCGCGAGACCGGGTTGCCATGACAGTCACAGAGCGCACGCAGAGAGTGCTAGATGGGGGTGACGAGCAAAGCTGGTGGGTCAGAGCTATGTCCGCTAAGGTCGTTTCCTGGCCCGCCGGTTGGAGAAAGAGGAGGTGAGTTTTTTGCAACGGTTAGGCGTAGACAGTTGAATCCAACACACCTGGGACACCTACCCAGAAGTCTTTAGAAGATTCTCACCTCCCAAAAAAAAAAGACTTAACAAGTAGAATCTGTAAATACTAGGGCGGTCTAATAAGTACTTAGCCTACAATAGAAAAACAACAATTTTGGGAAAAATGTTGATTTATTTCCGAACATAATCTCTTTTTAGCTTAACACATTTGACCCAGCTATGTTTCAAATTCAACCCGTCTGAAAAATAAGTTTTCTCGAGGTCTGCAAAATAGGCTTTCGTGGCGGCGATGAACTTAAATTCGACTTAAATTTCTGCCCAGTGAGTGCCTTTTTCAAGTTTGGAAACAGAAAGAAATCGCACAGAGCTAATATCTGGAGAATGATGTAGATAGGAGAGCAATTCGTAGTTCAATTCGATCAATTTGGCCATGTCAACGCGGAGGTGTAAGCATGTGCGTTATCATGGGGAAAGAGCATTTTTTCTTCGCTATTTTTTCTGCAATTCGGCGTCGAATTGGCATAATAATCCGGTATAGTGATCATTTTGTCCTTTTCCAGAAAGTTGATATAATTCACATGTGAATCCCAGAAAACGCTGGCCATCACTTTTCCAGCTGATAGGACGGTGTTAGCCTTCCTCGGAGACCGTTTGCGGGGTGACGTCAACTATGTCGCTTTCCTTGGTGTGCACCAGTGCATATATGTTTCGTGAACGGTTATGAAATATTATAGAAACTCCTCCGAATTTTGCTTAAACAACTTCAAATGCTGCTCTGAAGTGGTCTTATGGTTGCGCTTGTTATCCTAAGTGAACAAATTAGCACCCATCATGCCGACAGCATTCTAGTGCCCAAAATTTCACGCAAAATATGACCTACGCGATCTTTTATGATGCCTACTGTTTCGGCCAGTCGGCCATCTGGCAGTACGAGATCATGGATTTTTTTTTGTTATCCTTCGTGGTAGCCGTTTTCGGGGCACCTGATCATGACTTATATCAAAAACGGACGTGCTACCCAGTGGCGGCTTGTCCTATGAGGCAGGTGAGGCAGTGCCTCACCAGTATATCAAACGGCTATTTACGTTATTTCGTTGTTTTATAATCAGTTTTTTAAATAAAATTTAGCTTTTTGAAATTTCCTAAATACCTTTATTTTTATGAAAAAAATTAAAATAGGTATACGGCCCTGACTCTTTATCTTATCTTATATATCCGTCTTCCACGTGCCATTCCAACTTTCTCAAATCATTACAGTTGAAGCATGCCTCACACCATCTGCGACAGTATGCGACAACGCCAACAGTAAAACCGGTAAAATTTGAAAAATGTGCCACCGATTTTAGGACCAAAATTCATCCATCCTTGAGGCTTGCCTCCGGCTCCGCGCAACGGAATAGGAATAGCCGAACGGCCTCAGGCACCGACTGACAGGCAACTGAACCGACTAGTACAAGCACAAGTCGATGGTAGATCATAGCTTTCTATGTACGCGCGGTATATGCGAATGGCTTATTATATTTTAGAAGTTTCTAGATATATATTTAAAACAGCGTTCATTTTAAATCATTGTTCATCATCATCTAATATATTGTTCTGAAGCTATTTTTTCTTTGTGGCATTTATGTAATTTATTATTCTAAATGAGAAATAAGATTATACAATTTAACTTAAAAAATAAAAAAAGGTTTTATTAACGTTTCCACTTCCACATCGGACGTTTACATACAAAAGTGGTTTTTAAGTGTTTCAAAAATGTTGTATGCTGTGGTTGTGTTTTTTGTGTAAATTTTTTTTGATACATTCAAATCAGAGTGAGCAAAAGATTTAAGCGAATAATATTGCAACATGATTCCCACAGCCTTAGCTCATTCCCCATATCTTCCACTATTTTTGAAAAAACGCACACTCTTCTGTTATGTAAAACTTGAAGTTTTCAATATGGAATTGGAATTCAAAATAACTCTATGCACTGTACTCTATGCACTCTATGTGAGCAGCTCTATGAGTTGATCGCATAATTCACTGGAAAAGTTTTAGAGAACTAATCGACAGCAAATATTTCTTGATGATTTTTTGTCCGGAATTCTTTGTAGGGATATTTTGAATAAAAAATTTTTGTAGATTATTTGTCCGGGATTTTTCGTGGGGATTTTTTTTTCCGGGGATTATTTGTCTGGGGATTTCTTGTCCAGGGATAATTTGTGAGGATTTTTTGTCCGGGATTATTGGTCCTAGATTCGTCCTAGCGTTACGACGTCACAAAATCAACCTTCTGGCCATTAAAGTGAAGCTAAGCATAATAATCAAATTCCTCAGATGTAGTGTGCCTCACCACCTTATACTATCACGAGCCGCCCCTGGTGCTACCATGTTAGAACTAGTTAAACAAATTTGGGACATTCGCCATCGAAGGAGAAGAGTTACTGTAGTCACATAGTATTCAAGTGCTCTTTGATTTCGCTGCGTGATTTCATTTTCAAAAACAAGATTTGTGTCACCAACCTATATTGCCCTTTTTGTATTTTCCTAAAATTCGCAAACACGCCCACTTCCACACTCGGTGAAAACAAAACTAGTAGTCCGATTTATCTGAGATTTTGAAACGGGCCGTCTACAAGAATTTATTACGCGATAGTAGATTTATTTTGCAATAGTGGCTTTTTTGGTGTAGATGCGAAGTGCTTATAGGACAACGTATGCAAGATAGATATACGCTTGTTCGATTGAGACCTGTCTTTGGTCAGGTGAGCAATGTTATTTATGTTTGCCAACATCCCTCTGATAGATACCTACTTCTCTTTTGTATTTGACGGAAATTCCAAGATTTTGACCTAAAAACTGGCGTTTGTGCTAATAATCGGTCTAAATATAACCAAAGTGTGGTAAAAAAATTCTTTTTTCAACCATGAGGTATCTTTGCTCGTATAGTTTACCGAACCTAGATAAACCGGGAGATATTAACAGAAGTTCAACCACGATTTTCTCCTGCCCTTTGCAATACTGGAAGGTTAGAGAAGGTACTTACAATTTGTGGAAAAATCCACGGGTTTCCTGTGACATTTTCCTGTGAAAATTAGATTTTCCATGAAAAAAATTTGGGAGTTGCGATGAATTTTTAAGTCCTGCCATATCCATAGAATAACAGGATACTATCTATTTTATGAAGAAAATTTTTTGGGCAGGACGGTTGCAAAAGGACTAAGGGAGTATACAGATATTATTATACAAACATGTAATGAAAATAACGAAATTTTCATGATTTTCTAAGTCCTGCCAACTTAATAAATTAATCATATTTATTTCAAAATGACCAAAAAAATATTGGCATGACGTCACCTAATGTTTAACTGCAATTTTTTCTTGGAAAATTCTGTATAAAATTTTCACTCTGGTTCCGTGATTTTCTAAGTCATAAAATAAATTTTGTTATAAAATACATAATTTCAGTAGACATTATTCAAAATTGCAGGATATTTAGTAACACCTTTTTTACTATATATAGTTAAAAAATTTCTAAGAAAATTCGTGGAAAATTACACGATTTTCTCGTCATGCCATTTCGCACATATCTCAAGAAGGTTAATATAAATCTATTTTCAAAGAGGCAGGATGGATGTATAGTTATTTCGTATAAAAAAATTCAATTGTGTGTCTGTAAAATTATTTCAGGGTGTTGTACAAACATATTCATATCACCACAATTTTCTGAGTAATACCATGTCGAGTATGCTTAAAAAACACTAATCTAAAACCGTTTATAACTTGGCAGGACAACCGTAAAGATGAATAACACAAAAAATTAATTTGTATATCATTACAACAATCGTATCCTATTAAATATTATTTTCCTGAATATTGTCTCGGAATTTTTACACACTTTTCAAATCTAATAGCAAACTGTAACATCTTTATTTTAAGTGATTAGATCGTATTTTTTTCTAAGTAAACGCAATAAAATAGGTCTGGATCCCGCGTATGAAAAAAAAGTTGATTAATAGCAAGCTGAAAATTTGTTAATAGCTTAAGGGTGTCTAGTCGGATGAACTTTGATATATGGGAACACTGAAACAGGGGAAGTTTTAATTGTGGAACAGGTTAAAAATTTGGAACGGTCAGACCACGAAAACGGCACATGTATTTTGTCCGACAGAACAGACTTAAACTCTCCGAAAAGAGATTAAACTCTCATGCAAAAATCAGACTGCTATTTATCACCAAATGGGCGTTTTAATGAGTGGAACATGTAGACTATGTCAAATGACAGGAATTATGACAGGTGATAAATAGCAGTCTCATTTTTGCATGAGAGTTTAATCTCTATTCGGAGAGTTTAAGTCTGTTCTGTCGGACAAAATAAATGTGCCGTTTTCGTGGTCTGACCGTTCCAAATTTTTAACCTGTTCCACAATTAAAACTGCCCCTGTTCCAGTGTTCCCATATATCAAAGTTTATCCGACTAGACACCCTTAAGCTATTAACAAATTTTCAGCTTGCTATTAATCAACTTTTTTTCATACGCGGGATCCAGTCCTAAAAGTAAATAAACAATTTTTACAATTTATTGGTTATAGTAGGGAATTTACCTACTCATTATATTATACAGGGTGTCCAGAAGCTCTCATAACAAATGAAAACCGGAGATTCCTCAGATAATTTTAAGAAAATTTAACTCAATTCACCTAGTTCAAAAATGCTTCCGTGGAAAGCTAGAGCTCTTTAAAGATGGCGTCTTGTAATTCATCATCGTCATAATTCAACCCGGATCTATCCAATGCTGGATATAGGTCTCCCTCAGTCTTCTCCATGCATTTCTGTCCTGTGCTGTCTGCATCAAGTTTCTGTCGATCAGTTTGATGTCATCAGACCATCTGGTTGGCGGACGACCTCTACTTCTATATGCTTCGTCTAGAAGAAGCATATCGAAGTCTTGTAATTAGTTTCTTTAAAATAGCTGCAGAACGCTTTTATTTGGAAAAACGAAAACTGGTACACTTATTTATCTTCCAGAGGTCAATTGTCAAATGTCAATTATCAATTGTCAATTTTTAGTACCGGTCATAGGGGTCCGTTTTGGGTACGGAAAAGGATATTTTATCGAATAACTTTTCTGTCTAACTTTTAAGCATTTCTGATACTGGATTATTAAATTCTGGGATAGTTTTGTACTAAAAGGTACTTTTGCTTTAACTCAGAATACGCAGTGTTCTAGAAAAATCGATTTGAAAAATATTTCTTTTTTTGAGTTTAAAAGAATTTAGAAAAATTCTATTTAGGAAAACGAAAACTGTTACGTTTATTTCTCTTCCAGAGATGAATCGAATTTATCATTTGTGAATTTCTAGTACTGGTCATAGGCATCCGTCTTGGGTAGATCAACGGATATTTTATCTCATAACTTATTGGTCTCTAAATATTTAGATATTTTTGAGAGTACAGTATTAAATTATGAGGTATTCTAGTACTAAAAGTTACTCTTGCTTTAAGTCGGCAAATACACCGTTTTTTTTATATTTTTTTTAAATCTTTTTCAAATTCAACAAACGAAAAATTTTAAAATGGATTTTTCCAGAAAACCGTGCGTCCTACTGACTTAAAGCAGGAGTACCTTTTAGTACTAGAATACCTCACAATTTAATAACCTAGTGTAAAAAATACCTAAAAGGGGAACACAAAAAATATTCCTATGACCGGTACTAGAGATTCGCAATTGATGGAATCGATTTATCTCTGGAAGAAAAAAAGGCGGACCAGTTTTTGTCTTTCGAATTGGAAGCGTACTGGAAATATAAAAAAAACTAATTTCAACGCGCCATCTGTAAAGAGCTTTAGCTCCCTTAGGCGGGCTTACAATATTACACTTACCAATATTTCAGCCAACAAAATTCAAATCTAATATAAAAATGTGGAGTCGGTTTTTCTGTTGTTATCAATAAATTTTTGTTGCATTGCAATTTTATACTGCCTATCTATTTGTTGTTATCAATATATTTTTGTTGCATAGCAAGTTTATCCCGCCTTCTTACTTGTTCGAACACAAAATACACACGCATGTAACAGGCGCTAAATTGCCGCACTCAACTGGTTTTCCTGATATTGTAGGATTGTAGATATTGTCCTGATATTGTTTGCTATATTTGATAGCAAAATGTACTAACACTAACAATACCAGAATAAATCGATTTTTAAATACAGCATCTATCTACTTGCAACTTTTGCACTGTGTCCAGGATAACATCAGGAAAAGGTGTACAATATAAAAATGGGTGGAAATTGCATTTTAGTGCATAACATGCATCCAAAAGTGCATAAACCTGTCAAAATCAGTGTATTAAGGGCAAAATTTTGTTATTTGGGAGGTTTATGGAGTTACGAATACGCAAGCAGAACCGACCTCCGAATCACCTAGTGCCCAGAGTTGCTGCTAAGGCACGTCATCTGAAGTTTCGTGGGATATCGGCAATAAATTAAAGAAAACAGATTATTCGAGGGTTTTTTGGATGGCCGAATACGAATATGACATTACAACCGACCCTCGGAGCACCTGATGGCGTATTTATGTTCAGCAACCACAAAACTCCTCAAGTAATCTACTTGCATCACTTTAGTATCTGAAAGCCTCGAAATTTAAGAATATGGCGTGTATATTAGTCACCACGGGCACTAGGTAAAGATCTGTTCTAATGTGACATTCTTGTTCAGAAACCCAAAAAACACCTGAGTAATCTGTTTGTATCAATTTACTGCCGAAATTAATATATAAATATGGTATAGAAAATGCTTAACAAATAAAAAGGTAACATAAAATATCAATTTATTATAATACTAAAATACCCATTTTCCCAAAATCCCATTTAAGAAAACTCAGAAAATATTCATTCCGTGTTTCAACCAACCCCGTATACTAAAATTAAACATTTTGGTATACTATTAATAACCGACAATAGTAGACTATATTAAAAATCGTTTAAACATAAATTAATAGAAGTTTGAATATCAAATTACTAACAATATGTATAGGGTGTGAATGTTCCTACAAAATTAACAAAAAAAAACGTAATTATATTTTAAACTACCTCGTATAATATTTCAAAACACTATATTTTATTAAAGAGAACATCGAGTATAATCCAAAAATGTAAAAATATACAGGGTATTCCATTAAAAAAACATAAATTTGTGTCACCCTGTGAAAACGATAGCCCTGTATATTAGAAAATACTGTTAAATCATAGTCCTATCTGTGCCCCATGTTTTACCTAAATAACTTTTTTCGTATACCTTACGACAAACGAGTAAATGGACTTTTTCACACTAATGCCCCACCCTGTATACAAAATAACCATAAAACCATTCTGCCTCTTTGTAATAAGACTTATATTAAGATTCTTGAAACATGTGCAAAATGGCATGACTCAGAAAATCGTTGACTTTTTCACGAATTTTCTTACAAATCTAGGACTCCTGCCGTCTTACAAGAACCGTTTAACCTTCCTGCCGAGTACCGAAAAGGTATTGATTTTGTTTGACTATTATAACTTTTTAAAGGCAGGACTAAGAAAATCACGGAATCAGGGTGAAAATTTTCTGCAAAATTTTCCAAGGAACAAGTAGGTACTGATACTTAAACATTAGGAGACGTCATGCCAATATTTTATTTGATCATTTTGAAATAAATATGTTTAGTTTATTTAGTTGGCAAGACCTAGAAAATCATGAAAATTTCTTACAGGTTTGTATACATATATACTCCGTTACCCCGTTCGCAACCCTCCTGCCCAAAAATTTTCTTCATAAAATCGATAGTATCCTGTCTATCTACGAATATGGCAGGACTTAGAAATTCATCGCAAAACCCTATTTTTATTTTTTGGGAAAATCTAATTTTTACAGGAAAATGTCACAGGAAATTTGTGGATGTTTCCACAGTTTGTAAGTACATCGTCTACCCTTCCAGTATTGCAAAAGGCAGGACTTGGATTATCGTGGCTGAACTTCTGTATAATATCTCCCAGTCTAAGAGTGCATATCAACGCAAGCCTGTATAATGAAAATTTGAACAACTAAATCAAGCAATAAGACGGACACGTCCAAGGAAGCTCTCATGTTTGTGACCTCATTCGTCTGCACGACAATGCCAGGCCTCATGTTGCAAAAGTAGCGGAAGAAAATTTATAACAAAAAATATGGAGGATATAAGTATATATGACAATGAGAACATTGATATAGAAGGCAAATGAATACCAACTACCCGTATTTCTTGCCTTCGTAAACTATGAAAAGGCATTTGATAGTATCCAGATGTGCGCCATAGAACAAGCTATAATTAATTGTAGAATAGATTCGAGATATAGACAACTAATACATAATATATATGAAACTGCGACTATGATAGTACAACTACACGAAGATACAAATCCCATCTCCATTAAAAGAGGCGTGAGACAAGGAGACGAAATATCGCCAAAGCTTTTCAACCTAGCCCTAGAAGACGTCTTCAAAACGACAAATTGATCAACCTATGGCATTAACGTTTTGGCAAGAAGCTAAACCACCTCAGATTCGCTGACGACATTGTCATTATAGCTAGCTCATTCGAGGAACTGCAAATTATCATGGAGGAACTCGCAGGCAGCTCTCAATACGTCGGTCTAAAAATGAACATGAGAAAAACAAAAATAATGACAAACACAGATGACCCCAGATGTATAACTATAAATGGCAGTGAGATAGAAAAAGTTTAGGAATATATCTACCTAGGCCAAATCCTGAAACCCGACAAAGAGAACCAAAGTGCGGAAATTACTTGGAGATCAAGGCTAGCATGGGTAGGATTTGGAAAACTTAGTTAGATACGTAAGAACCGCAAAATATCCCAATACTGGAGGAGCAAAGTGTTCAACAAGCGTATTCTTCCTATCATGACATATGGATGTCAAACCTGGACCCTAACCAAGGCAAATATGAATAACCTAGCCACAACAGAAAAAGAAATGGAGAGAGCAATTTTAGGTACACAACTGTCAGATAAAAAGAGGAACGACTGGGTAAGATCAAAAACAAAGTCAAGAACATAACAACAAAAGTTGCCAAACTTAAATGGAGCTTCGCAGGCCACACTGCTAGACAAAAATACCAACGTTGGAATGCAAAAGTGTAACATTGGAGACCTTACCAAAATAAACGACCGAGAGGAAGACCACAGATGAGATGGGTTGATGATATTAAAAGAGTAGCCGGAACAAATTGGAAATATGTTGCTCAGGATAGAGATCGATGGAAGGAGTTGGGAGAGGCCTATGTCCAAACGTGGACGATAGAAGGCTGAGAAGAAGTATATAAGGAAAAAGATGGAGACCCACTCTATAGTCTCGATTTATCGCCATGAGATTTTCACATCTGTTTAGGCCACTGAAAAAGGTTAAAAGGTAACCATTTTCAGTCGGACGAAGAAGTATAAAAAGATCTCTTCGAGCAACAGACATGTGCCTTAATAGTGGTACCTAATTATTTATAGATACATAATAGTGGAGTCACTGAAGGTGGATATGAGCTATTACCTCCGATTTCGTTGAACCTTTATCGATTTGCATGAAAATTGGTGAGTGGTTAGAGGATATCTCAAGGAACAAAGGTGACATGCTGCCAACTTGCGCTTTTACCCTAGGAGTGGATGCCACCCCTTCTCGGGGGTGAAAATTGTTTTATTGAAAATAACCCCATAATTCGATAGAGGAACAAATTCTAAACAAAAGTTGTTATATAAAGTTATTAAAATAAATCAAAACTTTTTAAGTTATTAAAGATCAAAAATTTTAATTTTTCTTGAGAAAAGGCCTGTTTTTAACCGATTTTTCATCAATAACTCAAAAACTAAAAGTTTTTACAAAAAAGTTGTTGTTATTAAAATTAAATCTAATAAAAAAGGAAATAAACGCCTTACTAGAAAAACCTTTTAGTGTGAACTAAAAGTGAGTTAGAGGTAATTGAATATATATTTTTTTCGGCGAGTAAAAAACTCTAAGTATTCAAGTTGAAATAACGAGAAATTGATGCATTTTATAACATAAACTTATGAAACATTTCTCAAAGTACATAAAAATATCTATCAAATTAGCCCCCCAACATGTTGATAGCGTTAAAATTTAGGCTCCAAAATTTTTGTAAAATTTATCTTTTAAAAATTTTTCCAAAAAATGTTATTGTTTTTTTTAATAACTCCGTTCGTGTTTACGATATTAGGTTCATCTAAAAACTGTCTGAAAGTTAATTCAAAGTACTATTTAAACACGTTAAATCTGATCTTTTAGACCCCTTATTTTTATTAAAATAAAAGGTTAAATGGCCCCATTTGCATGGTTCCCACAGCAATATTTAAGATTTAAACGTTTCTATCTCGGTTATTTTCTACCCTAGAGAAATAGTAAAATAGGTAAAATATTTGCTACAAAATAGGCTTAAATTCGATTATGTATAATTTTTTACGTATACTGAGTATTTTTCAAGTTATTATCAAAAGAATATGAGAATTCAAATATTTTAAAAATTACGATTTTTTTAAATTCTATCTTTTTTTCAAAAATATGCTTTCTAAACCGGTCAAAATTATCGAAAACATTACTTATGCTAACATAAAGAAGTTCTTCTAAGGATTACTATAAATTTTAATTTTTGTGGAAATGGCGTATGTTTTATTTTTCACTTTTTCCTAAAAAATTCGAAACGGTTCTTTTATTTGCATCACAACTTGCTTAATTTTGACACTATTACCTTTTTCTAATGTTCATTTGATAGATATTCCGAAGTACTTTTACAAATGTTCAACAGGAACATTTAATACATTGCATCGTTTTCTCGTTATTGAAGCTTGAATACCTAGATTTGCATTCCTACATTCAATTGCCAATAACTCACTTTGAACTAACATTAGTTTAGTTCTTTATGTAAGAAATGTATTAAATTTTTTTATCTTAAATTTCAGTAATAATAACTTTTTTGTGAAAGCTTATAATTTTTGATTTATACGTGAAAAACCGATTTAAAACATGCATTTTTTTACGAAAAAATAAAATCTTTGCTCTTTAGTAACTCAAAAAATGTTGATTTATCTTAATAACTTCATATAACAAATTTTACTTATAATTTGTCCCTCTATCGACTTATGAAATATTATTTTTAGTAAAATAATTTTCACCCCCGAGAAGGGGTGGCATCCACCCCCAGGGTAAAAGCGCAAGTTGGCATTATGTCACCTTTGTTCCTTAAGGTATCCTCTAATTACTCACCAATTTTCATAAAAATCGATGGAGGTTCAACGAAATCGGAGGTGAAAACCTTCAGTGACTGCACTATAACTGTATTCGCCAATATTTTTTTGGGCCAAAGATGGGTTTCAACCGAACAAGTCTCGTAATAGTTACGAAAAAAATTACTACAAATAAAGAACATCACTATATTATACAGGGTGTAACAAAAAGGATTGTCATAAATTAAATCACATATTCTTGGACCAAAAATAATTCGATTGGACTCAACTTACATTAATACAAACCTTAGTACAAATAACCTTGGTACCTAACTAACCTTAGTAACAAATGTGCACATAAAAAAAGTTATACCCCTTTGAAGTTACAAAATGAAAATCGATTTTTTCCAATATATCGAAAACAATTAGGGATTTGTTATTGAAAATTGACATGTGACATTCTTATGGCAGGAACAACTTTTAAAAAAATAACAGTGAAATTTGTACACCCCAAAAAAGTTTTATAAGGGTTTTGATCCCTTTATTGTGGTACCATTGGCGTCTTAGTACTTTTTCGATAAGTCAGTTTTTATCGAGATATATTAATAAATGGATAATAAGTTTTATAGAAGGCAGAAACTCTATCGAAACTTCAGGCTTTTGAGCAGTGGTTGTACAGAAGGATCCTGATGATACCATGGACAGACAAAGTCACCAATGAAGAAGTACTACGGAGTATGAACACAACCGCAGATTTAGTCAACATCGTGAAAGGCCGTAAGCTGCAGTACTTGAATATAATGAGAAATCAAGGCAGATACGAGCTACTTCAATGCATTTTACTAGGTAAATTTGAAGGGAAAAGGGTCTCAGGACGAAGAATATCCTGGCTTGCTAACCTGAGAGCATGGTATAGAAAGATCTCAACACAACTATTCCATATAGCAACCAACAAAATCATCATAGCCATAATCATCGCCAACGTTCGAAACGGACAGGCACCCTAAGAAGAAGATTATAGAATATTATTTTCATAATATTATTACCAGGTCTCTATAACCTTACTTAACCATATAAAAATATGTATTGGATTTTACAAATAATGTTCAAAATATCCCGAACTGGCTTATCGAAAAAGCGCTAAGAGGGAGAAAAGTTTTAAAACATTGTGTTTGTTTGTGGTAGGTTACCACAATAATAAGTAGAGAGCGGAATATGTGCAAAGTGCATATAGATGCATATATTGCATATTTTCAGACAACAAACACAACATTGCATATTTAAGCTAAACACGATTTATTTTGCATATTTTAAAAATAAATTATATAAAAGTTTAAAATTTTCCTCTCTTAGTGGGAATTTTATAATTTCGATATGAACGAGCTCGTTATTTATCTATCTATCGCTCATCTGGACTTTCCCATTACTACCTGAATTTAACAATTATGGGTGTTCCCAGAAAAATATTATTTTATTAGCGTAGCAAGTCGTAGGTACCTACCTGCTTTTAAGGGTCTAATAATTATTTTGTCAGTTTCCGGCCAACATTTGTTTAAAGTAAACGTTGTATCGTATTTAGTGTTTTTGAAGTGATTGGTATATATTAAATTTAAATATGTCTACCATTCAAAAAAGTGCTTGGATAAAGTGTTTTCCCGAGTTAAAGCTAAGTGGAGACAAAGTATTTTGCAAGGCCTGTTCCAAAATCGTAAGTTACATTCATTTTCACATTTCATTTTTTAAGTGAGGAACTGACAAACAAAAGCATCATGTCCCACAAAGAAATTTTTCAGGAAAGAGTGTTTTTATTCGACAAATTCGCTTTTACTTCTATAAAGACGGACATAGAGAGAAGCATCAAAATACAAAAATCCATCAAATTGTAGACAATTCCGCTTTTGTTCTTCAGCTTAAGTAACGTACTTTGTTCTTTAAGTAACGTACAAATTGCTAAAGAACTTATGTTCATAAAAGTTAATTTTAGTTTTTTACCAGATCTAATAAAGTCATTAGAACAAAGGAATTTACAATTAAGTGATTCGGTTAATCTTGTTAACACTTTTTCTGCTCATTGTCAAAAAATTTCCGGAAATACAGGGATTACAATTATAAATAAATTAAAAAATGTTTTAGAAAAAAATGAAGGCTTCGATTGTTTGAGGAAAGTTGTACGTATTTTTGAAGGCAACTTTTCTGAAGATCTTACGACTTAATATATTGTTTTATTTTTGAGTATTTTTAATATGCATTTGCATATTTAGACAAATTTAGAAAAAATACCTGCATATTTGTAGTAAAAGTAATGCATATATATGCGCATATTTTGGTAATGTTATGTTGCATATATTCCGCTCTATAATAATAAGGGTACCACAACAATGGGGGGCTTTAAGAGAAGGAAACCCCATAAATGATTAATGTGGTGCACAGATTTCACTGTTATTTTTTAATATGTTCCTGCCATAAGAATGCCACATGTCTATGTTCAATAAAAAATCTAATAGTTTTCGATATATTGGAAAAAATCGATTTTCATTTTGTAACTTCAAAGGGCTGTAAGTTTTTTTATGTGCACATTTGTATTAAGTTAAGTTAGGTTAAGTCGAACTATTTTTGGTGCCAAAATATGTAATTTGATTATTATGAGCTGCCTTTTTGTTACACCCACTATAGAGTACACGACTTAAATAACAAAATTAAATTGCTTACCTTGTCATGTTTCTTTAAAATTTTTCGAAATCCGGTAAAATTTAAATTTTGGTAATTCTGCATAAGTATCAGACTTAAATAAAATTCACTAAATGCCAATTTGATCTCTTGAAGTTTTCTTGCTGGTACATTTTTTTTCCTGAGCAATTTTTTTCTAACCGAGTTACTTTTTTCGAACTGGCCATCTTGAGTTTCACTCAATTCACTTTTTAAACTTGCATATTTTCTAGTAGCTTCGGCGAGCTTTTCTGAAAACGATATAAAGTTATATTTTATTCGAGTACTGTACTGAAAAGTAAACAACAAAAGAATAATCGAAGTGGTTTCCATTATAAATTAGATTTCATTTGTAAAAATAATATGCATACATAAAAAATATATAGGGTGGAAGGCACAAATTATTTCTGTCCTTGTTTTAAAAAATTAAAAAAAAAAACGCTAAGGCACGTCAATTTTCAAATATAAATATACGCTTTTGAAACCTAAATTTGAATGTACAGGGTGATTCACGCAAGCCTGGCATAGTCCATAAGCTTTATTTTTAATGGAACACCCTAATTTTAAAACTACATATATTTTTAAAAGCTGCTTAATAACGTAATTTTAACGAACCCTATCATGTATGGCAGTGGTTTTCAACCTGTGGGGCGCACCCCCTAGGGGGGCGCAAGACTGTCGCAAAGGGGGCATGCAGCTGTAACAATTGTTTATTACAAGGAGGAAATTGTAACAAAATGTCTGAAAATTAATTTAAAAATGGGATAAACACTATTAAAAAGCAAATTTTATTATTTTTTATGTATATTTTTACACATTGTACATTATTCTGTAGTGCATCAAATAAATTATAATATCAGTTGAGTATTTATGAAATTAGATTCAAAAATTAAGGGGGCGCAACTATTTTTTGTTATTTTAAGTGGGCCGCACGTACAAAAAGGTTGGAAACCACTGATGTATGGTGTATTATGAATATTACACGGTGAAATTTTGAAATTATAGTGTGTGGAGACCACTTATGGAATAAAATTTTGTGTGTATTTATTTTAGAAAATTATAAAAATCGCTAGAATATGTCAACTTTTAAATTCAAATATACATTATTTAAACATGAATTTAAATATACAGTGTGGTTCATACAAGTTTAGCATAGTCCATTTTCTGTAATTTTATTGAAACACCCTGTATATTTTTATGTTTTTAGAATCTGCTAAACAACCTCACATCAAAAAAAATGTATTATGCAGGGTGTTATTATTAATGAACTATATGAATAAACTATTATAAATAATACAAGGTGAAGTTTTAAAATTATGTAATAATTTTCGTCAAGATATTAAATACCTACATAAAATTTTGAAATTAATAATTTATCACACTTTAAATAATGGTATTATTTTTTAAATTAGCTCAATAAAGACATACATATTCTAAGATAAGTATAAATCTATTGGGTTTTGTATTTAATGTCTTGATGAAATTTATAAATAATTTCAAAATTTCACCTTGTATTATTCATAATGGACCCTACAGAATACACTTTTTTGAAATGAGGTTCTACAATAGTTTCTAAGAACATAAAAATATACAGGGTGATCCATTAAAACTAGACATCATGGACCGTGAAGGAGAGGTTCTGAATTTAGTAAGGGTCTTCCGGTACTTCTTGGAAAATGCCATCGGGGATGGTAGCCCTCAATCTCGACACGGACAGTTCCAGTGACTGATAGGGAAAGTTCCTACGATATGTAGGACAAGTAGAAATAAGGCTTTAGGCTTCTTCAAATAAACACCCTATATCAACTAAGAGTATGATATAGGGACAGCATCAATGCCATTACAAGATCAGAACGGCGGAGAAATAGTCTCAGAGTCCAGATCACGCCAAATAGAATTCTATTTTGCTGACGTCACAAAATAGAATTTCATAATGGGAGAACCGACGGTTGCTAGGCAACATGACGTCACTAAAATAGAATTCTATGTGGCGTGCTCCCGCACCTGGGCCCGGAGCAGGCCAAATCGAATTCTTTTTTGCTGACGTCACAAAATAGAATTTCATAATGGGAGAGTCGACGGTTGCTAGGCAACGTGACGTCGCTAAAATAGAATTCGATTTGGCGTGCTCCCACGGCTGTATCGATCTGATATTGGACAATCACAGACCTCAATCAAATTATGGTTAGGATTGTGATACAGCGGTCAAGAAAGCAATATAAAACTACTTTACTACTTTCCCAGCAACCATGGCCCCGAGGCGTTTTGTACGCCCCAGAACGATAAGATAGGGTTGCCAAGTCTCCCGTTCAGTCGTCATTGATATAAAATCTGGAGTAAGAGTAGGTACTTGGAATCTATAAGAAGCTTATATGAGGTTGAACAAACTTATAATCTCTCCTTATTCTTCTTCTTTAACTTGTTTGCATCCATTCCTGGACAAAGGCCCCCCATGAGTTCTCAATTATTTTCCGTTTTGTGCTATTTGGTGCCAGTTTCTCCCCATTTTTGCTTTGGTGTCTAGTCATAGTTTTTGTGGTCTTCCTCTTCTAAGACTGTGCTCTCGTGGTCTCCAATGTACAATTTTTCTCGTCCACCTTCCGTTATTTTGCCGAATTTCATTTGAGCAATTCTTCCAATAATTACATCTTCCTCCTTCGTCCTGCTTCGTCCTCACTTTGTATATCGTCGCTGATTCGCAAAAAGGAGCCAAGTAATTTTTTTTTAAATTTTACTAAGTGGAACTTGGTTCCTTTTTACACAACCAGTTTTAAAATTATATTATGTTACATGGCACCAAAAAATTATGAGACTCTCAATATCTCAATAACAACAAGTAATTCACTTGATCCCTTTTTACAGAATAGGTAGAACGTTCGTACCTATAATTTTTGCACATAACTCCTCTTTTGAATAAAATGTCGCTCGGAGTAAACACTGAATATTTCAATACTGGCGTTAGCGAAATGCGTTGACTGGGTCACGGAAAGTCGAACATAAATGAACATTTTATAAGTACTACTCAGGTATAATAATCGTCATTAAAATGAAGTAGTTTTCTTAAGCTGAGAGTTGTATTAACTCAGAATGCTACTATGCGACAGAGTTATCCTGGTGGAAATAAGGTCTAAAACTTCGATTATAAATATCGTTCAAGTCTACTACTTATACACCAACAGTAGAAAGTAGTGACGACGAGCTAGAAAAGTTTGACGTACATGTTAAAAGTGTGACTGACATGTTAAAAGTGTGACTCACAAACTCACAAGATACACATAGTCCAGTCGGGTTAGACGAATAACAGGCCTAACCTTTCATTACGAGCTGCCCCAAATTTTATTTTTCTTATCTTTAGGGATGGCAATACTAGGGGTAATACAGGGGTAAATTTAAAATCTCGACTGAATTCCGCCGTTGCGTAAGCTGCCATCTTGATTTTAAACGAGAGCCGTTTTTGCTCAATATCTCCGCCATTTTCAACTTTTCTACAAAAAGTATAACAACCAAAATTGTTGAAAATGTAATTTTCTATCATTTTTATTTTTACAATTTTTTCGTGTCATCGATATTTTCCGAGTTATGGCGGAAAATAGTGACAGTTGGAGCTTAATTAATAAATTATCTCGTATATTATTAGTTTTACGACAAAATGTACCTATACAAAAATAAAATTATTAAATTTTACATAATTTTGATCTCTTTCAGTTTTTTGCTAAAACCAATTTTTAAGGTAGTACCTATGCAGTAAAGGCGCGAGCGTAAAACCCGTTTTTTTTTTCAGCAATTGTTTTTGTTTAATATCTCGGCCATCTTCAACTTTTTGATAAAAAGTGTAAGAACTGAAACTGTTGTAATTGCGATTTCCTACAATTTTTCGAGAACACCAGAACAAGTAAACGGGATTTACCTTGTCTCAAAGAATCAACACGTATTGTCGAAACACCATGAAACAAGAGAGAATGTCAAGTACAAATAAAAAAACAAAAAACAACAAAATCTTCTATGATGATTTAAGCCTTTTAGTTTGATGGTATACGTATATGAGGATACATACAACATGCGAAAACCTTGCAAAGTAGCGACGTGGAATGTTAGAAGTCTACATCAAGCTGGAAAAGTACATAATGCCGTTATTGAAATGGAAAGGCTGAATGTAGACATTTTAGGAATCAGCGATGTCCAATGGCCCGACTCAGGAAAGATGAAAATCAACAATAAAACAATATACTATTCAGGAAGTCAAGACGGTTCACACAGATATGGTGTCGGGATAATACTAAACAAACACGTCTGGGCAACGGAAACGAAAGAGGTGACAGGCTTATCGAATTTTGCCAAAACAATAATTTTGTCATAACTAATACATTGTTTAAAATGCCAAAGAGAAGACTATATACCTGGAAGTCACCAGCAGATCAAGAAGGGAGAATTGTAAGAAACCAAATAGATTATGTATTGATTAGACAAAGATACAAGAACGCAATTATATCTTCAAAAACCTATCCAGGTGCCGACATAGGATCAGATCACAATCCAGTAGTGACCAAAATTCGGCTCAAAATGAAAATAATAAAACGCAGAACAACAGATGTAAAAAATCGATACAAGTAAACTAAGAAACCCACTCATAAAACAACGCCTGACAGATGAAATTAATAACCGTTTAATGAATGTTAAAGAACAAATCCAGCAAAATACTGAAACAGAGACAAAATGGTTATTAATAAAGTCAGAAATAGATAAATGTCAAAAAGAAATTTTTACACCAACCAGATACAAAAAGAAACAATGGATGACGGAGGAAATCTTAGATTTAATGGAAGAAAGACGTCAGCATAAAAACAAAGATAATCAGATGTACAAAAATGTGGATAAACAAATAAAATCCAAAATTAAACAGGCTAAAGAACAGTGGTTAAAAGAACAATGCGCAGAAATAGAAGAACACCAGAAAAGACATGATAATTTTAACACACATAAAAAATTAAGGAATTAACGCAGATCAGCCGAAAAAGAAAACCGGGAATACTAAAAGATACAGATGGGAAACTTATGTTGAGTACTAACGAAAAATTAAAGAGATGGACAGAATACATAAATGAATTGTTCAAAGACAATAGAACAGAGCAGATGGAATTCGAAGTAGAAGATGATACGGTTTTGAAGATATTAAAAGAAGAAATTAAATCGGCATTAAAAAACAGCAAAAATGGTAAAGCAGTAGGTCCAGACCAAATCCCAGTAGAAAGCTTAAAATGTATAAATGATGAAACCTTAGACATTATCGTAGACTTGTTTAACACAGTGTACAAAACAGGAAACATACCAAAACAATGGTTACTCTCAATCTTTTGTGCTATCCCTAAAAATACAAACGCTAAAGGTTGCAGTGAATACAGAACAATATCATTAATAAGTCACATTCTCAAATTATTCTTGAAAATAATACATGGTCGTATAAACAAAAAACTAGAAGAAGGAATAGATGATAGTCAGTTTGGGTTCAGAAACGGACTAGGAACCAGAGAGGCGTTATTTGCTTTTAATGTGTTAGCTCAAAGATGCATGGACATGAATGTGGATGTGCATGTTTGTTACGTTGATTTTGAGAAGGCTTTTGACAAAGTAAGACATGAAAAATTAGTCCAAATTCTAAAGACAAAAAACATAGACAAAAGGGACTTACGAATAATAACAAACCTTTATTGGAATCAAAGAGCACAAATTGTAATAGATAACGAACCCAGTCCAGAAATTGAAATCAGGAGAGGAGTTCGGCAGGGATGTATTTTGTGTAAAAATGAATATAAAAAAGACCAAATACATGATAATAACTAAGAAAACAAACATACAAACAAGCATGCATTTGGGAAATGTACCGATAGAAAGGGTTGATAAATACAAATACCTAGGAACCTGGATTTCAGAGAAAAATGATTAAACAACAGAAATAAGGACCAGGATAGAAATAGCAAGAAATGCGTTTGTAAAAATGAAAACAGTTCTCTGCAACAAAGACCTTAGCTTAGAACTGAGAGCAAGAGCTTTGAGATGCTACGTGTTCTCGATACTACAATATGGACTTGAAAGCTGGACATTAAAGCAAGAACACATAAATAAGCTACAGTCATTTGAAATGTGGTGTTACAGAATAATGCTTAGAATAGCATGGACACAGAGGAAAACGAACACGGAAATACTGCGAGAAATGGGTAAAGAATGCGAAATAATAAACACAATAAAAATAAGAAAGTTACAATATCTGGGACACGTAATGAGGGGACCGCGATATGAAATGCTAAGACTGATAATACAGGGAAAGATAAGAGGCGGAAGGAGTATAGGAAGAAGGTGAGTGTCATGGTTAAAGAATTTAAGGAACTGGTTTAGATGCAGTTCTATAGAACTCTTTAGAGCAGCGGTGGATAGAGTAAAGATAGTGATGATGATATCCAACCTCCGATTAGGAGACGGCACTTGAAGAAGAAGAAGTATATGAGGATACAAAAAAACCTTGCCGACCCTGTCTCCAAGGCCACGAGCCGCCACTGCCTGGAAATGATGTCTTCTTAAAACATATCCACTTAGTCAATGATTTGGAATTGACTCAAGAAACATCAATCTCATCATAGACAAAGCGAAAACGGCGGGCTCTTGGGAAAAAATATTCCCATGAGATTTTTTTGCATAATCACATTTGTGAGACATCCCAGAATAAGGTTCAAGAAGTCGCCCACGTGAAAAATGGTCCAAATTTTTTTTAACAATTTTTTTTAATCAAATTGCAAAACTATATTTTCGGCCCTGGCAATTTTTTTCAGGTTTTCTGAACTATTATGGACAAAAAAGGTCTCTTATAATTTTTCTCTGAAGTTGATAGTTTTCGAGTAATAAGCAATTTAAAATTGAAAAAAAAAAAGGAAAAATGATGATTTCAGGGCTTAATAACTCGGTTAAAAGTTATTATTATGAAAGTCAGAAAGTGACTAAATCAAAGTTTAAAGCCCCCCTATAAGATCCTGAAGATTATTTTGTCATTATTTTATTACTAAGCTGTTATTTTTAAGTAATAATATTAAGCGCCATGCACGTATTAGGCGGCTGTCAATGGTGAGTGCGAGAGAGATGCCATTCCGGCAGTCTAATGGTGCGTCTTACTCGCACTCACATTTACAGCCGCGTCAATACGATCGTACCGCTTATTGTTAATAATTAAAAATAACAGCTTAGTAATAAATTAATGACACAAATTTCTTCAGAATCATGTAGGGGGGCTGATTTAAACTTTGATTTAGTCATTTTCTGACTTACATATTAATAATTTTTAATCGAGTTATTAAGTCTTAAAATGAAGATTTTCATGTTTTTCAAATTTTAAATTACTTATAACTCGAAAACGATCAACTTTAGAAAAAAATTTAAGAGATTTTTTTGTCCAGAATGGTCCAAAAAAGGTAAAATACATTTGTCCTGGCCAAAAATATTGATTTTTGCAATTTGATTAAAAAAATTGCTAAAAAAAAATTGGACCTTTTTTCGCGTCGGCGACTTCTTGAACCTTATTCTGGTGTATCGCACGGATTTGATTATGCAAAAAATCTCAAGGGAATATGTTTTCCAACGAACCCGCCGTTTTGGCCTTGTCTATCAAGAAATAGTTGAAAGACTGATACATAGTTTTCAGTCAACTACTTCTCTCAACCGTAATAGCTGGGTGAAAAAAAACCACGCCATGAAGAAAAATGTTATTTGTTTGTAATGTTTGAGTGGCTTTTTTACATGTTTTTGTTTTTTTTTCTCTCCTCCTGAGTTGCACAGTAGACAACTGCAACATTTGACCTACATTACTGTAATACATTTTTAATATCCAATGTTCAACATGATTCGCACACACACAATTATAAGTATTGGTACTTCTTTTTTATCGGAATGGGACGTTTCATCGCCGCCGTTTCGATGCCACCGGTTCATCGCCAGTCCATTTCATCGCCGGCCGTTTCATCGCCAGTTAGTTAGTTGATCCTGTATTATGGGAGATGACACGACACGACGTTACATTCAGTTCAAAACTTATGACAAATAAATAGATAAAAAATGTTATTATATTAATTTACTGTTCCATTTCTACTTCCCCTAAATTTGATACTAAACAGTGTAGTGTTAAATTATATTTTATATTATAAAAGTTTAAAAGTCTATTAAAAGATTAAGTATGGCAACGGGAATGGTCATATCTCGCATTTCCTAGAATTCCTAATTAATACTATAAATAAATAATAAATGTAACTGTCTAAAATTGGTCGAAAATTTGGAAATATGTATATCAGTTAGCGATTAACTGACTGGCGATGAACCGGCGGCATTGAAACGACCGGCGATGAATCGGCCGGCGATGAACTGGCGGCATCGAAACGGCGGCGATGAAATGTCCTAGACCCCTTTTTTATACGTTGGCCATTATCTCCGATGATGACAATTTCGAAAGCGATTAGCTAAGGAAAATAAAATACCTTTACACACTTTAATATATGAATTTCTTTCACTTCCTCTATTCATCAAGAAAGCATCAACCTAATAACAGGTTCAATGTCGACTCTTTAAAGGCGAATTTACACTTATTCACTTTAGATGTACACTGCGGATGATACATGAATAGTGAAAGTGTAGATTGAAAGGCCCGTAATTTACATTTTCATTGACGGAATTCGTTTCTTTTCAAAATGACGAATACGATTGAAAGTGTCGGCGTGGAGTTAATAAGTAAAGCATTACTAGAAGAATGTCGAAAATTAGAAAAAAAAATAAGAAATAGTTTGCCTCTTTAAATCAAAATAAATGAGGAGAATAGACATTAGCGCTTCCTGATCCACTCTTTTCTCACTTCCTAATTTTTGCAAACTCTGGACAATAGCGAGGGTGGATAGTTTTGATTTTTGATTTAATGTCGCCTATAGTTAATCCAGATAAATGCAGCTCTTTTAATACAAACGGGTATGCAGCTTCACAAATGTTTATTTTATGGTTGTCCTCAGATTGAATATTCCACAGGCAGTCATGATTACGATATATTTCTAGAAATATATGCATATGTTCGTCTTTCCATTGAAAAGCCATTTTATGCACCAAAAAAAAAAATTATTCAACTGCGTTTTGATGGCATGGAATGTTCAATGATCCGAAGAAAACAAGTTTACACTTTACACTAGGGGTTCACGGTGGATCTATCATCCAGCCAGTTCATAGAAAAGTAGGAAGACATTCTACTTTGTTCACTGTTTACTTTGGATCTGCATCTTGGATGAAATGTAGATGAAGAGTATGTTTATAACTTTCATTGCGGATGAATCATCCGCACTGTACATCTAAAGTGAATAAGTGTAAATTCGCCTTAAGGCAAGCCGCACACCAACGAAATATGAAACATGAAACGAAAAACACGTTTCATGAAAATAAAACACGGCTAAACAAATCTTGAAGTTCGCCTACCAATGAAACGAGTGTGATTCATGCTCATAAAACATTTTTATTTTCGGAGAGTTTCATAAATGTCCGGACGTTCATTTATTTAACAGTGTTTTATTTCCATAAAACGTATTTTACGTTTCATGTTTCTTTGATGTTACCTAAGCCTGCCTATTTACCTTCATCAACTACTCTCAATTAGTTTCGTGAAAAACTTTGAAGAAGACCAAGACCTTCATAATACTGAAAATCAATGGCGTCATTTTAAAACTGTTATAAACAAACCACTTTCGACTTACTCAAAATCATATATAATAAAACAACAGTAGATCAACAATTATATTGTGGAAAAAAGAAGGATATTTAGAATACTATGGATTTAAAAACCGAGATCCTCAAAAGCACAGCGACATTAAGAAAAAAATAAGAAGACAAATACGAATAGTAAAAGAATCGTAGTTTGCAGTAAAATGTCTGCAAAAAAGGACAATCTTTTCAACTTATATAAAAAGATGCTGCTAGTATACGAAATAAAAGCTTAAAAGATACAACCTTGGCGATAAAGAAGGTAACTATATCATAAATAATATCGATAAACAAAAAGGATGATAAAAGTATATTAAAGAATTATTTAGCGATGAACTACATGTAAAACAAATACAAAACTGCCCACATGTCGCACAACAACAACGGAAGAATTAGAAAATTCAATAAAAATTGCCAAAAACAGAAAATCATAAACGGCATATATTAAATAAAATTAATTCTAGATAATAGTTATGATAAAAAATATTCTAGATTATTTTCTATAAATTCGATGGTTTAATGACGAAGTAGTTTTCAATCCTAATAGTAAATTATTAATATTGAAAATATTAAAAATATTAATAAAGATTTTTAAATTGAAAACTTATTGGTACACTTTCCTGGTGACACCTCCAAGACTTCTACAATTTGCAAGTCAAATGGATGCTGCAGTGAAGACGAGAGGGAAGGAATTATACACTATGCAATTCACATCCCCCGTCAGCAGCTGGTAAAGTTCCAACGGAAAAATTCACCTAGTTACTCTACGGAGTAATACGACTATAAAATAAAAAGGTATACCATTTTTATTCAGTTGCAATGCGAAGGCAAAACAATCTTACTTTTCAATTAGAATACGGAGTGCAGTCCAGTCCCTTGAATCGCGATTTTCGGCTCTTATAGGAGCCTTCATCGGAAAGAACGTAGGCATTGTTCTCCATATTTTAACTGATTCGCATCGAGAGGTTTTCCCACCCATTGCAACTGAAGTGATGATAGTAGGTGGCTAGCGCCATCTGGCATTGAAAGACGAAGTAGTTTTCAATCCTAATAGTAAATTATTAATATTGAAAATATTAAAAATATTACTAAAAGATTTTTAAATTGAAAACTTATTGGTACACTTTCCTGGTGACACCTCCAAGATTTCTACAATTTGCAAGTCAAATGGATGCTGCAGCGAAGACGAGAGGGGAGGAATTCTACACTATGCAATTCACATCCCCCGTCTGCAGCTGGTAAAGTTCCAACGGAAAAATGCACCTAGTTATTCTACGGAGTAATACGACTATAAAATAAAAATGTATACCATTTTTATTCAGTTGCAATGTGAAGGCAAAACAATCTTACTTTTCAATTAGAATACGGAGTGCAGTCCAGTCCCTTGAATCACGATTTTCGGCTCTTATTGGAGCCTTCATCCGAAAGAACGTAAGCACTGTTCTCCATATTTTAACTGATTCGCATCGAGAGGTTTTCCCACCCATTGCCACTGAAGTGATAATAGTAGGTGGCTGGCGCCATCTGGCATTGAAAGACGAAGTAGTTTTCAATCCTAATAGTAAATTATTAATATTGAAAATATTAAAAATATTACTAAAATGTTTTTAAATTGAAAACTTATTGGTACATTTTCCTGGTGACTTTCTCGTTTCAAATTAAAAATCTTTTAGTAATATTTTTAATATTTTCAATATTAATAATTTACTATTAGGATTGAAAACTACTTCGTCTTTCAATTCCAGATGGCGCTAGCCACCTACTATCATCACTTCAGTTGCAATGGATGGGAAAACCTCTCGATGCGAATCAGTTAAAATATGGAGAACAGTGCCTACGTTCTTTCCGATGAAGGCTCCAATAAGAGCCGAAAATCGCGATTCAAGGGACTGGACTGCACTCCGTATTCTAATTGAAAAGTAAGATTGTTTTGCCTTCGCATTGCAACTGAATAAAAATGGTATACATTTTTATTCGATGGTTTAAGTTTAAAGCAAAAAGAACCATAACATACATAAGATGCATAAGGTAAGTCGGGATTATAAACATTTAAAAAATGTATCTCCAACCTTCCTAACATTTAACATAAAAAACTAAATATAAATATTATCTTTCTAAAAAAACTGTTATAATTACCGGAATAAAAGGTGTTAATTTTAGTTAGCTCCTTTTCAGAATATGAAAAAAACTGCTCATCAAACTTGGCAAAGTACCTCGACAATATTTCTGGCTCAACAAGTTCAGCGGACGGAGCTTGTTCCACAGCTGCGTAAAGCATAGATTTCATTTCCTAAAAAATAACATAACATATTACAAATATTGTTAAATATATTACAAAAGGTAAAAATAATACCTCTCTTTGATTTGATTATTATCAATCTCAGAATCGTGATACCCGCGATAATTCAATATCAGATAATACACCAGGGAAATAAGGCAAAAATATACCATGTTCGGGACACTTGAGCAGCCATGTTGCAAATTGGTTTTTTTGGTACTATATACCTAATACATTATAAATACAAAAATGCCCGTCACAGTTTGGACGAGAAAAGTTATTAACAAAAATAAGTGTCAAAAATGAGAGTTTTTTCGTTTAAAACGCTAAAGGTAAAAATAGGGTAACTAAAGGTCTTATTTATAATATTTTTCTTTTAGTAGATGACCCAAGGTTTTAAATAGCGTTTTTTAAATTTGTTCGGGACACTTGAGCAGCCATGTTGCAAATTGGTTTTTTGGTACTATATACCTAATACATTATAAATACAAAAATGCCCGTCACAGTTTGGACGAGAAATTTAATTATTAACAAAAATAAGGGTCAAAAATTAGAGTTTTTTCGTTTAAATCGCTACAGGTAAAAATAGGGTAATTAAATGTCTTATTTATAATATTTTTCTTTTAGTAGATGAGCCAAGATTTTAAATACCGTTTTTTTAATTTTGGTCCGATTATTTCTTGCTTCGGATATTGCAAAATAAAACTAAAATTTCGAAAATAAAAAATTTGCTATAACTTTTGCGAAAATGAATTTAGGACTTTTATATTGCATGAAAAGTTGAGATAAACAGTCCATACAATGCACAAAAAATTTTGAGACAATGCGTCAATTAGTTTAAATTTTATTCAATTTGTTTATCCCAAAGAGCAATGTTATTGTTCAGAAAATAATAATGATACAGCAATTCTGTGAAAACAACATGAAAGGAGAATAGTCATGTTTTAACGCTTTTAAAAAAATTATTAAAATGTAATTTTTATCCCTCAGAAAACATTTTATTAAAATATAGTAATTTTTGGCTTATAAACAATTTGAATAACTTTGTTAGTATTGACTGTAGGCTAAAACTACAATGAAATTTGAAAAACTGGTATTTTTATACGAATTCTCAAAGAAAAACTTTTCGCCTAGGTTAATTACGGTCAAAGTTAGCCACTTTTTTATTTAAGTGACGGCTACTTTGTTTATAAGAATTAAGCAACCTAACTAGAGCCATTTTAAAGTTTAATATATATAGGTTATGTGTAAAAGTTTGAGTAAACTTTGAACCTCAACAGAGTGGTTAATAAAGCTTTAAAAATGGAGTCCGAACGGAATTAATTCGTGGTCGATGGAGGAGAATTACTAAAATAAGTGCACTCAAAAAATGAAACTATTTCTGCAAACATATGCTGCAATTAATATCGCTGGAACTTGTTGATGGATTTTGATCATATTTTTTTTAATTTGTATGTACTCGTAGTCTTATAGAGTACGGTATGTATACACAAACCCACCTAACATTACAAAATGTTAGGGGGAACTCCCCTTATTACTCAGGGATATGAAAAATAGATTACGACCGATTCTAAGACCTACCGAATATACATATATAATTTCATAAAAATCGATCAAGCGGTCTCGGAGGAGTATGGAAACTAACACTATGATAGTAGACAAGGCGGAAACGGCGGGTTGGTTGGGAAAAATATTCCCATGAGATATTTTTGCATAATCACATTCGTGAGACATCCCAGAATAAGGATCAAGAAGTCGCCCACGTGAAAAGTGGGCCAATTTTTTTTAATCAAATTGCAAAAATCAATATTTTTGGAACGTATAATTTTTTTGTAGGTTTTTTGGACCATTCTGGATAAAAAAGGTCTCTTATAATTTTTCTCTAAAGTTGATCGTTTTCGAGATATAAGCAATTTAAAATTGAAAAAATCGAAAAATGGCGATTTTCAAGACATAATAATAACTCGGTTAAAAGTTATCATTATGAAAGTCAGAAAATGACTAAATCAAAGTTTAAAGTCGCCGCTACATGATCCTGAAGAAATCTGTGTCTTTAATTTACTACTAAGCTGTTATTTTTAATTAATAAAAAAGAGCGGTTAGATCATATTGACGCCGCTGTAAATGTGAGTGCGAGTAAGATGCACAATTGGAATGCTGGAATGGCTTCTCTCTCGCACTCAGAATTTACAGCGGCCGGACACGTGCATGGCGCGTATTATTATTACTTAAAAATAACAGGTTAGTAATAAAATAATGACAAAAATTTCTTTAGTATCTTGTAGGGGTGGCTTTAAACTTTGATTTAGTCATATATTGACTTTCATAATAATAACTTTTAACCGAGTTGTTAAGCCTTGAAAATCGCCATTTTTCGTTTTTTTCAATTTTAAATTGCTTATAAGTCGAAAACGATCAACTTTAGAGAAAAATTATAAAAGACCTTTTTTGTCCAGAATGGTCCAAAAAATTAAAGAAAAAATTGTTCGGGCCAAAAATATTGATTCTTGCAATTTGATTAAAAAAAAAAAACTTTTCACGTGGGCGACTTCTTGAACCTTATTCTGTGATATCTCACGAATGTGATTATGCAAAAAAATCTCATGGGAATATTTTTCCCTTCGAACCCGCCGTTTTCGCCTTGTCTATAGGAGAATTTTATAGATGTAAATATATAGATGGCTATTAACAAATAGAGGTTGGTCATAGAAGAGTGAAAATTAAGGGTTTTATGTATTTTTTAATTCTACATCATATAAAATTAAATGAGATAATTTTGTCCAAAAAAATTTAAAAAAATGTCAGTGGGGCAACCCCCCTTATAACTTATGGGTATAAAAAATAGATTATAACCTCTTCAACGTCCTACAGGATAAACTTGTAAAATTTTATAAAAATCGGCCAAGCCGTTTCGGAGTAGTATGGTAACTAACACTGTTACATGAGAATTTGATGTATATAGAAGTAATTGCGAATTAAATAATAAAAGTGTCCCTTTTTTTTGTCCCATCTCTAATTGAATTGGTAAGACGTGTTTATGAGTGCTCGTAACTTTTATCAAGTTTTGTGATTATTACGGCTATAATTAAAAAGCTTTTAAAGCGCCAAAGAAACCATAAACTGACAAAGTGAAATTGTGCAGAAAGTGAGTCAAGAAAACAAGCAGAATAATTTGTAAGTACAATTTCTTATATTTACATTTATTGAATAGAACAAAAATATCGCTTGCAAATTAAAGAACTATAAAAACCAGAAACTAATTAGTTCTGATAAGGTGACTTGATTTTGAGCCATCGAGGCGGGCTCGCCACTTTTTCGCAAACCAAACTGTTACAAAATAACGATTGGACTATTAAGTAACGGGAGTGAATATAAGTAAGTGAAAAAAATCTGTATGTGTACAATTTCTTATATTTATTGGGAAAGAACAAAAATATCGTATGCAAATTAACGAACTATAAATAACAGTAACTATTTAGGTTTGATAAGGTGAAGAGCCTCCGCGCTTTTGAGGCGGGCTCGGCACTTTTTCGCAAACCGAACAGTGACAAAACACCGATTGGACTATTAAGTAACGGGAGTGAGTAATACATGCACGCTGCGCCACAAAAAATGGCTTCGAATTTGTTAACACCGGTAAAAATAATGGATAGATACAAAGTGGATTCGGACGACGACACATCAGAAGACCATAGAAAGAGGAACAGAGAAGAAGAGGAAGAATTGTTCCAAAAAAGTAAAAAAGTGTCTAGATCGCCTAACAAAACCCGTAACGAAGATAATAAGCTCGATCAAATTATTAAAATGATGCATGACTTAACCACAGAAACAAAAAATTTAACAACGGAAGTAAAAGAGATAAAGAATGAACAGAGAAAGTACTGGGAGGAATTAAACGACCTGAAAACAGAATTGGAGAAAGTTAAACAAGAAAACCAAACTAAACACAAGGAGAAGGAAGAAATGAAAAAAGAACTAAACTATATGAAAATACGTGTACAAAGACTAGAAAAGGAAAGGAAAGTAAATAATGTTGTAATACAAGGCTTGCCAATAGATACAATCGATAGAAATGCACTGAAACAAACTGTAGGAAACTTCATGGAAAAAGAAATGAATATCAATGTTCAAATCGAAGAAGTTATCAAACTGGGAGAAAAAACATGTTTGGTCAAACTACAGAACAAGTTTGAAAAAGAAAAGATCATGCAAAATAAAGCTAAACTAAAACACATAAAAGGCAATAAAGTATATATAAATAATGACATAACAAAAGAAAACTACAAACACAGAAAAAAATAAGACAAGTCGCAAATGAAGAAATTAATAAGGGTAAAAGTGTTACAATAAAATATAATAAATTAATAATAGATGGAAAAACACACAAATGGAATCAATACAGCAACCAGCTAGAAGAAGACCAGGGAAATCCAAAAAACTAACAGAAGATGAAAATACACAAACAAAAGCACAAATCACGACAGACAAGGCACAGAAAAAGGAATTGAGCAAGGACGAAAATAGAAATAGAGCAAAAACGAAAGATAAACATGAAATAGACATAAGAGAGAACATATTTATAGGTGCATGGAATGTAAGAACCCTACACGAAACCGGCAAATTGGAGCAGGTAAGCCAAGAGATTGATAAGTACAAATTAGACATTGTCGGACTAAGCGAAACAAGATGGAATGGTAGTGGATCAACCCGAGTAGGTGACCAACAGCTAATGATATATTCTGGGAATACGGATGTAAATGACAAACACGAAAAGGGAGTGGCAATACTGCTAGCCCAAAAGGGGAGAAAGGCTCTAGTAGAGTGGGAACCAGTGTCAGAAAGGATTATTTGGGCGAGACTGAAGGCAAGATATTATAACATAATAGTAATAAATGTATATGCTCCCACAAATAAAAACGACGAAAATGAGAAGGAAGAATTTTACGAGCAACTACAAACAACGTTTAATAAGATTAATAATAAATATAGAAGAGATATAAAAATAGTAATCGGAGACTTTAATGCAAAAATAGGAAATGATAATAAAGGACATGAACATGTGATGGGAAAGGAGGGAATCGGAGAGAGAAACGACAATGGAAATCGATTAATCGAATTTTGTGAGCAAAATGAACTTTTAATAGGCGGAAGCATCTTTAAACATAAGCGGATACATAAGGAAACATGGAAATCACCGGGAGGGAGATACAAGAATCAAATAGACCACATAATAATTGAATATAAATGGAGAAGCTGGCTGCAAGATGTCAGGAGCTTAAGAGGTGCTGATGTGGGATCAGACCACATGCTAATCAAAGCGAGACTAAAAATGAAATTAGCCAGAGATAAAAACCAAAAAATCAGCAGAAGGAACAAGTACAACGTTGATGCCCTAAAACAAGAATGTATAAGAAATAAATTTAGTGAGAAACTGGCAATTAACCGAACAGTATCACAACAAACTGGAGAGTCAGTCGAAGAAACATGGAAATATTTTAAAGAAGTGATGATGAATACAGCAAAAGAAACAATCGGATTAAAAAGAAGACAAAATAAAAAATGGATTACCAAAGACACTCTACTACTGATAGAAGAAAGAAAAAAGATCAAAGAAGAAATTCTACAAAAGGAAGGATCGGAAGAAGAGAGGGCACTTGAAAGGAAATACAAGGCAAAAAACGCAGAAGTAAAAAAACAAGCCAGAAAAGATAAAAGAAACTATATAAATGAGATGCTAAATATATCAGAAGAAGCAGCGAAAGAAAACGACTTACGAACACAATATACAATCATACGAAACTTAACAGGAAAAGCACAACGAAATATACGAGAAGTAAAGGATAAACAAGGAAATAGAATAAAAAATGAGAAAGAAATAATACAAAGATGGAAGGAATACTTCGAAGAGATATATGCTAAGCATGAAATAACTCAAATCATAGAAGATAAAGTAGAATCACCAGAGCTAGAAGTGAATATTGGAGAAATTACAATGGAAGAAATTGGAAACACTCTAAAACTACTAAAAAATGGCAAAGCCGCAGGAATCGACAATATACCCATTGACATAATAAAAGCAGACACCGAGCAGTCAGTAGAGATGCTACATACACTTTTGAATAAAATATGGACGGACGAAGAATTGCCAAAGGAGTGGAAAGAGGGATTGATTATAAAAATACCCAAAAAAGGAGACCTGAGCAAATGCAACAATTGGCGTGCAATAACACTACTAAGTGCCACATCCAAAGTGCTGACCAAAATCATTTTGGAAAGATTGAAGCCGGAACTAGATAAAAAACTGAGAAACAACCAAGCAGGCTTCCGTTCCAACCATTCCACTATTGATCACATTTGCACCCTTAGAATTATCTTGGAACAAACAAATGAATGGAATAAAGATATAGATGTGAGTTTTATCGACTTCGAGAAGGCCTTTGACCGTGTAAATAGGGCACAGATGTGGAAAATCCTTAGATTATATGGGATACCACAAAAAATCATAAACTTTATTAAACTCTTCTACGAAGGATACAAAGCCAAACTAGAACATTCAGGTGAAGTAACAGAAGAGATATCCATAGAAAGTGGAGTCAAACAGGGTTGTGTACTATCCCCTACCCTATTTCTTATTATGATAGATTGGGTAATGAGGAAAGTAATCGACGATCGAACAGGCATCAGGTGGAACCTTTTCAAACAGCTAGAAGATCTCGAATTTGCAGATGACATCTGCCTTATAACTGAACACCGAAATCATATGCAAGCAAAAATTGACAAATTGGCACAGTACTCCGACACGATCGGACTTCGAATAAACACAGAAAAAACTAAACTTCTAAAAAATAATAACCATCCAAATAATAAAATAATGATAAACGGTAAAGAAGTAGAAGAGGTAGACAAGTTCACATATCTGGGATCTGTCATGGAAAGGAGCGGGGGGTGTAAAAAGGATATACAGACGAGAATAACAAAGGCGCAACACGCATTCAACGCTTTAAATAAAATTTGGCAAACAAACGAAATATCGGAAACAACAAAAATTAAAATCTTTAACAGTTGCATTAAAAGTATACTGCTCTATGGAGCAGAAACATGGAAACAGGACGAAAATACAACTAAAAAACTACAAACATTTGTAAACAAATCTCTAAGAAAAATCCTAAAAATATACTGGCCAAATAAAATAACTAATACAGAACTATGGGAAAGGACAAAGCAAACTAACGTATCTACTACAGTCAAGGAAAAAAAATGGAAATGGATCGGCCACACTTTAAGGAAAGACCAAAGCAGCATAGCAAGACAAGCACTTGAATACCAACCAGAGGGAAAAAGAAAGAGGGGCAGACCAGACAACAGCTGGAAAAGAACAACAACGAGAGAACACGAAAAAATTGGACTAAGATGGGGCGAAGTCAAAAAGAGAGCAAAAGATAGAAGAGAGTGGAGGGAATTAGTTCACAATTTATCCAGAGAATAAAAACAAAAGAAGATGCGCTGTCCCGGCCAGACAGCAATCTTACACTTTTGGCCAAGAAACGCATAAGCGCCCAATACTCCACAAGGAGGGATGGAACGAGAGAGAGAGAGAGAGAAGTAATTGCGAATTAAATAATAAAAGTGGCTAACTTTGAACTTAATTAACCTAGGCAAAAAGTTTTTTTTTTCTGAAAATTCATATAAATACCAGCTTTTGAAATCCTAAAGTAGATTTACACTATAGTCAATACTAACAAAGTTATTCAAATTGTTTAGAAGCCAAAATTACTCTATTTTACAAAACTTTTTTCGGAGTGATAAAAACGACTTCTTAATAATTTTTTCCATACTTTCAAAACATAACAATTATTCTTGCATGTGGTTTCCACAGAATTGCTATGTCATTATTATTTTCTGAACAATAAAATTGCGAAAAAAAGGTCTTTGCGATAAACAAATTGAATAAAATTTAACTAATTCACGAATAGTCACTAGTAATACCACTAGAGGTCAAATTATTTCCGGAAATTTTTTTGAGATAATGAATATTTTGAAAATTTCCCGAGTCGCAGACGAGGGAAATTTTCTAAAAATATTCATGATCAAAAAAAAATTTCCGGACATTAATTTGACTTCGCGTCGTATTCGGTAAGAAAATTCCACACCAAATTTGCATTTGAAAATCCAAAGCTGCATGAACAGATTAATAGCGCGCCATAGCTTTGTCAGCAATTATTTAGGCTTTCAAATTCGTAATTTCTACTCATTGTAGTTGCATGGGAATACAATTTCAAGATAGAAAATAGTATATTCTTCAATTTTACATAAGTTTTGAGTAACTACAAGTGATAGAAAATGAATAGGTCTGGATCCCGCGTATGAAAAAAAAGTTGATTAATAGCAAGCTGAAAATTTGTTAATAGCTTAAGGGTGTCTAGTCGAATAAACTTTGATATATGGGAAGACTGGAACCGGGGCAGTTTTAATTGTGGAACAGGTTAAAAATTTGGAACGGTCACACCACGAAAACGGCACATTTATTTTGTCCGACAGAACAGACTTAAACTCTCCGAACAGAGATTTAACTCTCATGCAAAAATCAGACTGCTATTTATCACCTGTCATAATTTCTGCCAATTGACATATTCTACATGTTCCACTCATTAAAACGCCCATTTGGTGATAAATAGCAGTCTGATTTTTGCATGAGAGTTTAATCTCTGTTCGAAGAGTTTAAGTCTGTTCTGTCGGACAAAATAAATGTGCCGTTTTCGTGGTGTGACCGTTCCAAATTTTTAACCTGTTCCACAATTAAAACTGCCCCTGTTCCAGTGTTCCCATATATCAAAGTTTATCCGACTAGACACCCTTAAGCTATTAACAAATTTTCAGCTTGCTATTAATCAACTTTTTTTTCATACGCGGGATCCAGACCTCAAAACTAAATTATGTAAACAAATAAAAACCAGTCTGTCAAAAATGTTCTGTTATTGTAAACGTCAAAAAATTTCCACTATAATTCGCTGTTGGGTACCCCACGAGTAATAACGTATTTTGATTGGTTCAAAATTACAGGTGTGGAATTTTCTTAAAAATTTTTGTATCTTATAAGGAAAGCTTGACTCAACCACTCTTGCAATATGAAAGTCTTGAGGTCATTTTCGCAAAAGTTGTAGCACATTTTTTATTTTTGAAATTTTATTCTTATTTTGCATTTTCCGAAACAAAAAAGGATGGGACCAAAATTAAAAAAGTGCCATTTTAAACCTTGGCTTATCTACAAAAAGAAGAATATTATAAATAATATATTTAATCACCCTGTTTTTAGCTGTAGCGATTTAAACGAAGAAACTGCCATTTTTGACCCTTATTTGTTAATAACTAAGTTTCTCGTCCGAACTGTGACGGGCATTTTTGTATTTATAATGTATTAGGTATATGGTGAGGCAGATAACGGGCCTATTAGAAATATTTTGAGAACTAAAGGCAACAGAATCATGAAAATTGGAATGAAGGGGTTTTGAAGGGTGATCTATTTAATGAAAATATTTTCATCAATTTGCCACTTCCGGTTATACCGGAAGTTGCTCATAACTTCGTTTTTTTTAATAGGACACCCTGTATATTTTTACATTTTTAGATTCTACTCGATGTCTTCTTTCTTAAAATATGCGGTTTTGTAATGTTTTACAGGGTAGTTTAAAAGCTAATTACGTTTTTTTCGTAGCAAATTTCACACCCTGTAGAATTGTAGTACAGTGGAACCTCGATAACTCGGATTAATCGGGACCGCGGCCGATCCGGGTTATCGAAAATCCGGGTTAGCCGGAGAATATAGTAAAAATTAATAAATAACCTCCATTACAATTACAAAAACATGAAACAGATATGCACAGTACACATCTAAATTACGTATAGTTGTATAGAGTGTAGAGTTTTGTTCATTTCTTGGTAAAAAACTCAGTCATACTGTAGAGATGTACCGACACCATAATATGGTAGGTCTGGATCCTGCGTACAAAAAAAAATTGATAAATAGCAAGCTGAAAATTTGTTATTAGCTTAAGGGTGTCTAGTCGGACAAACATTAATATATGGGAACACTGGAACAGGGGAAGTTTTAACTGTGGAACAGGTTAAAAATTTGGAACGGTCAGACCACGAAAACGGCACATGTATTTTTTCCGACAGAACAGACTTAAACTCTCCGAACAGAGATTAAACTCTCATGCAAAAATCAGACTGCTATTTATCACCAAATTGGCGTTTTAATGAGTGGAACATGTAGAATATGTCACTCTGTTCGGAGAGTTTAAGTCTGTTCTGTCGGACAAAACAAATGTGCCATTTTCGTGTTCTGACCGTTCCAAATTTTTGACCTGTTCCACAATTAAAACTGCCCCTGTTCCAGTGTTCTCATATATCAAAGTTTATCCGACTAGACACCCTTAAGCTATTAATAAATTTTTAGCTTGCTATTAATCAACTTTTTTTTCATACGCGGGATCCAGACCTATGGTAGCATAATATCATATTATGATGCTGCAATACATTTATTTTAAAGATTCGTCTTTATCAATCCTACCTAATGTTTCTAGTTTCTTTTCCATTGTCACTGCAACATTTTTACGTTTTGTTACCATTACGTAGACAAAGCAAACACAATCTGAAGCACGATTACATTACAGAACGGAAGTGATTAATAGGCTGTACTACACACAATACAAGAATTTTTAAATAGTCACGTCTTTTTTAAACAATGCTAAGACAGTTTGACATAAATAAAGAAAAAGGAATACAGACAGGTGTCTGTTCTTTCCGATAAGCTGAGACGGTCGCTCTGGCTGCCGCCGTGTGCATGAATCATTTTTACTATTGTACTTATGTGTTCAAATTACACAAATACACATTATCTCTGAAATATTATTTGGCCTACATACATTTTTATTTGATAAAATTGTTAAATTGTTTATTTGTTAAATTTTTGTCTGATGAAAATCGGTCCGGGTTAGCCGGACTTCCGGGTTATCGGGGGCCGACTTATCGGGGTTCCACTGTAGTTGGATATAATGCGTTTATACATTTCGATGTTTTGATTCTTAAATTTGCGTCTTTTTTCCATCAAATTCAAAATCTCATCGTTCATCCACTGGTGCTTCTTTTGATTTTTCTCTTTGAAGTTTGGAGTTGAGTTGCTTATAATCGTTTTGATTTGGTTCCAATGATCCTCGATGGATTCTTGTTGTTCGCTATTCTCAAAATTGCTCTCTAAATTGTTTGAAATCCCCTGACTGTTGTTTCTAATAAAATCGGTATCCAGTTTTTTAGAGGATCGTGGTTGTTTTATCCGTTTAAGTTTTAATTTTATTTCGGCTAACAATAGATTGTGATCAGATGGCACATCGGCGCCAGGATAGGTTTTTACAGACTTTACTGCATTTCTGTAACGCTCACTGATGGTTATGTAGTCAATTTGGTTTCTTACCATATTATTGGGGGTATCTGCTGGAGATTTCCACGTATATAATCTCCTTTTAGGTAATTTGAAAAAGGTATTCATTATACATAGATTATGTTCTTTGCAAAAATCTGCGAAATAGTCTCCCCTTTCATTTCTATCGCCCAGTCCATAACAGCCAATAATATTACTTTGTCTGCCTTTTCCTATCTTAGCATTAAGGTGACCCATCAGAATGGTGAGATCTCTAGTCTTGAGTTGGTCGGTAACAGTTTTTACATCGGCGTAGAACTTGTCAAGTTCTTCCAGTTCACTTTCCGCTGTCGGTGCATACACTTGTATTAAATTTATGTTTCTGTGTTTCGCGTTCAACTGAATCATTATGACTCGTTCAGATACCTGGCATACCGCTCTAACACATTTGCTAACCTCGTTTGAGACTATGAATCCTACACCATGAGGATGGTAATTACTCTCTTCTCCTGCATAATATACTTCATGATCATCCACATGGCATTGGCCAGATCCGGGCCATCGCATTTCACTGATACCCCGAATTGATATTTGCAGCCTTTTCATCTCATTTATGGCATTGTGTGTTTTTCCTGGTTCATATAAACTCCGCACATTCCATGTGCCTATTCTACAACTTCTCTGTATATCAAATTTAATATAATGTAATTCAGAATAATTATAGAATATAATGTAATTCATTTTATTTAAAATACACTTTACTGTTGTCATAAAACAGAAATAAATATTTATTTCACAAATAAATAGAATTAATTTCGCTTAAATTAAATGTTCAAACTTCCAAGAGGCAATTTTAACTATTTATAATGGGAAATAAGCCACAATATTATTAAAAGATGATTTTTATTAACGTTTCGACGCCCAAATCGGGTGCCGTTGTCAGAAAGGTATTTTGACAACGGCTCCCGATTTGGGCGTCGAAACGTTAATAATAATCATTTTTTAATAATATTGTGGCTTATTTTCCATTATAAATAGTTAAAATTGTAAAAATGCCACAAGAAAATAGCTTCAGAACAACATTCCAAGAGGCAGGTGGATGACGGGAGCTGGCTTGAACACTGAATCTAAGCGAAAAGCAATGTTTATTGGTGAAATAAACATTTATTTCTGTTTTCTGACAAAAGTAAAATGTATTTTAAATAAAATAAATTACATACATTTTTTTGCAATTAATTTAAGTAAAAAATTTTTTGGACACCCTGTATAAATAATTATGACGTTGTTTATATTACTGAATAGAGAATAATTAAATACCCCTTTAAATTAGCTACATCATGACCTATATTCCCTATTAAAAAATAAGGTGTTGGCGACGTGGAAGGGATAAACTGGGAGATATTAACAGAAGTTCAACCACGATTTTCTAAGTCCTGCCCTTCGCAATATTGGAAGGTTAGAGAAGGTACTTACAATTTGTGGAAAAATCCACGGCTTTCCTATGACATTTTCCTGTAAAAATTAGATTTTCCATGAAAAAAAAAATTGGGAGTTGCGATGAATTTTTAAGTCCTGCCATATCCATAGAATAACAGGATACTTATTTTATGAATAACATTTTTTGGGCAGGACGGTTGCAAAAGGACTAAGGGAGTATACAGATATACAAACATGTAATGAAAATAATGAAATTTTCATAATTTTCTAAGTCCTGCCAACTTAATAAATTAATTATATTTATTTCAAAATGACCAAAAAAAATGTTGGCATGACGTCACCTAATGTTTAACTGCACTTGTTTCTTGGAAAATTCTGTATAAAATTTTCACTCTGGTTCCGTGATTTTCTAAGTCATAAAATAAATTTTGTTATAAAATAAATAATTTCAGTAGACATTATTCAAAATGGCAGGATGTTTAGTTACACCTTTTTTACTATATATTATTAAAAAATTTGTAAGAAAATTCGTGGAAAATTACACGATTTTCTAAGTCATGCCATTTCGCACATATTTTAAGAAGGTTAATATAAATCTATTTTCAAAGAGGCAGAATGGTTGTATAGTTATTTCGTATAAAAAAATTAAATTGTGTGTCTGTAAAATTATTTCAGGGTGTTATACAAACATATTCACATCACCACAATTTTCTGAGTCATACCATGTCGAGTATGATTTAAAAACACTAATCTAAAACCCTTTACAACTTGGCAGGAAAACCGCAAAGATGAATAATACAAAAAATTAATTTGTATATCATTAAAACAATCGTATTAGTGTAGGAAACAGAGGTTGAACCTTGCAAAATGGACACAAGTCCGGTTTTATTTTTTTTCTGGCATATCAAGGGGTGCTTATTATAAGACTAACTTTTTCTGAAAAAATTTCGCCCCGGAACCCCCCTTTTCACCCCTTTAAAGGGGGTAATTTATGGTTTTTGCAGAACGTAGCCCTTCCTGTAAGTTTTACAAAAAATTTTTTTATAGAAATATGAAGAGGACTATATTTTCTACGATATATTTTCGACGCATCTCTCTATCATCCACCGTTTAGCAAGGGTGGCGCCCCAAAGTTGACAAGTTTTTAAAAAAGATGTTTTTAAAAAATATATATTTTCCCTAACTCTAACGGAAATTAATAAGAAATGCTGCGGAAATTATTCACAAATAGATGATTGATTTTTTGTTATAGGTTTCACTTAAGGGTAATTGCCCTTTTTTTAATTACAGGGTGTTACATTTTAAAAAACCCCTTTTTATACCATCTGAACCGTTTATGCTAAAGTAAAAAGACTTTCAGCGATTACCCATGTACTGGTGTTATTTCCAAATTTGTATAATGCACCCCCATTTTTTCCCCGGAACCACCCAAAAAAAAGAAGAATTAATAAATAAAGTGATTTTCTTGGAATCCTTCACACACAATGCCCTTCATTAATATGCTTCATATATCATTTTGTGCAAGTTATTATTACCCATACATGGACACTTAAAACGATTTCCTAGTGCAACCCCTGTAGCCAAAAACAATAAATAAAATGGGGGGTTGAAAATTTTTTTTTGTTTTTTGCTTTTTGATCCATATGGGCATATGCTTCATCAATAGTGCTTTTCAAAAATATATATGGTTATTGCAACATCCCTGCGCAAACCACCCCTATCCTTGAAAATATACTGCAGAAACTACCCCTATACCTTATCCAGCATGTTTTTACGATTTTCTCATTACCTATTCATTTTTTTTAAACAAAATTTATACAAGGTTAAAGACCACTATTTAGTCTAAAAATTAGGTCGTATTCATTTTTTTCGTTTAGCAACCGTTACGGCACAGTGGCGCCGTAAACCTCATATATGCTTTGACGGGCTCCAGTTTTTGTTTATTTTTTCGTCATCTGTTTGTTTTATTGATAAAGTACTTATGTAAAATAAAACAACACAGTGTAATCTACAAATCATGACCTATGCATTTTACATTCTTTGCTCCCCAAAGCTACAGTGGTGGCCCAAAATAAATTTTTTCATATTTTCGCCACCTACACGCATTTTATTGCGGTAATGCTACCTTAATAGCACAATATTCACCCCTAAGTGGTCGCTAAGCAGTGGCGGATCCAGGGAGGGGTGATGGGGGCGATCACCCCCACCCCTCTCAAACCAAGTGATATTATATTTGAAGATTATAAAAATATTCATTTATTTTTATAGAAATACTTATATTATATTAATATTATTTTTATAAGAATGACTTTTTATGCTTTAGCGACAGTGGCGGATCCAGCATCGTTAAGAGGGGGGTGCCAATTGGTTAAATTTCTATAGAAATAAATGAATATTTTTATAATCTTTGAATATAATATCACTTGGTTTGAGAGGGGGGGGAGGTGATCACCCCATCACCCCTCCCTGGATCCGCCACTGCGTAGCGACCACCTAAGGGTAAATATTGTGCTGTTAAGGTAGCATTAATGCAATAAAATGCATGTAGGTGGCGAAAATATGCAAAAATTTATTTTGGGCCACCACTGTGGCTTTGGGGAGCAAAGAATGTAAAATGTGCATAAGTCATAATTTGTAGGTTACACTGTGTTGTTTTATTTTGCATAAGTACTTTATCAATAAAACGAACAGATGACGAAAAAAAAAAACAAAAACTGGAGCCCGCCAAAGCATATATGAGGTTTACGGCGCCACTGTGCCGTAACGGTTGCTTATACGAAAAAATGAATAGGACATAATTTTTAGAGTAAATAGTGGTCTTTAACCTTGTATAAGTTTTGTTTAAAAAGAATACATAGGTAATGAGAAAATCGTAAAAACATGCTCGCCAAGGGATAGGGGTAGTTTCTACAGTATATTTTCAAGGATAGGGGTGGTTTTCGCAGAGATGTTGCAATAACCATATATATTTTTGAAAAGCACTATTGATGAAGCATATGCCCATATGGATCAAAAAGCAAAAAACAAAAAAAAAATTCCAACCCCCCATTTTATTTTTTTTTGCTACAGGGGTTGCACTAGGAAATTGCTTTTGGTGTCCATGCATGGGTAATAATAACGTGCACAAAATGATATATGAAGCATATTAATAAAGGGCATTGTGTGTGAAGGATTCCATGAAAATCAATTTATTTATTAATTCTTCTTTTTTTGGGTGGTTCCGGGGAAAAAATGGGGGTGCGTTATACAAATTTGTAAATAGCACCAGTACATGGGTAATCGCTGAAAGTCTTTTTACTCTAGCATAAACGGTTCAGATGGTGTAAAAAGAGGTTTTTTAAAATGTAACACCCTGTAATTAAAAAAAGGGCAATTACCCTTAAGTGAAACCTATACCAAAAAATCAGTTAATTATTTGTGAATTATTTCCGCAGGATTTCTTCTTAATTTCCGTTAGAGTTAGGGAAAAATATATTTTTTTTTAAAACATCTTTTTTAAAAACTTGTCAAATTTAGGGCACCACCCCCGCTAAACGGTGGATGATAGAGAGATGGTGTCGGAAATAAATCGTAGAAAATATAGTCCTCTTCATATTTTTATAAAAGAAATTTTTTGTAAAACTTACAGGAAGGGCTACGTTCCGCAAAAACCACAAATTACCCCCTTTAAAGGGGTGAAAAGGGAGGTTCCGGGGCGAAATTTTTTCACAAAAAGTTAGTCTTATAATAAGCACCCCTTGATATACCAGAAAAAAAATAAAACCGGACTTGTGTCCATTTTGCAAGGTTCAACCTTTGTTTCCTACACTATATCCTATTAGTATTATTTTCCTGAATATTGTCTCGGAATTTTTACACACTTTTCAAATCTAATAGCAAACTGTAACATCTTTATTGTAAGTGATTAGATCATATTTTTATCTAAGTAAACGCAATAAAAGTAAATAAAATTTTTTTACAATTTATTGGTTATAGTATAGGGAATTTACCTACCCATTATATTATACAGGGTGTCCAGAAGCTCTCATAACAAACGAAAACCGGAGATTCCTCAAATAATTTTAAGAAAATTTAACTCAATTCACCTAGTTCAAAAATGCTTCCGTGGAAAGCTAGAGCTCTTTTAAGATGGCGTCTTGTAATTCATCATCGTCATAATTCAACCCAGATCTATCCATTGCTGGATATAGGTCTCCCTCAGTCTTCTCCATGCATTTCTGTCCTGTGCTGTCTGCATCAAGTTTCTGTCGATCCGTTTGATGTCATCAGACCATCATGGTTGGCGCACGACCTCTACTTCGGTATGCTTCGTCCAGAAGAAGCATATCGAAGTATTGTAATTAGTTTTTTAAAATAGCTGCAGAACGCTTTTATTTGGAAAAACGAAAACTGGTACACTTATTTATCTTCTAGAGGTCAATTGTCAAATGTCAATTATCAATTGTCAAATTTAGTACCGGTCATAGGGGCCGTTTTGGGGACGGAAACGGATATTTTATCGAATAACTTTTCTCTCTAACTTTTAAGCATTTCTGACACTGGATTATTAAATTCTGGGATAGTTTTGTACTAAAAGGTACTTTTGCTTTAACTCAGAAGGATACGCAGTGTTCTAGAAAAATTGATTTGAAAAATTTTTCGTTTCTTGGTTTTTTGAGTTTAAAAGAATTTAGAAAAATTCTATTTAGGAAAACGAAATCTGCTACGTTTATTTCTCTTCCAGAGATGAATCGATTTTATCAATTGTAAATTTCTAGTACTGGTCATAAGCATCCGTCTTGGGTAGATCAACGGATATTTTATCTCTAACTTATTGGTCTTTAAATTTTTAGACATTTTTGAGAGTAGAGTATTAAATTATAAAGTATTCTAGTACCAAAAATTACTCTTGCTTTAACTCGGCAAATACACCGCTTTTTTTTAATTTTTTTTAAATTTTTTTCAAATTCAACAAACGAAAAATTTTAAAATGGATTTTTCCAGAAAACCGTGCATCCTACTGACTTAAAGCAGGAGTACCTTTTAGTACTAGAATACCTCACAATTTAATAATCTAGTGTCAAAAATACCTAAAAGGGAAAGACAAAAAGATTCCTATGACCGGTTCAAGAGATTCGCAATTGATGGAATCGATTTATCTCTGGAAGAAAAAAGGCGGACCAGTTTTTGTCTTTCGAAATGGAAGCGTTCTGGAGATATAAAAAACTAATTAAAACGCGCCATCTGTAAAGAGCTTTAGCTCCCTAAGCCCGGCCGCACATCAAAGAAACATGAAACGTAAATTACGTTTCATGGAAATAAACCACTGCTAAACAAATATATATCCGGCCATTTATGAGACTCTCCGAAAATAAAAATGTGTCATGAGCATGAATCACACTCGTTTCATTAGTAGGCGGACTTTGAGATTTTTTTAGCAGTGTTTTCTTTTCATGAAACATGTTTTTCGTTTCATGTTTCATGTTTTTCGTTTCATGTTTCTTTGGTGTGCGGCTTGGCTTAGGCAGGCCGCACTTCAAAGAAACATGAAACGTAAATCACGTTTCATGGAAATAAAACACTGCTAAACAAATAGACGTCGGGCCATTTATGCGACTCTCCGAAAATAAAAATGTTTTATGAGCATGAATCACACTCGTTTCATTGGTAGGCGGACTTTAAGGTTTGTTTAGCCGTGTTTTATTTTCATGAAATGTGTTTTACGTTTCACGTTTAATGTTTTACGTTTCATGTTTCGTTGGTGTGCCTTAGGGAAGCCGCACACCAAAGAAAGATGAAACGGAAAAGATGAAACATGAAACCTAAAACACGTTCCATGAAAATAAAACCCTGCTAAATAAATAGTAGAAGTCAGCCCACCAATGAAACGAGTGTGATTCATGTGCGTGAAACATTTTTATCTTCGAGAGACCCCACACCAAAGAAACATGAAACATAAAACATGAAATATAAAACACGTTTCATGAAAATAGAACACAGCTAAACCAATAGAAGTCCGCACACACGCGAAGCGAGTGTGATTCATGCACATCATAAAACATTTTTATCTTGGTGAAATCTGTTTCAGGAAATAGATCGTGTTGTATTTTTCGGTTTCAGTTTCATTGTTTTCGACAGTTAATTACGTGCGTAATATGAATTCCGACCAAGAATTTAATATTGCATTGGTTTCTGCTGTGTAGTAGAACGAAGAGTTGTACAATTATAACGTGGAGAGGTAGTCGACTAGGCAATGACAAGAAAATATCAGTTTTCTTTAAACCAGGACCCACAATAAAATAATGTAGATGTTTGAATACTCAGTCTATAAAATGATTTAAATTTGGGAAGATGATTACTTAATTCGTTTGTAACCAAATACGTACTATGGTTATGATGTTGGACAGTAATAAAAAGTTGCCACAAGAGTAACAACCTCGTCATCATTACTTTCCATTGTTGGCTATACAATTTTTCTTTTCGTTTCTTTGATTAGTATATAATATGAAACAGTTTTGTTCTTCACAATTCATTTTGTTTCATGTTTCACGTTTCATGTTTTTTATTTCACGTTTCTTTGATCTGCGGCCCCCCTTAGACAGTAAAAAGGGTTACCATGACAGCAACGATCTCGTCATAACTTTCCATTGTCGACTATACAAATTTTATTTTTGTTTCTTCGATTAGTATATATTAATATATAAATATGGTATAGAAAATGCTTAACAAATAAAAAGGTACCACAAAATATCATTTTATTATAATACTAAAATACAGGTTGTCACATTTAAGAAAACTCAGAAAATACTCAGTCCGAGTTTCAACCAACCCCGTATACTAAAATTAAACATTTTGGTATACTATTACATAAAAACTGACAATAGTAGACTATATTAAAAATCGTTTAAACATAAATTAATAGAAGTTTGGATATCAAATCACTAACAATATGTATAGGGTGTGAATGTTCCTACAAAATTAACAAAAAAACGTGATTATATTTTAAACTACCTCGTATAATATTTCAAAACACTATAGTTTATTAAAGAGAACATCGAGTAGAATCCAAAAATGTAAAAATATACAGGGTATTACATTTTAAAAAACATAAATTTGTGTCACCCTGTGAAAACGGGTAGCCCTGTATATTAGAAAATACTGTTAAATGATAGTCCTATCTGTGGCCCATGTTTTACCTAAATAACTTTTTTCGTTTATCTTACGACAAACGAGTAATTGGACTTTGTCACACTAATGCCCCACCCTGTATACACAATAACCATAAAACCATCCTGCCTTTTTGTAAATAGACTTATATTAAGATTCTTGAAACATGTGCAAAATGGCATGATTCAGAAAATCGGTAACTTTTTCACGAATTTTCTTACAAATCTAGGACTCCTGCCGTCTTACAAGAACCGTTTAACCTTCCTGCCGAGTACCGAAAAGGTATTGATTGTATTTGAGTATTCTAACTTTTTAAAGGCAGGACTAAGAAAATCACGGAATCAAGGTGAAAATTTTCCGCAGAATTTTCCAAGGGACAAGTATACTTAAACATTAGGAGACGTCATGCCAATATTTTTTTTGGTCATTTTGAAATAGATATTTTTAGTTTATTTAGTTGGCAGGACCTAGAAAATCATGAAAATTTCATTATTTTCCTTACATGTTTGTATACATATATACTCCGTTACTCCGTTTGCAACCCTCCTGCCCAAAAAATTTTCTTCATAAAATCGATAGTATCCTGTCTATCTATGGATATGGCAGGACTTAGAAATTCATCGCAAAACCCTATTTTTATTTTTTGGGAAAATCTAATTTTTACAGGAAAATGTCACAGGAAATTTGTGGATGTTTCCACAGATTGTAAGTACATCGTCTACCCTTCCAGTATTGCAAAAGCAGGACTTAGAAAATCGTGGCTGAACTTCTGTATAATATCTCCCGGTCTAGGAGTGGATTGACAAATGTGAAATAAAATTGACAAATTGACAAATTTCGTAAAATTGTGAAATCCTCTTAGAACAAAAATCGACTTGTTTCGGCAATTCCTGCTTCTTCTTCACGTACCATATCAGAATTATCCGACGTTGGCGATCACCATTGCGAAGGCTTCTCGATCTTCTGCAATATGGAATAATTATTGTCCTGCATTTTATATCTGAGTCCATTCACGAATGCTTCTTAACCAAGAAACTTGTTTTCTTCCTACACCTCTACGGCCCTCTATTTTGCCTTTAACCCTAAAAGGGCCAAGGAGGGTTAAAAGTATCCACCACATTACATTACTTCGGATTTTCTAAACACGTTTATTGCTAAAAATCCCAAATAATTAGTAGTTGTCGGCGTACTACTGCCCTATTATATAGCATAATTAGCATTTCTATAAATAAATTAACTTCCTGATACTTTTATAAAAACTTGACAGAGGACTATAATTAATCCCCCTGAATACCTTCAATATCATCCCAAAATGGAAAGGGAAGTTATCTATCATTTGTCAAATTAGCAAAATCTAAAAGAAAAAAGGTCAGTAAGTGGGCAAAAATAACCATAGTTTTTTCAAAATGCAAGTATGTAGGCGGTAAGCACAGCAAGAAGTCAAAAATGTTTCTGTTGGTGATGATGCCAATTCCACTGAAACCGAAGACTCCTGGTAAATTATAAATTCGTATCTTTTAACTGTTCCATTAACGTCTAGGAATAATATAAAAGAGTTATTTTGAAATCAGTTTAAATAAAGAAGCACGGTTTTGAGTAATTTATGTGTTGACAGACATTTATTGACCCTTCTTGGTCCTCGGTGTTTCTACTAAAAGGTCCTGGGAGGGTTAAGGATGAGTTATAATATTTTATATCCACATTTCCTTAAATCCTAATAACTACTATCAAATATCGAGGTGGACTCTTTTCTTTAGCCCGCCTTGTATATGGTGAAAGCAGGATAAAATTTAAAACTATTTTATCCAAACTAAATGCACGTTACTTGTTTAACGCATGGAATAAACGGAGTTGCGGAGGAAATACGAAAAAAAATTGACAGTTAACAGTTAGGTATCCAGCACTAGTTTACTAGCAAGCATCAGAAAGGTATTCCTGGAATCACCCACCTTGGAATGTTATAGAGATGCTTCCTGCTGTTCCACTGCTGCCGCAATCCATTTTAACACGATGGGAAACATGTTTGGAAGCAGCTAATTTCGATGCTGATCATTAGAGACTGGAAAATATGCACTAAAAAATGTCTAAAATATGCATGCAATATGCATTTTAAAACAAGCTGAATATGCACAATTAACATGCAAATATGCATTTATATATGCACTTATTTTTATATGAATAATTTTATGGTTTACGTTAAATACATAAATAAATAAAAAATAATAAAAATAAATAAATAGGTTTGAATTTAAACCAAATTGTATTATTATTTCTTAATATATTTTTTTAACTTCAGGTTTTGTGACAAATAAAACGGCAAAATATTTTATTTTGACCACAAGATAAATAAGAGTACAATAAAATAAATGTACATATTTTTATTGTTACAATATTGATTCATATTTTCTAAACTAATATTATAAAAAGAGTACAATAAAACAAATTTACATATTTTTATTGTTACAATAAATAATCATATATTGATTCATATTTTCTAAACTAATATTATGTCTTCTATCTGTTAATATTTGTTTATAGGCAGAAAAAGATCTCTCAACGTCACAAGATGTAATTGGGGCATATTTAAACTTTGCTATTAGAGACGGATCCATATTAATATTTTCATCGAAGTTTCCAAAATTGATTATATTATTTATTGAACGCAATAAAGTGAAACCCTCATTTTTGTTTAAAACGTCATCAAGTTTATCTTTAATTTTTACTCCAATTTCCCCATTCAGATTTGTTATTTTCTGTTTAACCGAATCAACAATAGACATACTATTGTGAAGACATAAATTTTGAGCCTCTAATTTTGTAATTGAACTTTCAATGATATCGAAATTCGATTTTATATACAACAATTGATTTTTAATAGACTTTTCTTTAAAAATATTTTGACAGTTATCAATAGCGGTACAAGTCGGATCAAAACTTGAAATAACGCTTTTGATGTCGTCGTAGTGTTCAGATAAAAATATAGCACTTTTAAGCCAAGTTCCCCATCTGGTTAATACTGGTTCTGGTGGTAAAGGAATATCGGGAAGCATCTCCCTATATACCTGTACACGTAGTGGTGCTTTCAGAAATACTTTTTTTACATTATTTATTAAGGTGTTTACATTGGGAAATTCAATTCTAACTTTCTCTGCAACTCTGTTTAGGCCGTGCGCCAAACATGTACAGTGAATTAAATTAGGGAAAAAGATTTTAAGATTGGATGCAGCTTTCATCATATATGAGGCGGCATCACTAAGCATTAATAATATTTTTTCAAATGGTACTTGATCAGGTAAAAAAAAATTTGTTAGGGATTCGTTAACAAATCTAGCTATTGTAGCATAGTTTGTTTTTTCCAAACATTTTACACTAATTAAGTATGAGTTTTTAAAATCGCCAGAGTCGTTAAGAACTCCAACAATTAGATTCGCAATTTGTCGACCCTTTGTATCCGTTGTTTCGTCGACGGAAATCCAAAGATATTCGGCTTTTAACTGATTTTTAATACTCGTCATCACATCTTTGTAACATGCACTGACATATTTTTTCCGAAGAGTTGAAGAACTTGGTATTTGAGCTGGTTTATCTTTAATCTTGCAATAAGTTTTTAAAAAGTTTTGACACGATTTATGTTCTAACTTGTGCAGAGGGATATTGCAGTTCAAAAAAAAATGGCATAAATCCTTTGCAAAGGTTTCTTGCCCAACTGACGTATTCTGAATCTGCAAACTGTTCTGTAGAATCTGCTGGCGAGGTTTATTATCATTTTTTGATAGCTTAGTTTGGTGAAGTGAAGTTTTTATGTGTTGAACTACTTGGAATTTCTTTTGACATGGAATCTGGAATATAATGATAATGATGTTTTAGATGTTTTCGTAAATAGATACCTACATTAAAATGATCAAACTTTTTAAACCTCCCCCAATTTTTTTTTATTTCTCAAAGTGAAATTGAAATCGTCAAACAATAAAGTACAGTCAGTGTACCGTAGTATACAGGGTGGGCCACTCTCAACACCTCGCTCTGTATAAGCCAAACCGTTGCGAACTTTAAAAAACAGTTTTTGAAGAAATGGGACGGTTTGTCATTTTAGAATAGACAGACACATAGATGTGCAAAGAAGTTTGATAAGTTTAAAAATCTATTGAAGTGGAGAACTTACCTTTTTATCACAAATGGTGCAAAACATACTTTCACTGTCGATAACTTTTAGATGATTGTTACTTCCAATCCAACTTCTGAGAAGACTTGATTTTTCCCTTGCTACTTTAGGCATTTTCACAATAATAATAAAATGATTTTTTTACACAGTATAGTCAATAACTTGCAATCACAAAAGTTGAATAATCGGCGATTGATTTAAGACTAACCATTCATAAAATAAAATAATCTATCCTACCCTTAAAATGCTTAAAATTTCGTTTTGGTTGGTTTTCCCAGAATAATTCATAGTTGGCCGACACCAGCAGAAAGTACAGGTAATATTTGTAATGTTATTCAAAATATAATCGGTATTTACTTAGGTAATTTGTAAATTCTGAGAAGTCTATAAATCTTAAATATCCGGATAATGATACCTGCAGCTATAAATAACGCCCATTATGTTTATGGGTACAACAACAAAGGAGCTTAACAGCAAAATATTTACTTTCACATTTTATTTTAATGGATGTTGATGTTACTAATATATACCTTATTTTTAAATGGGGTAGAGTAAATTCCCATCAAAATATGCATTTATATGCTCTTAAATCTCCAAATATGCAAGGCATATGCATTTATGAAAAACATGAGAAATATGCAGCATATATATGCATATGCATTTTGCATATAATCCAGTCTTTACTGATCATTTTATTGAATGGAAAAATATAATGTAACATTTTAAGGAAAAATATTAACTCAAGTACTGCAATTAAAAGCTAAATTTTTAATTTATTTCACCATCATCATCATTCAACCTGGATCTATTCCCTGCTGGATATAATTTTCCCTCAGTGTTTTCCATGTATTACTATTTTGTGCTGTTTGCATCCAATTTTTGTCAATTCGTTTCATGTCATCAGACCATCTTGTTGGTGGACGACCTCTACTCCCATATGCTTCTTGTCTTGGTCTCCCGTCTCCATAAATTTTTAATTTATTTAATATAAAATACTAAATCGGGATATGCGATTTATTTTGGTGGCCTCGTTTGAGTATTACAATTAGTATTTTTTTTATCTTTTCAACCCCACAAGTATTTTAAATATGTAGATAAAAGCCTTTCAGTCAAACTCGAAAATATTCTAATGACAAAGGATAGATTCAAGGAACTCCACATAAAACTTCGTTTTTGAAATATTTAATTTAATGCTAGTGAAATGTTCTTATTCTTTTTTATTTCTCCTGTACCTGTTAGTAAATAGAACATTATTAGACTATAGGGCTTTTCATTCACAGTCATTTGTTTCGAGCTTCTGTCATGTGTCACATAATATTAATATATATACGTCATACGTTATTGGTATATATACAATAATACGAACCAAAGACGTATGACGTAGATATATTAATATTATGTGACACATGACAGAAGCTCGAAACAAATGACAATCAATGAAAAGCCCTATTACTAGTAAGTAGAATATTATTAGACCGATCAAATAAAATCATATAAATACATGTAAATCAAAATGTAATCCCGTGCAGATTTGAATAATTTTTTTATCAAAATTTAGGTAAAAATAGAAGATATTTTCAAGAAAATATATGATTCATATGAGGGGATCATTGTTTAAATAATTAAAAATGGGTAATTTTTGAACAAAATTTTATTTTTTTAACTGATGCGGAAATTCATGTTTTTATTAAGGTTTTTACAATTGTTTCTGCAAAGCTGAAGAAACAGTATTTTATATAAGACTTGTTAAATTAAAGGGTACCCCCCGTTAAGATAGGCAAAATGCCCTCACTCCCAGAATACAATTTTATTAATTTTTTTACGTTCTATGCAACTAAAAAATGAGATAACGCGGATTTTTAGCTCGCCATCCCCCTTACCCCTCCCCCCACAGCCAAAAACGTAGATTTTTAGATTTCATTTTTTTAGTTGGGTTGCAATCGATTTAAAAATTTCAAAAAATTCACAAGTGTAGCTGAGGCTTTTAAAAAATATGTCTATTTTTTATGGACCCATAGGTCGAGTGTACATAACCTCAAATTTTTTTTTACCTTTTTAAAACCTATAACTTTTTTTTGGAGGGGGCTGCAGGTCCAATTTTTTTTGTATTTTGTGTCTTTTATCAAAAGCTATCTCTCTGATTTTTTTCAGATTTTTCCGTCGGGAGCGCCATTTTGAAAAATTAAGAAAACTGTTTTTTTAGGGGGTTTTTGAAGATTTTCTCCATTTTATAGACTGCAACATAGATCAACTCAAGGTTTTGTTAATAGATTATGTATAATTTAAAATAACTGAGTATATTAGGATATTCAAAAATTGGGCGATACACTTTTAAACCCCCCAAACACCATGTTTTTTTAAAGTGTTAAGAATTTTTGCGGATCTAATTATATTTTTTGTGGTCGATACAGCCTGAATATTTTTTTAATTTTTTTACGTTCTATATGATTTAAAAAATTAGGACTTGCCGCAATTTTAGCCCACTTCCCCTATTCCCCCTCCACCACAGCAAAAATATCAATTTTTCGATTTTTTTTAAGTTGGTTTGCAATTAAATTATGAATGTTATTCTGAAGCTATTTCTTTGGGGCATTTTTGTAATTAACTATTCTAAATGGTCATTTTTTAGTTAAATTGTGGCTTATTTCCCATTTAGAATACATAGTTAATAATTATTAAATTATAAATTACAAAAAATTCACACGCACAGCTGAGGCTTTTACAGAAAATCTATTTTTATGGACCCGTAGATTGAGTGTAAGTACATATTATAACCTCTTTTTTTTTGTTTTTTAATACGTATATTTTTTTGGTGATGGATTTATATCTATTTTTTTGTGTTTTGTGTATTTTATCAAAAACTATATTTCTGACTTTTGTCAGATTTTTCCGTAAGGTGCGCCATCTTCAAAAATCCGCAAAACTGGTTTGTTCGGTGGTTTTTAGGGATTTTCTCCATGTTATAGACTTCAAAATAGATTAATTCAAGGTTTTTTTATAGGTAATGTAGGTATAATAACTGAAAGTGAAATAACTGAGTTTTTAGGGATATTTTATATAATTTGCTATTGAATAAACTTAAAAACAACCTGCTAGTTTTCACAATCATAAACTTGTCAGGATGGCACGTTTCACAATTAAAATTATGTTTCAATTAAAACTTCCCCTGTTTCCATACCTACATCAAAATTTGTCAGACTAGACACCGTTAAACTATTCAGATATTTTCAGCTTGCTATTAATCAAAAATAATTTCAAATTTTTGCAATATTTTTATATGAAGTAAAGATGTCATTTTGATATCTTTTGGGTAGGATACAAAAAACAAAAATAAAACAGAATAATAAATTTAAGAAAAATACATTATTTTAATATATCCTACTTCTTGTCGTTTTGTGAATCAAAACATTTTGTTCTTTGTTAGTGTGTATTTGAAAATATGTTCTTTGTTAGTGTGAAATATCTTCCATGCGATAAATATTATTATGGCAGCTAATTACATGCGAACAACAGCCTATGGTCATGTTGCCGTTTGCGCAACTCGCATCTACAACAGTATCTATCGTTTAATGTTTTCCAAACCATCTTAGTTTGGCTCATAATGCAAATATTCCATGCTGTATGCTTGTCCCCATTAGGTAAATTATTTCGATTTATTTTTTTGCACAAACTTATTCAAAAACATGTCCTTATAACAAATCCACATGGCGACAAGCAGTACCACGGTCGGAAAATCGTTAAACAATTTTTTAAACGAATTCAAAAAATCATTTTTTCACTTAGAACAAATCTGTTTTAGATTCTCTGGATCAACCTGAGCAAAAATGGTCTCTTGTGATTTTTCTATAAAATTGACTGTTGTCGAGTTACATGCAATTTAAAATTTGAAAAACGCGAAAATAGCCATTTTCAAGGCTTAATAACTCGATTAAAAATTATTATTTTAAAAGTCATAAAGTGACCAACTCAAAGTTTAAAGCCCCCCCTGCAGGAACCTGAAGAAATTTTTGTCATTATTTTATTACTATTATTTTTAATAATTAAAAATTAGCGCTAACCACGTATTGAACCGGACGTCCGCGAGAGAGATGTAAAATCATTGGACGTTTTAAAAAAATATCGATTGGAAGTCAAAAGTGCGTTTTAAAAAAATAAAAAAGGAATTTTGAGGTTATATGTATTATACACTCGACCTACGGGTTTATAAAAAATAGATATGTTTTGTAGAATCCTCATAAAATTTTTAAATTAATTGCAACTTAACTAAACAAAAAAAAATAGAAAAATTGACTTTTTTGTGGGGACAGGGGGAGGGGGTGGTGGCCTAAAAATGCGATTAGTCTTATTTTTAATCACATATAACGTAAAAACATGAAAAAAAATATTCAGGCTCTATCGATCTCAAAAAAATATAATTAGACCCGCAAAAATCCTTACAAAACTTAAAAAAAAACATGGTTTTTGGGGGGTTTAAAAGTGTTTCGCCCGATTTTTGAATATCCTAATATACTCAGTTATTTTAAATTATACATAATCTATTAACAAAACCTTGAGTTGATCTATGTTGCAGTCTATAAAATGGAGAAAATCCCCAAAAACCCCCTAAAAAACAGTTTTCTTGATTTTTCAAGATGGCGCACCAGACGGAAAAATCTGAAAAAAATCAGGAAGATAGCTTTTGATAAAATACATAAAATGCAAAAAAAATTGGACCTGTAGCCCCCTCCAAAAAAAAGTTATAGGTTTTTAAAAAGTTAAAAAAAAATTTGAGGTTATGTACACTCGACCTATGGGTCCATAAAAAATGGACGTGTTTTGTAAAAGCCTCAGCTACACTTGTGAATTTTTTGAAATTTTTAAATCAATTGGAACATAACTAAAAAAAATGAAATCTAAAAATCTACGTTTTTGGCTGTGGGGGGTGGCGAGCTAAAAATCCGCGTAATCTCATTTTTTAGTTGCATAGAACGTAAAAAAATTAATAAAATTGAATTCTGGGAGTGAGGGCATTTTGCCTATCTTAACGGGGGGTACCCTTTGACCCTTAATTTATTTAAATAATTGTAAATCAAAATTGAAAAACAAATTTCCAAAAAAATATTCTTTCAATTATAAATAAGCACTATAAATTATTTTTTTTTGCAGAAAAAGTTGCGCTAGGGTACCAAAAAAAGTACCACTATAAATTGAAAAAAAAAATGGTTGATAAATATTGAGCAGTTTATGAGATATTAATTTTTTATAAAAAAATTACCATTTTTCCGATTGCAAAAACGCAGTTGTTGCCGAGAGAGTATCCAAGTTTTTATGGTCTTATTTTTTTGCTTTCATGTATATTTTCGATAAATGTATTGACAAATCAAAATTTCAATTAAACACCCCTCCAAAATGGCGTTTGGAAATTGGTGTAATTTGTTTAAAATTTGTTTTTTAATTAACTACCCGGGATTAAAATTTTTAAATTATTTTTCGATATTCGTGTTCCTGGTAGTTTTGACACACAAAAGAAAAAAAATGTGGGTCCATTTTTTGCCGAGATAGCTTTCCCAAGTTGAAAAATTCATAATTTGTTTATTTATCAATATTAAAATTTTAAAGTGTGTGAGTACATCTACCAACCCTACTACTCAACAAAGTCATTTATACATATTAGTTAACATTTTAGAATATTAAAAAAAAAATATTTTCGAAGCGACCTTAAATGAAAATTTTTGCATGAAGAGTGCTGCAGTGGTACTTTGCAATCAATATCTTCATTAATAATGGACCAATTTCAATGTTTTTCTTTTAGTTTACGGTAGCATATAAAAATAATAACATATAACTGACACTTTTTGCAATATTTATTGCTCAATTTGTTAAAGGTATACATTTTTTTTTCAAAATCTCTTTTTTCTCTAATATTGTGATAAATTGTGATAAAGCTCAAAAAGAACCAAAGATAACCACAAAACAGTATTATAACAAATGTTTATTTTAAAATTTTAACGAAACAGTAAAACATTTTTAAAGAAATATAAAAACCTTTTTCTTTGTACAAATCATTGGCAAAATCTTGCAAAGTTAATGTGAATACAAAAGAAAATATATAAAAAAATGCAGGACAACCTCTATATAAATATATGTGTATAAGTAAATAAAAATTAACAAAATATAAAACTTGATGGATAATATAATCACTTGAGAAAGGCACTCTGCCGAAACAGCTGTAGTCACATAGTTGTAATAAATTTTGTGGAAGTATAGAAAACAAACGTTTTCAGTGTTTTATTGTTACATAAAATATAATACACAATTTTTCGTGTATCACCTGTTATAAAGATTATGTGTATTATAATACGAATTAAATGTATTATTAATGTATATATTATTTGAATTAAATGTAAACAACATTATTTTAATATTGTAAAAAGAAAAAAGTTTTTAACAATTTTTTAATGATAATTCAGTATTATTTTTTAAATTTTTTATAAAAAATCTTTTGTGTCAATGTTTATTTATCACATCTAGAAAAAAAATCGAATAAAAATTGTTTATAACAAATTGACGAATATTTATTGTAAAAAGTGTCATATAGATGTTATTATTTTTATATGCTACCCTAAAAAAAACATTAAAATTGGTCCATTATTAACGAAGATATTGCAAAGTACTGCTGCAGCAATCTGCATGGAAAAAGTTTTCATTTAAGGTCGCTTCGAAAAATATTATCTTTTAAAATATTCTAAAATTTTAACTTAATGTATAAATCACATTGTTGAGTAGTAGGGTTGATAGATGTACTCACGCCCTTTAAAATGTTAATATTGATAAATAAACAAATTATGAATGTTTAAACTTGGAAAATTTATCTCGGCAAAAAATGGACCTAAAATTTTTTTTCCTCTTTTTTAAGTGTGTCAAAAACTACCAGAAACACGAATATCAAAAAATATTTTCAAAATTTTAATCCCGGCGATGATATTAAAAAAACAAATTTTAAACAAATTACACCAATTATCAATCGCCATTTTGGAGGGGTCTTTAATTAAAATTTTGATTTGTCAATACATTTATCGAAAATATAAATAAAAGCAAAGAAATAAGACCTTAAAAACTTGTATACTTACTCCATCAGCAACAACCGCGTCTTTGCAACTGAAAAAATGGTAATTTTTATAAACAAATTAAATATCTTATAAACTACTCAATATTTATCAACCACTTTTTTTTTCAATTTATACTGGTACCATAGCGCAACTTTTCCTGCAAAACAATATGTTTTATTGTGCTTATTAATAATGCAGGTAATATTTTTTTGGAAATTTGTATTTCAATTTTGATTTACAATTATTTAAATAAATTAAAGGTCAAATTGAATGAATCTTATATATATATAAAAGGGTTTCTTCAGCATTGCAGAAAAAAATTGTATTAACAAAACACGAATTACCGCAGCATTTAAAAAAGTTAATTTTGTGTAAAAATTACCAATTTTAAATTATTTAAACAATGATCCCCTCATATGAATCATAAACTTTCTTGAAAATGTCTTTTATTTTGACCTAAACATTCATAAGAAATTTATTCCAACCTATACGGAATTACATTTTGATTTTATTTTATTGGGCTATATCCAGTATATTTAGTTATGCCAACATTTGCGAAACTATTATCCAAACATATCCACATTTTGATATTTTTCTTGTATCCAAAATTTATCAATAAATTGAAGGAATCTTAGGTAAATCCAAATCACAATAGCCCAAAATTATATACACAAAATGGTTTATAAGAGATAAAAAAAATTAAAAATGTTTTAACAAATGTTAAAAACAGTAAAATGTGTAAAATACAAATATTTTAGTCTTGCTGTGTAGTGGTATTATTGGGAAAAAACCAGGTCTAAAATGATAGTTTTAGAATGCATAGTCATAACACTAGTCATACATAGAACTAAATAAAACTCGTCATGATATGTTTTTATAAAATTTTCCAACGCCTTTTAAAATGCATTTGGTACGTCCCTGATCATAGACAACAAACGTATATCACTAATATAAAAATAATTATTTACAACTATGTACATACCTCGTAATGTATATATTGTTTCCTCCATTCTGGGGTAATGTGGGCTGAAAGATGTTCTGCAAACTTCATTTTTATTTGTTTCAATTTAATGTATTTCCATAACTGCCGAATATAATGAAAAGTCTCAGCTCAGCCTTCGACGTCGAGTTGACAGCGACTGAAACGACGCAACTACGTCACACCGTTTCCCTATCACAACGTGCGTCGGGGAGTGAACGCGGGCATTCGAAATATAAAGTTTGGAAATCTATTTTCAATCATCTGCAAAACAGCACGTTTGAGATTTTAGTTACACACAGGCGTTATTTTCGGGAATATCTAAATTAATATTAAGAGGTTAATAAAACGCAGCGCATAATAATATAATAAAAGTTTTATTAATTTATTTACAAGGGAGAGAAAAAGACAGAATTTCTATAATTTAATAAATATCAGGCAGTTACGATTTCATTGATGTTACACAGTTCTTGTTTAGCAGGTAAGGTAAAAATTCTGTAACAACGTAGAATGAAGTAAACACTTCTGTTGTATGTAGGTATATGAATTTATTAAAATTCTTAAAATTTATCCACAAGGGAGTGAAAGTACAAAACGTTTTCGGTCAAACTGACCATCATCAGTGTAAACGTCCAGTGTACAAGTAATTGAAACTAGCCACTTCAATAGGTGTAAAAACCTCTAAAAATAACATTATTGCTACATTATGAGCTATATAGTAATCGACATTAAGTCGATGTCTTAATATTATAAATATCACATGTGGATGTATGTCATCCTTGCTCGGAAATTGCACAAGGTTGTTGTGATCAGGTGAGAGGTTAACAACCAACTCATGTTGGTTGTTACTGGAACTAACGAACTCTCAACTAGTTGGTTGTTAACCTCTCACCTGATCACAACAACCTTGTGCAATTTCCGAGCAAGGATGACATACATCCACATGTGATATTTATAATCTTAAGACATCGACTTAATGTCGATTAATATATACCTCATAATGTAGCAATAATGTTATTTAGAGGTTTTTACACCTATTGAAATGGCTAGTTTCAATTACTTGTACACTGGACGTTTACACTGATGATGGTCAGTTTGACCGAAAACGTTTTGTACTTCCACTCCCTTGTGGATACATTTTAAGAATTTTAATAAATTCATATACCTACATACAACAGAAGTGTTTACTTCATTCTACGTGTTTTAACGAAGGTATACAGCCAACTACAGGGTTTACCCTTTTTAAGTTTTAAAAATACTGTATTTTTGATAGAACGACATAATTTAGCTACGATGCATGAAGTGAATAGGGTTATAGACCTTCTGCAATCTAGCATGCGACAAACTGACGAAGTTGAACATATTCGATTATCCCACAGTGTTAGAACTCGATTATGACTGCCTTTTCGAGATACCAGGATTCCAGTTGAGTAATATTACAATCTAGAATTGTAACATTTAAATTGGTTATCAGTTATCATCATTGGTGGTCCCAGCTTTAACATAGGAGCAAAACAGTTAAATATGACAATTTCATCTCAAAAAAAAAACAGTATCTATTAATCAGAAAAGAACCAATCAGATGTAAAGTAGAAATTGATAACATCAGTAGTGAACAAGTAATGTAATTTAATACATTTTAATTACATTTTCCAGCTACAGAGACCTGGAGAAAGAAGTAAGAAATCAAGTACAAAGAGAAAATAGACTGACAGGATTAATAACAATATTGGGACCGCGCAAGTTCGGAAGAGCGACACCTGGTGTCATAGCATCAGCAGCATTTTTAGCACTTTCAATTATACTGGCCAATTATATTAGTTCTGGTTACTGGAAAATTGTCAAGGCCATAGCCCAAAACAGAATACGAAGGAATAGTAAGATTGGGATTACGTTATTAAGAGGAAACAGTAGCGATCAACAGGTAGCAAAAACCCGTTCCAAGATTACGGCTGTAATTTTGAATATTTTTTAGAGATATTTGGCACACGGCCAAAAAATTTAAAGAATGGCGGTACAGAGCCCAATTTGAAAAATATATTAATATGTGGAAATTACTCTGTAATTAAATACAACATTTAAAAAAACGAGCCTGTACCACCATTAAGAAGAAGAAAAAAATACACTTTTTTCAAATAAACTTTTTTATCCGATGCCTAGATTTTGTGTCATTTTGGAACTACTAAAATTTTTTATTTCATTAGTAGTTCTAAAATGACACAAAATCTAGGCATCGGATAAAAAAGTTTATTTGAAGAAAGTGTATTTTTTTGTTCTTCTTAATGGCGGTAAAGGCTCGTTTTTTTATATTGTAATTAATTACAGTGTAATTTCCACATATTAATATATTTTTTAAATTGGGCGCTGTTCCGCCACTCTTTATTATGTTACGGATACATATGCCAAATATCTCGAATAAATATTCAAAATTACAGCCGAAATCTTGAAACGCGTTTTTGCTACCTGTTGATCGCTACTATATCACCTTAAAACGTAAACAATGTAGTCCTGTCGCCAGGGGGGTACAACCGCCTCCTGTATTCAGATGGACTTACCCAAGTTTTTTTAAATATTTTGACCTGTAGAACACGAATTTTTTGGGTAACAGTTGATCCGGATGTCGATAAGATTGTTATAAACCAAGAAGTTGAGGAATCACATAACAGCGATTTCTCGCAAAACAAAACATTTTTTTGAATTTTTTGGGCCATTCTAACCAAAAAATGTTCCTACAATTTTTTTCGTAGGATGCATAGTTTTCGAGATAAACGCGGTTGAACTTTCAAAAAATCGAAAAATTGCAATTTTTTAACCCTAATAACTTTTGATTAAAAAATAAAATAGCAATTCTGTTTACCGCATTTGAACTCATGTATTAGTAGCATGCATTAAAACGCATGTATTAGGCACGGGAAACACTATGTGTTTATAGCTTTTTTTAACAATCAAAAAATAAATTTTTATCAATGCAAATATTCAAAACAGATATAATTTGACTCAAACTTTTAAAGGCGGTAAGCAGAATTGCTATTTTATTTTTTATTCAAAGGTTATTCGGGTTCAAAAATTGCAATTTTTCAATTTTTTGAAAGTTCAACCGCGTTTATCTCGAAAACTATGCATTCTACGAAAAAACTTGTAGGAACATTTTTTGGTTAGAATGACCCAAAAAATACAAAAAAATGTTTTGTTTTGCGAGAAATCGCTGTTATGTAATTCCTCAACTTCTTATCAACATCAACATTCTAATCTTATCGACATCCGGATCAACTGTTACCCAAAAAATTCGTGTTATACGGGCCAAAATACATAAAAAAAACTTGGGTAAGTCCATCTGAATTAAGAAGGCCGTTGTACCCCCCCTGGCGACAGGACTAATGTAGGTATATAGTAAATAAAATAAGTTATTAAAATGCGGTACTACAAGCAAAATAAAATTGATTAAATTCACTGTAATAATTATTGCATATCATATCAATATTGTGGAGCAATATATAATTTTTACAATTTATAACACAGCATTTGCAAAATCACATTTACTTTAAAGACAGAAATATACGTCAATTTGAAATATGAAATATTTAAAAAAATATGTTAGAAAGTTGCAAGATTTCTCCGCGACCCGCGCACGGCCGTTTCTCGTATCCCCTCCAAGTACTGTCACACAGCGGATATGGCGAAACGTGCTAAAGTCAACTTGGGTACATGGAAGGTAAGAGGCACATACGAAACAGGAAAATTCAAAGAATTAATTAGAGAAATTAAAAGATATAATGTAGAAATACTAGCTTTACAAGAGACAAAATAATTGGAGACAGAAATAGTAGAAATAGAAGACATGGTATTTTTTAAAAGCGGGGGAGAAACCAGGAGGTTAGGAACAGGTTTTATAAAACAGCAAAAATGGAAGGAAAGAGTAATGGCATTCCAACCAATATCAGATAGATTATGCACAATAAGATTAAATGGGGACAAGCGAAACATAAGCATAATAAATGTACACCCACCGTTTGAAGATGCCACAGAAGAAGAAAAAGATGAATTCTACGAGCAATTGGAAAGAGAATATGATAAATTACCAGGGTTTGACATCAAAATATTAATGGGAAACTTCAACGCCAAAGTCGGAAGAGAGAATATATACGAGCACATAATAGGGAAATATAGTAAGCAAGAGGTGTCGAACGATAATGGCCAAAGAATAGTAGGCTTTGCAACAGAAAGGCAAATGGTGATAAGAAGTACACAATTACGCCGAAAAGATATATATATATATATATATATATATATATATATATATATATATATATATATATATAAAAATAAATAAGCAAAATCATTGGCTAATACTCGTAAAGTGAATGTGAATTTAGTTGGAAATATATAAAATGATGAAGGGTCATCATTCCATACATTTCTGTGCAACTATATACACCGGTGTTTCGGCCTATTTGGGCTTCGTCAGTATAGTGTAGTAAGTTAAAAAAGTTGTTTGTTAACTTGTAAAAGGATTACTACAGGAGCAAGGTTACCAATTTTGGTCAGGTTGTTAGAAGACCCGCAGTCGCAAGGCTACAACTAACATTGCCAAGGAGGTAAAGCTACCTGAGGAAATGAAAAGCCATAACATTATTAAATAAAATGATGTTGGATAATCGAGTACAAATATAAAAATAAATAAGCAAAATCATTGGCTAATACTCGTAAAGTGAAACACCGGTGTATATAGTTGCACAGAAATGTATGGAATGATGACCCTTCATCATTTTATATATTTCCAACTAAATTCACATTCACTTTACGAGTATTAGCCAATGATTTTGCTTATTTATTTTTATATTTGTACTCGATTATCCAACATCATTTTATTTAATAATGTTATGGCTTTTCATTTCCTCAGGTAGCTTTACCTCCTTGGCAATGTTAGTTGTAGCCTTGCGACTGCGGGTCTTCTAACAACCTGACCAAAATTGGTAACCTTGCTCCTGTAGTAATCCTTTTACAAGTTAACAAACAACTTTTTTAACTTGCTACACTATACTGACGAAGCCCAAATAGGCCGAAACACCGGTGTATATAGTTGCACAGAAATGTATGGAATGATGACCCTTCATCATTTTATATATTTCCAACTAAATTCACATTCACTTTACGAGTATTAGCCAATGATTTTGCTTATTTATTTTTATATTTGTACTCGATTATCCAACATCATTTTATATATATATATATATATATATATATATACATCCTACTATCAATTTGGCATCGATACATTATGCATTTACCATCGATTTGGCATCGTCTTGCAAAGTGGCATCTGTATATCGATGCCACTTTACACTACCTTAATAACTTTATTCCTGTACTTGCTACCAGAAGTCTAATCAGCTCGGTAGTTAGAGATTTGATTCCTTGATGTTACTTTAATATATCAGCTTTCCTTGTTTACCTCTTACTAAGTTATATAAGTTTATTCCATAAAATGTTTGAGTCCAAAATGATCGTACAGTGAAAATATTATATACATTTAGTTCAGTGTTTTACCGTTTTGTCGCTGCCGTTATATACATGAAAACGTATATCCCACTTTCATTATCAATCATTTTGGCATCAGAAATTTGGCATCACTGTTGAATACAATATTATTCACAACGAAAAATAGACAATTTGAGAATGTATATATTATTTTCATAAAGAAATCAGTCTGGCATCATGTTTTATTGTTTTCACCCAATTTTGAAAAAATGTGAAAACTTTGTATTATCCACGTCCGTCTGTCCGTCTGTCTGTAACCACAACTCCTCCGTCAATATACCAGCTAGAATGACAAATGAGGTATCAAATGAAAGCTGATAATCCAAGGATGGTACTAAAGGTGAGATATTTGACCTTGGCGGTCTGTCCGTCGGTCTTTACGACCGCGAATATAACTCCTCCATCATTATACCAGGTAGAATGACAAATGAGGTGTCAAATGAAAGCATATAATCCAAGGATGGTACTAACGGTGAGATATTTGACCTAGGCTGTCTTTCCGTCGGTCCCTCCGACCGCAAATATAACTCCTCCGTCATTATACCAGGTAGAATGACAAATGAGGTGTCAAAAGAAAGCTTATAATACAAGGATGGTACCAAAGGTGAGATATTTGACTTAGGCGGTCTGTGACTCGGTCCCTCCGACCGCGAATATAACTTATCCGTCATTATACCAGGTAGAATGACAAATGAGGTGTCAAATGAAAGCTGATAATCCTAGGATGGTACTAAAGGTGAGATATTTGACCTAGGCTGTCTTTCCGTCGGTCCCTCCGACCGCGAATATAACTCCTCCGTCATTATACCAGGTAGAATGACAAATGAGGTGTCAAAAGAAAGCTTATAATACAAGGATGGTACTAAAGGTGAGATATTTAACTTAGGCGATCTGTGCGCCGGTCCCTCCGACCGCCAATATAACTCCTCCATCATTATACCAGGTAGAATGACAAATGAGGTGTCAAATAAAAGCTTATATTCCAAGGATGGTAATAAAGGTGAGATATTTGACCTAGGCTGTCTTTCCGACGGTCCGTACGACCGGGAATATAACTCCTCCGTCATTATACCATGTAGAATGAGAAATGAGGTGTCAAATGAAGGCTGATATTCCAAGGATGGTACTAAAGGTGAGATATTTGACCTACATGGTCTGTCCGTCGGTCCGTCCGACCGCGAGTATAACTCCTCAATCATTATACCAGGTTGAATGATAAATGAGGTGTCAAATGAAAGCTTATAATCCAAGGATTGTACTAAAGGTGAGATATTTGGCCTAGGCAATCTTTCTGTAGGTCCGTACGACCGCGAATATAACTTCTCCGTCATTATACCAGGTAGAATGACAAATGAGGTGTCAAATGAAAGCTTATATTCCAAGGATGGTACTAAAGTTGAGATATTTGACCCAGGCTGTCTTTCCGTCGGTCCGTACGACCGCGCATATAACCCCTCCGTCGTTATACCAGGTAGAATGACGAATGAGGTGTCAAATGAAAGCTGATAATCCAATGATAGTACTACAGGTGAGCGATTTGACCTAGGCTGTCTTTCCGCCGGTCCGTACGACCGCGACTATAACTTCTGCGTCTTTATACCAAGTAGAATGACAAATGAGGTGTCAAATGAAAGCTGATAATCCAATGATGGTACTACAGGTGAGCGATTTGACCTAAGCTGTCTTTCCGCCGGTCCGTACGACCGCGACTATAACTTCTGCGTCTTTATACCAAGTAGAATGATAAATAAGGTGTCAAATGAAAGCTTATAATCCAAGGATCGTACTAAAAGTGAGATATTTGGCCTAGACAATCTTTCTGTCGGTCCGTACGACCGCGAATATAACTTCTCCGTCATTATACCAGGTAGAACGACAAATAAGGTGTCAAATGTAAGCTGGTAATACAAGGATGGTACTAAAGGTGAGATATTTGACCTAGGCGGTCTGTCGGTGGGTCCGTCCGACCGCGAATGTAACTCCTCTATCATTATACCAGCTATAATAATAAATGAGGTGTCAAATGAAAGCTTATAATCCAAGGATGGTACTAAAGGTGAGATATTTGAGCTGGGTACTCTTTCTGTCGGTCCGTACGACCGCCAATATAACTCCTCTGCCATTATACCGGGTAGAATGACAAATGAGGTGTCAAATAAAAGCTTGTGGGTGAAAACCTAGGACTTACGAAGTCCAATTTAAAAATAGGGCATATCAGAGATATGCCTTAGACATCATAGAAGACAATGACACAGAAAAATCAAACAAGCAATATGTCAAAAGGGCCTTAGTTATGTATCTTTGGTCCTGTTGGTCCAATCGTGATGTATAGCACCTCAAATGATAGGATTTGACAAACAGAATACAATGAGAGAAAAATCAAATACAACCTCATGTCAAAAGGGCCTTAGTCGCGTATCTTCGGTCCTATAAGACCAATCGTGGCGTACGGCATCTCAAATAATAGGACTTGACAAATAAAATACAATGACACAGAAAAATCAAATACAGCAACAAGTCAAAAGGGCCCTAGTTATGTATATCTAGTCCTATTGGTCCAATTGTGAGTACAGCAGCTCAAATGGTAGGGTTTAATGAACAGAATACAATGACACAGAAAAATCAAATACAGCAATATGTCAAAAGGGCCTTATTTACGTATCTTCGCTCCTATTGGTCCAATCGTGGCGTACAGCACCTAAAATAACTGGATTTGACTAATATAATACAATGACGTATGAAAATCAATCACAGCATCATGTCAAAAGGGCCTTAGTCTTGTATCTACGGTTCTATTGGTTCAATCGTGACGTACAGCGTCTGAAATGATGGGATTTAACTGGCAGAATAAGATGGTGTAGACAAATGAAAATGACGGCATGTAATAACACTTTAAAATTGTAGAAATAAAATGGATTAACACACATGGTATGACATATTAGGTGAGAGTATTTAACAAATAGAATACGATTACATACGTCCAGTTTTTGACAAGCGACTTCTCTACATATGATAAACGCGAAAGGGCCCCAACGTTCACTGCTCGACATAGGCCTCCCGTTCACTGCATATACCCACTGCTTTCTGACGCTGTGACTTGAGAGGATAGGATTTAACGAATAGAACGACAAAGAAGACTAAACAAGGCAGCTCACGGGAAAAACACAACTGTCCGTTTTATACTCTACAGGGAAGCATCAAATATTCAACGTAAGAATATATTAGAGTATAACGGTATGATAAATCTTTTTCTTCTTTTTTTCATTTAGTGCATTCCGTACGTTTTTTAAACATAATCAGGAGAAGTTGTTGAATTTCTGAAGTCTATAAAAGAATTTCTTAACAAACCTTTTTTTAATTGTGTTATGGATTATTTTTAAGAATGTGTTTAAAAGGCAGTTCGCAGGCTTATTGTTCAATGGTCTTATCACTTTCAAGCGCCTGTCTTTTTTGTAGGACTATTAATTGTTACTTGTGATTTCAACCATTCTAGCGGGGCAATGCCTTTTCTATAACTGAAATGAATATTGTTATCCATTTAATTTTTTTCCTCAATTAATTGAATGCCTCCTACTGGTGTTTGGTCTAAGCTTACCGCTTTTCCCCATTTAAGCTAAACTGCTCGTCAAAAGTTAGGGATATAGAAAATTATGCTCATTTTCATAGCTAATTTTTTCGAGAACAGATTAACGGATTCCACTATTTTTTTTTAATATTTTAGATTTTTCTTTAGTATTTACACAGTTGTGCAAAGGTTTACACAAACTTCTTTTTTGTACTTATACCGAGTGGTAGGTATAAGTACAGAAAAGAAGTTTGAGTAAACCTCTTGATAGGTATTAGTTACGTATCTTCACTCCCATTGGTCCCAACGTGTCGTACGGCGGCTCAAATCATTGGAATCAGCCAACAGAATACAATGACTAGGGAGCGGATTTATATGCGATCAATTTTGATGAAATATTCGCATATATATGCGGTAAAAAATTACGAAATATGCGCAAGATATGCACAAAAATTCAAAAAATGCGCATTTCGGGAAACCACAAATTTTCTGTCTTATTTAGTAATCTTATTTATTATTTTTCAAATAAAATCATTTTTTATATATGCAATTTATTCACAGTTTTTACAAAAACTGCTACCAATAGTTACCTATTTAAAATAAAACAACAATATCACTATAAATATATCTTCGATTATAATTCACTACAATGTGTTTTTCCAAATTCTTTACGAGGAAACATATTCTTTGATCAGACAAAATATTTTTATAACTTGAAAAACTCCTTTCAACATCGATAATTGGTGCGTATTTAAAATAACTTGTTAATTTCCGTTAGAAAATCGTAAAACTTTGGCTAAAGGTGTAAATTCTCTTAACAATAGAGGATTTAAAAAATCACCAGATTTATAGGTAGGTACCTACCCTAATAGCACAAGGACGTCCAATGGACGTCCTTCACGGACTTTAGGGACGTCCATTGGACGTCCGTTTTCGTCCGAGGAACGTCCTTTATACGTCCTATTTTGGTCCAAATGTCGCGCTACCGAACGTCCATTGGACGTCCATCTAATGTCCGAGGGGACATATATTGGATCTTAATCGGACGTAAATTGGACCTTAATCGGACGTCCTAGGGGACGTAAATTGGACCCTAATCGGACGTAAATTGGACCTTAATCGGACGTAAATTGAACCTTAATCGGACGTAAATTGGACCTTAATCGGACGTAAATTGAACCTTAATCGGACGTAAATTGGACTTTAATCGGACGTAAATTGGACCTTAATCGGACGTAAATGGGACCTTAATTGGACGTAAATTGGACCTTAATCGGAGTAAATTGGATCTTAATCGGACGTCTTAGGGGACGTGAATTGGACCTTAACAGGACGTCCAATTTTGGTCCAAATTCCACGTTGCCAAACGCCCAATGGAGGTCCACCTAACGTCCGAAGGGACGTTCGGTGGACGTCAATTGGGCCTTCATAGGACGTCCCAGTTTGGTCCAATGTATTGCTGCCGATCATCCATCTAACGTCCTGGGAGGACGTTCGGTGGACGTCTAGAGACGATATTTATACCTGTGGAGAATGTATTGTGGGAAATAAAAAATATATTTTTTAAGGAACTTATATTACATCTTATATTAATTTACAATTATTGGATATTAGATTATTTACATTAAATTATAATTACATTTCTCCAAGAAATTAACGCACCACCTTAAAAATGGGCCATTTTTGATGTCTCGAATTTCCTAAAGCCATTGTCCCATCTAAGTGATTTTTTTAATAATATTATAGCCTAGGCTATATGGGCTACCTCCATAAGCTTGTCATGCACGGGGAGCTATACTGTAATAATATTATATCACATCGCTGAGGGAACTCTACATTACATATACTTTTCGAATCAAAACTTTTATTCTCTTAATATTATTACTTAAAAAATATATACTACATTCGTCTCGCTAAACTCGAAAAATAACTTATAAACCATAAAAATCCCCAAAAATATAAATGACATAAATGAGAATTGGCACAATTATTATTATGGTTTTAAGTTGATTTTTCGGATTTAACTACAATATTATGCAAAAAATTATGTTATATCGCAGATTTAAAGTGGGTTTATTTCGAAAACAGTTATATTAAGTTTAGCGAGATGATTGTAGTACACCTTTTTTAAGTAAAAATATTAAGAGAATAAATGTAGACTGGTACGCAGTCTGATTTTTGCATAAGAGTTTAATGAAATGGTAACAAATCAATTGAAAGTTCTGTCCGACAAAATACATGGAACGTTTTCGGTAGTCTGATGTTCCAAGTTTTTAACCTGTTCCACAATTAAAACTTCCCCGGTTCCAGTATTCCCGTACATCAAAGTTTGTCCGACTAGACACCGTGAAGCTATTAACAAATTTTCAGCTTGCTGTTAATCAACTTTTTTTATTACGCGGGATCCAGGTCTATAAATGAATACAATAAATAAGTAGGTAGGTACATATTATACACTTATTTATACGAGTACAATTAATAGTAGAGCTGGTTTTTGGGATGTTACAAGCAGCATTTGCATTTCCACAGAGATACTTATGACAGAAATAATAAAATACCGAGACGGACTATTATTATAATAATTTACAATAGGACCCGACGGCCGACGCTATAGGGACAGGTAAAATTTATGACTGAACAATGCACCGAGCATCGATACAAGCAATATGTACCGGTCGAAGGTTATTTTTTATTGTGCCAAATGGACGTATATAGTACCTACCTTTAAAAATCGAATACACAAATTAAAAGATATTTAACAACCATAAAGATTTGTCAAACTCTATCACCGACTTCATGAAAACAAGTATTACTACATTCTTTGATGGTTTTTGCTGTAAATTTTAAAGGATTGACATGAAATTTGGCATACGCATAGCTAACATGCCAAAGAAAAAAAGTGATATTGTGCCAATGTGTGCTATTGCCCTGGGGTGAGTTTCACTCTTTCTCTGGGGTGAAAAACGTTCAAAATAAGTCCGGACTTCGATAAACTGATTAATATTAAGCAACCTTTATTCCGTACTTACAAAGTATGTGTACTTACAAATTAGTATGTGAATTTGGGGGGTGAGTTTCACCCCGAGGAGGGGTGATATACAAAATATAGATAGATACACAAAAGATATACAAAAACGTTTCAAAACATCGAAAAAATGTGGTAAAATGCAAATATACATATCATATTATGATAAAATTGATAAACTTTTGACAACACAACACAAAAGTTTGAAACACTCACTATTTGGATTGGTTGTCCTGGCTTGTGATTTTCTTCTTTGCAGATGACGCTCACGGATCGATGTCAATGTCCAACGGACGTCCGAGCACGGACGTCCAATGGACGTCCAAAGGACGTTCATATTTATTCAACACGTAAGTACGTCCAACGTCGGACGTCCGAAGGACGTTCATTTATAGTCCATCCGCATTAGGACTAAAACTGGACCTATTTTGGGCACACGTACGCTCAACTTCAAAAAGATGCTCTCAATATTCATCTGTAGTAAGGATACATTGATAAAAATTATATTTTTGCTTATTAGAATTAACCACCAAACTTCTATCATCTTGGTAACGGGAATAATAAAACATTATAAAGTCCACTTTACATCAACAATAATTGAACAAGAAATTGACGACAAGTTATTCAAGGTCAAATTTGGCTTATACAAAACACAATTCTACTTCCAATTTTACCGTGAATAAACAGAAAATAAAGAAATTTGACAAAATAAAACATATCCAATTGTTCTATTTCATCAAATTCCTTCATTTTCTTTTACAAATCATACATTTTGTACTCGTCAAATTTGGCCTTGAATAACTTAGTCAATTTCTTGTTCAATTTATTGTTGATGTAGAGTGAACATAACGAATAATTTACCGATCAGATTTTCACACTTTACATAAAAACAAAAACATGTATTAGATATTAAACTACATATACAGTTTTGAATTAAATATGATTTATAATCTTTTCCATTTAAACTATTTTATTAACATAATTAAGTTATTATTTTATTAAATAATTTTGCTGTTTAATCCCCTTATTGGTAGAATATGTCCAATATGGACGATTGGAAAAGGTCCGTATTTCGTCCGAGTACAGACGTCCAAAGGACGTTCATATTTATACCACCCGAAGGACGTCCAACACCGGACGTCCGAAGGACGTACATATTTAGTCCACCCGAAGGACGTCCAACGCCGGACGTCCAAAGGACGTACATATTTAGTCCACCTGAAGGACGTCCAACGCCGGACGTCCAACGCCGGACGTCGAAAGGACGTACATATTTAGTACACCCGAAGTACGTCCAGCGTCGGACGTCCAAAGGACGTCCGTTTATGGTCCATGGACGTTAGGACCAAAAATTGACCTATTTTGGACGTCCAAAGGACGTCGTGTGCTATTAGGGTATTAAATATAACAAAAGTATATAAAATTCGGATTTCCGGGTAAAACATCCTTCGTCATTTTAACATCCTACAATCATTTCATAACGGCGGCGTATTATCCTATAAGTACTTTGTGTAGAGATCGTTTATTTTCTAAGAAAAAATGAAAGGCGGTTAATGAGCTGTCTCTCTTGGTTCTCGAATTAATACAGACCACAGCCTGTGCGTGGAAATATTTTGTCGAATTAAAAAATTTAAATTTTGTTTTGGACTAATGAAATAAAACATTTTAGTAGTTCCAAAATGACACAAAATCTAGGCATCGGATAAAAAAGTTTATTTGAAGAAAGTGTATTTTTTTGTTCTTCTTAATGGCGGTACAGGCTCGTTTTTTTAATATTGTATTTAATTACAGAATAATTTTCAAATATTACCTAATATATTTTTTAAATTGGGCTCTGTACCGCCATTCTTTATTATATTACGGATACGTGTGCCAAATATCTTGAAAAAATATTCAAAATTACAGCCGCAATCTTGGAACGCGTTTTGGCTACCTGTTGATCGCTACTGTATCACCTTAAACAATTTTTTAAACAAATTCACAAAAATAATTTTTTCATTACGAACGATTTTTTAGATAAGTTGGGTTATTCTGAGCAAAAAAGGTATCTTGAGATTTTTCTCTAAAATTGATTTTTGTCGAGTTATATGGCCATTTTCGCATTTTTCAGGTTTTAAATCGCGTATAACTCGACAACAATCAATTTTAGAGAAAATTGACAAGAGACCTTTTTTGTTCAGAATGTCCAAAATTATCTAAAAAAAAATTGTTCAAAGTGAAAAAATTATTTTTGTGGATTTGTTTAAAAAATTGTTTAAACAATTTTTCGACCACGGCACCTTGTGAATATGTTATAAGGACCTCTTTTTGAGTAAGTTTGTGCAAAAAAATCGAATCGGAATAATTTCACTAACAGGGGCGACGATAAATCCGGGACTATAGCGCTAACTATTAATAATTAAAAATAACAGCTTTGTAATAAAATAATGACAAAAATCTCTTAAGGACCTTGAAGCAAGGGTTTGAAACTTGATCTGCTCACTTTTTAATTTCATAATAATAACTTTTAGTCGAGTTATTAAGACTTAAAATTGGCCATTTTCGCATTTTTCAAATTTTTAATCGCATATAACTCGACAACAATCAATTTTAAACAAAAATGGCAAGACACCTTTTTTGCCCAGAATGACACAAGTTATCTAAAAAAAATTGTTCGAAATGAAAAAATTGTTTTTGTGAATTTGTTTCAAAAAAATTTTTTAAACAATTTTTCGACCAATGCACCGCCCGGCACCCTTTGGATATGTTATAAGGACCTCTTTTTGAGTAAGTTTGTGCAAAAAAATCGAATCGGAATAATTTCGCTAGAGGGGGCGACGATACTGCCCGGTCTACTTTTGATGCTGGTGGTGATAGAATAGATACTTTTTATATAACAAAAATAAAACTTTTTTTAAACTCTTTAAAAAATTTGTGGCGGGTTTTCCCCGAAAAGTGCGTTATTTTTTGGACATTTTACGTTGAACTAGTCGATTTGGAATTTGTCGAATAAGAACCAACTTTTGATTAGCTCCAACTCTGTTTTTATTGTGTGTCCAGACTTCATACATACATCATTTTTTTTACTGTTTTATAAGCTTTATATTTGCTAGGAATAGTTTTTCGATCAAATACTTACTTTTTGATTTATTTGCGAAAAACCATCTAAAAACAAAAGTTACAACGAATTTAATTAGTTTATCCACTTACGGACTTATTTGGACCTATATTTTTTCACACTCGAGAAGGGGGTGGTACTCATCCCCAGAAAAAAAGCACACACTGGCACTCTGATGTTCATTTCGCGAAATATCGCAGGGTTCGTATTTAAAATTTTTAATTTACTCCTCACCCCTTTCCGTGGGGGTTCGTTTTTGGTATCATTCGATAGACTTTTGAAAAATATTGAACACGCATTTTTTAGTTTTTCGATCTGACGTTCATTTCGCGAAATATTCGCTTTTTTGTGAAACTTTGTGACTCGCCCATCATTTCTTCAGATTTGGGAACACTTAATAATCGGAGGGGGCCAAGTCAGGAGAGTAAGCCGCATGAGAAAATAATTGGAACCCCAACTCGAATTTTTGCTACTGTCACAACGCTCTTGTGAGTCGATGTATTGTCTTAGGTCTTGAGAACACTTTTTTCTTCTGCTTATGGAGTCGTTTTTCATTCATCACATACCGGAACTCACCACATAAATTTTGAAGACCCTGACATCAAAACTGTATTAAATTATATGTGATCTAAGTAAGTTAATGAAAAGTCAGAATAGATAGAGTAGAACACTTATAAAAAAAATTGTAACAAGCAATTGGACATCGTAAGTTCTAATTTTTCACAAAAAGTGACGGGAAGTTGAACCGGCAGTCGATATTTGAACCCTTCGTGTAACTTTTTGTCAGCTGATATGACGGATGAATTTTGTTCACCTACAGATATGGACGAACAGACAGGCATGAAACCGGAAGTATGTATTTGTTCTGGTCTTTCTTAGTCGTGTTGACCAATAGTTTGTACTATTTCGACGAATTTAAAACAGTACTTTCGGTTGCAACTCTGGAACAGGCAGTCCGAGGTCAAACTTCTCACATGTAATATCATATTTTGGTTATAGGCTTTCATTTGACACCTTATTTGTCATTCTTTCTGTCCTACTAATAGACGAGTTGTGTTTATTGACGGACAGACATGGATAATTCTAGGTTTTCACATTTAATGATAAAAACAATAATTATACAATTCAGTTAACCTGACTATATCATTGTGATAATGACTTCTTATCTAAAAGTGACAACGGCAATAATTGCCGTTGTAATAATTATTATTCCATTCACTCACGATAAAATATCGCAAAACCTCCAGATTTTAAAGAACCGCTTGGATTGACATAAAATTTGGCACACACGTAGCTAAAATGCCAAAGAAAAAAGTGAGATTATGCCGATATGTTCTCTTGTCCTGGATGTGACTTTCACCCCTTCTTGGAGGTGAAAAAACATACGTGCAAAATAAGTCCGGAAGTGGATAAACTGACTAATTCTAATTCTAAGCAAATTTTGTTCTATAAAAGTTTTAGGTCAATACTTTTCGAGGTATGAGTGAATATGTTTATTTTTCATAGAAAAACACGTTTTGGACGGATTTTCGCAAATAACTCAAAAAGTAAGTATGTACATAGTTTATCGAAGAAAATATTCCTAGCAATAATATACCTTATGAAAAAGAGGTGTCAGTATAAGGTCTGTAGACCCAGTAGAAGCAGGGTTGCAGCTAATGAAAAATAGGTTCTTATTCGTCAAATACCAAATCGAATATTTCAACGTAAAATAACCAAAAAAATAAAGCACTTTTCGGGAAACACTCATCATAACTCTTTTAAAGTGTTTAAAAAAAATTTTTTTTGGTGTTTTTAAAACAGTTTCTAGCGTGAAAAGTAAGCAAGTTACGCTGAAAATAAAATCGTTCCCTTTTTTTTGGCAAAAGAAAGTCATGAAAATTAATTGTTACCGCTTCACACGTTACTTTAGATAAATGTATTGTTTATACAGGGTGTCTCCGAAAATAGTGCGTTCCTTTAAGGTGTGGATATAATACACAATTTAGAACAAAAAGGTGTTGTAACATTTTTTCCTAAAGTTAACCGTTTCAACAAAAATTACGTTGTTCTCCATAAGAGTAAATTTTTATTTTCATAAATTTATATGACCTGGCAACATGGCGTAGAAGAACCTGTGACTGTGAAATTTAATCTAATGGGACCCCTTGTTTATTTACTAATTGAGTATCAATTTGCATATCGAAATGTATTTTCGTTTTTTGGTCAAACGGCTGAATTTAGAATAAAATGTTATAAGACTTTTTTGCTCTACATTGTGCTTTCTATCTATACCTTTAAGGAACGCACTATTTTCGGGGAAACCCTGTATATGATCTGTAAGTTGCATTGGTTCAAAATGCTTATTTTTGAAAGGGGTTTTGTTGAAAGGCCTCGAACGAATCACTAGTCACGAGTATGTATATGCAAATTTTGAACAGCCATATCTTAACCAATTTTTGTCTTCCAGAAAATCAAAAAATTCCAAATATTTAAAAAAGCAACACCTACATTTTTTACTCTTTAAGATATTTGGTATCACTAATAATTTTTAAGTTATTTTGACAAAAGTCTTTTTTTCAAAATTAAAGATTTAAAAAAATTTACTTTAAAACCAAATTTTTCCACAAATAAGCACTTTGAACTGATGAAACTTACAAACACAAACAATACATAAAGTTACTTGTGAAGTGGTAACGATTAATTCCATTTGGGCTGTTAATTAGAGGGAGTTTTTAGAATATTTTTAACCAAAAAAAAAGGAACAACTGTATTTTGAGCGTAACCTGCTTACTCTTGCTGCTGGAAACTTAAAAAAAAAATAAAAATAAACGTTTTCTTAAACACTTTAAGAAAGTTGTAATAAGTTTTCCCAGAAAAGTGTTTCATTTTTTTTATTTCACGTTAAAATATTCGATTTGGAATTTGAGATATAAGAGCTTATTTTTCACTATAGTCTGTTTTTAAACAAGAGGAGTCATTCAAATTTCCCGCGCCGTACACCTTGTTTGTAATTGGTACAACCTCAGGCAATTTTACTCATATCAAATTTTGACACTATTGGCATTTCATAGGTTAGTTTATTTATTTTATCAGCAATTTTTGTATTTTCTGCGTTCTTCCTTTTATTTTTAGATTTTTAGTCAAGATTACCGTCAAAGGCCGATATGATCAACCAAAAAAGAAGATTTATCTGATGATATTTCTAGTGACTTTCTTGGGTGTGAATCTGCCATTTAGTTTACCTACTCCTCTTGGTTTTAAAACAAAGCTTAGCAATAACTCTGCTTCTACTGGGTCTACAGACCTGACACATATACCATTTTTTCACTTTTTTATAAGCTATATTTACTATTTGCTAATTTTTTTTCAATAAAGTACCTACTTTTTGAGTTATTTGCGAAAAACCGTATAAAAACTTTTTTTTTTTTTTGTTGAAAAATGAACATATTCACTCGCAAATATCTCTAAAAGTATTGACTTAGTGAAAAACGCTATAAAATAGAAGTTGCTTAGAATTAGTCAGTTTATCCAATTCCGGACTTATTTGAACGTATTTGTTTTCATACCCTATAACCGACGAAACTCACCTCCAGATCAAAAGCACATATCGGCACAATATCACTTTTTTTCTTTAACATATTAGCTATAGGTACGTGTCCCAAATTTTATGTCAAACCAAGCGTTTCTTCAAAATTCTGACCAAAAACCCTAAGTAAATTAAACGAAAATATAAAATGAATTTTTCAAACAAATATTTTAAGTCGGTATGAGAAATTTTAATTTAACAGATGAAATCAAATAAACACAATTCAACTCGTAAAATATTTAGACCCTTGCTTGGTAATCCAGCTGAACAGGTAAAGAACCTACCTTTTATGTAGTTTATAATCTGAGAGGGTGGAATATTTTACCAAAATATTCCATCCTCTAAGTTTACAATAGACCTTTTCTACCTGTCCTCAAAAGATCGGTATTTTTAACTCGTGGCAACGTCGAAAAGCGGCAAAATGATGGGAAATACACATTTTTATGTGGTGGAAGTCAAAATGGTTATGAAGTGTAAAAATTTTTGTATATAATTTAAATTTTTAAAATTAAAATTTTAGAAAACTGAGAACGATACAGGGCGTTAAAAAATGCGCTCAACAAACATACACGAATTAAAATTCGAAAATGATAGTATTTCTTGGTGATGCCAAATGACTGCAACATGAAAAGATGACATAATGATAGCGGGATGTATATATATATATATATATATATATATATATATATATATATATATATATATATATATGTTATATGTGAAAATAGTCACCTTGAACCACTCAAGGGTTACCGACTCTTTGGTTTCGCAATATCAGTTCCTATTTCATCATCCTTTCAGCAAGCGTTCCCATAGAGATAGCTGACCATGCATGGACATCAACCTCCGACCAAAGCTGGCCTTTCGTGGGAAACGCCGACACCACATTTTGTAGGAAGGTTATAAATTTAGGATTTTAACATTATTGTATCACTCGTCATTTTAGTTTCTCGCTAGTAACATATTTGCATTATATAATTTTATTTACTTCAATTTATCATAGAACAAAGTATAAGTGTAATTTGTGAAATAAATCTTTTTTAAAAAGTCAATTAAGAAGTTAGTGATTTAACATTTGGCGCAGTCAGTAGGATCCGGTCAACGTTGTTAGAACAAGGAAACTCACTAGCAACGGCGGATCCTTATCCCTCAACGGAAAAAGAACCTAGAGCCGTCCTCATTCAACTGGATACTACGGAAGGAACACCTGGTGAAGCCCCTGGTAGCAGATCCCGTTAGAAAACAAGACGTCCTCGATGTTTCTGTTAATGTAAGTTATTGAATCATCTCGTTTAATATTTTAATATTTGCAAGCATACCGTACATACATCATACTATCTTCAATTTATAATCTTGACTATACAGTAAGTCAAGCCAAATTGATTATCTAATAACGAAATATTTTTTTTATTACATACTTTTTATTATTTTATCATTTTTATTTACGCATTTCATTGATTTCATATTATATTTTCGCCGATATTTTACTTTATTTAACCATATTTTACCTGATTTTACCATATTTTACTTGATTTTTACCATATTTTACATTATTTTTACCATATTTACTTGATTTTACCATATTTTACTATATTTTACCTTATTTTATTTTACCATATTTTACTTTTCGTATTTTGTATATTCTGTTTTATACTTCCACTGACATATTATTATCAAAATGCCTGAAACACGTTCACAAACCCAAGCTGAAATTGAACCCTACAAACTTTCAGAAATATTTTCCATAATTCCTGAATTCGAAGGAGACCCAATCTCTCTCCCCACATTTTTAGACGCATGTGATTGCGCAATTAGAATGGCTTCGGGAGACCAACGTATCTTATTAACGATTCACATTAAAAATAAACTAAGAGGTAAAGCAGCTCAATTAATAAACTCTAGAAAACCAAGTTCGTATACAGACATAAAAAATTTACTAAACCTTCATTTCGGAGATAGTAGAGATCTCACTTCTTTAATCCATGATCTACAAAGACTTCGACAGTTATCAAATGAATCACCCTTAACCTTTTTCAACAGACTACAAGTTCTAAATGCAAAAATGCACGCTTCAATCCAAAAATCAGACCTAATACAAGACCAAAAGAAAGCCCAATGCACTTTAATTGACTCTATGGCTTTGAATACTCTTTTAACTGGACTCGAACCCCGATTAGGACAAATCATTAGGGCTAGCAACCCTCCTGATCTTATTGCAGCCAGTAATCGTATCAAACGTGAACTTCAGTTATCGTATTTTGAAACACAAAAATCAAATAAAGATAACCAAAATTATCCAAAACCTTCTCAAACGATGAGAAGAACCTCATCTAATTTTTCTAAATGCACGGGGTGTGGGCGTATTGGCCATTTAATTAGCGAATGTCGCTCATCACGATTTCCTTCTCACCAAAATCAATATAATGGTAGACCACAAAACTATCAAAATAATCAAAACCAATACTCTTCCAATCAATACAACAATAGACCACAAAACTATCAAGGTAATCCAAACCAATACTCTTCCAATCAACAAAATTTAAACCCACAGAGATCGACTTTCCCTTCTCAAAATCAACCGCAAAATCGCCCCTTTGTTATTCAGAGAAATCCAAATTTTCAAAATTTTCAGCAAAGAGCCCATGTCTTTAATGAATACCCTGATGATCTCGTAGAATCTTATGGAGATTATTATACAGAAAATGATCTCCAAACTGACTATTTTTACGATTATACCAATGATACACCTGATTATACCAATGATGCCCCTTATTTTACCAATGATACACCTGATTCAGAAAATTATCAGGATTTTCTTTCGCTACCCAATCAGAACCAACCTCCAGTACATACGAACCTTTCAACCGATATTATGAACGTACAACAACAAATCCAAACCCTCAATTTGGACAATTTCGATCCAAATGTGAATTTCCCCGAACAGAAATTCCTGTAAGCCCCTTTCACACAATGAGCTCTAAAACTTATATTATATCAATGACGCTACGAATACTTTTAAACTTCTAATTGACACCGGTGCAGGAATTACAGTTTTCAAAGAGAATACTGCACGAAATTATCATAACCGATCCCCAGAAAATGTTACCATTCAAGGCATAACCGACGAAAAACTCTTAATTACAGAATCTGTCCTTATTCCCTTTACCGATGATAACCCCCACAAAGTTTTCATTTTTAACTTAGACATTGACTTTGACGGAATAATAGGCCTAGATTTCCTAGACCATTACGAATGTGTAATAGACCTTAAAACCAGACAACTTCACACAAACTTCAAAACCCTTACCCTGCATAAAGTTGGACAAGACACACATAAACCCACAGAAAATACTCCGGTGACATTTCCTACAGAGATAATACCTCCAAATAATTTTCAAACATATCCGAAATCAAACACAAACATTAAAGCTCAACAAAATAACAGCTTACTTCACGAAAACACTCATGATCAACAAAAACACATCCCAAGACCAGAGAAAAAACGAATAAAAGAAAAAATAAACCAAATTTCGATTGATAGCCGAACAGAACAAATATTTAAACTAAATTGCAACCTATCCAATACAGACGCAATACTGTCATCCCAAGAAATTGAAAAAGTTCGAATTCCTCACGCATTAGTCCATGTAGACGAAAATGGAGACTTTTTAACTTCTGTCATTAATGCTAATGCAATGCCAAAAGTAATCGAATTTTCGAATATTTCCATCGAACCTATAGAAAACTTGGAGACAATCTTCACCTACGACGAAAATCACTGCGAACATCCAATTATAGACAGAGAACAAATAATTAAAGAACAACTGAGAATTGACCATTTAAACTCAGAAGAAAAGGAACAAGTTCTAAACATTTGTACGGAATTTTCAGATATATTTTACGTAGAAGGTGACAAGCTGACATTCACGAACGAAATTAAACATGTAATCGAAACGAACAACGCGAAACCGATATACACGAAATCTTACAGGTATCCGCAGGTTCACAAAGAAGAAGTCAAGACACAAACCAAAAAAATGCTAGAACAAGGAATAATTCGGCATTCAGTAAGTGCCTGGTCGAGTCCAGTGTGGGTGGTACCCAAAAAACTTGACGCATCTGGCAAACAGAAATGGAGAGTCGTTATTGACTATCGTAAACTCAATGAAGTTACAACAGAAGACCGTTATCCACTTCCACAAATTTCAGAATTGTTGGACCAACTTGGAAAATGTCAGTACTTTACAACATTAGATTTGGCGTCCGGATTCCACCAAATTGAAATTGATCCAAAAGATATCCAAAAAACAGCCTTTTCAGTTGACAACGGACATTACGAATTTGTTCGTATGCCTTTCGGATTAAGGAATGCTCCTTCCACCTTTCAACGAGTAATGGATAACATTCTCCTAGGAATTCAGAACGAAAGATGTTTAGTATATATGGACGATATAATCATCTATTCAGCCACCATTCACGAGCACATATCACGACTGACAGAAGTATTTAAAAGATTAAGGAAGGCAAATCTGAAGATACAACCAGATAAATGTGAATTCTTAAGAAAAGAAGTCGCATACTTAGGACACATCGTAACAGAACATGGAGTAAAAACAAATCCTGCCAAGGTATCATGCATAAAAAGTTTCCCGGAACCCAAGACAACTAAAGAAATAAAATCATTTTTAGGCCTAGTAGGTTACTACCGTAGATTTATACCGAATTTTGCCAAAATTTCCAAACCACTGACTAAGTTACTTCAAAAAGATGTCCCCTTTGTTTTTAATACCGAATGTAAAGAAGCATTCAACGACCTAAAAAATATTCTAATGATAGACCCAATTCTCATATATCCAAATTTTGAAGAACCCTTTTTACTCACTACTGACGCTAGTGCTTTCGCAATTGGAGCCGTTTTGTCACAAGGCCCATTAGGAAAAGATCTGCCAATCGCTTATGCCTCACGAACCTTATGCAGCGCAGAAACCAAATATTCCACAATAGAGAGAGAATTATTAGCTATAGTATGGGCAGTAAAACATTTCAGACCATATCTTTTCGGTCCCAAGTTTACTCTTATTACTGATCATCGACCTCTTACATGGCTATTTTCAATTAAAGACCCAGGAAGCCGCCTAGCACGTTGGCGCCTAAAACTTGAAGAATATAATTACAAAATAGAGCACCGTTCAGGAAAAATCAACAGAAACGCAGATGCACTCTCACGAATAAAAATAAACCATTTTAAGGACTGTGCAGACTTTCAATCAAAACTTGCCCTGCACGCATCTAACAAAGATGAAACAGAGACACAAGAAGACGAAGAAGAAAAAGAGGACACAGAAGAAGGAATAGAAAAGATGTCCGAAGAATTCGAAAAGTTCCTTGAATTATATAGAACAAAATCCCTTATTGATTACTCCAAAATAGAAACGTCAAATGCAGAATTGTTAGACAAATCTCACAAGAATATCGTTACCTTTTTCTGGCAGAACAAACTTGAGGACCTGCACGAAAAAATAATGAGTGACATATTCGAGGAAAATATAGAATACAGTAACCGAAGAATCAATACCGTATCTAGTAAAACCGTAAAAGATCGAAAATATTTCATTATCCCATTACCTTTCGATCCACAAAGAGTAATGTCATACTTATTTCTCATACTTTATGCGAACCAAGAACAATTTAACGAATCAAAGACCTATTGCATAGAAAATAATCTCGAACTTCCCATCTTAGAAATATTTTCCTATATATTTGCGGACAAAGAACTTAAATTAAAAATCTGCCAAAATGTAATTAAACAGGCAAGTGAAGACGAAACCCCACAAATCCTAGAACATTACCATTGTGGCAAGAATAACTTGCACAGAGGAATAAACGAAACTGTTAGACGTATAAAGGAAAAATATAATTGGAAGAATTTAGCAAAAGATGTCGAAAAATATATAAAAGCCTGTGAAATTTGCCAAAAGGTTAAAATTTACAGAAAAAATCTAAGTGGACCGTTAGTTATAACGGAAACTCCGAAAACGCCCTTTGAAAGGATCAACATAGACATATTTGAATATCCCACTAGAAACTATGCATTAACCATTAGAGATGAACTAACTAAATTTACTCAAGCATACCCTTTAACCGATAAAAAAGCAGTCACCGTAGCGAGTACACTCCTTTTATTTTTCCAACATTACGGAACACCCTTAAGAATACATTGTGACTGTGGTCGAGAATTCGAAAATGCCATAATTAAAGATCTATGCAACCTCTATGATATAAAATTAACATTTTCTAGTGTAAATCATCCACAATCCAATGGATCTGTAGAAAGATTCCATGCCACACTATCAGAAATGATCCGAGCAAATAAATCCGAAAATCCCAATGATCACCCATTTATCATCCTTCCCTATGCGGTGATATGTTACAATAATACAAAAAACAAAACACACGGTTTCACGCCGTACGAACTAGTCTTTGGACACACTGCAGGACGACCACCAGAAACACTATATAATCAAAAAAGCCTAATTAGCAAATATGTTAGAGACCTTAATAACCGTATGGAATACTTTTATAAAGTAGCCAGAGAGAAGACAGAAAGAGCAAAAGAAAAAGCTAAAGTAAGATTTGATGAAAATATTTCATCACAACGCCCTGACTTTAAAATTGGTGACAAGGTATACGTAAAAGAATCCCAAATAAAATCAAAATCTGAAAATTTATTTAATGGACCTTTTCAAATTCAAGAATTATTTACAAATTCTGCCATTATCCTAAATCCCCAAACGAATCAAACTTCTAAAGTAAATTTTGACAGACTAAAACCATACTTTGAATAAATTTCTTCTTTACAGATTCTATGGACTACTTTCAGTCGCCTACTCCCAATTTCACCTCTCTCCCATAAATAATACAGTCGGAATCTTCTATCACGAAGAAGGTACCATTCGAGTATCTAATGATAAATGGACATTACTTGTTTACAAGGAATTGCTCCCTATAAAAACTGCTATATCCAACAACGACAAAATTTTAGAAAACTTGCTAGATAAATTTACTAATGCCGATACACCAAGAAAACTTGCATTTCAATCCGAGGTACAAACACATATCAGTTTGATCAGACAAATTTCAAATTCCGTAAATTTAAAATATAGAGAAGTAATTGCCGATACACGAGCCTATAATCCACGCCAAAAACGAGGATTAATCAATGGTATTGGAACCTTATGGAAATCTATTAGTGGAAATTTAGACGCATCAGACGGTGAATATTTCAATCAATGTATAAATAGGATCACTAGAGATGAAAATCAAATAGAAGCACTCTTAAAAAATCAAATCTCTGTTACAACTTCTGTCATAAAATCTTTTAACACCACTATCCAAAAATTACAAATAGACGAACAAACTTTTAACAAAGACCTACACGATATCGAAACTACTCTTATAGACATTGCTGAACGACATCTCATTTTACCGTGCACAATTACAAACCTTAAATTTGTGTGAATCGTTAATGGAAAGCTACATATTTTTAGAAAATTATCTCAATGACATTTTGAATGCCATCACTTTTTCTCGATTGCAAATTTTACACAGTCCAATTATTTCTCCCAATGATTTACTAGATTCATTGAAGATTATCTCACAATCTTTACAAAATAATGTATTACCATTGCCCATCTATACCTCAAATATAGCCCAGTATATTGATATAATAAAGCTTCAAGCATATCAACTGGATTCAAAAATCGTATTCGTCCTAGAAATCCCACTAGTCGACCCCGAAATCTATACTTTATACCACTTATATTCGATACCAATATTAGATAATCAAACTGGTCTTTTTCATACACTTTCTACAATACATAAGTATATAGCGCGAGATGATGATTCAATTTCGTATGTATTACCCCGAAACACAGAAGAATGCAAATCAATTAGTCCAAACCAAAAAATGTGCACAGATATTCTTCCCTATCCAATAGACAGCGATACTATCTGTGAAGCCCAGTTATTGAAACCAGTTAGCGTTCTACCAAAAACTTGTCAGATGTCAACGTTTTTAGCACAAGATTACAATGTGCAGGAAATTGACCGAAATTTATGGTTAATAACAGTATCCGATCCATTACCAGTTACAATTAAGTGTGCAAGAAAAGATATCAGTACATAGACAATCAAAATAAACACAATTCTAAGATTACTACCCGAATGTACAGCATTTATTGGAAGTACCAGAGTCCACGCCAGAGATCAAATAGATAAATATCCAAATATAACTTACAGAAGTCATCCAGTTAATGTCCCATACAGATGTTGTGACCACTTTGAAGGAAGAAACCACATACCAAATTTGAAGCCGTTAAAACTCAATAAGATCAATACAGACGATTTAAACATTGCACAACACAAGCTGGACCAATATTCAGAAGAACTCGACCGAATCATGAACCAACCATTCATTGAAGAACATTTGCCTTGGTTCACTATATTATCTTTATCATTAATTATCATTCTAGTTTTTGTATACATCTTCTGCAAATGTAGACGCAAAAGATTTCCAAGACTTGCCATGAACTATCCGCAGGACTCACCTCCACCTTTACCACATCGCAGCAGTTCCATTAAACAGAAACTTAAAGGATTAACCTTTAAAAGAAGACCAGACGTACACCCAGAAAATGAAGAAGCATCAGAAACCCCAATTGAACTTTAAAAGTCGAAGCAAGGCATCGACTTTTCACTAATGAGGGGAGCTGTTATATGTGAAAATAGTCACCTTGAACCACTCAAGGGTTACCGACTCTTTGGTTTCGCAATATCAGTTCCTATTTCATCATCCTTTCAGCAAGCGTTCCCATAGAGATAGCTGACCATGCATGGACATCAACCTCCGACCAAAGCTGGCCTTTCGTGGGAAACGCCGACACCACATTTTGTAGGAAGGTTATAAATTTAGGATTTTAACATTATTGTATCACTCGTCATTTTAGTTTCTCGCTAGTAACATATTTGCATTATATAATTTTATTTACTTCAATTTATCATAGAACAAAGTATAAGTGTAATTTGTGAAATAAATCTTTTTTAAAAAGTCAATTAAGAAGTTAGTGATTTAACATATATATATATATATATATATATATATATATATATATATATATATATATATATATATATATAATATCATTTTAAAGTCTTCTACTTTAAAATGTATAATATACCTACGTCTGAATTGCCAATATAAATGAGTCAGGTTAAATAAATTATTAGAAGAATTTTTTCACTTTGCAACAACATTTTTGTTTATTTTAGTAGTATTTTGTATTTTGACAACGAAACCCGATTTGGGCTTCGAAGCCTTAATAAAATTATTTTTTAAATTTAATTGTGGCTTATTTCCCACTAAATAGTTAAAATGTTTAAAAACTAACGGCTCCTTTTTTAATGTGTTTAAACATTTTGGACAAATTCCATTGTTATTTAAATACTTCAAAGATGACACAGTAAAATTTTCAAAAGGAAATATTTACAGCGACCAATGATACAGCGAGGTAAATTTGAAAAATCATCAAAACTGATTTTCGGAATTTTTGTATAAAATTTGATTTTTGAACATGTTCCACCAAATCTAGATAAAAATAAACTTCATATTCGGATTCAGCGACTTCGAATATATAAAAATAGAACAAAATTGGTCATTCACCTTAAATTTGATTTTCGCGGTCGGCATAAGGATTGCTGCCGCTCCATTAATATATAGATAGAAAAGTATTTTTTTTATTGTATTCCTATGAGAATTCGAGAATCTGGTCAAGATTGGAACGCTGTAAAACCAAGATAATAAATAAAAGTAAACAACTTTATAGAGGAAAGGCACCAAATTTGAGACCCTTTTTTTGAAAAACAAATATAAAACAGAATATTCAAAAGTTTTTAAAACATTTATTTCGAAAACTTAAATTTAATGTTTCTACAACACAACAAAAAGTAAATAAAGCGAATAAGACATATATTTTTGCAAAAAAAAATACTTTTAATTTTTTGCGACATTTAATATTAAAAAATAAAAGGTCGCCTAATTTGGGATAGTCAGATAGCCAGGTATCCAAATTTGAGACAGGTATCCCAATTTGAGATACTATTCAAAAAAGCCCTTTCCTTCGCAGAAAAGGCAAATAAATGTGCTGGACTTTATTTCTCCACAGTCTTCATGTGCCCACCTGCCACATTGGTAACACTTTGACCATCGTTCTCCATATTTATCGTCGGAAAATTTTCCAGTGCAAAATAGACATTTCGCGTCGTTTTCTCCACTTTCGTCGGACGTTGAATCAGCTAATGGAAAGTCTTCGCTGCTATCTGAACTTGAACTCGAAGAAACTTTCCGTTTCCTTCTTGATGTTTTGCCTTTTGATGCAGAAGGTTGACCTACGTCTTCGTGTACTGCTATTTCTTCTTCGGACGTTGCTGTTACACAATCCAAGTTTAGCTGGGGTACTAGTTTTTTGCTTTTTTCTTCTGCAAACTTTGATCTAATTCTTCTTTGTCGGGTGTTAAGAGTAATTACTGAAGTCTTTCCTGATTTGGCATGTGGCTTTTTAGTGGTGTCTCGCTTGTATGTAGGCATCGAACAGATGTCTTTCGGAGACACAAGTTGTTGATGAGGTAGTGGTGGACTAGGAGTTCTATGTTCTCGCATTGGATGATTTGGTTGTTCATGGTTTGGTTCTATTATTTGTTCGTCCCTTTCGTTTTGTGTTTCCAAGTGCTCTTGAATTCCAAATTCAAAGTCCCTAAAAATATGGCGACTAGGGACCAGTCCAGATTTTTGGAAACCATTGCAAGATATTTCCATCGTCGCAACTTTGTTATACGCTTTACAAAAAATACTGGCAATGGCATAAGGCGACACAACACTCAACTTATTTTCTCTAAGCCAGTTTTCTATTTCTTATGCGTAGTAAGTTTTCAGCGGTGCCATAAAAGCAACATCCAACGGTTGCATTTTATGTGTAGAATGTGGTGGGAGGCAAATAATCGTCACATGATTCTGTTTGGCCAAATCTATTAGAGCAACGTTTCTCGTATGAGAATAGTGGCCATCAAGGACGAGAAGAACAGTGTCTGCAGCTGAAGGTTTAGTGAATTTTATGAAGTGTTGTAGCCATCTAGTGAAAATATCGGCCTGTACCCAACCTGACACATGGCATTCTGCGACTGCTCCAGTGGAAGCTCCTAACATCAACTCTGTTTTCATACTTTTTCTAGGGAAGATTAATAATGGTGGTACGAAAACTCCTGCAGCATTCATACATGTAATAACAGTAATCAGCTTGCCCCTTTCTGCTGAAGTAAGTGACGAAACCTGCTTCTTCCCTGTCATAGAAGTTACTTTGCTATGTTTGTGCTGAACAATTGTAACACCTGTTTCGTCTACATTGAATATACGTTGTGCAGGGTTAGTAAGCTTAATATATTCTGGTTCATACAGGTCAAAGAACTTGGATACATTTTCAGGAGTAAACGATTTTACTCGAGCAGATGACATTCCCTGAGGAGTAGGTACGCATTGAAAGCGTCGGATGCCTTTCAGAAAGAGTCTCAACCATTTCTTTCCGGCTGATTTTTTGACTCCGTTAAATGGATGTGGTATTGAGTTTCGTATTGCAAGTTGAAATGCCAGTCGTTTTATATCACGCGCTCTTAGCCCGAAATAACGTTGCTCCATAGTTAGGGCATACTTAGTGTGACCAACTCCAATTCAGTCGAATTCGGGACAAGACTGAAACAAATACCTGAAATCCGGGACTTTTCAATGAAAATCGGGCCATTTTTTTCAGAAGACGATAATTAAAATACAGAACCGAAAAAAAGTCCACCGTTTTAGTTTTCGTAGAACTATAATACGACAATATAAAATGCATGCGTTTTGGATGTGGTATTAGTATTACACTCTAGAAATTGTCCACTCTCTTTCGTCCCACCAATTCAATTTGATGTGAATTCTTAGAAGAATAACGTATTCAAAATTTCAAAATAGAATTTTACCAAAGCTTTGAAAATTCGGGTGGCCCGGAAGCCTTGTCCGGGACGCCGGGACACGAATTCGTAATTCGGGCCATGTCCCGGATTTTTCGGGCTAGTTGGTCACACTAGGCATACTCAACCAACACATTTTCTAATTCCAAAGGAAGAATAGGTCGGCGGCCAATTGATATCCCGACGAGTTCTTCTCGAGTCTTATCTAATTTCACATATAGTTCTAAGGTACCTTTTTGTACTCCAAAAACTTTTGAGGCCTTCAAATAGCCCATCTATGTATTTCTTACTGTATTTACATTTCTTACTGTATCATATCATTTGCATTCCAATTTTTATTTTTTGGCGGCATCTACAAACAAAAAATATATAAAAATAAAAATTTTACACGGGGTCCTAATTTGAGGCACTCTCAAATTTGGAACCTACAGGTGTCTCAAATTAGGATTTTTCCGTTAAAAATAAAATGAATTTTTGTTGGTTGTGTATGCCACACAATTACTGCTTAATTTGCATAAATAAATGTATTAACTAATATTAAACTACGAAAAAAAATAACTGGAGTAAATGTAATAATCATCTTATCTTGATATATTGTAAGTTTTTATAAATTCTGAAAAAACTTTGTGTATCGTGTAAATCAAATTTACGTCGACAAAACAACAACGGTCACTTCTAAGCGCCAACTAAAAGCAGATCTACCACTAACTTCACAGAATGATCAGTTTTCAATATTTTCACCATGCCCCGCTCACTCTAATAAAAAACATGTAATCGTATTTATTTTCCTTCCATTTAGTCAGAGGCGCTGATGTCGGCCTTGTGATTGGTGGAACATGACTTTTGACAAATCCTGCGCTATCTGTGAATCTGTGTTCGTGTTCGTTCGTTCGTTGTCGTTCACTTATTTTATATGGTCGGTTATGTGATGTGTTTGTGTCACCATAAAAAGCTGATATTCAGTCGTGTTTTTTGATATTTTTGTTATTTCATAATCGAGTACCTTTTTAAAGTTTTTCTGATTGTAGGTACTGTTTATCCAACAGTTTTAAAATTCACATTTTATTTCACGTTTTGTTGTTAGGTCTAATGGCTCCGTTCAGCTGTTTTGTGAAGACGGTGGAAAAATTCGACAAGTAAACATTTATTTAATCCAAATTACTCATATTTCTATGTAGAATGTCACATTATTGTTTAAATAAATAAGTAAGAAACAAAGTTGTTTGTGTTTTACCTTTATTGACCACTTGAATAAATAAAATATTAAATATTGGAAGTACCGTATGGAGGCTATGATGTACCTAGCATGGAGGCTAGATTATGCCACACTTCCTATCCAATCAACAGCAAGAATGTTTAAAATTTCACACCTATCATGTAGAAGCTACAGACCACTTATGTGGAGGCCAGATTTGTAGTATCCTTGCCATTAAACAGGTGCTGAAATACGTGACATATTTTTGAAAGGTAAGATCGCATTCTACTAAATCACACAACACTTTTTTCTATGATTTTCACTTTCACTAGATATCAACCCATCGGACACAAATATACGACAGTGTCTCAAATTTGGTGCCTTTCCTCTAGTGAAAATTATTCATTGAAAAATCGCCTAAAAAATCGCTATGATGTTATTTTATTGTGAAATGAACGAAAAAAAAGTTATATTCTCCAAAAGGAAACTTCTTAAAAAATTTTCTCATATTTTTGTGTAGGTATAACTTTTGTGTTGGTCACTTGACGATAAAAAGTAATAGACATAAAATTGTAGAAAATTTAATTTGTTACATCTTATGTATAATGAAATTTTCTGTAGGATTGCTAGTTTAGGAGATACAGCGCGAAAGCCGCTTGCACCCCTTTTTCCAATATGGCGGCCAGGAGACAAGGGTGGCGACCCCAAAAACTTGAAGTTAAGCTTCTACTGAACCCCCCTACACATTAAAAAAAATAAAATTGACTCCTCTAAGAAATGCAACCTAAATGTAAGATTTTAATGGACTATAACCTCTCCATTAAACACAGTAAAAATCTCTCTTTCCTTGTCTAAGGTAAAAATGGTCTACTTTTGGACTACCTACAACGTTGCCGTTTTCTCATTTCACGGCGTCTTAGCTTCTGGTGGCTGTAGGAACTTGGTTATAAATATCCTTGACAATTGACTGTGACAGATGTATTTGATTTGTGTTTAAAGTCAGTCGTCAGTCCGTCAACCGTCAGTCTCGAAAATATTCCCGGAAGAAAAAATTAAGTTTTACTTCTGTTTTACGTCTTATTTTAATAATTTGAAATTAGTTTCTGGGGCTGTGATTCGAACGACAAATTTTTAATAATTTGCAAATTATATCTTACACGGCAGTTTGTAATCAGAAGTTTATTCTAGTCCGAGAAGTTAGAGATCTGTATTAAAAAAATGAATTTTTCAATTTTGCTGACAACTCTCTTTATCATAATCTCCATTACGTTTACAAAAGGTAAATCTTAATTTACTTCCTATTTTCAACAACTAATAATGTTATTCTTGCAGCTGCTGTCGTGAAAACTTCCGAGGATGTTATTATTAATACCACGAACATGACAGATATTCCACATGAAGATAATATTACTCCTGGTAAGTACTTAATTGTAATAAAAATTATTGTTCTATTGCCTAATGTGTAATGTATAAAATGAAAATGTCATTTCTTTATCTATCAAATACAATTTTTACCATCACATATACAATATTGTTCACAAGATATTTTTTATCTGCCATATTTCAACATAATTAGTCATTTTTGTCAATATCAAATTCAACAAAAAATTAGTTTTCTCTATGGGTTTTACAAGAAGTAAGTATTATATTGGCAAGAGTCAAGAGTACATGTTTATTGTTTATGGACTGTTTCAGTTCAGTGTCAGTGTTCAGTGAGTATTGAGCAGTAATAACTAGTCAAATTTTAAGTGATATTTTTTGATGTCCTTATTTGATAAGTTATTGTTTTTATTTTTCTGCAATGTTAAAAATAACCTTTACCATAAGTTTAGTTTGGATTAAATTAGTACTAGATTTAGAGATTACTAAGTGAACATGAACAGTATAAAGATGAACACCAGATAACAACTAGAACACTAGTAATTCATTAATTATTTACATTCTACTGATTGATACTCATCATCATTTCTGGCTCGCCAACACTTTCTGGGTCTTGACCTGTTCCAGGATTCTTCTCCATTCTGATCTGTTTGTGCTTTTTTTCTCCAGTTTTTTATGTTTAAGGTTATATCATTTTCTATTTGTTCTAAATATCTCAGCTTCAGTCTTCCTCTTGTTCTTTTTCCTACTGGCATCTGTTTGAATATTTTGTTTGGTATTTCACCTTCTTCCATTCTTTCTACATGTCCCATCCAATGCAGCCGTCCTATTTTAATGAATGTTATGATATCCGGATCCTGGTATATTTTGTATAGTTCAAAGTTGTACCTTCTTCGCCAAATTCCGTTTTCTTTTGTGCCCCTATATATGTGTTGCAAGATTTTTCTTTCAAAGGTGGCTAGCAATGTTTCCTCTCTTTTAGTGAGTGTCCAGATTTCTGAGCAATATGTGAGTACCGGTCTTATTAAGGTTTTGTATATTTGGCATTTTATTTTTCTTGCGACGTTATCTGATCTTAGTTGCCGAATTAAGCCATGGTAACTTTTATTGGCAATAAATATTCGCCTCTTCACTTCCTCCTCAACGTTATTATCAGACGTGACTAGGGATCCCAAGTATGTAAAGTTTTTTACCCCCTCAATGTTGTATTCTCCTATTGTTATATTTTGTGGCTGCCTTATTTCTGTGTTTTTAATTACCTGTATATATTTTGTTTTGTTCTGGTTGATTTTAAGGCCAGTATTTTGTGCAGCTTGTTCTATTTGATTGAATGCCTCTATCATTTCTCTTCTTGATCTTGCGATTATGTCAACATCATCTGCAAATGCCAGTATTTGTACGCTTTTATTAATGATTGTTCCTCGAGTATTGACTGTTGTGTCCCTCATTATTTTCTCGAGTACGATGTTGAACAAGATGCATGATAAAGCATCTCCCTGGTGTAGTCCCTTTTTCACATCTATTGCTTCCGTTAGTTCGTTTTGTATCTGGATTTTACTTTCTACTTTTAGAGATTCTTTTATCAGTTCTATTAGTTGTGTTGGTATATTAAATTCTTTCATTGCTTTTATTAAGAATTCTCGGTTTATATTGTCATATGTGCTTTCGAAGTCTATGAAGAGATGATGTGTGTCGATGTTATGTTCACTTGTTTTTTCGAGGATCTGTCGCAGAACAAATATCTGGTCTATTGTTGTGTTCTGTCTACAGAAGCCACTTTGGTATTTGCCAACTATTTTTTCAGCATGTAGTCTGAAGTGAGTATTGAGTCTGTGAGTATTGAGCAGTAATAATCAAATTGTAAGTGATATTTTTTTGATGTCCTTATTTGATAAGTTATTGTTTTTATTTTTCTGCAATGTTAAAAATAACCTTTATCATAAGTCTAGTTTGGATTAAATTAGTACTAGATTTAGAGATTACTAAGTGAACAGTATAAAGATGAACACTAGACAACAACTAGAACACTAGTAATTCATTAATTATTTACATTCTACTGATTAATACTAACAGAGAAAATAACAATTACATACTATTTGTACAAGGTATACAAACTGTCTCTGATTTCGCATGTTCTAGGCATACAAAATTATTACACTTTACGCAAATTTTACTTGTTTTTTTGTCTTTGAGTTCACAACACAAAAAAAGAACAAAAGTTCTGGGAATACATCTTTTGTAATCTTTTCGATGAGCTTATTATTATAACGCCTGGAAACATATCTGATAAGATCCTTGACTAGTGCCAAAAAATACATTTTATGCTTACTTACTCAGGTTATGTTTTTTCCAATCAGGATATTTTACCACAATTTATAGGAATTAATACCTGCGACATCAATAGCGATTTCCCATTTACATAAACATGTAAAACCTTTCATTAAAAGATGGCACACTCACAGTCCATACTAATTAATAAAATCTATGGGATTCCTGCATTATTACAACTTTATTAGGAGACCACAGGTAATAAAACTGAAGTTTAAATTGACTCAAAAAGTTAAATGTTATTGTATGCATAATTTTTTATCAATAAAATATATAAACTACAAATTGATGAAAGAATGGTAATTAAAAAATTAAGCTATAAAGTAACAGTGAAAAATAATTGTGGTTTCGGGTCAAAACAGACTCCGGCCAGTCCGATGAAGGTTAATCTAATTTAAAGTACAAACAGAAATTCCAAAATACACTAAGCAGCAAAATTAACGCCTAACCTTAAAAATAGGACATTTTTGATGTCTTGTATTTCCTAAACCTGTTGTTCGATTTAAGTGATTTTTTTAATATGTTATAGCCTTATTTTTTAACAATATGATTGTACTTAATAATATTGTTAAGCTAGACAGGTAAATAGTCACTGTATACCGGGTGTACCAATAAGACTGTGTTTTTTCCTCAAAGTTCGCAACACACTGTGGAATATTCTAGCATTTATATAATACTGAAATTAAAACCCAACTATAGCCTCAGGTTTTCTAAACATTTTGATTTTTGATTCATTCGCTTATAAGTATTGGAAAATAAAAAGTTAGGTACTTTCACAACTAGCCATGTTTTTCGTCAATATTTTATTTTCTGCTTAGTTTAATAAACAAGCCTAAAGTAAGCTAAGATAAATTATCAATTTGATAAATATCAAATTGTTAACAGTCAGAAAGTGTCTGGTTTCTTTGTTGTAAAAATTAGTAAGTTTATTATTTAAATCCGTAATTTTTTTGTTGTTTGGTGGAAATGGAACGTGCTACAAGGAATTTGACCAACGATGAGTTTGTTCAGGCAGTAACCTTACAGAGCGAAGGACTTAGGTACCATGCTATCGGCTCCTTATATTGGAAAGAATTTTTTGCTAATGCACGATACTACAAGACCTCACGTTGAATGAACATGTAACTGAAAATTTACAACAGGTAAATCTTCAGACTTTTGTATTGGCCACCATAGAGTCCAGATCTTAACCCAAACGAACATTTGTGGGACATAATTGGCAGAAGACTACGACAGCGTTTGTCACCTCCTAGTACCTTACAAGAGGTAAAAACACTAGCTTTCCAAATTTGGAATGATATTATTAAGACCAAATAGCAAACCTCATTTATAGTATAAAAGGACATATCTCTTTTATTACAGAAATTAGTGAATGTATCGAAAAACAAAATGTTAAGAAAACCTAAGGCTACAATTAAGTTTTAATATCAACATTTTATAAATGCTAGAGTATTCTACAGGATGTACTGAACTGTTAGAAAAAAATCAGTATGATTGCTACACCCGGTATACAATGACAACTTACCTGTCTAGCAACAATATTAATACAGGGATATTGTTAAGGAATAAAGCTATCACATATTAAAAAAATCACTCTAATTTGACAAGAGGTTTAGGAAATATGAGACATCAAACATGTGCATTTAGTTAGGAATAATGGAATAAGATAGAGATTAAAGAAATCAAAATCCAAATGAAGGACATAAAGAATTGCCAGAAAAAGGAACTAGAAAAGTTGGAAACCAAGTTGGAAAACACTATTCAAGAAGACATGGATGAAGTGGAAAAAAGATCAAAGAAAACGAAAGAAAAATTGAGGAAATCAAAACACAACAGAATTTCGGAGAAAGAAGAGAAACGTTTATCCATAGTACAGATGACGTGAAAATACGGTTTGGCGGGGATGTAAGAAAATTACACCCAGTGCCCTTCATAAATAGCCTAAAAAAGAAAGTACAACATATCTGAAATTTTGAAACAGCTAAAGAAACAATCAGAAACCATCTGAAGTATGAGGCAGGTCTATGGTTTGACAGCAAAGAGGAAGAATTTGACAGTTCTGTTGGCAACAGTTTGAACAGAAATTTTTAAATTATTTCTGGGGAAAAGTCCAACAGTTGGAAATCAACAAGGAATTACAAATATACAATAATGCAAAACATTACAATATGATTATTCGTCAGAACAATTAGTCGAACTGATTGCAAGACATTTCGAAGAAACGCTAGAAGACCATATCACTTTGCAAAATTACAAAGACAAAGATAGTATATGCCAATTCCTACAAATAAGAGAATCGCGTCTAAGAGAAAGAAAGTCAAGAAGATCGCAAGAAGATTACAGACCCCGAGAAACACAGGAATACAGAGATAGAAGACAAAATTATAGAAGGGACTATACAAAACGAGATTTCAATCCTAGGAGGGAAAACGACATTCGAGACAATGGAAGAGGAAATTATGAATCAAGAAGTCGGCAATGGAATGGGACATAAATCGAGAAAACCAGAATAGAAACACCACACACACAAATCAAGAAAACAGAAATAATAGTAGACACAATGAACAGGGATATCGAAAAAACCGAAACAGATCCGACAGACCAAGAGAAAATAGAAGAGAGGTAAATAATACCCAGATAGAAGAATATGAAGAAGAGAGACACTACGACGAAAATATAACGAGGAGCAACCAGCATTTTTGAAGTTCTACTTCTTTAGGCGCGATTGAGATTGAGGGTGAATTTATATTAATCTGTGCGCATGCGCACACCGACAGTATGGTATTCGTCGTTATACGGGCTCTGATTAGGTGTTGAAATGATCTGTCAATAATAAATAATTGTTCAATATGAAGGTAAACAAATGTATAATATATTAGTTTTATTGTTGTGAGGACAGAAACAAAAAAGTTTATAATTGTAGTGACTTTTAAATAGTTTTTAAAAGCAACAGGTACGTAATAATTGTAAATGTATCATAGGTACCTACCTATTTGAACCTACCAAAATACATAGTATGTAATACTTTTATTTACATAATTTGATTACCATCAAAATTTCTATCAATATTCACCTAATATATTGTTTCTTACTCTATGTTTTGTTGTATTTTTTCAATTCTAAATCATTTCAACTCAAAATCAAAATAATTTGATTTAATTCAAAAATGTCAAAAGTTTAATCCGTTTAGTTAGTCGATCTTCGCACATAATGACACATTGTCTGCGTGGCGAAGCGTTTAAGGCGAATGAACCCCAATACCAACCGCGCTGATAAGCTGGTTCGAATCCCAATAGAAACTTTTATTTTTTATTTTTTTTATACATTTTATGATTGTAAGTATATTTATTATATAATTTTATTTTCAGAAAATACGTATTTAGTTAAAAAATTTTCCGACAATTAATGTTCAGAAATCATTTGTGGCATTTTTAATGTGTTTGTGTGTGTTTTATTCTTTTAATATTTTAATTTTTGGCACTGTTTTAATAAAAATGTTTGAGAAGTAGTAAGTATAAATTAGTTTAATATTTAAATAAAATATAAATAAAAAGTATATTAATTTCGTTTAAATCATATAATAGAAGTATAACTTCTTACTTGCGTACAAAGTACACACACATTCTTTTTTTTTCACGAAGGCGCTCACTAGAGACAAAGAACCAAACAGGAATTTTTTGTCACCCGAAGGAATTTATAAAACTAGCAGGAAACAATGTTAAAAGAAATGGAATAAATGTAAAATTTGTGGATGGCTTTATCAACGATAAACCAATTAAAATTCTGATAGACACTGGCTCGGAAATTAAACTAGTCAACAGAAAATTAATAGAAGTTAATTTAACAAATTTAATTTACAAAATACCTAGGGTGAACTTAATGGGCGCAAATAAGCGGACAATGGCAATGATAAATGAAGACATACGAATAAAGGTACGATTGGGTAAGAGATTTTATGCACTACAATGTGTGATAATGCCAAATATGTCGCATGGCATGATCGTAGGAGTTGATGAATTGACAGAAAAATACGTAGTAATTGATCTCAAAAATGACAAGATGAAACTCACAGAGGAAATGAAGAAGAACAGGAACGTTTGAAAAATGACAAGGAACCTGAGAAGCAGAAAATGGACGAATCAGATAAAGAACAAACAATGGAGATGAATTTGGCAACTAAACAAGGACAAAGAAAAAAGCGGAGAAGGCGGCAGAATAAGACAAAAGAAAATGAGACCTGGAATTCCTCAAAAGAAGAGTTGAGCCCAGAAGAAGAAGAAAAAATGAAAGTAACAAAGGAAAATGAAATTTGGTATTCCTCAAAGGAAGAGTTGAGCCCAGAAGAAGAAGAAAAAATGAAAGTAACAAAGGAAAATGAAACCTGGGATTCCTCAAAATAAGAGTTGAGACCAGAAGAAGAAGAAAAAAGGGGAGTAACAAAGGAAAATGCAACATGGAGTTCCGCAAAAGAAGAGATGAACCAAGAAAAAGAAGAAAAAATAAGATTAACAAAATAGAACGAAAAGAGTACAATTGAAACAGTATTATGCGAAGAAAAAGTATGTGAAAACGAGGATGCAGAATACACGATAAACATGTGTAAGGAGTTTGAGGGAAAAGAAAGAGAAGAAAAAGAAAAGGAGGTGCGTTTGAATTTAAGAGACTATGAAAATTTAATAAATGAAGAACATAGAACGGCCCAAAAGTTTGAACATGCATTTGAGGTGAAAAACTTAGGAAAATGTCGATCGAAAACGTACCCGATTCCGTATGAGTATCAACAACAGGTGAAAAGGGATATTAATAAAATATTGGAAGATCAAATCATAAAGAGATGTGACTCACCTTATATCAATCTAATCGTGATAGTAAAAAATAGCTATGTTTTGAGGCATGTTGATTCGGAAAAGATCAGAGGAATTTACAATATTCACGATGTGTACAGTATCACGAGTAAAGGAAGGGAGGATACATAATAGATAGTTAAGGTAGGGTATAGGAAATAAATTAACAAAATAAAATAGGTATACAGGAAAATTGTTTTGCCTCGAGAAAATCAGTTGCAGTATACTTTTTATGGAAAAAATTTATAAAATTAATTTATGTCAGAGACCACGAGATTATAATTTTTTTATCGCCCTGCATATGACCAAAAATTGTAAATAGTATAATTTAGTTAGTAAACAGTGTTTTCGCGGAAAGTGAAAATCTTTCGGCGGATTGTTAATGGTTCTCTGAACGGACGTATACAATTATGGGGTAGAATTAAAAAGTACATTTATTTCGCTTTCGAATGGACAATATAACCTTTATAAATGATTCTTAGAAGGATAGACAGTAAACAAAATTATTGAGTTTTAGAATATAAGGTTTTTTGTTAGCATATAGAAAAACAAGAGTAATTATGGTGTCTCCTGGAATTTTGAGAAAACGGAAAAGTTTATACAAAAATAATTGTTCTTAAGAAATGAAAGTATGGATGTAATGTGTAGGGAGGATATTTTGTGATTGGGAGAAAGACGGATGGTGGGGATGAGAGTGTTGAGTCTGAGTTTGATGAGAAAAAAGGCACTGTGCAATGAAGATCGGTGGAGAGCAGTCCAGTTTTTTGAAAAGTGAGAAGTCGGTGGAAAGTGATGAAGTTGGCGTCTGTGTGAGCAGAATCGTGTTGAAACGAAATCGTTGATCGAGTTGAGAAGTTAATTCTCTTTGTGTCCGAGGAGATTCCTGTTTCTGTCTAGAACGAGTAGCCGGTTGGTAAAAATTTGCACAAGATATCGAGCAGAGAGAAAACTGAGTAGAGATTTCGAGCGAGTCCTGTTGTTTGTTTGTGAAGCAGTTTGGACGAGAAGGACCTTTCGCAACATCCTAGGAGCACGTGTGGGAAAATCGAGGACTACGCAATCCGTGAGAAGAAGTAAAGAAGAAACAAAAAGGTTAGTCAGATTATTTGTGAAACGGAGAGAGTTGTTTTATATCCATACCATATTTTTTTATTTTTGTATTGAACAGTTCTATAGCATAAATTAGTCATTCCAAAATTCAAAGAAGAAATAAGTAATCAATTCAAAGGAGAAAAATAAATTTTGTTTTTTGTTATAATAGTAAGAACAGTCTAACGAATTATTTAAATAAAAATTTTTGTTAAAACAAAGGAGATAGCAGAATTAAAGCTTAATTTATTAGATAAGAAACAGTTGCAACAAAATTGAATTTTAGCATACTTTTAAATCTTATATTTAGGGTATATTGGATAAATAAATAATATTTATAGAACTTATATGACATTGAATGTGTTTAATTTCCCTGTTTTGTCTTGGATGAAGTCAGCAACTAGAAATACTCTGGGCTAATTAGCAAAATTCATGGAAAAGTTATTTACCAGCAATTTTATTGCTGGAATCGAATTATAAGATCCTATGTATTAATAATATAGTTATGCAAAGTCAGCAGATAGTGTGCTACTTTTTTTATAAACAAAATGGCGCCGACAAATCGTATTTTTTTCAATTATTTCTCTATAACTCCGAAGATTTTAACTTTACAACAAAAACACCCAAACAAAAATTCACCGCAAATAAATTCTGCATAGAGATATGTTTTTCACAATTTGCTCCGACGAAAATTTTCCTCGGAAAATGCGGGTTTTCCTAACAAAAATTCTAATTTTCAAATAAAGTTTTAGGTAAGTAATTATTAATCAATAATTAAATAACTTAGTGACATCAAAGCTTTCTTGGTATAGATTGTAATTCCAGAAGCCGGTGAAAATTAAACGAATATTTTAGCAACAATTCAATTATTAATAAACAATTTACGATCGCACTAATAACCAAAATAATCATGATACATTGATCAAACTTATAAAGGTTATAAAGATGAGATGCTTATTTAATATTTTATCGACAAAATATAAATTTTTCTTTTTTTTGCACAATCTTTAAATTTTGAAAAAAAAAATAGTTATAATACGCTGGTCTAATTAGTAAAGTACAAAGAAAGGTTATTTACCAGCAATTTTATTGCTGGAATCGAATTATAAGATCCTATATATTATTAATATAGGTACGCAAAGTCCGCAGATAGTGTGCTACTTTTTTTATAAACAAAATGGCGCCGACAAATCGTTTTTTTTTTTCAATTATTGCTCTATAACTCCGAAGATTTTAACTTTACACCAAAAACACTCAAATAAACATTGACCCCAATTTAATTCTACATAGAAGCATGTTTTTTCCGATTTGCTCCGACGAAAATTTTCCTCGGAAAATGTGGGTTTTCCCAACAAAATCTCGAATTTTCAAATAAATTTTTTGGGCCAATAATTATTTATCAATAATTATATAGCTTGGTAAAATAAAAGCTTTCTTGGTATAGATTATAAATTCAGAAGCCGGTGAAAATGAAACTAATATTTTAGCAACAATTCAATTGTTAATTAAAAATTTACAGTCGCAATACAACCAAAATAATCATGAGACATTGATCAAACTTAGAAAGATTATAAAGGTGTGATGCCTATTTAATATTTTGTCGACAAAATATAAATTTTTCATTTTTTTGCATAATCTTTAAATGTTTAAAAAAATTGTTATAAAAAAATTAACATTTCTCAGAAATTGTTTATTATATTCTAATTTTATAAAATACTTAAAATGCGTATTTCATAGGTCTTGAAAATGAATGCTTTAAAAAAAATTTCCAACCATTTGCAAAAAAGTTATGAAACAGCAAAGTAAATATACGAAATCTCCGTTCTTTATAATTTGTTTTAATTGTTTCAAAGCTTAAAAGTGAGTCTATGGTACAATCTAATTACTCACAAAGAATGTCAAAAATTAGTGCAATGGTTATATTTTAATCAAAGATTAAAAATACTTTTTTTGTAATTTTTAGCGCAAAAGTAGGCCTGATACAGAGTCGGAGCTAAAATGTTCACTCGAAGCGACTGACACGCAGCATATATTATTTATAAAAGTGTACGTCTCGTGCGGCCGGTCGTCGCTCTGAGTTAAAATTTCAGCTACAGTGCTGTATTATTCTACTTTCGCGCGTGTAAATTACAAAAAAATATATTTATAATCTTTAATTAAAATATAACCATTAAATTGATAATCGATATTTTTTTGTAAATAATTAGCTTGTACATTATACTCACTTCTACGCTTTGAAAGAATTAAAAAAATATATCAACACCGTAGTAATCGTATGTTAATTTTGCTGTTTCATAAATTTTTTGTAAATGGTTGCAAAAAAGTTTTAAAGCATTAATTTTCAAGATATTTGAAATGCGCATTTTAGCTATTTGTTAAAATTACAATATAATAAAAACTTTCTGAGAAACGTTAATTTGTTTATAACTATTTTTTTTAAACATTTAAAGATTATGCAAAAAAAAAATAAAAAATTTATATTTTGTCGACAAAATGTTAAAAAGGCATCTCATGTTTATAAGATTTCAAAGTTTGATCAGTGTATAGTAATTATTTTGGTTATTATTGCGACCGTAAATTATTAATTAACAATTGAATTGTTGCTAAAATATTCGTTTAATTTGTATCAGCTTCTGGAACTATAATCTAAACGAAGAAGGCTTTTAAGTCACCAAATTATTTAAATATTGGTAGATAATTACTTATCTAAAACTTTATTTGAAAATTAAAGATTTTGTTGGGGAAACCTTCATTTTCCGAGGAAAATTTTCATCGGAGCAGATCGGGAAAAACACGTCTCTATGCAGAATTTAATCACGGTGAGTTTTTATTTGGGAGTCTTTGTTGTAAAATTAAAATCTTCGGAGTTATAGAGCAATAATTGAAAAAAACACGATTGTCTGGCGCCATTTTGTTTATAAAAAAAGTAGCACACTATCTGAGGACTTTGCATACCTATATTATTAATATATAGGATCTTATAATTCGATTCCAACAATAAAATTGCTGGTAAATAACTTTTCCCAAAAATGGCCTATTCTCCGATAATCAGCCCAGACTAAAATACTAGAAGCCACAAACCAAAGGTAATGCATTAAAATAAAATAGCCCTGAGAATAAATTTTATTAGAAAGTTTTAATTTAATTTTGGTTTTGTTTTCCATAAGTAATAATTAAAATAATTAATTAATTAATCAAAATAAGAATATGCTGATCAATCTCATAACATAGAGAAAATAAAGGGCATAACAATACATAGAACAAGACCTAACAAAACTAATTAGCTCTCCAAACACAAATAGTATTTCTGTTTATTACCAAAATGCTCAAGGTTTAAGATCTAAGTTAGGTGATCTTTTGCATAATATACCAGCATGACAACATGACATATACCTACCTATGTCTTGGCAGAAACTTGGGTACATAGTGGCATTAACGATTCTGAACTGAGCTTTACGGATTTTAACATCTGTCATTGTTACCACTCTGCTAATATTAGTGTCTTTAAGAGAGGGGGAGGTGGAGTGCTAATAGCTGTATACAAGTCAATACCAAATACTGGTCTTTAAGTACCGGATAGCATTGAACAGGTCTTCATTAAGGTTGGCTCCACTGTTTTTAGTTTTATATTAATAGCAGTCTATTTACCTCCCAACTCTCCGGCACAGTTGTATACCACTTTCTCTGAGACACTGGACTCGCTTGCTCTATTGATGCCTAAGTTAAGCCTACACATGGTTGGGGATTTTCATTTGCCTCATGCTCTCTGGCAAAATGGTCCCTTTAGCTCTGTTGGGATGCAGATGGAGAACCAATACAGGAAGGGTCTTGCATTAAAATTAGGTATGTCAAATGTTTGCAGTTTCCACAATTTTTTTCAATGTAATTGCACAGAGCAATTAATTGAAAGGAGACGAAACTAGCCGACTTTTTCTGGTTCCTTCAGTCGTTCATCCACCACTCTCAATTAGCATTAAATGTAACCTGACTTATATGATGAACCTAGACTCGAGTTTGATGGTTACTACAGAGATTTCGGGTCCGCAAACTATCAGAATATTTCTTTATTCCTTGACCAGTTTAATTGAGACGTTTTGTTTATTAATGCGAATCTCGAGACTATGTGAAATATATTTTATAAAATTATTTTTATAGCTATAGATAAATTTGTATCATTAAAGAAGTTTTCAGCTAGGAAATTCCCAATATGGTTATATCATTATTAGTTTGGAAAATTCTCGAGAATGAAAAATTAGAGAATATTCTCGAGAATATTCTCGATATAGAGAATTTTCTGAGAATGAACCCTATGACGCATTTAGGGATATTGTTGAAGATGAAATAGGGTATTAAAAATCATGAAATTATATACAAAATTATGAGACTAAAAAACAGTGATCTTTATATTATATTATAAACAAAAAACAACAGAGAATACAAAATTTATTTGATAAAAAAATGAAAGTTTTTTCTGAACAACAAATAATGCAAGTAATTTTGAGGACAACAAATAATGCAAGTAATAAGATTTAATCAGAAAACCATGAGGCCTCAGGTTCAGAATCTATTTCTATCATTAGCTCATCCTGGTCATCTACATTCTGCATTTCAATGTACTGATGAGACGTTGTGGGATTTTATTTTTCACGAGTCGCCAGCTCAGTCATGAATTGGTCTACGTCTAAAGGGGATTTTAGACGGGCTACTTTTTGAAGCAATATGTTGACAAAAATATATATTTGGTATGTTTCTGGCAACATTACAGCCATCTAATGAAAGTATCGCCGTTAGTCTGAGCCATGTGGTCGAAATCTTACTAGTATTTGAACACTATTGCAGTGCCTGATGCATTGCCGATAAAGTTGAACTGCTGTGGAAAATTTTGCATGTTGCTCTGTATTTCCTCTTTATTTCCTGTACTCTGTTGAAATTTAATTTGGTTTTGTCAAAACATACAAAGAAAATATGAATATGTGGTCAAATGAAATCACAATAAGGTTTATTAATGCAGTACATTTACGTCCATAGTTGTGAAACTTGGCATACTTCTGGAATTATGAGACAAATGGAAGAGTAGTGCACCCTGAATAATAAATACATGAAACTAAACCTGTTAGCATATATAAATAACAATTGCTAATCTTGTTGAGATTAGTATTGCGTTTCACATGTTTGATCTTTCTTCTCTATTCTTGGCCCTATCATATTTATTAATAGTTCGAAATCACTTTTTGACATTCTTGTAAAATCTTAAACAAATAATTATTGTCTAGCATTATTTCCATAGTTAAATTACTCATTGTTTCGCGTTTACTCAGAAAAGCCGTATCCACATTTTCCGTTTTTCATTTTTTTATGTATCGTCTTAGCACGATTAAAGATGCAGCAACTCTCAAGAGAATATTCTTGAGAACGAGAATATTCTGGCCGAGAATATTCTCTTCTTACATCACTACTCATTATCTTAAAGAAAAAATGACACAATATAAGTCAACTGGTTCTTTAAATGACTATTTAAAGTTTTCTATGGTTAGACAATTATTGTGTAAGGATCTGAGTCGGGAATGCTATTCACAATATATTCAGTCTGCCGAAATGGCTATATATTCAAATCTCAAGAAATTCTGGTCTTTTTTGAACAATAAACGAAAATATAATGCTAATGGACTTAAATATCTTGACAAATATTGTAGCTCAAGCAAAGATATTGCAAATTTGTTTACTGATTATTTTTCCACAGTTTATTCTCAGTAATCTCAATGTATCCGATTATGAATTATCTTCATCCAATTCTCATATCACTAAACATAAAATTGTAATATCAGAAATATACACCAAGCTCTCTTCTCTTGATATTAAGAAGGGCCCTGGCACTGACGGTATACTTTGATCTTAAAGAAATGTAGGTTTAACCTTTCCAGGCCATTGTATCACATAATTGTTCCCACAATGACATACGCGGCAGAAACACGACCCGACACAGAGAGGACAAAAAGATTGCTCGAAACAGCGGAGATGAAAACCCTTCGAAAAATCGTTGGTAAGACTCTATGGGACAGATAGAAAGGCGAAGACCAATTTTTAGTTACAAGGGTAGTTAGGGGGTTGTTTTCACTGTTTTTTTCGTAGAGAAAATAGGTACCGACTTTTTTTGATCATAAGTTGCTCAATTTTTATGGTAATAACTTTTTATTATTATTTTTTTGAAAGATCTTATTGTATGCTTGAAAAACATCATGTAGGTTTTCCTGGAAAAATGCAAAGTTTTCCCGTTATTTGGCTTTGATTATTTCAAATTATGCATTTGACGAAAAAAGCTAACCTTTAACATGCCGTATCTCGGTTTGTATTGGTCGTAAAAATATTATAGAAAAACAGTTTCGTTTGTGTTACTAAAAGATACAATTTTGATATGTACAGTTTTTTTTGAATAAATGCATATTTTTCGAGTTATTCTCAAAAAACCCTCTAAAAAAGTCGATTTTTTGGTCGAAAAACTGTTACTTTCAACCACGAATAACTCGAAAAATATTAGTTTTACGAAGAAAATGTAAAAAACATTTTTTTCTTATAATTACTTTTTACATCGATTTATATGGTTAAAATGTAATAAAAAATTCCCACCCCCGAGATGGGGGGCAACTATCCCCAAGGTTTTAGCGTACAGCAGCATGATAATATAGAAAATGATCCTTGGACTATTTCCTACCTTCTGTGAAAATTTCAAGTAAATCCATGCTGGACGAAAAAATTGCGAGCCAAAATGCTTCATTTCCTCGATTATTTATGTAACTAACACAATTTATTAGAAAACAATAAACTAACAACTAGGTACAGCAGAACTGTCAACTGTCAAATATAAGTCAAATTATTAATGTAAACATTGTTAAATCAAAATAACAATGTACTGTTCTTTCCATTCTGCAAAATACAGGGTGTTCTATAAATAAACGTTAAAATGTATAGATACTTACGTAATAGATAATAGAATATTGTATAGGGCGTCAATAAGTTATTTCATCAATTTCATACCATGACTTCACTTTTACCTTTACTCTCTAGGGAGGAAAAGTACGACTGTGCTCAGGTCAGGAAAAGTATACTTTCGGTAAAGGTACGTGGAAAAAGTTGTTGTTTGAGCTGGGACACTTTTCTTCTGGATGAGCGAGAGGCTGTTATAAAAAATTTATTGGTTAGGATTCAGTTATAGGCTATCAAGCATTAAATGCTTGATAACCTTAATAGCATTAGAATTTTTGTAGTTGTTGGATTAGGCCTCTATCTTAAAGTGTCATACACATTTTTAACTATTTCTTTTGCATCTAATTTCAAATGCTTTCAATTATGTTTAATAGATTTTGAGAGAATATTTTCTAATGGACCAAACATATATATTACAAACAAACTTCACTAATATACTATACACATAATAGCAAGTACGGTTTCTTAATGACTCAATAGTATCTATTAATTTTAATTCCCTCAACATTAGCCATACCTGATTCAACCCTGAGCGGTGAGGTAAAAATTTAAAACGTGTTTATGTATTAACACATCATTACAGATACCCGCGGCAATTTTCCGCAGTTCCAAAAATTCTCAAAACACGTGACATAATTCTTCTTCTTCTTTTGACATCATATCCCTGGATGGGTTTTTGCCTGTCTGGCTGTCCCTTCAGATCTCTTTTGTGCCCTTCTCCTCCAGTGTCTTATATTCACGGTTTTCAGGTCGTCTTTTACGTCATGCAACCATCTGGTTCTGGGTCACATCATTTATCCCGTCACCTAAAAGGAAAAAAATAGAACAATAATATCAATTTTAATTCAGAATAGGTACTAAAAGACTTTTGAAAATAGAATTTACACAATTTAATGTTTGGTTAATTTGAAGCCGCTTTATTAGAAGGCAGCAAATTGCTAACGGGCGAGTGTTTGCATAACACACATGGCGCATGTAATATGACATGTTAATAATGGCAATAATACCACTAATCCCTGGAAAGCCAAGATAATGTATGTTGAGACAAGGTATATATCACAATATGACAAGAAAAAATCTACGGATGGATGTCCTGACAAATATAATGCATTAGTTTCCTACTTGCTTTCTGCATCGCAGTATCGTAGCCCTCTAACTGCTCCCGTCTCACCTACGGAATTCTAGTAAAAAGTTGGTTTAGGATCATTTCCTTTATCATTCTAGTACTGGTGATCTCTGCTGCGAATCAACCTGGTCCTGCCCTTCACCAGGTTAATTCTATACTATCCCTAGAAACGGGGCTGCCACTTCCGTTGAATTCACTGTACCAAATACTATACTCCACCTTTATCATCGTTGTGGTCTTCACCTGTATCCCTGGGCAGGGGGGCCTATTAATTATACTCCCCGTTGAGGTAGTTAAAATGTCCTCACTCCCAATATTCAATTTTTTTTTATTATTTTACGTTCTATGTGATTTTACTCAGCTCAATTTTAATCCTTCTCCCCTTAGACCAGGAAGGATATGTTTTTAGGTGGATATGAGAGGTGGAATTCGGATTTTTGCGGATAAAGTTAGGTGATAACTTCGTTAATAATAGTTGACTTATGCTCCTTCTCAAATATGCCCGGAACATTAATAAACAAAATAAAATATTTAAAATAAGTAAATAATAAAACAAAGATAATTAAATTTGCTATCAGATACTATTGGTTAAAAATGTCTTAATTATAATCTGCAAAATAGCAATAAATATAAAATAAGGGGGCAAAACAAGCCTGTCCTTATTCAATGTTTTTCCATCATTAGGTTACACTTGGAACCTTCCTAATTCGCTTAGAAAATGTTTGTAATGTGCTAAAACCGTCCACCAAATTTCATTAAAATTGACTTACTAGATTTTGCATAATATTTTGCAATCTAAACTTTTTTAAAAAAATTAAAATTTTTTAAAATCTTAGACAACAAAAACTAGACAAAGATTTGTCAATTTTTTAAACACTTTTATTTAGTTCAATAGTTTGCGTCAAATCTTTAGGCGTTAATTTGACTGCCTTTTCTCCAATACAAATGAATCAAAATTTGCAGACACATTTGCATTCGCGGGAAAAATACACGAATAGTCAATAAAAAATTTTTTTTATGTTTATTAATTGTTTAAATAAAAAAAAACGATTTTATTGGAAAATGCTTAAATTCTCTTGTTTGTTACAATGTAAAAAACTTGAAACTTTTACGGATTGTAGCTAATGATATGAACTATACATAATTTCACTTTTTACGTTCATTGTTTACGTTATGCTTCATAAATAAACAATAAAGTTTCAAATTTTTTTGCCGATTCTAACTACTTTTCATACATCATCCACAGAGAACGGCAGTTCTCACCAGTGGCGCACAACACCCCTACAAGCGACACTATATATACACGAAATTTTCGATTTTCTAAACCTGACTGAATTTAAAATTGGGCCAAATCCCATATTAAAGTTTAGGAAAAGACTCGTCCATCCATATATTACTTCTCCATTTTGGTCCAAGGGTGTGGATTTTACGGCCCTTCCCATTTAAAGCCTGTTTTTCGTTCTCGTCCCCAAAACTCCCAAAAATTTCAAAAATTTAAGCCCGACCTTTGCGGCTTCTGATAGCATAGATCATTACCTTTCCAACGCATGTTTAATTTTGAAAATCGGTTATACCATTCAAAAGTTATCGAGCTCAGACATATGACTCAATTTTTATTTAAAAAATGGAAAATGTTTGTGGATATGTATGTATGTATGTATGTGTGTGGAAAAGTTAAACCGATCTGAATTTTTTTTTCTGTGTTTCAAGAGGGTGTGAGGGCCGATTCAGAACCGGTCCAATTTTTGACTTCTGGCTACCCGTAAGTTAGCTAAGGGACTAGGTAAATACAAAATAGCATATTTTTTGGGCGTAAATATCTTAGGTTTAAGGAAAGACAGGAAAACCGCAAATACACCAAATCAATAGGGTTGAGTTAAGCTTTCAAATGGCGTTTAAGCGATCAAGCTGAGATATACGCAGTGCTCACCATAGCCAAAAAACTGAAAAATTAAACTTTGAAAATTTTGGTTTTTCGACAATTACTCAAAATTTCAACCTACGAATTTCGCCAATAACTGAGCGTTTGTAGAAGGACTCAGGACGCGTCTAACAGTGTATACCTTATATCTGGGAAAATTCGAATTTTTAAGTTATAGGCTTCATAAGTATGATCAAATCTATTTCTTATGGGAAAAAACGGTTTTTCAAGCTCAATAATTCCTGTAATACGTTCAGTTATCATACTCGATCTTGGATGCGTCAGATACTACTTGTCAATACGTTTCAAATTCATGTTTAGTGATCAACATCAGATAAGCCGTTCAGAAGTTATAGAGCTCCAAATGTAGAATTAGTCCAGGAACTGAAATTTTTCACTTCGCAATTTTTACAGAATGGATCGATTTGCTTAAAAATTTGACAATAAGTAGTGGATAGTCCAAGGATCAAAATCTATATGATGCCGAAAGACGCTTTTACCATGGGGTGGTTGCCATCTCATCTCGAGGGTGGAATTTTTTTTTATATTTTGACCACAAATGCTGGTAAAAATATTAATTATAAGCAAAAAATGTTCATTATACATTTTTTTGATAAAATTAATAGTTTTCGATTTATTAGTTATCGAAGCTGTTAGTTTTATATCGGAAAGATTACCAGATAACGGTAGTTCTCGCCAGTGGCGCAGAAATACACCCCCCTACACGCGACACTTATATATACGAAATTTTCAATTTTCTAAATCTGCCTGAATTGAAAATTTTGCCAACTCCCATCTTCAAGTTTAAAAAAAGACTCACCCATTCATATGTCAAACATCCATTTTGGTCCAAGGGTGTCGATTTTACGGCCCTTCCTATTTAGGGTCTGTTTTTCGTTCTGGTCCCCAAAACTCCCAAAAACTTCGAAAATTTAAGTCCGACTTTTGCGGCTTCTAACAGTACTGATCATTACCTTTCCAACGCATGTCTAATTTTGAACATTACCAGAGAACGGCAGTTCTCGCCAGTGGCGCACACCCACACCACCCTACACGTGACACTATATATACACAAAATTTTCATTTTTCTAAATCTGACTGAATTGAAAATTGGGCCAACTCCCATCTTAAAGTTCAGAAAAGACTCACCCATTTATATGTCAACCATCGATTTTGGTCCAAGGGTGTAGATTTTACGGCCCTTCCTATTTAGGGACTCTTTCGTTCTCGTCACCAAAACTCCCAAAAAGTTTAAAAATTTGTCCAACCTTTGCGGCTTCTAATAGAACTGATCATTACCTTTCCAACGCATGTCTAATTTTGAAAATCGGTTATACCATTCAAAAGTTATAGAGCTTAGAAATGTGACTCAATTTTTATTTAAAAAAGGGAAAATGTTTGTGGATATGTATGTATGTGTGTTTGAAAGTTAAACCGATTTGATATTTTTCTCTGTGTTTAAAGAGGGGGTCAGGGCAGCTCCGTGAAGTTAGCCCGAAAAAGTCGGGAAAAAAAATGCGATTGATGCCATTCGTTTGTCCATTGATTGTCCACGTTTGTCCACCATTTTATTTCGTTAGTCCACCCATCAATTCTTTTTTATAAACAAAAATTTTTTTTCGGGCTAACTTCACAAATCCACAAATTTTCGGAAATTTAAAAAAACTCTTGCTATATTGTTTGTCCATCGTTTGTCCATGTTTGTCCACCACATAATTTTTTTTTGTCCACCCTCTGAAACAACCCCCTGTTAATTGTAATTATTTTTTTATTTCTTAATTCGGGCTAACTTCACGTTCTCTTAAATGGGCATTTAAACGTTAATTCGGGTGCAGAATCACAACTAAGCGTTTGTCCACCCCTTTGCAGCGTTTGTCCAACCCCTTAAAGGGCGAAACAACCCCCCTGTTAATTGTAATTATTTTTTTATTTCTTAATTCGGGCTAACTACACGTCCGTTTAAACGTGTATTTTAAAGTTAATTCGGGTGAAGAATCACAACTAAGCGTTTGTCCACCCCTTTGCAGCGTTTGTCCAACCCCTTAAAGGGCGAAACAACCCCCCTGTTAATTGTAATTATTTTTTTATTTCTTAATTCGGGCTAACTACACGTCCGTTTAAACGTGTATTTTAAAGTTAATTCGGGTGAAGAATCACAACTAAGCGTTTGTCCACCCCTTCGCAGCGTTTGTCCAACCCCTTAAAGGGCGAAACAACCCCCCTGTTAATTGTAATTATTTTTTTATTTCTTAATTCGGGCTAACTACACGTCCGTTTAAACGTGTATTTTAAAGTTAATTCGGGTGAAGAATCACAACTAAGCGTTTGTCCACCCCTTCGCAGCGTTTGTCCAACCCCTTAAAGGGCGAAACAACCCCCCTGTTAATTGTAATTATTTTTTTATTTCTTAATTCGGGCTAACTACACGTCCGTTTAAACGTGTATTTTAAAGTTAATTCGGGTGAAGAATCACAACTAAGCGTTTGTCCACCCCTTCGCAGCGTTTGTCCAGCCCCTTAGAGTGCGAAACAACCCCCTCGTTAATTGTAATTATTTTTTTAATTCTTAATTCGGGCTAACTTCACGTTCTCTTAAATGGGCATTTAAACGTTAATTCGGGTGCAGAATCACAACTAAGCGTTTGTCCACCCCTTTGCAGCGTTTGTCCAACCCCTTAAAGGGCGAAACAACCCCCCTGTTAATTGTAATTATTTTTTTATTTCTTAATTCGGGCTAACTACACGTCTGTTTAAACGTGTATTTTAAAGTTAATTCGGGTGAAGAATCACAACTAAGCGTTTGTCCACCCCTTCGCAGCGTTTGTCCAGCCCCTTAGAGTGCGAAACAACCCCCTCGTTAATTGTAATTATTTTTTTAATTCTTAATTCGGGCTAACTTCAAGTTCTCTTAAATAGGTATTTAAACGTTAATTCGGGTGCAGAATCACAACTACCCGTTTGTCCACTCCTTCGCAGCGTTTGTCCAACCCCTTAAAGTGCGAAACAACCCTCTCGTCAATTGTAATTATTTTTTTATTTCTTCATTCGGGCTAACTTCACGTTCTCTTAAATGGGCATTTAAACGTTAATTCGGGTGAAGAATCACAACTAAGCGTTTGTCCACCCCTTCGCAGCGTTTGTCCAGCCCCTTAAAGTGCGAAACAACCCCCTCGTTAATTGTAATTATTTTCTTAATTCGGGCTAACTTCAAGTTCTCTTAAATAGGTATTTAAACGTTAATTCGGGTGCAGAATCACAACTACCCGTTTGTCCACTCCTTCGCAGCGTTTGTTCAACCCCTTAAAGTGCGAAACAATCCTCTCGTCAATTGTAATTATTTTTTTATTTCTTCATTCGGGCTAACTTCACGTTCTCTTAAATGGGCATTTAAACGTTAATTCGGGTGCAGAATCACAACTAAGCGTTTGTCCACCCCTTTGCAGCGTTTGACCAACCCCTTAAAGTGCGAAACAACCCCCCTGTTAATTGTAATTATTTTTTTATTTCTTAATTCAGGTTAACTTCACGTCCGTTTAAACGTGTATTTTAAAGTTAATTCGGGTGAAGAATCACAACTACCCGTTTGTCCACCCCTTCGCAGCGTTTGTCCAGCCCCTTAAAGTGCGAAACAACCCCCTCGTTAATTGTATAACCTAATTATTTTTTTAATTCTTAATTCGGGCTAACTTCAAATTTTCTTAAATAGGTATTTAAACGTTAATTCGGGTGCAGAATCACAACAACCCGTTTGTCCACCCCTTCGCAGCGTTAGTCCAATCCCTTAAAGTGCGAAACAACCCTCTCGTCAATTGTAATTATTTTTTTATTTCTTCATTCGGGCTAACTTCACGTTCTCTTAAATGGGCATTTAAACGTTAATTCGGGTGCAGAATCACAACTAAGCGTTTGTCCACCCTTTTGCAGCGTTTGACCAACCCCTTAAAGTGCGAAACAACCCCCCTGTTAATTGTAATTATTTTTTTATTTCTTAATTCAGGCTAACTTCACGTCCGTTTAAACGTGTATTTTAAAGTTAATTCGGGTGAAGAATCACAACTACCCGTTTGTCCACCCCTTCGCAGCGTTTGTCCAGCCCCTTAAAGTGCGAAACAACCCCCTCGTTAATTGTATAACCTAATTATTTTTTTAATTCTTAATTCGGGCTAACTTCAAATTCTCTTAAATAGGTATTTAAACGTTAATTCGGGTGCAGAATCACAACAACCCGTTTGTCCACCCCTTCGCAGCGTTAGTCCAACCCCTTAAAGTGCGAAAGAACCCCCCTGTTAATTGTAATTATTTTTTTATGTCTTAATTCGGGCTAACTTCACGTCCGTTTAAACGCGTATTTTAAAGTTAATTCGGGTGAATAATCACAACTGCCCGTTTGTCCACCCTTTCACAGCGTTTGTCCAACCCCTTAAAGTGCGAAACAACCCCCTCGTTAATTGTAATTATTTTTTTATTTGTTTATTCGGGCTAACTTTACGTTCTCTTAAATGGACATTTAAACGTTAATTCGGATGCAGAATCACAACTACCCGTTTGTCCACCCCTTCGCAGCGTTTGTCCAACCCCTTAAAGTGCGAAACAACCCTCCTGTTAATTGTAATTATTTTTTTATTTCTTAATTCGGGCTAGCTCTAGGTTCCCTTAAATGGGCATTTAAACGTTAATTCGGGTGCAGAATCACAACTACCCGTTTGTCCACCCCTTAAAGTGCGAAAGAACCCCCCTGTTAATTGTAATTATTTTTTTATTTCTTAATTCGGGCTAGCTTTACGTTCCCTTAAATGGGCATTTAAACGTTAATTCGGGTGCAGAACCACAACTACCCGTTTGTCCACCCCTTCGCAGCGTTTGTCCAACCCCTTAAAGTGCGAAACAACCCCCCTGTTAATTGTATTTATTTTTTTATTTCTTAATTCGTGTTAGCTTTTAAATGCCCATTTAAGGGAACGTAAAGCTAGCCCGAATTAAGAAATAAAAAAATAATTACAATTAACAGGGGGGTTGTTTCGCACTTTAAGGGGTTGGACGAACGCTGCGAAGGGGTGGACAAACCGGTAGTTGTGATTCTGCGCCCGAATTAACGTTTAAATGCCCATTTAAGAGAACGTGAAGTTAGCCCGAATAAAGAAATAAAAACATAACTACAATTAACGAGGGGGTTATTTCGCACTTTAAGGGGTTGGACAAACGCTGCGAAGGGGTGGACAAACGGGTAGTTGTGATTCTGCACCCGAAATATCTTTAAAATACGCGTTTAAACGGACGTGAAGTTAGCCCGAATTAAGAAATAAAAAATAATTACAATTAACAGGAGGGTTGTTTCGCACTTTAAGGGGTTGGACAAACGCTGCGAAGGGGTGGACAAACGGGTAGTTGTGATTCTGCACCCGAATTAACGTTTAAATGCCCATTTAAGAGAACGTGAAGTTAGCCCGAATAAAGAAATAAAAAAAAATTACAATTAACGAGGGGGTTATTTCGCACTTTAAGGGGTTGGACAAACGCTGCGAAGGGGTGGACAAACGGGTAGTTGTGATTCTGCACCCGAATTAACGTTTAAATACCTATTTAAGAGAATTTTAAGTTAGCCCGAATTAAGAATTAAAAAAATAATTAGGTTATACAATTAACGAGGGGTTTGTTTCGCACTTTAAGGGGCTGGACAAACGCTGCGAAGGGGTGGACAAACGGGTAGTTGTGATTCTTCACCCGAATTAACTTTAAAATACACGTTTAAACGGACGTGAAGTTAGCCTGAATTAAGAAATAAAAAAATAATTACAATTAACAGGGGGGTTGTTTCGCACTTTAAGGGCTTGGACAAACGCTGCAAAGGGGTGGACAAACGCTGCAAAGGGGTGGACAAACGCTTAGTTGTGATTCTGCACCCGAATTAACGTTTAAATGCCCATTTAAGAGAACGTGAAATTAGCCCGAATAAAGAAATAAAAAAATAATTACAATTGACGAGGGGGTTGTTTCGCTCTTTAAGGGGTTGGACAAACGCTGCGAAGGACTGGACAAACGGGTAGTTGTGATTCTGCACACGAATTAACGTTTAAATACCTATTTAAGAGAACTTGAAGTTAGCCCGAATTAAGAATTAAAAAAATAATTACAATTAACGAGGGGGTTGTTTCGCACTTTAAGGGGCAGGACAAACGCTGCGAAGGGGTGGACAAACGGGTAGTTGTGATTCTTCACCCGATTTAACTTTAAAATACACGTTTAAACGGACGTGAAGTTAGCCCGAATTAAGAAATAAAAAAATAATTACAATTAACAGGGGGGTTGTTTCGTACTTTAAGGGGTTGGACAAATGCTGCAAAGGGGTGGACAAACGCTTAGTTGTGATTCTGCACCCGAATTAACGTTTAAATGCCCATATAAGAGAACGTGAAGTTAGCCCGAATTAAGAAATAAAAAAATAATTACAATTAACAGGGGGTTGTTTCAGAGGGTGGACAAAAAAAATTATGTTGTGGACAAACGATGGACAAACAATATAGCAAGAGTTTTTTTTAATGTTCGAAAATTTGTGGATTTGTGAAGTTAGCCCGAAAAAAAATTTTTATTTATAAAAAAGAATTGATGGGTGGACTAACGAAATAAAATGGTGGACAAACGTGGACAATCAATGGACAAACGAATGGCACCAATCGCATTTTTTTCCCGACTTTTTCGGGCTAAGTTCACGGACCTGGTCAGGGCCGATTTAGAACCGGTGTAGTTTGTTACTTTTGACGACCCATAAGCCAGCTATAGGACTTGGTAAGTACAAAACGGCATATTTTTGGGGGTATATATATTCGGATCACGAAGAGGCAGGAGAACTGCAAATACATCAAATCAATAGTGTTAACTTAAGCTTTCAAATGGTGTCTAAGCCGTCAGGATCAGACATATACACGGCTCAGTATAGCCGAAAAACTGAAAAACTAAACTTTAAAAATTTTGGTTTTTCGACAATTACTTAACATTTCAACGTACGAATTGCTCCAATAACTTAGCGTTTGTAGAAGGACTCAAGACGAATCTAACGATGTATACCTCATATCCGGGAAAATTCGAATTTTTAGGTTATAGGCTTCATAAATATGATAAAATCTATTTCCTGTGGGAACAACGGTTTCGAAAGCTCAATAATTCCTGTAATAGCTTCAGTTATCATACTTGACCTTAGATCCATCAGATACTACTGGTTAATACGTTTCAAACTCATGTTTACTGATCAAAATCGGTTAAGCCGTTTAGAAGTTATTAAGATACAAAAGTATAATCCAATTAACGATTATTCCCCAAATGGTTTATGTAGTTGTAGTGGTTACGACGCTAAATTTGATCTGGCAACGGGCAATCCGACTTCATTTACCGGCCATCTCAATATATATTTTTTTTCAATCTATTTCGAATAGAAAAAAATCTAGTATACATTCGATGGACACTAGATCATTTGGGAGATAATGCAACAAAGGTGACAATTTATAAAGCTTGACGTGTAATAGAGGAACATTGCATTCAACTTCATACATTTAATTTGTAAATACCTTTGAAAAACTCATGATACAAGAATAAAAAACCGCTAAACGCCGTAAAAATGAGTGGCGCATAAAATATTCCAGCTACAAAAGATCTGATATGAATGTTACGTGGCGCGAAAATGGATTTTCATTTGATGCAAAACAAAATTTTAGTTTTATTTTAAAATATTTTTCCATAATATTTGCTAAATTTGAAGTAAACGCGCCACAAAAGAGTTTCAAAATTCAAACTGTATCAAAGTTACTCTTTTGTGGCGCGTTTACTTCAAATTTAGCAAATATTATGGAAAAATATTTTAAAATAAAACTAAAATTTTGCATCAAATGAAAATCCATTTTCGCGCCACGTAACATTCATATCAGATCTTTTGTAGCTGGAATATTTTATGCGCCACTCATTTTTACGGCGTTTAGCGGTTTTTTATTCTTGTATGTTTTATACCTACCTATTTTAATAAACATGACGATATATTTTAATGTTTGAAAAGTGTAAGACTGAAAAGTAAAAAATAAAAAAATTAGAAAAAAATATTTTTTAAGAAACGCTTTTCTTTAGTTACTGAAATTAAAAATATAAAAAAATCAACTAAAAAGGAAAAAATAAAAAAAAAATGAATAATCTAACACATTCGTTAAAGAAAAGCGTGGAGCGTGGGGCGAAAACCGTTCACTCGATGAAGACGCGCCACGCTTTTCTTTGACGAATGTGTTAGATTATTCAATTTTTTTTTATTTTTTCCTTTTTATATGTTTTTTGTATATTTTTAATTTTAGTAACTAAAGAAAAGCGTTTCCTAAAAAAATTTTTTTCTAATTTTTTTATTTACATATAAAGAAGCACTCCACCTATCCAATGCACTTTACAGAACTGAAATCGGATTATTTAAACAGCCTCGGCAATGTTTTAAAGTTATAAACAATTTTTTGGCTTATAAACAAATTAGTGCTGTGTCCAGGAGGGGGTGCTACGGGCTCCTTTATTTAGATGGACTTACCTAAGTTTTTTTTATGTATTTTGACCCGTAGAACACGAATTTTTTGGATAACAGTTGATCCGGATGTCGGTAAGATTGTTATAAACAAAGAACTTGAGGAATTGCATAACATCGATTTTTCGCAAAATAAAACATTTTTTCGTATTTGTTGGGTAATTCTAAGCAAAAAATGTTCTGACAAGTTTTTTCATAGGATGCATAGTTTTCGAGATAAACGCGGTGGAACATTCGAAAAATTGCAATTTTTGAACGAGAATAACTTTTGATTAAAAAATAAAATAGCAATTCTGCTGACAGCATTTGAAAGTTAAGTCAAATTATACCGGTTCTAATTATTTGTAAAGTGAGTTCAAAAGTGAGTAAAGTTCAAAACATTGAATAACAATAAGCCAAAAAATTGTTTATAATTTTAAAACATTGCTGAGGCCCCTTAAATAATCCGATTTTAATTCTGTAAAGTGTATTAGACAGGTAGAGCACCTCTTTATATGTGAAAAATTAGCCAACTTCTAAATGGTCTACTTTTTGTTCAGAAAGATTTTAAAAATTTTTAACTTTTTTAAAAACATACATTGCAAAATTATTAAGCAAAATGTATTAGGTCGATTTTAATGAAATTTGGTAGACCATTTAAGTAAGTTATAAGAATTTTCTAAGCGAATTACTAAGGTTTCTTAAGTGCCACCAAAGTGGTTAAGAAATATTAAATAACAGGCGTATTTTGCCCCCTTATTTTGTATTTATTGCTATATTGTAGAAAAGGTAATACCTTAAGACATTTTTGACCAGTCTTATATCATACAAAATTCAATTATCTTTTATTTTATTTCTCTACGACTTTGTTCCAAAACGAACCGTTTTAAAGTTATAAGCAAAGAAAGCAGAAAAAACTCGATGTTTTTCGAAATTTTTAAATATTTTAATTTTTTTATTAATGTTCCGGGCATATTTGAGAAGGAGCATAAGTCAATTATTATTACTGAAGGTGTCACCTAACTGTATCTGCAAAAATCCGAATGCTACCTCTCACATCCAAAAATACACGTTTTTTACAGATTAGTCCTGGTCTACCTCCCTCCAACTAAAACTTCATTTTTTTATTTTTATTTTTTTTAGGTTGGATGCAGTCACTTTAAAAATTTCAAAAAATTCACATGCATAATTGAGACTTTTACAAAACATGTCTCATTTTTTATCGACTCGTGGGTTGAGTTCACCTCGCCTGAAAATGCATTTTACTTTTAAGCGGATGAGTTTTTGGAGATGGCTGCAGGTGTATTTTTTTGTGTATTTTATCAAAATAGTTATTTTCCTAACTAGTGCGGAAAGTGATACTTTCACGCACAAGACTGCCGTTGATCCGAACGACGCGATAGCGGAGTTCGGGCAAGCGGTCGAGTCCGGGGAAGACACTTTCCGCATGAGTTAGGAACAAAATTTTTTGTAGGGCCGTACGTTTGGAAAATGCCACAAAAAATAGAGTCATATCAATTTTTATTTAGGAGTGAAAATACACAAATTAATTCTTTGACAAGGTTGTCAAAACCAAACTTTCAATATAATGGGTTACCACGACGACGATATTGGTTTCCATGATGATGATTTAAAACCATTGTAATTGTCTACTGATTTGACTTTAAAATATGTCAAAAAAATTTTATTTCATCTAATTATTGCGTTAATTTCGTTAAAACATGAACACAATAAGATACATTTGAAATAAATTAGTAAATAATATCTAAATATTAGTTTATTGCATGTATTATAGTACATTAGTATATTATAATGTTAATAATAATTAGTATATTATAATGCCGTATTAGAAGGTATTCTATTTTCCGCACGCGAGAAAATTTACTTTTACGCACGCCGTGCGGAAAAGTGCAACTTTCGTAAACGAAATGCGTGCTAGAAAGTGGCTTTTTAAGCACGGCCGTAGAAAAACTGTATTTTTATTTTTTTTTTCTTATTTTTCCCTAAGGTGCGCCACTTTCGAAAATCCGAAAAACTGTTTTTAGGGGGTTTTGGGGGTTTTCCCCATTTTATAGACTTTAAAATAGATTAAATGAAAATTTTATTTAGGCTTTAATATATAATTTGAAGTAACTAAGTCCTTTAGGACATTCAAAAATGGGAGAAATACTTTTGAACCCCCAAAACGCACTCACGCGTTTTTGGGAGGTTTGAACGTGTTTTTCCATTTATAAATGTAAGGGACCCAGCTATGAAAAAAATACATCAAAATATATATAACCTATAAAGGGGAAAAGGCGAGGGTTAAAATTGTTAAGTCTTATTTTTTAATCTTTTAATTTATTATGGTGAGATAAAGTTAAGTCTTTTTTTTAATCACATATAACGTAACATTCTGGGAGTAAGGACATTCTTTATTAGTAGCCTTCACTAGCTGGTATTGAACGATATAATATTTTGATATTAAGGCCATCGGTACATAATTCGCAAATATTTTACGGCTATCCCTATTTTTTCTGTCTTTACACGGCAAATTACGTGTAATAACATTCACACTGGTATGGATATGTAAACATTACTAGAATGTCATTCTACTTGACAATGTCATCATTAACTTTAAAGAGATGGCTTTCGAATGTTCTTGGATAACTGTTATTTGTATAATTGCAAATTATTAATTCAGTTAATAAATGTGATAATTTTTCACTAACTATGTATGTATTCAGTGATTGTAATAATTTATATGTAGAACAAAAATTAACACTCAATCGAGAAAAGAGCGAAAGTGTTAAAGTGATTTTTTAATAATATATTGTTACTATGGAACGCTTACAATTTTGAACATCTTTAACAACAAAATACTTGGATCACAGAATATATCCTGATGTATTCTCTGCTTGGATCTTCCATAAATAATAAACAATAAATAACTTTTTATTAAGTTCACGTCTTAAATCAATTTTTTATCAAATACACTATCAATATTAAATACACTATCAACAACTCAAAATATTCCCGATGCCATATCAAATATGTTCAATTTGCAATTTATATAAATTTTGCAATAAATTGTTTTTGTCTTGGCTTTTATGTCTTATGTATGTATCTATACTGTACATATATTGACGATTTATCTAATTTTAGTAAATTGTAGTTGTTATTTGTTATTGATATTATGTTTTCTTTTGACTGTATGTAAGCTTTGTCCATAAAATTGTAAAAATTTTCAGTGACAGTAAAGCATATTTCTATTCTATTCTATATTTAAAACTGTCAGTGTCTTGTCATCATATTCTATTTGACTTAGTGCGTTGTATGACAAAGATAGCGAATGTTCGATTTGGAAAATATCACCACGGACACGGTGTTCATTTTTTTCTAATCCTGAAAAAACTAATAAATATTTTTTAAACATTTAAACGCAGAATGAAAGACTAAATTATTATCGAGGGCCGAAACTCCCTTAGAATAAATAAAAAGTTTCTTTTGAATGAAATATTTGAAATTAAAAATCACACTACATTTTCTCTTAGTTTTTCACCCCTGTAACTTATTAAAATAAATATTATAGAAGTTTTCAGGGACTTGCGGCCCTCCGTAAGAACGTAATCTTTCATTCTGCGTTTAAATTTTTCAAAAATACTTATTAGTTTTCTCAGGATTCGAAAAAAATTAATCCCCATTTGAATTGCATTGCAGCCGAAAATACGTACCCATCCCCTTAAGAAAAATTAACTATTTATTTATGGCGTCCTAACTACTGTAACATAAAATATTAACAAAAACAACTACAAACAGTTTCAATGACAATGCCGTCGATAAGTACTTCATGTACGGCAACATTGCCGATGAGAGCTGATTAATTTAGCTAGTCATTAACAAAAAATGTTTATATTGGCAGTGTTAAGTCGTTGCGGTCATAAGTTATTACTAATTGACTATATTAATGTAATTTTTTTAGAACACCCGCCAGCACCACCAACAGATCCAACCACTGTTAAACCACCCATTACAACAGCCACTACACCTAATACAACTTCAGCTACTACACCCGTCACTCCTACTACTTCTAGCACTAAATCTCCACCTACAACAAGTGCAACCCCAACTACTACAAAATCGACTACCACAACCACAACTATTAAAACGACAACTACTGTAAAACCGCCAACTACTGCAACCACAACTGCTACCACTGCCGGTCCGCCTGTTACAAGTACTACAGCAAGTCCTGTTCCGAATCCTACTGCAAAGCCAGAGCATAACAGGAGGTGAGTATTAAGTTTTTTTTAAATATGTATGTCTATATTCTTTGCAGCTTTAAGGTTTCACGCAGTCGATGTATAATTTTTAAAACTTGTGTTTTTTAATTGTCATGTTTTCAGGAAATAAACCATAGTTATTATGAGCAATAGCTTGCCAACCATGTTAAAGTTGTATTTTGTTCCTAATTGGTTCATTCCTTGCATCTCTGCTTCCTTATGTTTTTTTTAATTAAGTAACTTACAGTAAGTAGTATAGTTTTAGTGATTTATTTTAAATTCAATGTTGCTTTTGAATTATTTTTTTAACCCTTAACTACAGACATCCCAATATTAGCACGTAATTACAGATCCCCGGTATTTTTTACCGGTCATCATAAAATAGAGTCAAAATATAAAGTCAATAATAAAAAACAAAAAAAAATTACATTATGAGTTTTTATGGAGTCTCTAGATATGGAAAAAATGGTAAAATGAGTGATTTTGATAATATAATACAAGATTTTTGAAGAATATTCTATTAAACCAGAATTTTGGTAACATTTTTGGTCTATCGAAACAAACAGCCATAAATGTTATGAACAAAAGTTTAGACTTTTTTTTAACAAATAAACGTAACATAGAATCACAAAGGAAACATAAAATAGCATTTACAATTTTTACATCCATGAGAAAAAATCTGCAAGGGGTAAAATTATCACAGAATTAAATGGCAATTCCATTTTTGCAAAGAGGCCTCAAAATTTTTATCGTCAAATTTAACCTTCATTGAAGGTCCAGGATGACTTCCACAGTCCATTTCTTTACTTTTTTCCTAAAAACACAAAAATAATATAAACATTTCAGATTTACAAATATAGTACTCATATAAAAATACTTACTTAACACAGACATCCGGTAATTTTTACCGGTTAAGATTTTTGATGTGTGCTAGAAACGAAAATATTGACAATATACACTATACGCTTTGACTAGCATTGTTATACAAACTACCCGAGAGGTACAGAGACACATAAACTTGTAACAGGTGAGGTTACCATGAAATCCACATTTTGCGAATGCCCGCCGGTAAAAAATACCGGATCTCTGTAGTTAAGGGTTAATTAACTATTAATTCCGAGTGTGTACTTTAACGAGGTAACATCGCTTAGTGTTTTGCTAGTACTTATAGTGTGTTTTTGTGAAATTAACAAATTACAATTAATTAGCAAATTGGTGAATTATTCAAAAACTTGGCCTGCTTCCAGTGGCGTAGGCCTACCAAATATGTATTTTCGGAAGAGAAAATATATAAAAACCTAACTAATACCAACAAATAATTAAACTGTTCGTCTACTTTTGACTGCAAGGGTAGCGACAACCAAATTAGTCTCCCTACAGTTCAAACTTTCAAGATGTCACAAAATATTCAGCAAACTTCTACACCAACTTCCTCATATGCAACCGCAACGAAATAAATTCCGAGATCAACCTTCCCGAAGCGAGAACAAGCCATAGTATTACATGCCGATGAAAGTCTAAAATTGTTCGATTATATCAAGGCAGTAGGTGACGCTATTGGTCCCAAACAAATCTTATTTGCATCCAGGATATCTAATAACAGAATATGTATCTATTTATCAAACTCAGAACTCGTTGACAATCTTTTAAAGTCTCATCCTATGTTAACAGTAGGAAACTCTGTCATGAATGTCCGCAGACTAGTCTCTCCCACAAAAAGGATAATAATATCCAATCTACCTCCATGTATCCCACACGACCTTGCAGAAAATGCCATAAAAGATCTTGGGCTCTAACTGGCCTCCCCCGTCTCATTTCTAAGAGCAGGCATCCCTGGTGATGAATACTCGCACATCATGAGCTTTAGAAGGCAAGTCTATGTTTATACCTCTGATGACAACTTCAATCTACAAACTTCATTAGTTATCACATTCGAAGGAATTGAAAACAGAATATTTTTGTCCTCAGACAAAATGGAATGCTTCATATGCAAGATGTCAGGGCACATTGCCTCAAACTGCCCCAATCCTCCACCCAATCATATAACACCCCAGACTAAGTTGTACATACCAACCCACGCAACAGATCCCACACCACAACAATCTCCTATAGAACCCGCAACACCACCACATATCCCTACTTCAGAACTAAACAATGCTACACCCTCTAAAACGCCCGCATACAAACGTGGTCACTCTGAAGTCGAAAGCACTAGTGAGCAGACCGATATTCCCGATAACACATCCGTCACAAATCCGTCCGGGGATAACATCATGCCTCCCCCTAGTAATGATATTAAGAAACCAAAAAAGAAACCCAGAACAAGTTCACCCTCAGAACGTTGCCTTTCTGATTTAACAAAAGACTCTATCAAAGAAGCCTTTAAGAAAACCCCAGAATCACTGGATATTCCCCCAGAAAACTTGATTGCCTTTATCGAAAACACTTTTGGCTGTAGTAACCCCTACGCTGAAGCTCTTAAGTTCACAGAAAATGTTCCAGGGCTAATTTTTAACATTCAAGCATTGCACCGAGCTTGTCAGGAGAGGTCTACGAAAAGTAGGCTAACCCGTCTAACCAAAAAACTGAGAAAGGCCTTGAACACTGATCCAGAAGACCCCGAAAATATGTCCAACCCAAAGCTTTCCTCTGATCATTCCGAAGACAACTATAATTCTGATAGTTCAGAATCATCCCAATCTTCTCAAATCAGCTCTTATTAATACTAGCATTATGTTTAGACTAATTCAGTGGAATTGTGATGGTTTTTATCCCAGACTAGAATACTTACAAAAACTTATATCGGACTGTTCGCCCAATTTTATTTGTCTCCAAGAAACCAATTTCACCAAAGCTCACCACCCTTGTCTAAAAAACTACACCAGTTACAACTTTTTAAGACCTACACACCTAGGAGCAAGTGGAGGCTCGTCTATTTTTGTTTCTAACGATATCTTCCATCAAGAGTTTGATCTACACACAAGCTTAGAAGCGATTGCAATAACCGCATGGTGTCCCAACAAAATAACAATTTGTTCTATATATATTCCTCCAAACTATAACCTATTCAGTACAGAACTAAAAGATCTCATAAAACAACTCCCAAACCCCTTCATCTTAGTTGGAGACTTCAACGCCCACAGCACAACATGGGGCTCCCAGCGCACTTTTGGGAGAGGAAAACTTATAGAAGATATCATAAGTAACTCCATCATCAACCTCTTGAATACAGGGAGCACTACATATTTCCACATCCAGTCTGGAACATCTTCCTCCATAGACCTAAGTTTTTGCGATCCTGGAACTGCTCCTATGCTTCAGTGGAAAACACTAGATAGCTTATACGATAGCAATCACTACCCCATCCTAATCTCAAGTCATATCACAGAAACTACAGAAGTCAAAACCAAATGGAAAATTACCGGTGCAAATTGGAGTTTATTCAGCGATACTGTTGAGGACCTTTCAAACCAAGTAATTTTCAGGGAAAACATCGACGATGCCGTAGAACAATTTAAAAATTGAATCCTAACTGCAGCTGACCAGTGCATAGGTAAATACACTATTAATTCGTCAAGAAAGACTGTCCCGTGGTGGAATGACTCCTGCAAACTAGCAGCAAAAGAATACAAGAAGGCTCTTAATAGATATCGCAAAACCCGTAGCACTGAAGATCTTATTTATTTTAAGAAAATGCGTGCAAGATCTAAACGAGTTCTGAAGGAAAGCAAAAAAGAATCGTGGAAAAAATTTGTGAACACCATAACTTCAGATACCCCTCCCGCCCAAATGTGGACGAAAATCAAACAAATGAGAGGACTAAACGCATATCGAAAAATACCCGTAATAACAGATGGAGATAACATCATTACAAATGATAACCAAATAACAGAAACGCTAGCCAAATATTTTCAAAACAAAACTAAGTCTGAACTCTCCGTTCCGTACCCCACAAACCACTCGCCACCTATCCCTATCCAAACTAGTCCAATAAACCTTGCCTTCACAGAAGAACTAAATTTTGCAATATCATCAATGAAAAACTCGTCTGCAGGTCCTGATGAGATCCCATCTATTTTTCTCAAACATCTACATACAGCAACCCTCTCGAAGCTGCTCGCGCTCTTCAATAAGATATGGTTTAGCCAAAATTTTCCGAGTCTCTGGCGGCAGTCGCTTACCATACCGATGGTATGACTCATCCTCTAACGCTCCTAACGCCTACAGACCAATGTCACTAACATGCACAATGTGCAAACTACTAGAAAAGATGGTAAATAAACGTTTGCTTTGGTTTCTCGAAGAACACAATCTGATAGATGTAGCACAATCAGGATTCAGACCCAATCGAAGTACGATGGATAACCTGGTACTACTACAATCAGAAATAACCGAAGCTATAGCAAACAAGAAGGATGTCATCGCAGTTGCCTTAGATATAGAATGTGCCTTCGATACAATAAACAGAGCTGCTATCATCAAAAAGCTTGAGAAACTCAATTTAACGGGTAACATTCTCTCCTTTATAAAGAATTTCTTACAAGAGAGATCATTCAAAGTGGTTGCAAATGGGAAAACATCTTCAACGTATATCTCACAAAATGGAGTTCCTCAAGGCTCAGTTCTGAGCCCCACACTTTTTCTTCTTAGCATTAACGATATAGGCTCTCTCGTTCTCCCTCCAGTAAAATACTCTATATACGCTGATGACCTCGTTCTTTACTGCCAAGGTAAAGTTATAAGGAGCATATGCTCTTTACTGCAAAATACTCTTAACAACTTTCTAAACTGGTGCGCCAAAATTGGAGTCAAATTTTCATCTAGAAAATCCAAAGTCATACACTTCACTAGAAGACATCACACTCACCCTTCTACACTTCACCTAAATGGATCCCCTCTTCAAGTGGTTGATAAACACAAATTATTAGGAGTAATATTCGATAAAAGACTTACATGGAGAGATCAGATACAGAACACAAGAACAAACTGCCTAAATAGAATCAATATCTTAAAAACTTTGGCTCACCATCAATGGGGTGCAGAAGAGGAAGTCCTCTTAAGAATTTACAGAACCTTGATTCGCTCTAGCTTGGATTACGGAAGCATCCTCTACATATCAGCGTCCGACACTCAGCTTAAAAGCCTGAATACAATTCACAACACTTCCTTACGCATTAGCCTTGGAGCATTTAAATCAAGTCCTTCTGAAAGTCTCTATATTGAATCTTCCGAACCCCCACTTTTTATAAGACGGCAACGCTTACACTATCTTACTTCTCTAGAGTATCTGCTAATCCGAAAAATCCAGTCATTAAATTAATTAATACCCCCCACCTTGTTCCAGATAATACTCACCCTCGATCACATTCCTTCTCACAAATTTTAAAAACTCTGCTAAAAGATACAGACCTAACACTCGCAACTCCTGTTACTACGTCCAGTATTCCTCCGTGGACCAAAAAGCTACCTACTGTCGTTACCAGCTTAAATCAATACAAAAAAGAAGAAACGCCCAGAACTATCTTGGTACAGAAATTTCAAGAACTTATACATACACAGTACTATGACAAGATTCTTTACACAGATGCCTCCAAAGAAGAACAGGCCGTCGGTTGTGCCGTTACCACCTCAAATACAACAGTAGCATCATATCGACTTTCTCCCAGATGCAGTATACACACAGCTGAACTGTACGGAATACTTAAGGCATTAGAGTTGCCGACTACTAACGAGAAATCATTAGCGATATGTACAGATTCTCTCGCTGCGATTGGTTCAATCAAAAATATATACTCCTTACATCCCATTGTACAGAGCATCCACAAAATCTGCCAACAACAGTCAAAACAATGGTATTTCAGTAACCATCATCTGGATACCATCCCATGTTGGTATCAATGGAAATGAGAGCGCTGATCAAGCAGCAAAACAGGCCTACTCTCTTGAAAATCTAGAAAACATGCAACTTCACCAAGATCTAAAGGCTAAAATCAAGAACAACGTATTAAGCACTTGGCAAACACACTGGAACATGCAAAATACAAAACTACGCACAATCCAACGAACTGTTACCTCCATCACCATGCCCCAAATGAGCAGAAAAGACAGTATTATTATCAGAAGGCTCAGAATAGGTCACACTCGTCTTACACATGGATATCTGATGTCCTCTGAAAATCGCCCTCACTGTGAACATTGTGATGAGAGCCATTAACAGTCCAGCACATATTACTGGAATGTGTCCAGTACAGAGTTCAAAGAGTCCACTACAACTTTCAAAACAATTTAAGTGACCTACTCGGTTCTACAAACATGTACAGTGCCATAATTTGTTTCCTAAAAGATTGTCAGCCTTACTATTTAGTGTAATTGTAATATTAAGTTGTAACTTATACAAACACAAACTGTAATTATTGTATGTAAATAATATTGTAAAATTTTGTACCAGTGTCAATGGCCATTCGTTGCCGAGACACTTTAATTTAAATAAATAAATAAAAAAAAATTAACTATAAAACACATAAAAATAATTTAAGTAAGTTTCCATAATTCGAAAAAATGTCTCGAATAAAAGTTACATACTTATTTTTACGTAAGGAATCCAAATCTGCAATAAAAAATGGGGACTCCTATTTAAGATTTTAAAGTAACCCCCACCCCACCTCCGTGGGTGGTCTTGTTTGATGTCATTCGCTAGATGTTTTAAAAATATTGAACACGTATTTTTTAGTTTTTTGATCAGATGTTCAAAGTTAAAAGTTTAAAGTTACCCCCCACCCTTCTCCGTGGGTTTCGTGTTTGGTATCATTCGATAGATTTTTGAAAAATATTGAACACTTTTTTTTTGTTTTTGATCTGACGTTCATTTGGCGAAATATTCGGTTTTTTTGTCAAATTTTGTGACTCGCCCATTTCCTTACGCCCCACTCAAATCATCAGATTTTTGAAATAGGTATACACTGTTCTGCAAGTACTTAACTTATCTTATCTTACCGACTCCATTTAACGAACTCCCCTGTATTAAGAGTTCATATATGGTAGAGGTACATTTACACGGTATTCTCCTTTTCATGAACATTTTTCAGTGCGTCACAAATTATAGAAAAAAAGGTAAGTCCGTGATAATACACATTTATGACATTTATTCTAACGTGACATTTTTGTTAAATCTGACAGTTGTCAAATTTTATTTTCAATTTGGAATAAAACCAAATCAATTGTGTCTATTGCATTTATAAAATGGTATTTTCTTTCATTTGTATAGTCTTATAAATTGTACAGATTATATTGATAATATTATTATTTTATTTAATAAATAATTCTTTTTTGATTATGGCGCCATCTATCGACAACTAGAATAATCACCGAACTAGAATAATTACCAAAGTATTCAAAGACGTGCCTTTTTTTCTGTCACATACAATTTAATGCGTTAGAGAGAAATCGAAAAACTGTGACGCACTGAAAGATGATCATGAGAAAAAGAATACAAGGTTTCTCTCCATGTAATTTTCTGACGCGCTGGAGTAACTGCAAAAATCCCCGCTTGGGCTATAAATTAGGCTCCCCTACCATATAGCTATAAATTAATAATTTTGATATAATATGTATTTTCCACGTCGATCGATTCTAAAAAATATTCAGACTGATCAAATCTTTCAAAAGACATAAAGCTTCAGACTCCCTATATTTAGTAATTTTTATTGATCGAACTCGACTGCATATTGAGCGAATATTCTGCTTTTTCCATGAACTTTTGATCCATATAGTTTAACATCTTTTTTGGTGGAAAAATATACAGGGTGTTAGTAAATAAGTATGAAAAATTTTAAGGGCTAATTCTACATGAAAAATTAATACCAGTTTGCTCTATAAACATATGTCCGCAAATGCTTAGTTCCGGAGATACGGGGCGCGGGGTGTTGAAATTTTTATTTCAAACTGCCAATTTATTTATTGCTCTAAGACCAGTTGAGCTATGAAAATGAAATTTGGTGAGTTTTAGGAGGTAGTTATTACTAATTTTTTGACATATAATTTAGAATTTTGTATTCATCATTGGCGCGCCTACGGGCAATGGTCTGAATTTTCTTAAAGAAAAAAATAGTACGCCACTGAGATATTTTGAATTAAAAATTATTTTTAAATTCCACGTCTAATTTATGATAAAAAACCTTTCTTGCCTTTTCTTCATATGATGCACCGTTTTTATGCAGAAAAATAAAACATGTTGGCGCGTATTTTTCATTTCTTAATACATCATCAAGAACTATCCAATATAATAATACTAAACTACAACAGAAAATATTAGTAATAAGGTTTCAACTAGGTGCAAAGCTGCAAGAAATGTTTAAAATGATCTCCTTTATAGATAACAGAAGAATTTTATATTCATCATTGGCGCGCGTACGGATAATGGTCTGAATTTTTTGAAGAAAAAAATAGTACGCCACTGAGATATGTCAAACTAAAAATCATTTTTGAATTCCTCGTTCAATTTACGACAAAAAATCTTTCTTTCCTTTTTTTCATACGAGGCGCCTTTTTATACAAAAAAATAAAACATCTTCACGCTTACCAAGTATTTGAGGTAGTTTCCATATGCATAGAAACTTAGTTCAAATACTTTGTAAACGTTAAGATGTTTAATTTTTTTGCATAAAAACGGCGCCCCATATGAAAAAAAGGCAAGAAAGATTTTTTTGTCGTCAATTAAACGAGGAATTCAAAAATAATTTTTAGTTTGACATATCTCAGTGGCGTACTATCTTTTTCTTCAAAAAATTCAGACCATTACCCGTACGCGCGCCAGTGATGAATATAAAATTCTTCTGTTACCTGTAAAGGAGATCATTTTAAACATTTCTTGCGGCTTTGCACCTAGTTGAAATGGTATTAGTAATATTTTCTGTTATTGTTCTAGTTTAGTATTATTATATTGGATAGTTCTTGATGATGTATTAAGAAATGAAAAATACGCTCCAAGATATTGTATTTTTCTGCATAAAAATGGTGCATCATATGAAAAAAAGGCAAGAGAGATATTAAAAATAATTTCTAATTCGAAATATCTCAGTGGCGTACTATTTTTTTCTTTAAAATAATTCAGGTCATGACCCGTAGGCGCGCCAATGATGAATACAAAATTCTTAATTGTATGTCATAAAATTCGTAATAACTACCTCCTAAAACTCACCAAATTTCATTTTCATAGCTCAACTAGTCTTAGAGCAATAAATAAATTGGCAGTTTGAAATAAAAATTTCAACACCCCGTATCTCAGAAACTAAGCATTTGCGGACGTATGTTTATAGAACAAACTGGCATTAATTTTTCATGTAGAATTAGCCCTTAAAATTTTTCATACTTATTTACTAACACCCTGTATACCTCATTTTACACATACATGTTCCTCCAATTGGGATTGAACTGACCGACAGTAAAAATCTTAGAAATATTACTATCTATCTCAGGGGTGGGCAAAGCGCGGCCCGCGGGCCGCATGCGACCCTTTTTACATTTTTTATGGCCCTCGGAAAAAAGTGAAATATTTTCATTTAAAGAATGATTGTTTCACATCAACCTATCGCGGTCAATTATTTGGGTTTCCGATACAGAGTTTTGAAACATTATTAAAAAATTTGTCACTGGAATAAAATGTTTTCTTAAAACAAAATAAAGAATTCGAAGATACTGCAAAAGCAAATTTTATAATTACCCAAAAGTTAATTAAAGTGAACAAACCGTTCTCAGATGGCAAATTTATAAAAGATCGTTTGTTGAAGCAAGTGGAAGCAAGTTGAAGCAATTTTATGTCCAAAAGAAGATCACGAATTTTATCACGAAGAACTATCGTTCTGAAGACTTGAATTGATGAATAATAATGTACAAAAACAACTAAATTCATTTTAGAAGGTAAATTGATGTGGTATTCAATAATAGGGAACTTGCATAAAATTTTAAATTCGAAAAAAATGTTATAAATCACAACAGAACATAATTTAAAACATGTATCAAAGATTAAAAAGTTTTGTTTGGCTTTCGTTTGGGCCCTAAAGATGATTAAAAATTCAAATTAAAACAGGTGGTCCAAAACGCGTCGTGACGTCATTCGTTTAAATTATGTTTACATTCTTCCAAAAAAGTAAACAGAATTTCAAATTAGACATGATAAACGTCAGTTATGTAACCTTACAAGTGTTTTTGATCGTTTGAACTATTTTAAAATGACTAAAGTTTATCTAAACCAAGGCCAGAAAACAAAAAAAAATATATAGATTTTAAATTTGTACTTGTTATTATGAGGTTTTAAGAAAATCTGATTTTTAAAGGAAACTGAATATTATTATGCAATAAAAAATGTGCAAGTTCCCTATTAGGTTTGGCATTCGTTTTGACACTGACACTATTAAATGACATTTAAAATAGTTCAAACGATCAAAAACACTTGTGAGGTTACATAACTGTACTTTCTACTGACGTTTATAATGTCTAATTTGAAATTCTGTTTACTTTTTTGGAAGAATAAGTTAAACGAATGACGTCACGACGCGTTTTGGACCACCTGTTTTAATTTGAATTTTTAATCATCTTTAGGTGCCAAACGAAAACCAAACAAAACTTTTTAATCTTTGATACATGTTTTAAATTATGTTCTGTTGTGATTTATAACATTTTTTTCGAATTTAAAATTTTATGCAAGTTCCCTATTGCATTGGATGAAAGTGTTGATAGAACCGAGACAGCTCACTTACTAAATTTATTCGAGCAACTAATACCGATTTTAATATTATTTATGAAGAACCATTATCAATGAAATCAATCCATGAAATCTCTAACAACTGAAAAGAATATTTTTGAAGTAGTCAGAAAATATGTGGAAAATTATAAATTACTCCTTAACCAACTAGTACGAGAAAACTTAAATATTATGTTCATTAACAATTTCCAGAACATTATTTATTATTTTTCACTGCGTCATCAGCAGGTATTGTGCACAAATATTTTGCAAGTAGACAACGTCATTTCAATTATTGTAACTAATATTATTCATTTTTTTTTTTTCAAATTTATTCGTTCTATTCACGAGAATTAAATCATCGTGAATTCGTAGCATTTTTGGGAGAGTTCATTTCAATTTTGAGAGAGTTCATTCATTTTCAATCATTACATAATGTAAGTACCAGAAAATAAGTTAAAAGTTTACAAAGAAGAACTTTTAATTTGCTACGGTCCTCAAGGAATTTGAAAATCATTTCAAAGATTGTGAAGATAAATATATCATTTTACTTATCACTTGTCAGAAATAATTTTTCAGTTCAAATTGATTCCGTGCCAGTTGACAAGGAAGACACATATGTAAAAAAGAAGATATTTTAGCATTTTACAAATCTTTATGTAGAACATTTGAAAAATTTAATAATTATTATTGAAAGTTTGTAAATAATAAATAATATGTTTCATAAATATTTGTTTATTATTTAATTCTTTCAAAGAGAGCAAAAACAACGAAGGGGATCTAAGATTTTTTCAAGCCTATATCGTTGTTTATTTTTATTTATACAGTGTGTCGCATTTAAAATGAAGACACCCCTATATTTCAGCTATCAAAATAAATACAGATTTGAAATTATTTTGCAGTCATACAGGTTGATGTTTCACAATTTTTAAGATAGTCAACTGAAATTTAAATTTTTAAACGCGGTCTACTGCGAATCCATAAACAGGGTAAATTTTCGATATTTTGCTTAGCGTTAGAGATATCAGAAAAAGTTATTTGGAAAATTTGCTCCAAATATTATTGTAACCCCACATACCAATAATACGTCTCGATCCCGCATAAGAAAAAAAAGTTGATTAATATCAAGCTGAAAATTTGTTAATAGCTTAACGGTGTCTAGTCGGACAAACTTTGATATATGGGAACACTGGAACAGGGGAAGTTTTAATGGTGGAACAGGTTAAAAATTTGGAATGTCAGACTACGAAAACGTCAGATGTATTTTGTCAGACTGAACTTCCAATTGATTTGTTGCCCTTTCATTAAACTCCCATGCAAAAATCAGACTGGTGTGCAATTACCAACTGGGCATTTTAATGAGTGGAACACGAAGAATATGTCAAATGACAGAAATCATGTTGGTTAGTAATAGCAGTCTGATTTTTGCATAAGAGTTTAATGAAAGGGTAACAAATCCATTGGAAGTTCTGTCCGACAAAATACATGGGACGTTTTCGTGGTCTGACGTTCCAAATTTTTAACCTGTTCCACAATTAAAACTTCCCCTGTTCCAGTGTTCCAATATATCAAAGTTTGTCCGACTAGACACCCTTAAGCTATTAACAAATTGTCAGCTTGCTATTAATCAACTTTTCTTATCAAAGTTTGTCCGACTAGACACCCTTAAGCTATTAACAAATTGTCAGCTTGCTATTAATCAACTTTTCTTTGGTACGAGGGGTCCAGACCTACAAATTTCATGATAAAATTCCTTTTAGTTTTGTCAGTATTTGTAGTTAGGATCCTAAAACCTACAATAAGGAACTTGCACTAAAAAAATTTTTTGCATAGAATTGTTAATTTATGTTTTAAAATGTTATATTCAAAATATTACGTCTTAACAATGAATAGTGTACCTACAACATCTGATCAAAGTTCCGCGCCTAAAATTTCCGTTTCAACTTTCACAGGCCACTCGTATCATTTGCCCGTTCGGTGGGCTATTGCATTTAATGCAGTTTGCCCATAAATAAATAATATAGTTGAAATATCTTGTTTTACTCTGTGGCAAAAATGATTTTTTCTGACAGGCAAAATATTAACATTTTATCTCTGTTGACATGTATCAAAAAGTTCTTTTTTATGAAATTACTTTTGTCGTTTCTTGTGTTGAAGAACAAAGAAGAAACAAGTAACTTAAAAATAAACAAAACTTTTAGTAATAAAAGTAAGAGCAACTAAAAAGTATTGGTGCTACCATAGCATGCGGTCTACAGTCGGGTTTCTACTATAGCTTGCGGTCTACCGAGGGATGCGGTGTAAGTATAAGCTGAGATGATAAAGATATTAACTTGTAAAATTACAATAATGATTCTTCTTATTTATGCGTATTATTAACTTTGTAAAGAAGGATTTTGTTGGCTATGTACACGTTCTATCGGTACGTCTGCTAATCACCATAATCTTTTCTCAGAAGGCTTTGAACACAATAATGAAAGGCTCCAGTAGGTACTAATAAACATAACAATAAAATATAATCTTTATTATAATGCAAATTACACCGTAATCTTTTCCAGGTTATACGAAATCCTTCGATTAGAGGTAGGTAGATCAAACCCATGGGGTAAACCGTATACTATAATATAATGGTACCAAACTATTGTTATAAACGGTTTAAACATGCTTATTAATAACTCTTACTTATTTGCCTTCACACCTCGCATTTCTCCAACAGAATAGCTTTCACTACTTTTTATAAAAGTTGCCACCATGAAGACATCAACGGTAGCTAAGTTAGTCAGATTGACCTTTTGAAAAACCCTCGTCCGTCATATTATGCGTTTTAAACTCTTTACAAAGTAGCACTCAACTTTATCAATTTCAGTTTAAAACTAAGCTGATTTTGGAACTACTTATTACAATATATAAGATGAACATAAATAATACCTAGGAATTTTCCATTAAAGACGATTTAAAATGTAATATACCCGTGATACCTACCCTAATCGCGTTGTTTCCGACTGCTAGGCCGGTTGACCGTGGCCCGTGACGTCGAACCAATAGAAGGACGTTCAAGAGCCTCCTAAGATATTTGAATTTTATAGCATTTTCAAAGCGTCGTAATTAGCGTACGGGTTAAAAATATTTGTGTTTTTCGCATGCAAGCGTTTTAAGATCATGTTACCTTATGTTTTTTAATATCATTTTCATATTTAAAAATTTATGCAGGTTCCCTATTGGCTGTCCCGAGATACATCTCGGGCCAGCGTTAGGATCTGGAGTAGAAATACTGAAAAAACTAAAAGTACGAATTTGGTCATAAAATTGGGTATGTGGGGTTATAATATTTGGAACAACTTTTCCAAATAACTTTTTCCGACATCTCTGACGCGAAGCAAAATATCGAAAATTCACCCTGTGGATTCGCAGTAGGCCGCGTTTAAAATTTACATTTCAGTTGACTATCTTAAAAAATGTAAACCGTCAACATTTAAAATCTGTATGATAGCCGAAATATAGGGGTGTCTTCATCTTAAATGCGACACACTGAGTGACGTTTGCATCTATATAAGCACGGAATTTCCTTTCAAATATATAAGTAACTAATAGTAATGTGAACGAAAATAGATATTTTGAAGGGGGGTGGGGGAGATAGCATGCCTGAAGTAACAAATTTTGCGGCCCTCAGTAATAGAGCAAAAACTTTTTGTGGCCCTTACCACGAAAAGTTTGCCCAAACCTCTATCTGATACTTACATAATGCTGCCCTCTAATAGAAACTTGTAAAAAATTATATTTATAGAGACAATAGCTACAAATTTAAATACCTAGACCAAATTAATGACGTCGGATGTGCACTCTTGTCCCCCTCTCCCTCTGTTGTATATCATCGTAACAAGTCCCTGTCCATCTCGTATTGGGACCGTGCAAGTTCGGAAAAGCGACACCTGGTTTCATAGCTCAGCAACATTTTTAGCACTTTGAATTATAATGGCCAATTATATTAGTCCTGGTTGCTGGATAATTGTCAAGGCCATAGCCCAAAAAAATATAAGAAGAAAAAGTAAGATGAGGTTATGTTATTAAAAGGTAAACAATTGTATGTAGTAAATAAAATTAGTTATTAAACTTCAGTACTGCAATATTGTGGAGCAACATATAATTTTTCTTCTTCAATGACAGTAGGTATGAAATATACGTCAATTTGACAATTTTAATTGACAATATGAATTATTTAAGAAAGTTGCAAGATTTCTCCGCTATTCGCACACGATCATTTCTCATATCCCCTCCAAGTACTTGTACACCGCGAATACGCCGTACTTTATGGATGCTTTAAGGGTTTTTATGGGTTGAAGTTGAATTTACATGTATTTGTTGTTTTCTTGTTTGGTAATTTTTTTATACCCTAATCTTACTTCTAAATATATTTTGTTGTTTTAATTCTATCACTTTTTGGGTGTACCTTCGGCGTGTCTGTTATATCTAATATCATTAAAAATAGTAAAATTTAGCCTCATGTATTTAACACTAATTTAACATTACACTTGTAATCAGACACTATCAGTTACAGCCTCCATATATTTTAAGCAATTAAAATTAAAACATTCCTTACAAAAATTATTACCTACCAAACAATGTAAATTCTACTGATATTAAATCTGAAACAGTATAAAAGTGCTAAATCTTTTTTCTTTAATTCATGTTTGGTAGTAGTTGTGCTGCGATTCCTTATAGTAGGGGAGCCTGGAATGCTAAGTTACTAAAGCGTCATGGAAACCTATTGGGTTGTGAAGATTAGGTCCTAAAACCAAAAAAAGTTAAGTTAGGGTATAACTTTTCCATTTTAGGGGGTCAGTTGTTGAGCAGGTATTAATTCTCAAAAGTGTAAAAAAACGTGACATGGAAATATTCGAGCGCGTCAGACATTCGTAGGGAATGTTAAGTGAACCCAAAAAGTGTCCTATTCAAAGGTAATATGATTTGGACGGGACCAAAAGTCATGGCCGATTTTTGAACATGAAAAAAAAGCGACCTTGAAATACTCAGCGTGTCATGATTTTTATAGACGGTTCAGCTTGAAGTCCTATTCATCCTTAATGATAATCAGACATTTTTTTTGTTTTTTATTTAATTACTGGATGTAATACAACAATGTCTTATAATGTGACGCAAAAGTAAACGATAGTGACAGTATTTTCCAGAAGAAGCGGAGTGGTAAATACAGTTCTCAGCAGTTTACACTTTATACAGGGTGTGTCAAAAGTAGCTGGACGGTCGAATATTACGCGAAATGAACATCGGATAGAAGATTTATCGAATCTGCCAAGAACCTATCGAATTACACCAAATTACACCAACCTCTGGAGGCAGGGTACGGATTAACTTTAAAAATATTAAATAGGGACCCCCATTTTTTATTGCAGATGTGTATTCCTCCTGAAAAAATAAGTAACTTTTATTCGAGACCTTTTTTCGAATTGTGTTATAATCACGAAAACTCAGTTTTTTTTTTCGATTACAGCAGATTTAGGGTGTTATTTTAATTCCTGCATATTTCTTTTCGTTGTGTTCTACAACTGTTTCAGTTTTAGTTTCTTCGTGTTATATCTCATTATTTACGTCTACGATATTTCCTGTACACACATTTAAATCAACATTTAATGCTGTCGGTTTTTAATTCTATTTTTTTCACGTATAATGAATATAAACAAGATGTAATAAATCGAAGTTCAAGAAGCTGTTGAACATTATTGTTTAACCTCAAATATTCATAATTCATATCCGAGAATTAAACAATATATCTATCACTCATTCGAATATATTACCCGAATTTGTTATTGTATCCAAGCATGTGCGGTCTGCTAATTTAGTTGATAATTACAAATCATAAACAAAATATTTTGAATATTGCACACAAATGCTGATGTGTTTAAAAAACATCTCTGTTCATTATTAAAAACATTTTGTCGTGTGTAAAAGTTAACTCAAATATATTTTCAATAAAACCACGTTACAGAGTGAGGGAGAGAATTTATTCGCCCGGGAAGCTGGGTGTGTTAATCAACAGTGTTAAAACAGTGGTTTCGAATTCATCCTACATTCTACATCCCTACAACTCGACGAAGATTAGATTGCTGATTCTATTCATGGTTCTTTGAGCCTGATTAGAACCAGCGACCTATGGTACTTCAAACTAACCGCGGAAGATAAACAGATGTATCCAGTTATCAAGTGCCCAGATAGCGTGCTCTTCAATATCCATTATAAACATGGATACCAGACCTCATTGTATCCTGGATACCAAAAACAGCACTTGTCCGGTTATGGGAACCGTAAGGAGCGACTTTTGGAAAGGGTCACTTCCTGAACCTTTCACCAACTTGCATTGCTCAGACAAGAAATATCACACTTCTCACCACTAGCAAAGGAGTAGAGAAATCCGTTGCTGGTTACCTAAAAGCTCCAATCACTCCCGCCGAGGAAATAGTAATGAGACCACGTCGTAAGCAAACTCCGATCTCCAGTACCCGCATTGACATACAGGGGGAAAAACTCGGTCAATTATTCCTAGATGAGGATAAACTTAATGACGAATTAAATACTAATACATTATTCTAAATGGGAAATAAGATACAATTTAACTTAAAAATTATTATTATTATTTATTATTTCTTATTTCCCATTTCGAATAATAAATTACATAAATGCCACAAAGACATATGTAGCTTCAGAACAATATTAAAATACTAATCAATGGCGAACCGTTAGTGGGTCTCATTGGCAGTCACTGGTGGTCACCGGGGCCATTACTACGATAATTGTCATTGGACTAATTATTTTCTGGACGTACTGTCGGTCTCGCTCCGTTCTATGATCGTACTGTCGGTCTCGCTCCGTTCTGTGATCGTGTAAGACAAAAAAGCGGAGTGATGATCTCAATTTAGGCTCATTAGTGCGCTGAAGCAGCTATTTTCCTCCCACATTCCTGACTTTTATTTAAACGTTTTTTTTTATTGGCTGTGGATTGCTTGATCCATTCAGCCACGATAGATAATAAATTTATTACTGTTTACTACAATATCTCAAATATAATAAAATTATGTACATATGCACACATATAATACTTATGCATGCACATTATGGTGGAACGAAAGGATAGGAAAATTTTTTTTTTTTTCAAAGAATTTTCTAATAGCACTCGAAAGTGGCCTTTTCATGTCTACAATAAAACTACAAAATATTTTTGTTCTAGGTTTACATCTTGAGGTGCCGCAAGAGCATTGAAAAGATAGTTTTTTAACAAAAAAATACAGAAAGTTTCAAATATTTTATATATTTAATCTGGTGCCATAGCTAACATTTCTTAGTCAAATTGTTTATAATAACAGTTAACATTGCTATCATTGCTCTATATACACATTGCTATAAGATTTCTTTAGTTACACTATTCCTCTTGATACTCCAAACATTGTTTTTTTGTCTCAAACTTGGGCATAATCTTTTGAGAAGCAATATTTGCTCTAGCAAAGTCATTTCTTGCTTCTAGACGACAGACACTAAGAGATGACTCAGTCACGAGCTTTATGACTCTTTCCACTGCCTGTGTATGACAGGGAAAACACTGAAAATCCACACACTGCACCTGACAACTAGGGTCTCTTGCTTCACTTATATACTTTAAGTCCTCGTCAGTTATATGTTTTGTCATAGGAGGTTCAGTAATTCCCTCTTCCGTCCGGTTAATTATATCAATGTGGTCATTGGCATTAAAGTTAAGCTTCGGGACAACAAAGTTCCTTACACCATTTATGAGTTTCGATCTTGCCTTAAAAAGTCGCCGTAGACTTAGCTCCCTTATGTGTTTTCTCTTTTTACATAACATGGAGAGAAGCATATTTTCTGGGTGAGAGAAGTAATCATTCCTTTGAACTACTGGATCAGCTATTTGGAGATGTTCCTCACAAAGATAACGTGAAAATTTGATGAGTCCCCATAGATGTTTTGATCCATTTACACAAGATGGTTTTAGTTTGATATGATATACACCTTCATCACATGCATAGTTAAAGTTTTCAGATTATCTGAAAGGTTCTCTGTTTGCAACATATAACCGAAGAATGTGATTGGCCAACGTAAGCCATCGTGAATTAGCTAATTTCCCAGGGGTTTTGAAAGAAAGATCAGAAGGACATACAGATCAGATTGCTTTGCACATTTCAAGTAAATATTTTCGACTTGTCGAAACCAAAAGACTCCATTTTCAAACAAATAAATGTTTAAAAATAATAAAATCTTTGGATTTCTTAGTTCGGAAACAGATTCTCTCTTATACCTATTCCTCATCCTTCTAAAATTTGCAAGGAATAAAGGGTGATGAATGCATAGACGTGGGGGTCTATATAGTTGCACTCCACAACACATCTTTTCATCGAGGCAAATATCAACGAAACTGTCTCCTTGTACTCAATACGTGAGTAAGAACGTAGGTAGATAAAGGCATTATTTTTATTTTCAATTCAGAGATGATTACCCTCTTTCTATGGCCATTTCGAACCCCTTAGTTCTTATCAGGAAAGCTACCGTAATGATGCTCTGAAAAGAAAATAAAAATCTTTGCCATTTCTGACAATTATAAAATATAATTAACATTCAGACGCTAGAGCGACATCTATTAACAACTTGTCGAAACCAAAAGACTCCATTTTGAAACAAATAAATGTTTAAAAATAATAAAATCTTTGGATTTCTTAGTTCGGAAACAGATTCTCTCTTATACCTATTCCCCATCCTTCTAAAATTTGCAAAGAATAAAGGGTGATGAATGCATAGACGTGGGGGTCTATATAGTTTCACTCCACAACACATCTTTTCATCGAGGCAAAGATCAACGAAACTGTCTCCTTGTACTCAATACGTGAGTAAGAACGTAGGTAGATAAAGGCATTATTTTTATTTTCAATTCAGAGATCATTACCCTCTTTCTATGGCCATTTCGAACCCCTTAGCCATTAGCCTTAGCCTTAGGCCATTTCAGAGCATCATTACGGTAGCTTTCCTGATGAGAACTAAGGGGTTCGAAATGGCCATAGAAAGAGGGTAATGATCTCTGAATTGAAAATAAAAATAATGCCTTTATCTACCTACGTTCTTACTCACGTATTGAGTACAAGGAGACAGTTTCGTTGATCTTTGCCTCGATGAAAAGATGTGTTGTGGAGTGCAACTATATAGACCCCCACGTCTATGCATCCATCACCCTTTATTCCTTGCAAATTTTAGAAGGATGGGGAATAGGTATAAGAGAGAATCTGTTTCCGAATCAAGAAATCCAAAGATTTTATTATTTTTAAACATTTATTTGTTTGAAAATGGAGTCTTTTGGTTTCGACAAGTTGTTAATAGATGTCGCTCTAGCGTCTGAATGTTAATTATATTTTATAATTGACAGAAATGGCAAAGATTTTTATTTTCTTTTCAGAGCATCATTACGGTAGCTTTCTTGATGAGAACTAAGGGGTTCGAAATGGCCATAGAAAGAGGGTAATGATCTCTGAATTGAAAATAAAAATAATGCCTTTATCTAAATATTTTCGATCTGTGCTTAGATTATCCTTAATCTCTAGAATAGGGAGGTTGTTTTGTGTGGGAGCGAAATTGACCACAGGGAGCTGGTTACAGATTTCAAGTTCTTTGCTTAAAACCTCTTAAGATTCATTAGGACTTAAATTCTGATCATTCCCCTATAGTACTAACCATGAGTCACAGGATTATTAAAAAACAAAGTAACCCCACATTAACAAATAAATGGACGGATTGGGATAGTTTTAAGCTAAGCCTTGAAGAGAGAATAAATCTAAGTGTACCAATACAAAACGCAGAGCAATTAGATAAAGAAGCAGAATTGTTGGTGAACAATATCCAGCAAGCAGCATGGGAAAACACTCCTACGCTGAAACCTAGGCTAAAAGGAAATAATTATCCAAAGGAAATAAGGTACATGATAATTGAAAAAAGAAAACTGAGAAGAATCTGGCAACAAACAAGGTCTCCTCAAGATAAGACTAAACTAAATCGTGCAAGTCAACAACTCAAAAGAACTATCCTACAATTAAAGAATGACTCGATTAATTCTTACTTACAGGAGCTAACAGATGACGGTAGTACAGATTATTCCTTATGGAAAGCTACTAAAAGACTGAAAAGACCTATTATGCACTCTCCTCCTATTAAACTAGAAAATGGTAACTGGGCCAGAAGTAGTGCACAAAAAGCAGAGCTATTTGCCATACATCTTGAAAATACATTCAAACCAAATGAACCTCAAGGGGATGAAGAAAGATGGGAGGAACCTGTTCAATTAGAGGAAGAAATTAGGCTAACTACACCAAAAGAAGTACTTGAAGAAATAAGGGAAAATATTAATCCGAAGAAAGCTCCGGGCTATGATCTAATTACGGGTGAGCTGTTGAAAAATCTTCCCCGAAGAGCTATCGTAAAATTAACAAACCTCTTTAACGGTGCATTCAGATTAAAATATGTACCAATGATATGGAAGATGGCGGAAGTCATTATGATTCCTAAACCAGGAAAACCAGCACATGAGGTTTCGTCATACAGACCGATATCTCTGCTTCCTGTAATATCGAAGCTGTTTGAGAAACTGCTCCTTAAGCGAATAAAACCAATTATTGAAGCAAGGAATTTGATACCGACACATCAATTCGGATTTAGAAATAAGCATTCAACAATTGACCAGGTGCACAGAATCACAAATGTTATCGAAAGATCCCTAGAAGAAAAAAAAGTCTGTTCAACTGTATTTCTTGATGCTGCACAGGCTTTTGATAAAGTCTGGCATGAAGGTTTAACATACAAACTAAAATGTTTTTTACCTATACAGTACTCAAAACTTTTACAGTCATACATAAAAGGACGACATTTTAGAATTAAGCAAGAAGACTGTTTTTCAGACTTAAAAGAAATTAGAGCAGGTGTTCCACAAGGCAGTGTGTTGGGTCCGGTCCTATACCTACTATACACGTGTGATATACCTGTACTGGAAAACAACACAGTTGCCACCTTTGCTGATGATACAGCTATTCAAGCAGTAGGGACGACAAGTGAAGAGGCGACCAACAAGGTCCAAATAGCAGTTAACCAAATCTATAAGTGGACACAAAAATGGAGAATCAGGCTAAATGAAGCTAAATCTGTCCATGTTAATTTCACCAACAAAAAAATACAATATATACCAGTTATAATCAGCAATATCCAAGTACCATATGCAGATACTGCTAAGTATTTGGGTATAACATTAGATGCAAAACTACGCTGGAAGGTGCACGTTAAGAAAAAAAGGGAAGAACTAAATATAAGATATAAAAAAATGTATTGGCTAATTGGAAGAAACTCCACACTGTCGATGCATAATAAGTTACTAATTTACAAACAAATATTGAGACCTGTATGGACTTATGGATGCCCACTATGGGGGTGTACTAGACCAAGTAATATAACAGTAATACAAAGATTCCAGAACAAAATACTAAGAAATATTGTAGATGCTCCTTGGTATGTTACAAACAGTGATCTCCATAAGGACCTAGGAATGGAAACTGTGGAAATAATAATCAAGAAGATGGCAGGATGTCACGAGCAACGACTTCACATGCACGAGAATATTGAGGCAATCCAGCTCCTCGATACTACTGGGCAAGTTAGAAGACTGAAGAGGACAAAACCTTATGAACTAGTTTAAGTGATAGGTGATAGTGAAAAGCAGAGCATAGTGCTTGTGCGCGTTAGTGTGTATGCTAGAATAGTGCACTATCTTGTTAGGTTAGATAAGAGACGCTATGGGGCAAGCTCTTAATTTTAAGGAACAGTAATAATTTAGGTTAGATTAAAATTGCTCATTGGTCAAGTATGACCAGATTGTAATTGTAATAATCATCACCGTAGTGATGATTATGGGAAAAAAAAAAAAAAAAAAAAAAAAGATTCACTAGGGATTTTAGTTTTTCCATCCAATGTACAAAACTAATGACGCAAAGGCAATTAATTGGTATGAAACAAACAAATCAGCCACTGCAGCGGCTTATTTAGGTTTTTTTCTACTAAAGCAATTACACCATTGTTAACACCGGTGATAGCGACAGTTCCCTCGCATCCGACAGCTATTATATTGGAAATGTCCAAAGGATTTTCACCTTGAAAATGCTCCACTATGCTATCTTTTATAGCTTCACCTGTACCGGAAGCAGGAGTTATATGCCCTAGGATGGTTGATCCAGGTTCCTCTACCACTGAAATGTGCTCTTCTAGTATAGTCATTTTGTAAAATTTGTGCCCTCGTTTTTCTTGATTAATTGTTTTGTCTTTTCTTAAATCAAAGAATAACCACGCGTTTTTTTTTCAATTTGCGTGAAGCTAATTTCTGTGGCTTTTGTACGATTTTTCATTTGTCGGGTACTGTCAATTACCTTACTTTTATTATCTTCCATAATAATGCCAACATCTTGTAACAGCTCTGGTTATTGCTGCTGCTACTCTGTTTGTGACACCAGTCCTGTCACAGATAGAAGCTACTGTTGGCAGTTCTACTCGCATTTGTTTAGTTGTTATACTTAAAGAACTTGAGGGCTTTTTGGAATTATAAATAAATTCTTGCTCGTAACTTTGATCATGATCATCAGCATGTAACACATGTAATATTCACAGCAGTGTTACCATCAGCTACATACTGATTATTGTCTGTAATTCAAATGCTGCTGTACTAGTTTTTGCCTCCTTTCCTCCCTCGTTGCCAGAACCTTTGAAACTATCTTGTCAACTCTACCAATACACATTTTCCTCACGTCTTGGCTTTCATCTGCTACTAAGAATGTTAAATATAAAATATATTAAGGAATGAAATAAATATTTACTACTAAATTATTTCTTTAAATGTGGAATTCTAGTTGAAACTTTGTTAGTTTTAGTAAAAATAAATATTGGATTGTTGTAAGTTAAAACTAAAATTATCTTAAAAGAGTATTTTTAGAGTGTATATTTATCTATTTAGTATATATCAATTTAGTATTTATCATTTAAAATAGGAATTAAGACATTACAATAGCTATTTTTGACCAAAATAAAATCATCAAAATTCGCAAAATTTAACTAAAAATTCTAATTTTCAACCCTTTTGCGGCACCTCTAAAAATATTTTGTTTTGAAAAATATTTTATTTGTGGCTTAGCAATGACTATAGGCAACTTTCTATCACTATTACACTTTGAAATTATAAAAAACAATTTTTTCCTTCCACCATGTTCCAATGCACATACATACATAGGTAGGTACTAATAAATAAACAGCAAAAAGTACAAAAAAGAAAGTGGGAACATTAAATTGACCAGCACGTATACTCTTCATTCAGAGCCCTAACCAACTTAAATTAATTTGCAAATAGAAAATTAGGCAAAAATACTAAATGCTAATACTAAATACTAATAAATATAAGTTTTTTTTTTTGTTTCACAGCGCTAAGGCTTCAACCTGGTTCAACTTTAAACATTGTTAAAAATAAAAATCAACCCGTTTCGGAATTTATTTCCAAAATCGCCCATTCACGAAAAAAATAATAATTTTTTCCAACCTTTTCGTGTTCACTGTATATAGTTTTAATGATAATAATTTATTCCGACAACATAATTTATTGACTCTTGACAGTATTACTAATACGAGTTTTTGATTGGGGTCAAGAATAGTGTGTATATTGTGTCATTCTAATAATAACCTCTTCTAGTTTTAGACCGGGCTATATCGTCGCCCCGGTAGCCAAATTATTCCGATTCGATTTTTTTGCACAAACTTACTCAAAAAGAGGTCCTTATACAAATATCCACATTGTGCCGGGCGGTGCTGTGATCATAAAATTGTTTAAACAATTTTTGAAGTTATACTTTTTTTGGCGCGATTGAGAGTAAAATTTCATAATACTGCGCGCATGCGCGCACAGACAGTATGGCGTTTAGTTGCTGAATCTTTCAAGTTATGTATAAATATATCAGTACAAAAAAAAGGTGTGAAAAGAATATATTAGTGTTTTTAGTAAATATATTATTTATTATACTTTTTGTGTCTTTGGATTTGTCTTCCTCGGGAATAAGATATTTTATAATAATAATAAGTGTATTTAAAGTATTTTTGTATTAAATTTGTCAGTATGTATGAGAAATCTTGTAACCTGTCAAAGCAAAAGCGACATAGCTCAGTGGTAGAGCGTGTGACCGGAGATCAAGAGGTCCCGGGTTCAAATCCCGGACGATTCATATTTTTTTTTATATTTTTGGTATCGTTTTAATAAAAAATTTTTAAATGTGGTAGGTAAAGGAAGTTAGTTTAATATTTAAATAATATACAAATAACCTGTTAAGTATATTAATTTCGTTGAAATAATAATAATAGAGGTATAACTTCTTACGTGCGTACAAAGTACACACACATTCTTTTTTTTTTTAAACAAATTCACAAAAATATTTTTTTTCATTTCGAACAATATTTTTTTAGATAATTTGGGCCATTCTGAGCAAAAAAGGTCTCTTGTCATTTTTCTCTAAAATTGATTGTTATCGAGTTATATGCGATTAAAAATTTGAAAAATGCGAAAATGGCCGTTTTTAAGGCTTAATAACTCGATTAAAAATTATTATTATGAAATTCAAAAAGTGACCAAATCAAGTTTCAAACTCCTTCTTCAAAGTCCTAAAGAGATCTTTGTCATTATTTTATTACAAAGCTGCTATTTTTAATTATTGACAATTAGCGCTATAGTCTATCTGTAAACAAATTCACAAAAATAATTTTTTCATTACAACGATTTTTTTAGATAATTTGGGTTATTCTTAGCAAAAAAGGTCTTTTGTGATTTTTCTCTAAAATTGATTGTTGTCGAGTTATATGTCCATTTTCGCATTTTTCAAATTTTAAATCGCGTATAACTCGACAACAATCAATTTTAGAGAAAAATCACAGGAGACCTTTTTTGCTCAGAATGTCCCAAATTATCTAAAAAAATTGTTCGAAGTGAAAAAATTATTTTTTGTGAATTTGTTTAAAAAAATTGTTCAAACAATTTTTCGACCACGGCACCGCCCGGCACCCTGTGGATATGTTATAAGCACCTCTTTTTTAGTAGGTTTGTGCAAAAAAATCGAATCGGAATGATTTCACTAACGGGGGCGACGATACATCCTGGACTATAGCGCTAATTGTTAATAATTAAAAATAACAGCTTTTTAATAAAATAATGACAGAAATCTATTCAGGACCTTGAAGAAGGGGTATGAAACTTCATTTTTTCACTTTTTGAATTTCATAATAATATTTTTTAATTGAGTTATTATTAGAATATCTCACTTGAAGCGCACTGCCTCAACAATATGGTGATATGCTAAGTAAACTGAGTGAGTAACTATCTGAGCGGAGAGTCTATTAGATTGTCGAGGGAGGATAGTTAGGAGACTAGAAGGAACTACAGCGCGTATAATTTCCCAGAAAAACAGTTGTGCGCAATTTTCTGAAACCGTGAGAGAAAATCTCATATAGCGACCACTGGCGGGTTAACTTACCTTATCTTAATCTGACAATTTCGAGTTTTTTTAAGGATATATTTTTTTTCGGGCCCCCCTTAACGAACTCCCCTGTGTTAACACACAAAGCTGAAAAACTGAAAGAACACACAAAGTCTTATTTATTATAATAACAGAAAAAAAAATAATACTAAGTCAGTTTGACTGTTTCATTTACTAGCAGAATGCATTAAGTACTCTTAATGCAGTCTGCTTGTACTATTTTTGCGAAAACCGAACATACAACACTGAATTAACGTTGACTTACAACATTCTGATTGTACAATCTGTATACCTATCGTCAGGTTTAAATCAAAAGGTTAATGTACGAAAAAGAGAAACGGTTTACAGTGGCGGCTTTTGGGGGTAGGCAGGATAGGCCGGGCCTACCCAATAATTTTAACAGCTTTAAAATTGAAAAACATATATTCAAAAATTATGTTAATGCATGTAAATAACTGTTAAATGTACTAAATCACTCAATACGTTAGCTTCCGTTAAAACAACTATGTTATATATTATCACTTATCACAGAAAGCATTGAATCGTATCCAGGCATTTTAAATATGTACTCATTAATAGGCCCGTTCGGAGCCGGCCGACCCCGCTCACATAAGATCTCCGTACAAAAAGCGTTTGAGTTAAGTCGCTTGCCGGACAACGATTTATATTGTCGTGTTATGCTTGCTGTTTAGGCACCAGACAATTGGGCCTTCGCCGACCATCGTTGCCACTTGTAACTAACGTAATTATCGAATTGTAATATAAATTTTCTTTTAAATTATGATAAAAAAAATATATGTAACTGTAACATAATCTATAATTGTAACATATTTTTAAACAAACGGAATTTATTTCTGGAATTGGGCGATAATAAAAGATTCACACAGAATATGGCGCTCCACAAAAAGCTTTGGACTCATTGATGGATACATATGAACTACTTTTTAATAAATCCTTATTAAAAACTGAACTGGAAATGATTTTTTCTGCTATTCATCGTGAAAATGTTCACGATAAGAGTTTGTTAGAACTAATTAAAAGTATGTTTGACAACGAAACCAATGAAATTCTTCCTGAAAGCTACTAGTTATTTTGTTTACTTGCTACAATACATGCGACAAGCGCTTCAGTTGAAAGAACCTTCTCCACTTTACAGCGAATATAAAGTCATCTCTTCTCGGTGTCTCTTCGAAATACAATGACGTAAAATCGGCTTTCATCACTGTGTACTGATTATAGAAAGAGAGATTATAGAAAGAGAGATTATAGAAAGAGAGAGACAACAGGGGTAAACAAGAGCAATATAAGCAACAGAGAGAAAAATAAAAGAACAGAAAAAGAGCGGCTGTGCGCGCGTGAGAACGGTCTGGAAAGACGTGCCACGCGCGTAAGCCGAGAGTGGGTTTAGTTGGTAGGCATTGTAACACGGATTCATCCGGGGGCACGGGGAACTGCGTTCGGATGTACTCCGTTTACTCTGAATCCAACACACGTCAGGTACGATTGATCTGGTACGGTCTTCAGAAGATTCCCACTCTCACACAAAAAAAATATGTATTACACACACTGGCGGCTATTTTTTTGGGGGGTCATGGATCTTGAGGGTGATTACTTTTCTCTGATGCAAGGTCACTTTTAGTCTTACTACCAATAGGATAAGTGGGTTTTCAAATATTGGGGGGGGGGGTCATGACCCCGTGACTCCTCCCTCTGGATCCGCCACTGATTACACATAGCTATAATATGTAATTTGCTGGCTTGGCCTACCCAAAATTTTACCCCACCAGCCGCCACTGACGGTTTACCTCATAGATCAAGCCGTGCTAATCAACTATTTTTGAATATTGAAAATTTTCCAAAATTGTACTCTACGCCGATTAAAATTAATTGTGCCAAAAAGAATGAGTTAATGCAGTTATGCGAGAAGAAAGTACCAGAAGCCAGAAGTATTTCACAGGTGGTACGAAGATTTGTCGTTTGATGAAAAAATTATCAATGTTCTGCCGGAACCTATAGATCATTTAGCACTAAAATCACCGGAGTAAATAGATTTTAAATACAGCACCTAGAGACTTGAAACATTTTGCATTGTGTTCAGTATGACGTCGGGAAAAACGTCTATAATAGAAACATGAGTGGAAATGCATAATTGTATTTTAAAGGGCACAAAGTGCATCCAAAAGTACATAAACATGTCAAGATAATTAAGGGCCAGATTTTGTTACTCGGGGGCTTTTGGGGTCCCTGAATACGAATTCGCCACCAGCACCGATCCTAGGGCACAGTTTCACTGCTAAGGCACATCATCTTCTGGAGTTTAGAGGGTTTTCGGCATTAAATTGATGCAAACAGATTACTCAGGGAGTCTTTGGGTGTGCTGAAGAAGAATACACCTTCAGAACAGACACCTGGTGTCTAGGGTCACGCCATCTTCGAAGTTTCGAGCATGCAAATTGATTACTAGACGGTTTTTGTGGTTACTTAGTACGAATACGCCATCAGAAATGAACCAGGACCACCTGGTGCCCAACGTCACTGCTAAGGCATGTTACCTTATAGAGTTTGGAGAGTGTTTGTGCATTGGTACATCGCACGGTTTTATCGCTAAATTTCCCACCTCCACTGGTTTCATTTCTTTTTATCTCACAAATGAATATGTTTTATTTCGCGTTATTTTGCCTGTTAGGGCGCTCATCACTGTATAACCTTTTTTAGCATTTTATTTTAATGTTTTTCTGTTTTTAGATTCGACGGACCCAGTTTTATTGGAGGAATAGTCTTGGCGTTGGGATTGGTGGCCATAGGATTTGTAGCTTTTAAATTTTATAAAGCTCGTATTGAAGTCAACTATCATACTCTTTAACCCCATGACAATTTAAACTTTAATATTTAAACGTCTTGGTTTGATGCACAGGTGCTGAGAATAGGTTTAAGACCTTTTTTATTTAATACATCGATATAAATGTAATGAGAAAATGTTTCTCTTTCTAACATCTGTTACCTGAAATATTCGAATGATTTTTGTTAGTCTATGGGAACAAAAGATCTTATAATTAAAATATTCGAACTTAGCTAATACAGTATACGAAAGTTGGGAAAACTCATTTTTAATAAATGTAGCATCAAGTCCTCTAAAGATCCTAAAATAAGTATTATAATAAAGAAAATTGTATTGATTTTAAAAACACTTAAGGTGACCAACAAAAAACTCTAAACTTAATTTATTTGTGATAAATTTCTAGCTTTCTTGGATTTTAAATTCTTCGAACAATTATCTGCCTCGTTGTTAGTTATTTCTATATACATATTCGTTTTTTTGCCTTCTACTACTTTCGAGTCAATTTTTACGATTATTCTTACTTGAATAATTATTGTTATTAGTAGTGTTCTTAGGGCCGGTTGTTCGAACGCTAATCAGAAATGATCATTATCAAATATTTAATTACTGTCACCAACTGTCAATGTCAACTTTGTTTGGGTTGCTGAAAACATAATTATGGATTACAATTATGAAATTAGTTAATCAATTATGTTAATAATTGTTATGTTAATTGATTAACTAATCTCATAATTATAATCAATTATGTTTTCAGCAACCCAATCAAAGTTGACATTGACCGTTGGTGACAGTAATTAAATATTTGATAGTGATCATTGTTGATTAGCGTTCGAACAACCGGCCCTTAGTGTTTCCAGATACTCAAATCTTGTACTCCTGTACTCTGATTCCTTATTAAGGTGAAACAGTAGCGATCAACAGGTAGCGAAAACGCGTTCCAAGATTGCGGCTGTAATTTTGAATATTTTTTCGAGATATTTGGCACACGTATTCGTAATATAATAAAGAATGGCGGTACAGAGCCCAATTTGAAAAATATATTAATATGTGGAAATTACTCTGTAATTAAATACAATATTAAAAAAACGAGCCTGTACCGCCATTAAGAAGAACAAAAAAATACACTTTCTTCAAATAAACCTTTTTATCCGATGCGTAGATTTTGTGTCATTTTGGAACTACTAATGAAATAAAAAATTTTACTAGTTCCAAAATGACACAAAATCTAGGAATCGGCTAAAAAAGTTTATTTGAAGAAAGTGTATTTTTTGTTCTTCTTAATGGCGGTACAGGCTCGTTTTTTTAATATTGTATTCATTTACAGAATAATTTCCACATATTAATATATTTTTCAAATTGGGCTCTGTACCTCCATTCTTTATTATATTACGAATACGTGTGCCAAATATCTCTAAAAAATATTCAAAATTACAGCCGCAATCTTGGAACGCGTTTTTGCTACCTGTTGATCGCTACTGTTACCTCTTAAGAATTTTTTTATAATCTTTCATAAATAACGTTCACCTAAGCTTAGCAGTAATGTATTTTATTTAACAATATTCTAAAAATAAACATTATTTCTACAATGTAATATTTAGTGATAAGTAACTGTATTTGTTGGAACAGTTGCGTTTGTTTATCAGTTGTTAATGGAAATCCTATCAAAAATATTTTTGTACCACATGTGATAAAGAACATTTTATCGGTTAGAAAGATGTTTCTTGTAAATACCAGGAAGTTAGTCATACATATTTACATTGTTTATTTGTGTAGGATTTCGTAATGCATAAAGAGAGAACTCGGTTCAGGGTCTTCAATGATTACAATGAAATTGATAAAGGAGCATTACTCAAGTCTGCATAACTGTTGTATGTTTAAAATTAAACTAACATTTATTTTTGTCCCCAAAATATTCAATTTTTTATTCGAAGACTTTAAATATTTGAGTTATTTTTTCTGTTTTATTTTTATTGCTTCTTTGTGTTTAATTTCTTTTTACGCCACGCATATTAAAACTTACATTTATGTAAATCATAGATAGGTCATCATCATTTGTGTAGGATTTCGTAAGTGCATACAGAGAAAACGGTTCAGAGTCTTCAATGATTATAATGAGTTTGGTAAAGGAGCATTACTCAAGTCTGTATAACTGTTGTATATTTAAAATTAAACTAACATTTATTTTTTTCCCAAAATTATTCTATTTTATATTCGAAGACTTTAATGAATATTGGAGTTATTTTTTACTGTTTTATTATTTATTGCGTCTTTGTTATATTATGTTTTTTGTTTCTTGAAACTCATTTAATTTGCTGCTTCTGTTGAGCCTTTTGAATTTGTGTTTAATTTATTTTTACACCACGCGTATTAAAAGCTTTTTCTTCTTCTTCGGGTGCCATTTCCTCTACGGAGGTTGACAATCATCATAGCTATTTTAATTTTTGAGGCAGCAGCTCTAAATAAACCATTCTCTCAGGTTCTTCAACCATGAAATTCGTCTTCTTCCGATGCTTCTTCTGCCATCTATCTTTCCTTGCATTATGAGTCGCAGGATGCCATACTTCTCGCCCGCATCACATGTCCCAGATACTGTAGCTTTCTCTCTTTAATTGTAAGTTCAACTTCCTTCTCTTTACTTATTCTTCTCAGTACTTCATTGTTCCGTAACTATATATATCCAGGAAACCCTCATAATTCTTCTATAGGTCCACATTTCAAAGGCGTTAAGTCGTCTCATTGTCTCTAGATTTAACGTCTATGATTCCACTCCATAGTATAGTTCACTGTATACGCAACATTTTGTTAGGCGTACTTTCAGAGCTAATGTTAAATCTTTGCCACATGGATCCTTTTCATTTTCATAAAATTAGAACGTGCTTTTTCGATACTAACTTTGATTTCTGCAGTGTAGTCATTATTTTCTGTCATAAGTGTTCCTAGGTAAGTGCACTTTTTTACTCTTTCGATCTGCTGGTCCTCTACTATCAAGATTTTGTTAGTATTATGGCTGTTTTTACTCATTTTTGTAAATTTCGTCTTTTTGATATTGAGAGAGAGTCCGTACTCCCTACTACACCTTACTATTTTACTCATGAGTCTTTCCAGGTCTTGTAAACTATCGGCGATTATTACTGTATCATCTGTATATCTGATGTTGTTAACTAAGACTACATTACTATTATGCCGACGTGTCATCTTCCAGAGTTTCTCGAATTACCTCTTCAGAATAAGCGTTAAATAATAAAAGTGATAGTATGCAGCTTTGCTGGACTCCTCTCTTTGCCATTTCCATTTCTTCAGATGCTTCTTTTTCAATTCTTACTATTTCTCGCTGATTGTAATGGAGGTGTGTTATTAGCCTTAAATCTCTTTCATCTAGGTTTTTATTTCACTAATATCCAGCTCCATTAGAGTGTATTTTGGCGTGGATAATTTACAATAGATTTTTCAATGTATGCTATGTATTAAAAGCTTATAATAAGTAAATTGTATCTACATTATTGTTTTGTACAGTACAACTTTTTTCGTATATTTGTTATTTTTGATTAATTCCTTTATGTTTCGTGTATTTTATGGTGCTTGGCGTTTAACTATTTCCTGTGTATCAATTTATGTAAATTATAGATATGCATTCTGTAGAAAGGACAATCCTGCATTCATTCGATACTGAATTTTCTCAACATGTGTAAGTTGTTTTTGTTGCATATTTACGATAAATATTATTTTTACCAATATCTTCTGTGTTGGGCATGTTTTCACTTCTTCGATTTTAAATCTTTTATAACTCATGCTCTACGTTATTATATTGTTGACGTCGAAGAAAAAACTGTCTAATTTGAACTTTTGAGAAGGGATAGACGCCTTTTGGGTAAATTTTTCTATAAATAGTAAGTTGGAAAGGTAAACTATCAGGTGAACACATACAACATACACCAGAACCATACATACGCTACAAAATTCCCAAAATTAGTTTAAGTTTTTCCCAAAGTTAACGAGTTTATATTACTGAATGTTTCGTCTCAAAAAGTAGGGTATTGATATTAGATATTACTGAATATGTTTTTATTAACACTTTGAACCTATTCTCAGCACCACCATGTCTTCTGCAATGAATTGCATCAACCGTATACATTACTATACCATTGATATGAGTTTAAGTGTCTTGTATGTGATATATGTTAAGAATATTTGCATTTTTAGAAGCTATTGCAAGGACTCATTATCGATTTTCTTTTTTGTTTCTAATGTTAGTTTTGTCGAATATGTAGAGTAGGACTTAAAGTTTGATGATTATTATTTTGGATCCTTGTAAATAAATAAAATAATCTGAGGCTAGATCATTATTTGCTAATTTTTCAAATGTATTTCACTAACATGTAGTTGCGACCAATGTAAAAAAACATCTCTTATTCTATTCAATATTTTTGTTTAGTTTATTACACATAATTAAATAGAGAAGTTTAAGGTTTGTAAGCGTGGTGAAGATTGCATAAAAAATTTAATGAATATAACTGGGAGAACGTAGGACAAATATTCCTGGACAAAAAATCTTCAAAATCCTCGGACAAAAAATCCTCACAAAAAATTCCGATCAAATAATCCCCACAATTTTTTGGACAAAATATCCCCACAAAAAATTCCGGAAAAAAATCTCCAAGAAATATTTGCTGCCGGATAGTTTTCAAAAGTTTTCCAGTGAACGCAATCGACGCAAATGTTTTTCAACCTCATTGCATGAGAGTATAGCAATCACCATGATTGAATTTTGTACATGATTCCCACAGCCTTAGTTCCTTCCCCATATATTCTACTATTTTTGAAAAAACTCACAGTATTTTGTCATGTAAAATTTGAAGTTTTCGGCATGAGTCCGTACTGGGAAAACCAGTTGGAATAGGAATTTGGAATTTTAAATTTGGTAATCGAAATTACAATTCATGCTAATCATTATTTTCGTGCCGAAAAGCTGCTTCACGACGATTGCTATAAGCTCATGCGCTGAGGCTGAAAAACATTTGGGTCCATTGCATTTACAGGAAAACTTTTGAAAACTATTTGGCAGCAAATATTTCTTGGGAATCGTTTGTCTGGGGATTTTTGTCCAGGAATAATTTGTTGGGAGTTTTTGTCCGGGATTATTTGTCCTTACAACTAGTGGGATATACCTAAATCAGTTTCATATTGGATAATATTTTCGTATTATATTTTCACTTTCTTATACTCATTTCTTTATTTTGTTGGATAAAGAAGAGTAATTTGGTTTAGATCGAGACAAACAAGCTGCTGTTAGTGATCTACAGTTTGTAAAATATAAATGATACAAATATTTAGTGGTTTTAGATAGGTAATTACTTGAAGTTTAGTTTTTTGTGATAAATTAATTCTCTCTTTTACGCGTACCTAGAAATTACACTTGTACGTATGCAAACAAAACTTGTGATGTTTGAAAATGAGACTTTTGAAGTTTTAGGTACGCGTAGAAACAGTTAACCCGTGAGCAGTCGCGCCGTGAGAAAAACTCTCACATTTTATCCTTTTCCGTGATAACTTAATGAAACATTTTTCAACATTGCTTTCCACTCGTAAGTGCCTCGAGGAAGACCGTAGTAGTGCCCAATTTTTTTTTTTTTTTTAATTTTTTTTGTAGAATTTATGGCTTTGGTGATAACTAATTAGCTTTAAAATTGTTAGAAATAGATATTTTTAACATAACAAGTAAATAAAAATATTATAAAATGGAAATTTGTTTTAAATTCATATTGTGAGATTTTTTCTCTACGCGCGACTACTTACGTTACAGAAGTGAGCGCGACTGCTCCCGGGTTAAAGGCCGATTGATGATTATTCCAAGTATGTATTGACTACTTATTTCTTGTATCGTCAGTCGACTATGTGCAATTTGCGTTTAAACCTCTAATGCATTAAGATTTGTTTTGGTTTCAAAATTAATACATATTTTATGATTGTCGTAAACAAATTCAAGATTAGCAAGAACATAAAGAAGTACTGTTGTTAATATTTTCATCAAATACTTATTTATAGGTGGTTTATTTGTCTAAAAGTATCGTATCTTCTAAAATTTCGGATAACTGCTTGACCATTACATAAACCTCAATAAATACAAGTTGACTACAGTACCTGGCCAAATTATTAGGCCAAGTAAGGAAAAATTTACTATATTATGAAGTTATTTTTCTCATGATTATGAACATAATTGGAAAAAATACTGTTGTTCCTTTTTTTGTGGATATTAACTTTAAGGTGCGGATCCATTAGGTTTGCTGCTCCTCGCTCCCTGCAACTGCTCCAATTGATACGGCATGCGCTCCTCTACATATAAATCGCCACCGATTGAAGCGCCGAGCAGAGCGCGAACCTAATGGATACGCACCTTTATCTGTAAATGATCGCATGTCGTATCGATTGGAGCAGTTGCCGGGAGCGCGGAGCAGCAAACCTAATGGATACGCACCTTAAAGTTAATATGCACAAAAAAGGAATGCACCTTAAAGTTACAGGGAGCGCGGAGCAACGAACCTAAAGGATACGCACGTCAAGAGTTAATATCCACAAAAAAGGAATAAAACAATATTTTTTCAAATATATTCATAATCATGAGAGAAATAACTTCATATAGTAAATTTTTCCTTGCTTGGCCTAATAATTTGGCCAGGTACTGTAAGATAGGAGAAAGATTACATTATTACCAAACACCTTTATTTGGTTCGAGTTATATGTATTAGTGCTTTGTTAATTCTACAGATTAGATTCCCGCACATTTAACAATGTCTGGACCTAACAATGTTTCTATTATGTTTTCGTTTTCATACTTTCGATTAAAATATTTTAAATAATCGAGCAATCCCTAAGAATGCAGATATTTTAAACCTCAGATAATCGTCCGGTTTTGGACAGTTTCCTTTTTCCTATTTTGAGCAATTTAAAAATAACTCGCCATTTTTCTGTGGTTATTTTGTCCTGTCGTTTTTTGTTTTGGAATTCGAGCAGGTAATGTACATTTAAGTTTTACCAGTTGAAACATGTTTTACTTTAGGATATCCAGATATTTATTCCCACGTCCGTTAACCTCTTATTCGACCCTTAACCGGAGACCTGCCGTCTGTAGACTGAGACTGTAGCATAAACATATTCTAAAGATTATTTCGAACAACTCCATCCACCGGCACCACGCTTTATATATTCCTAATACTATTGGCTGCTTAGCAGTCACTTGATTTGCTTTTTTTTTCTGTAACAATAAATGAAACGCGACGCATTTTAAGCGCTTATATGGGTTACTGTCAATAATCTTTCCACTTCTAAATATTTTTTAAATATATTTACTGTACCTTATAATCACATATGTATACGGTACTATATTATTAAATAAATTTAAAAAATTGATTTGCATGATTATCTCCTTAAAAAACGGTAGTTTTTCAGACGAAATGTCTCCGTTTGTGTGCTAAAATGAAGTCTCTCCAGTTAAGGGTTAATATACATCATGTTATGTTTTTTCATCATTCTGTATGCTGTTATTATTTATTGAACGTTACATTCTGTAAATTACCATGTTTGTGAGTCATAAGTTACGAGTAGGTGGAAACACAGATTTCCTGTAGTTTTAAAAATTCCGACATAAAGTGCGTAAATGCATTAGAGGGTTAACAATATTAATATTAATTATAAATGATGCTTGAACAAACTTAAGTCAATAATATTAAGAGAGCTTAAACAAAATCCAATTTAAAACATGCACGTTACTTGACATTTCAAGATCAATATTGCGTTAATTAAATTGAACACTTTTGTAAGATATGAAACATGAGTAAGATTGTCACGAATTTTAGACTAGCGTAGAAATTAACCAAAAAATAATCATAAATTTTGGAAAAGTATTTCTGTACATAAAAGTATTTCTGTACAGCGAGATTGGAAGTTTCGGTTTTATTATTGATTCTATTATAAAAACGTTTCTACAAAGTCGCAAAGTGTATTTCATTTTTTACTGAAGGAAAAGTTTTGATGTTTTGTATATAAAAAGAGAATTAAATATTCATCATCTGTATTGTTTGATCAAATTTTGTAATAAAATGTTCATTTTAACCGTAGGATTTATTTTAACTGTCATTGTTGTACCAACTATTACTAACAAATTGATTATCTGCTATATATTATCAACTTTTTTATGCTACATATTATCATATGAATACATATTTAGAAGATTTATTGTCATCATAATGAGTTTCCATTTTTACCTTATCTGTTGACACTCTAAATCAGCGGTTCTCAATCTATGGTACATGTACCACTGGTGGTACATCTCATTATTTGCGGTGGTACACAAGACACAAAAAAAATTAAAATAGTAGTGCTTAGTAAGTCTTGATAATACAATCTAAAAATATAGGTGGTACCAAAAATAATAAAAAGAACTGTAGGTGGTACATGACTCAAAAAGTTTGAGAGCCCCTGCTCTAAATCATTAATTGGATGAGGATAAATCGGTTTTTCAAATTTCGCAGTCATGATAGTCTATAGCGCATCAGAGTGCTCTCGTTGTGGAGGGGGGGGGGAAAGGTCTGGAGCATTGGAGCGGGGAGTGATTCCTGCTTACATGAGTTAATTCTCCTCGCCCCAATGAATTGTATCACCCGAATGTCATTCTCAAGGGGTAAGCAAGTCTCTCAGGCTGGGTTAAATCACTATTGCTTGCTTGCAAATTTCGTAGTCATGATAATCTTCGTTCAATTTTGCGTTTTTTTTATGATTACCCTCGGATTACCATCAATAGAGTCTGCATTTCGAACTTCTCATTATATGGTCTAGACATGAAGGTTTTAGTAGTTTAATATAAATTGATCCAATCCCTTGAAGTTTTGTCCTTTTGAATATTTCAGAAGAAAAAACTATTCATTTCGAAGGAAGTACTGCATGTCATTTGCTTGAACCATTTGCTTTATAATGTTTTCTTCATATTTTGAAGGCTCTTCTTCTTGCGGATGTTGGCGATCAGCATGGCTATCCTAACTTTGCTTGCTGCTACTCGGAATAGTCTGGTTGTTGATGTATTGAACCACTTTCTTAGGTTTTGAAACCAAGATATTCTTCTTCTCCCAGATCCTCTCTTTCCAAATAGCTTGCCCTGAAGAATGAGTTTCAGCAAGCCATATCTCTGTTCATTCCTCATAACATTGTCAAGATACTTTAGTTTGCGCTCTTTGATGGTGTTAATAATCTCGCATTTCTTGCCAATTCTACGTAGAATCTCAACATTAGTCACACGATCCACCCACGAAATTCTTTAAACGCGTCTGTAACTGTAAGTAGTATATACTAAACAACACCGGGGACAGAATACATCCTTGCCTCACTCCTCTATCTATGGAAACTGCCTCTGTCAATTAGTCACCCACTTTAATAATGGCAGTTTGGTTGTAATATAAATTATATATGATTCTCAAGTCTGTATGATCTAATTCCGCTTCTTTCAAGATGGTTATGAGTTTATGATGTTTTACTCTGTCTAACACCTTTTTGTAGTAGATAAAACAAATATACACGTCACAGACAACATATCTGCATAAGCACTTGGTCAGCGAATCGAGCCTCCCTAGTGCCTACGGCATCGCGTTATCACTTTCAAAAACGTTTAAGTAAGTGGCTCATTAGGCTAATTGTTCTGTAGTCTTCGCATATTTTGGCATTTACTTTTTGACTTTAACTAGCTTTGAAACAGACCAGTGTCTTCAATGATATTCTGCATTTCATCTGCAAAAGTTACCTCCACATATTTCTTCCACCTGTCTAGTTTTTTATCCACACTTAACAATGGTTTGCCTTGGTTATCTGCCAATCACCCAACTCTTCTAGGCTTGTATAAGCCTGCAACTTCTTTAACTATTTTGTGCATATTTAATGAATCGTGCCTATGTTGCACCAGCTGTATTTCCGCACACTGTTCTCTTAGTCTAGTGTATCCTTAGCTATTCTAATTGCTTTTTTGATCTCTTTATCTATTCTTTGTATAATGACGTGTCCTGTTCTTTGGACTTTCGCCTCTCTTTCATCATATCTAAAATCTCGTTTGTCATCCACGATTTCTTCTTTATTTTTGGCGGTTTAAGGAATTTCTCTCGTATGTCTTGTGAAACTGTATGCAACTTTTCTAGCTCCTTGTCCATTATATCCGATTGAATATCGGTATTCAAGTGTATATACTGTTTTACAGTCTGTTCTGTGTGTTGGTCTGTTATTAGCCTTATGTCGAATTTTGGATTGACACTACGTCCAATCTTCTTTAGCTTGAGCCTAATTTTGCCAATCAGTGGGTTATGATCTGACTTGATGTCAGCTCCTGGGTATGTCTTGACTAGTGTTATGCTGTTACGGAATCTTTTATTGATCATAATGTAATTTATTTGATTTCACACTATGCGGCGTGGAGTGAGGTGATTTCCATGTATATAATCTTCTGTATAAGATTTTGAAGTAAGTGTTGATAATCACAAACTCTTCTTCTGCTACAAATACGCCCAATCTCATCGTTCATTTCTTTCTCCAAGTCCAAATTGTCCTATGAACTCTCCCGATTGTCAAGATAATCAAAGTTAAATCCTTTTTGAGGTGGCATTTTAAGGTGTTGTATAGTTCATTATAAAATGCTTCACTTATTTCGTCCGGTTTGTCAGCTGTAGGGTAGGGTGGTTCAAGATCTTATGTGAAAAACTCAAGTTGAATGTAAAAGCCAAAAGACCCCCAATTCTTTTCTAATTGATAAAAGAAATAAGGAGCCAAATGAAAGCCATAAGTCACTTGGAAGGCAGTGCTCAATACTGTTATACAGTAAATAATGAAAACGGGAATATGTTTATCGATTTTTGAAAAAGTTACAAGACATGTTAGGATACAAAAACTTAATTTATTTGTTTATTTTACATTGTTATACTATGTTTAAAATAAGTACATTTTATAGTGAAGACCATAATAAAAATGAACTCTTTAAATTTTATCTTTGGAATTGGATGGTTTCTGTAGGCTTTCTAGAACGGCCTTCCTTGTTGGCTCAGTCGGGACTTGTTTTCGATTAGCCTCTACAATCTGCAGCAACAGCTGTTTTTCGTCCTCATCATTTGTTATGAGTTTGTTAAAGTCTTGAAATAGTTTTACACCTCTTTCTGCGATGTCATTGACCACTTTGATTTTATTTGCTGTATTTTTTGCCTCTTTAAACTCTGTGTCCTGTTGCGATTCACTTGGGTGCTTGTTTAAAGCTTTGCATAATGTTTAGCTTAGTAAACAACAACATTGTTCTACTTTTAGCAGCATCTGCCAATTCACATTCATCACTTAGGAAATCGGCATTTCCTCTAATCATCCTTGGCGGTGCCGGGATAGACATCTTATTCACTATGCTCACTTTGTTTTCAAGGCTCACATTATTGGAAAAAAGTGATCACCCTACCATTTCGTCAGATAGGTACCACAAATGTGGCTGCAAGGCTTTTTTGATAGTTTTAGCTATATCTTCATCAATGACGCTGTATTTCCCAGCCTCTTTCCAAAAAATTAGGTCGTTAAAAGTTGCATTGGCCTTGATTGGAGCCTCAACCCAGTTTTTCACATACAAAAGTGCACCGAAACGGATAAATCTGTCTTAAGTTTTCTTTCTCCTTGTTTGTGAGATGGTAAACTCCTTGACCTAGGAAAAGGTACAACTTATATGCATATATAAGCTTAGCCATCCACCGAGAGTGGTGTATAGGCTCAGGTGCTCTCCAGTGAATTTTTTCTATTGGTTGTCCCAACACCAACAGCGCCAGTTTAATAAGTTCGAGGTAGTCATCTCGAGGCTGGTCTTTCTTACTAAGATGATGTAGCAATACTCGATGGCACTGTTTTTAACTCAGCTTCTCCAGGGGGAAAATTAATGGTGTGTAATCTGATCGATCAACTGGATTCCTTCAACCTTTTAAATATGGGAATTTTAGGAGAGCTTGAAGGTCCCAAACATAATGCAAATACTTTGCTCAAAATGATTTCCATTATGCGATGGCGACAAGGCAACCATAGAAGTTCTTTATTCAGCTTATTTTCAATGAAAGTGCATGCACCACTCTTAAGACCAGTAATGACGGCTGTTGTGTCAAAGCCCATACCAATGACTTTATCATCGAGATCCCATGTTTTAAGAGTTTTAAGTACTGCATCTCCAGTGTTCAAACCTGTTCCACTAGCCAATTTTGGCACCCCCAGTAGTTTCTCATTTCCACCAGCATAGGAAACTAGCACTGGTAGTCTTCTACCTTTTGTGAACCTAAAATGTCGGGCAGGACTTTGCTGTCCCAATGAACAACAATTGGTTCTTTGATGTCTAAGTTTGATTTAATCTCTGTTGAAAAATTCTGTATTGCTGCTTCTCGTTTCCTTTTTACAGAACTTCTTGAAAGCGGTAAATCCGCAGGATCATGTCCAAGCGCGGCAGCAATAGGAATGATAAACCTTACAGCTTCACGATCGGAAACTTTATTCCTGTCTAAAGCCGCTGCCACATTCATGTCAAAAAAGGCTCTTCTTAGCCTTTGGTACTCCAGTATCCTCATGTTGAAACTGCTGAAAATGTTTAATATCAACTGTAATAAAGAGATCAATAGCTTTGTTAACTTCTGAATCCTGAAAAACAAACAAACAACCATTTTCTAAACTTAAGTGTTTTACGGAAATTTATGAAAACTAAATGTTGTTGAGAACTGCCTTCCATATGTTCTAGAGTGTTTAGCATAGATTATTCTTTTATTAGATATAACAAAATGTGGAGGGTCCCTCGGCCTCTAAAAAAACTTGTGTTTTTTGGACCACCCTACTGTAGGGGCATATACCTGGAAGGCTCTTATTGAAGATAATTAAGTGGTTGTAAACATAGGCAGGAAATGCCAATTTTAATAGTGGAAAAATACGAGAACTCGTGAATCCTTTGTCTTTGGATAGCCACCTCACCTCTGTAATAAAGATGATTTTGTTAAATTGCGACCATGTCTTTACAAGTAAACTCGCGTTTTGCAATAGTTTACCTATAATTCAGTTAACAATTTTGATCACTTCTTTAGGTGATCATCATCGGAAATGAAGACTTGATACTAGAGCTTGTTGGTCAAGAAAGTATAGTATATCTATATAACTTTTAGCATTATTGATTTTAATTTCTCAGCAAGCCCCCTAGTCGCGAGTGCTTTCTAAAAATAGAGTAAATATATTGATTAGTAGTGTTCGCAGAAATGCAAAATAAAATGTCTTCTACGACGCTTTCATCTACTTAAAAGCGAACAAATATAACAAATTATAAACAATGCCGTAAAAGCATTGATCAAACTCCAAAGCAAAGTGTGGAGACTTCTTTAACTTTTCAACTACGTTTTTCTCGAGTGACACCGGTCACTATCGATGATTCTGAGTTTGTTAGTATTAATTATCAGGGAGTGGTATGCTTCTTTTAGCTTTTCTGTCTTCTGGCTCTGTAAAGTTTTTGTCGGCTTACCTCTTGTATGATTTCTTCTACTAAAGAAATACTTTAGCTCAAACTCGATGCGTCCGATGGTTGTACTGGGCAAGTTCAATAGGATTTAATCACAAAATCCGATGGAAGTATGCCATACGTTCTTCACTTCAGACATTTATAATATGTATATTTGCTTGTAATAAGCCCGTTGTTTTACTTGTACGTCTTGATCATGGACAGTAAAACTTATGTCTGTAATTCCATTCTGTACGCGCTTGGTATTTGAAGCATATCCGACGTAGAGGTATGCATTTAAAATCGTATTATTATAAGTACTTAACCTAATATACTTTAGAAAATGCACATCAACATACATTCTATTTAACTTACCAAAACTTCATAAGAAACTAGATTTGGCAAATCAAATAAGTGTGATGACGTGACTTTTTGTTTTGGCACATATATTTAATATTTTAAGCGCCTGTTGTTTACGAGCTTCCACCTTATGAACACTGGAACACTCCTGCTAAGCGAGATAACATGAGGAAAGCAATGGGAGACCACCTTGTCATTATAACAACAACATGGTGGCAGTCCCTAAGGCCGAATCAAACAGTCTTAACATTGTACACGACGGGAACGCTATACACTTATAATACGTATGAGTGAAGTAGGATGGTCTAATGTAATATATTAGAGGATGTGACGACCTACAAGAATTCATGAAATTGATGAAAAATTGTGACATTAACATCGTTTTAGGCGACTTCAATACTAAATTTGGAGTAGGCATCTTCGAAACGCTAGAACAACGTTAAGATGAGAAAGACACCACAAAGATAGTATGATAGCAGCAGATTCTTGACTTAAATTACTTTGTTAATATAATACCTGGATTTCTGCACTACATACTAAAAGCAGAATATGAAATATTCTGCTAAAGCAGTAATCAAATTGATTACATTTTAAGCAAATATTTCGAAATTCCATCAAAAGTGCAAAAATTTAATATTCAAGCTACAAACTATGATGTAATTCTGTCTATCTATTCCTCTTGTTCTATTTCCTTGGGTGTTCCATCTCTGGATTACTTTTACAACTCGATTATCTGGATTTTCTTATAAGTGACTAAGCCAGTTTAGTCTTGGTGACTTTACAAAGGACCCCGCAACACTCTTTATGGAAAAGTGGTCCCGGTCAAATTTAACGAAACTTTGGTCAATGATAGTTCTCAGTGAGTAGATTAAAAAAGTCCATGGCACCTGAGTCTGAAAAACTATTATTTTCGAGCTACAACCTTCTAAACTTCTTAAATTCAGGTACTCGGTTCACGTTAAGTGCACTAATTCGCGGTCAAGTGAATGAAAATATCTATTATTGAAAGAAGAGTGACTCATTTTCTTCATGCATATTTGCGTGTTGCATATGAATTCGTGGTTAATAATAGATGCATCGTATTTTAGTCTTCAGAAGACCTCAGAAAACTGAAGAAGTGCGATAGAAAATGTGTTGCTACAGCGACATAAGAATTATCATGTTTTCATGAATGTGTCAGACTTATCCAATGCCATAGCTGCAGTTCCGCCTTATCTTTAGAAAACTACTGAACAGCGGCGGATCTAGGGGGAATAGGGTAATTCCCCCGTAAGACGGTCCAGAATTGAAGAAAAAATTGTTGAAACAAAAATATATTAGCTGATATGAAACTTGACAGACAGACAAATTCAACCCAATTAACTCGACAGTTAGGAAAATTAAGGGAACTTATTGCACATGTTATTATTATTTATGTCTTGTAGTTTGGGTTTATCTATTTTATGTATGTAGGGGGTTGGTGTTTTATCAAAAGTTGCCCCCTCTCCCACTGCTACTGAAGCGCCTTCAGAAAATTGAGGAACAATCACAATAAGTGCTGCTAGAGCAGAACAAGACGTCTCACGTTTTCACGCATGCAGAAAAGAGGCATGTGCCTCTATTCTATTATGCAGAATAGAGTGCATCTATTAGATATGCCGACGAAGCAGTAGTTTTTGCAAATGGATGATTTGCAAAGAATAATTTCCAGATCAGATATGAGTAGAGAAAATCTTATAGGACTTGATCTAAATGTGAAAAGAAAACAAAGGACATACATGGTATTAGGAAAACGCGAAATATTAATTACAATCTTCTATGGAAAAATCGGGTTTATGTCATCTTCGACTATTTGTACGTTAAGATTTTGCTGATTTCGGTTAGATGCATCATATATATCGTGTTAACTAACGACCTATCAGGATACTTCAGTAGCAGTGGCGGACCATTTGCCTTGGGAGAGGGCGGCGACTTCCAATAAAACACCAACTCAAAAATATATAAAATAAATAAAAACAAACTACATGAAAGAGATAGGTATATAATAACATGTGCAATAAGTTTGTCTGTCTGTAGTAAGTCGCATGTAAGCTAACATATTTTAACGTGTAATAATTACGTTTCAACAATTTTTTCTTTTATTCTGGACCGTGTTACGGGGAATTCCCCTTTCCCCCGCCCCCCCCCCCCCCCAAATCCTCCATTGTTCAGTAGTTTTTTAAAGAAAAGTTGGAACTGCAGCTATGCTGGTATTGGATAAGCGTGAAGCATTCATGAAAACATGATAATTGTTATGTCATTCTAGCAGCACATTTTCTATTGCACTTCTTCAGTTTTCTGAGGACTTTTCGGAGGTTTTCTGAAGACTAAAATACGATGCATCTATTTTTGACCACGAATTCATATGCAACACGCAAATATGCATGAAAAAAATGAGTCTGTCTTCTTTCATTAATAGATATTTTCATCCACTTGACCGTGAATTAGTGCACTTAACGTAAACCGAGTATCTGAATTTAACCACTTCAGAAGGTTGTAGCTCGAGAATAATAGCTTTTCAGACCTAGGTGCCATGGCCTTTTTTAATCTACTCACTGAGGACTATCATTGACCAAAGTTTCGTTAAATTTGACCGGGACCAGTTTTCCTTAAGGAGTGTTGCGGGGTCCTTTAAAATCTGTGCTCTGCATTGGTTCATCCAGCTCTCACTTCATTTTAATTCTCCACGAACCATCGCTGCAATGGATTGGTCAAAATATTTTTCTTAGTATTTTGCGCTCAAATATTCTGTTTATTTTCATGAGTGGTTGAGACAGTCCACGTTTCACATTCATATGTGACCACTGGTCTAATTACTGTTTTGTAGATTCTGAGCTTAGACTCACGATTTAGTAACTTACTTTTCATTAAGTTTTTGTATGCATAAAAGCACTTAAGTATTACCGCTAAGAATCCGTCCTTTTCAAAAGTGTTGTTGATAAAGCTTTGCCTAACTCCATTCTCAATATCAAATGCCTCTGTCATATCTTCATCTATTCTCACCAAGGATTTGAAACACTGCAAAGTCATTCGTATAAGTTTAACTAACTGATTGGATATTCCTAACATAGATAGTTGCTTTAGCATCGTTTGTCTATCTACTCCATCAAACGCCTGTTTGAAATCGATGTAAAAGTTGTAAATTGGTATGTTATATTCAACACATTTCTCATACCCTGCCTCTGAAGTACTCGTAGAATATTTTAACCTGAGCTACTAGAAGAGTGCTTGAAAAAACACCTCATAAAAAAAGTATATCTATTGGCCCAGATGTAACCAAGCTGTACTGACGGCTCTGAGGTCTACTACTAATAATCCCTTAAGAAACTTGCAGGACACAACAAAGTGGGTTTGCTGTGAGTGACAGATCTTTCAAAACCATTCCGCGGTGTAACAACAACCAGCATAATGGAAGATATACAAAAATGCACAAAGAAACTTAGTGACGCCTTCTGGAAAAATTCCAGGTCAAAGGCAAGCAGAAACTTATTACAATCTTCACCTCGATACGCAAAAATACTCTTATAAGTCAAAGAAAAAAAGTGATATTGTGCCGATGTGTACTTTTGCCCTGGGGGTGTTTCACCCCTTCTGAAGGTGAAAAATATATGTTCGAAATAAGTCCTGAAATAGATAAAATGACTAATTCTAAGCAACTTTTGTTCTATATATAAAGTTTTTTCACCAAGTATACGGGGTCTTTGGTAGGTCGATGGAAATTTTTTAAGGGATAATAGGGGATGCCATTTGCAACATTTTTTGCTAATAATATATCGCTCAAACTGTTAAACCACTTCATAGCAGGTAGATTGTTTGTTAGCATAGCAGGTAGATTGTTTTTTGTTTGTTATGCGTTTGGAGAATGACGATAGCTGATGGAAATTGTATGCGAAGAGTCAGTGTTGTAGGTTTACATTTTTATTTTCATTCGTAAAACAGGGAGGTAGTAGCCTAGATAATTTGTAAACGTGAAATAGACGGTTGTCGAATATTGACAAATTTAACTTTATTTCGGAAACCTTAACAGTTTGAGCGATACATTATTAGCAAAAAATGTTGCAAATGGCGTTCCCTATTATACCTTAAAAAATTTCCATTGATCTACCAAACACCTTGTATACTTTTTGAGTTAATTGCGAGTGAATATGTTAATTTTTCTACAAAATAACCACGTTTTCAGACGGTTTTTCGCAAATAACTCAAAAAGTAAGTATTTGGTCGAAAAAAAATTCTTATTAAAAACATAGCACGTAAAAAAGTGAAAAAGCTGATGTATATGTTAGGTCACTATTGGGACCGTGCAAGTTCGGCAAAGCGACACCTATTTCTACGCTCTGCAACTTTATTCGCACTTTTAATTATATTGGCCAATTATATTAGTCCTGGTTACTGGATAATTGTCAAGGCCATAGTCCAAAAAAATAATAAGGAAAAATAAGATTCAGGTTATGTTATTAAAACGTAAACAATTGTATGTAGTAAATAAAATTAGTTATTAAAATGCAGTACTGCAAGCAAAATACAATTAATTAAATTTACCTTTATATAAGAATTGCATATCATATCAATACTGTGGAGCAACATATAATTTTTCTTCTTCAATGACAGTAGATATGAAATGTACGTCGATTTGACAATTTCAATTGACAATATGAATTATTTAAGAAAGTTGCAATATTTCTCCGCTATTCGCGCACGATCGTTTCTCAATTCCCTTCCAAGTACTTGTACACCGCGAATACCTAGTAGAAGCAGAGTTATAGCTAAGGAAAAATAGGTTCATATTCGTCAAATTCCAAATCGAATATTTTAACGTGCCATAACCAAAAAACAAAGCGCTTTTTTTGGGGAAAAATCATTTGAACTTTTTTAAATTGTTCAAAAAATACTTACTTTTGTTTTTTAAAAACATTTTTTAGCATCAAAATTAAACAAGTTACGCTCAAAATAAAGTTGGTCCCTTTTTTTGGTAAGAAATCGGGAAAATCACCCCCTAATTAGCATTTCAAATAATGAACCTAATTGTTACCACTTCACAAGTTGATTACTCGCGTATGTATTGATCATAATGATGTGTAAGTTTCATCGGTTCAAAGTCCTTATTTTTAAAAGAGCTGTATAGTCCTGTCGCCAGTGGGGGTACAACGGCCTCCTTAATTCAGATGGACTTAACCAAATTTTTTTTATGTACCCGTGTACATACACGAATTTTTTGGGTAACAGTCGATCCGGATGTCGATAAGATTATTAGAAACAAAGAACTTGAGGAATTCACATAACAGCGATTTTTCGCAAAACAAAACTTTTTTTTTTTGTATATTTTGGGTCATTCTAAACAAAAAATGTTTTAAGAAATTTTTCCTAGGATGCATAGTTTTCGACATAAACGCGGTTGAACTTTCAAAAAATCTAAAAATTGCAATTTTTGAACTCGAATAACTTTTGATTGAAAAATAAAATAGCAATTTTGCTTACCGCATTTGAAAGTTCAAGTCAAATTCTATCGATTTTGATTACTTTCATTGCTAAAAATTAATTTTTTTATTGTTAAACAAAGCTATAGACACATAGTGATTGCATGATGTTTTCATAAAATTAATTTTTTTATTGTTAAACAAAGCTATAGACACATAGTGATGGCATGATGTTTTCAATGCATTTCTCATTTGAAATCCAACGAGTAGGCGCGCATACAGACAATTTCTACGTAGATTAAGTACATTAAAACACATGCATTGGGTACGGGAAACACTATGTGTTAATGGCTTTGTTTAACAAATAAAAACTTAATTTTTATCAATGCAAATAATCAAAACCGATAGAATTTGACTTGAACTTTCAAATGCGGTAAGCCGAATTGCTATTTTATTTTTTAATCAAAAGTTATTCGGGTTCAAAAATTGCACTTTTTCGATTATTTGAAAGTTCAACCGCAATTCGAAAACTTTGTATCCTACGAAAAAACTTGTAGGACCATTTTTTGCTGAGAATCACCCAAAAATACAAAAAAAATGTTTTGTTTTGCGAAAAATCGCTGTTATGTAATTTCTCAAGTTCTTTGTTTATAACAATCTTATCGACATCCGGATCAACTGTTACCCAAAAAATTCGTGTTCTACGGGTCAAAATACATAAAAATAACTTAGGTAAGTCCATCTGAATTAAGGAGGCCGTTATACCCCCCTGGCGACAGGACTAGTAGTTAAAAGAGCTTGCACGAGTCACTTATCACGAGTGTATACAAATTTTAGAAACACCGAATCTTAACCAATTTTTGTCTTACAGAAAAAAAATACAAAATATTCAGAAAAGTAAAGGCGACTTTTTTTATTGTCTAAGATTTTTGGTATCTCTAACAATTTTTAAGTTATTTAGAAAAAAAAGTATTTTTTTCAAAATTAAATTTTTTTAAAATTTTACTTTAAAACCAAATTCTTTCAAAAATAAGCACTTTGAATCGATGAAACTTACAGATCATATAAACACAACATAAGTAAAGTAACTTGTGAAACGGTAACGAATAATTTCATTTAAGTTTCTAATTGGGGAGTGATCTTCCTGAGTTTTTTTGCCAAAACAAAAGGGACCAACTTTATTTTGAGCGTAACTTGCTTACATTTGATGCTGGAAATTTTTTTTATAAAAACAGAAATAAAGTTATTCACTAAAGTTAATCACTTTAAAATAGTTGTAATGTGTTTTCCTCAATAATGCTTCATTATTTGGATAGTTCACATTGAATTATTCCATATGGAATTTTTCGAATATGAACCTATTTTTCATTAGCTATAACTCTGCTTTTGCTGGGTATAGAGGTCTAAACTACAAGACCGAAAATCAAACAAATGGATAAGAGAGAAAACAAAAGTAAAAAATGTAACTGAACATATAACTGGGTTAAAATGGAGATTTGCGGGCCACAATGCAAGACAGGGAGATAAAAGATGGAATGCTGAAATACAAAACTGGAGACCGTGGACAGGAAGAAGAGGAAGAGGAAGACCTCAGATACGATGGAAGGGCGATATTGTAAAAGCTGTAGGAACTAACTGGAAAAACGCAGCCAAGGACAGACGGAAATGGAAAGATTTGGGGAAGGCCTATGTCCAAAGTTGGATAGAAATGGACTAAAAGAAGAAGAGGTCTAATATATACACCGTTTTTTTCACTTTTTTATAGGCTATAGTTTTGCTGAGACTATTTTTTTCGATAAAATGCTTCCGTTTTGAGTTATTTGCGAAAAACCGTCTAAAAATGTGGTTATTTTGTTGAAAAATTAACATATTCACTTGCAAATAACTCGAAAAGTATTGATTTGGTGAAAAAACTCTATAGAACAACAGTTGTTTAAAATTAGTCAGTTTATCCATTTCGGGACTTATCTTGGACATATATTTTTTCATCCCCGAGATGGGGTGAAACTTACCCCCAGGCCAAAAGCACACATCGGCACCATATCACTTTTTTTGGGTGCGTTCGGACGACCATAGCGGCTGGCTGTCAGCAGAAATCGGCTGAGTGGTTGTATTGGTTGTATCCAACCGTGATAGGGAAAGCTTAGTAAATCTCTCAGCGGCTGACTTCCAGCGGTGACGTCTGACAGCTACTGTTGGCTCAGCTGTCCAGCCGCTGTGGTCGTCCGAACGACGAGCATAGCTAACATTGACATGTTGACATGCCAAATTTCATGTCAATCCAAGCTGCTCTTTAAAATTTACATCAAAAACCGTGAAATAATGTACTATACCTATTCACTGAATATTGCTTAAGTAGATATCATGCTTGTAGAATGAATGGAAAGCGGGAACAGAGGAACATGTAGAACTGCGAAAATGCAGAAGAAACAGCCAAGCATGTTGTCTCTAACTGCAAGGCAATTTCTTCCCAACGCCATAAGTACATGGAACATGTCTTTTATTTGACTCATTATTGTGTTAATCTTTGGCGTATTACATAATATTCTCCCTCCCTGTAACCAAATCTTTAAGAAATAAAGTCCGCAATTTCTAAGTGAAGAGATCTTTGAAGGTTGTAGTTGATTTATCATCTCTTAGCCGAAACTCATACATTCATAATAGTTCATTTGAATGTGGTAGATTGCTACTCTTAAGAATATAAAAAAAAAAATCTAACACATTCGTCAAAGAACAGCGTGGCGCGTCTTCATCGAATAAACGGTTTTCGCCTCACGCTTTTCTTTAACGAATGTGTCAGTTTTTTTAAATTTTTTTTACTTTTTGCTTTTTGGTTTTGATTTTTTTATAATATTTTTAATTTTAGTCACTTTAGTAACTAAAGAAAAGCGTTTCTTAAATTTTTTTTTCATATTTTTTACTTTTTAGTCTTACACTTTTCAAACATTAAAATATATCGTCATGTTTATTAAAATATGTATATATGATGTACAAACATGAAAAGTAGTCGGAATCGGCAAAAAATTTGAAACTTTATTGTTTATTTATGAAGCATAACGTAAACAATGAATGTAAAAAGTGAACTTATGTAAAGTTCATATCAATAGCTACAAAAAACAATAGAATTTAAGCATTTAGCATTTTCCATTAAAATCTTTTTTTATTTAAACAATTAATAAATATAAAAAAAAATTTATTGACTATTCGCGTATTGTTCCCGCGAATGCATATGTCTGCAAATTTTCATTCATTTGCATTGGAGAAAAGGCAGTCAAATTAACGTCTAAAGATTTGACGCAAACTATTGAACTAAATAAAAGCGTTTAAAAATAGGTTTTGAACTTAAAAAAATAAATACACTCTGCAACTCTATTAATCATTATAGTGCGTGTTAGTAAGGCAGTATTTTGTTTCGGTTTTTATTTATTTCTTTGTTTATACTAACACACAGTATATTATGTAAAAAAACATGTCTCTATAAGATCTGTCCGATGAAAAGTGCTCTTAGTAGAGTGTAAGTAAATTGAATTAATACTGAAAGGTTAGAAAACCGAGCCCCGTAGTCTAGTTGGTATATTTTCTAAGAATTTTATCATACAGTTAAAATATAATTACAAATGGAGTCGGCAAAACATGTTTGTAAACAAGCATTTTGGATTAGTTTTGGTAATTTTGTTCACAGTATATGGCTTTAAAAAAGAATTCGTAAGCATTAAACTGTGGTTTTAGACACTTAAAAATTGCTGTAGAAACGTAAATATTTCTACACAGTTTTCTTCCAGTTTTTGTGCCATTACTATCTTTTTTAACTAAATGGCACTTCTTATATTCAGTTAACCCATAGTATGGTAGTATGTATTATCATTTTGTCGTACATATTATCATACTTGACGAAAAGTCAAATCAGAAAAACTCTGGCTTTAGTTTATGTTGATTTTTATATATTTGCTTATTTACAATTCTATTCCACACGTTAGTATGTATACCCTACATTAACAAGTTAGGCTTCAGAACAAAAGAAAATTAATATGGGCCTTAAAATGTCTTTCTATGGGGTATGGGGATATGGGGAAAATGTCTTTCTCTTGCTGTACTGTCCATGAACTATAATCCATTTTAGTAGATTTTTGTCCCACTCATTTGTAAATTTCGTATTACTGGATAGGTAAGTATATGTATTGTCTTTAATATATAATTAAAGAAATTTTTTTTAAAAGATTCACATTAAAAGCCATTCCTTTCAAATAACTAAAACATAACGATCAAGTCAAATTTGGGAATACATTAAGGACAGGGAAATTGGAAGCAATAATTAAAAAATATCAGATAGCCGTTAGTAGGTACCATGCATACATAGATAAGCCTGAAAAATTCGGTAAAACTAACTAGCAAACGAATTTTACGAAAAATTATTCTAAAAATTTTCTATCTCATATCGTACTTATTTCTATATAGGACTTCCCACTCTTCTTTAATAAGTTAGAATAATGCAGTGGTTTCCAACATTTTTGTACCTGCGCCCCCCTTAAAAGAATAAAAAATTGTTGCGTCCCCTTAATTTTTCTAATAATTTAATTTCATAAATAATCAACTGATATTATAGTTTATTTAATGAGTTACAAAATCGTATTCAATATCATGTAAAAATATACAAAAAAAAATAATAAAATTTGCTTTTTAATAGTATTTACCCCATGTTTAAATTAATTTTCGGATATTTTGATGCAATTTCCTAAAGGTAACAAACAATTGTAAGAGCTATGTGCCCCCCTGCAACAGTCTTGCGCCCCCTAGGGGGGTGCGCCCCACAGGTTGGAAACCACTGGAATAATGTATAACATCGTCAAATGCTTATTGCACATTATTACAGCGTTGTTCTTTGATATTATTCTGTGCCCATATGGCGTTTCGCCAGTGTTTAACAACATTGAAAACTATTTTCTATTTCATCTTCGTTTTTAAATGTTTTCTGGAAAATATATTACATACCTATAACGAGACAAAGTAAGAATGGGTAAGAATATTTTACAATACGTAATGTGGTTATTTTCCCAAAAACATTTAAAAAATTATGCCCATACAATTGTTTGTAAAGGCAACACTTAAGCTTTTATTATACATAATAATCCAAAATGCCTGAGATATGAATAAAAATTGTACTTATTCATCTGTTTATTATTCGAATTTTTGCTGAGTTGATAGTATGACTAGTGTTAATAAATTATTTATCCTTACACATGCAAAATATTTTTTATGTAGATAGGAATAAAGACTTCAAATTTATTTAAATTGTTTTGATCGTCCAATAAAACATAATCTAAGCAGTTCCAGCCTGATCTTTAAATGTTATATAACAGAAAATGCATACAAAACGAAATTGAGAAATTAGAATGCGGTTCTACAGAGAAATTTGAATCACTGGAACGAGAATAAGAGCACAGAGAAGTCTTAAAAGAAATGGGTAGAGTACATAAAAGTAAAATCCACAAGGAAAAGAAAATGTTTTTCCTGTAGTTGGCTGTATACCATCAATCACAAAAATTGGAAAAAATCCTTTGTAAAAGGTATAAAATTTTATTAAAATTCCTTTAAAGGGCTACATCACAATAAAACGTTTTCGATTTTTATAAAAAATCATCATCAGTGTTAGATAAACTGGATGCTAGCTGAGCCACCAAAGAAAAATGTCCGGATAGAAACCCTTTAAATATAACATAGATGCGTTAAAAGTGCATACTTTAATAAAATGCCTTATAATGGTCACATGGCAACTCGGATAATGCCCTAAGGTAATGTATTAAAATTTCCCAACACGTGGGATCCAACTTGAGTTGTTTACATTCCAATGACTTAAGTTGACAGACATTGAGTTGCCATTAAGTCATTGGAATGTAAACAACTCAAGTTTGATCCCACGTGTTGGGAAATTTCAATACATTACCTTAGGACAATATCCTAGTTGCCATGTGACCATCATAAGGCATTTTATTAAAGTATGCACTTTTAACGCATCTATGTTATACAGTGCGGTGGAATAAGTGTTGCCCCCCCCTGTTAACTTGTTTATTTTGAGAATATATGCAAAACGCTCATACAGGTCGATTTTTAAACTAACCATACTATATTATAGCATCAACGTTTCGAACTTTACGCGATCCCTCTTCAGATGACAGCCATAACTTTGATTTTTTTTAAATGGGAAAGTACATCATGTGACACCTCATTTAAAAGCTCTTAAAATACTGAGTTCAAAAATGTATAATACTTTAATCCTGTTTGAGAGCGTAGGCGAAAAATTTCGGTCGAATTTTTTCTAAATGCAATAATTTTTTTCGAATCCTGAAAAAAGCAATAAATATTTTTGAAAAATTTAAACGCAGAATGAAATATTACAGTATTCTCGATGGTCCAAAGTCCCTGAGAACTCCTATAATGTTTATTTTAATAAGTCACAGTGGTGGAAAAAAAAAGAAAATTTAGTGTGATTTTTAATTTCAAATATATCATTCAAAAGAAACTCTTTGTTTATTCTAAGGGACTGTCAGCCCTCGGTAATAATCTAATATTTCATTCTGCGTTTAAATTTTTCAAAAATACTTATTAGTTTTCTCAGAATTCGAAAAAAAATAAATGCGTTTAAAAAGAGTTTGACCGAAATTTTGGGCCTGCGATCTCAAAAAGGATTAAAGTATTATACATTTTTGAAATCAGTATTTTTAAAGCTGTTAAATGAGGTGTCACATGATTACTTTACCATTTAAAAAAATCAAAGTTATGCCTGTCACCTGAAGAGGGATCGCGTAAAGTTCGAAACGTTGATGCTATAATATACTATGGTTAGTTTAAAAATCGACCGACCCGAGCGTTTTGCTTATATTCTTAAAATAAACAAGTTAACAGGGGGGGCAACACTTATTCCACCGCACTGGGATGTAGCCCTTTAAAAGGATTTTAATAAAATTTTATACCTTTTACCAAGGATTTTTTCCAATTTTTTTACATAAAAGTAGTACAGGATATGAAAAGCAACTTCAAAAAGGCAAACTGGCAAAAATATGCAGACGTGCTAGATTCTGAGCTGCTACGTCTTGTGGTATGGTATAGTTAGACCCAAACCCAGACATCCAAAGTGAAAGTTATCCTTCAACACCAAATTGTTCTATATGGTCCACATAATGTTCAGAAAAAAGTCACACCATTTTGAGCGTCGGGTTTGGGGGGAGAGGGGGGAGAAATCTGCTAATTCGTAGTTTTTTACGTTTTTCGTCAATATTTCTAAAACTAAGCGGTTTAGCATGAACAACCCTCTACACAAAATTGTTCTACATTAAATTTGAAATAAAAAAGGCCCTATGCATAACCCTTCTAAAATGAACGGTTCCAAAGTTACGGAGGTAGTATAGTATAATTGGTCCAAAAAAAGGCCTAACCCAGACATCCAAAGAAAGTAAAAGTTTTTCTTCAACATCAAATTGTTCTATTTGGTCCACATATTGTTCAGTAAAAAGTTACACCATTTTGAGCGTTCGGTTTGGGTGGGGGGGGGGAGATGGGGGAGAGGTCGGTAAATTAGTAGTTTTTTTACGTTTTTCGTCAATATTTCTAAAACTATGCCTTATAGTAAGGAATGTTCTATAGAAAAATGTTCTACATAAAATTTAAAACAAAAAAGGTTCTATACATAATTGTTATAAAGTCAACGGTTCCAGAGTTACGGAGGGTGAAAAGTGGAGGATTTCGATACTTTTTATATTTACCGATTTCTCCCCCCTCTCCGTCCCAAACCCGACGCTCAAAATGGTGTGACTTTTTTTTGAACATTATTTGGACCATATAGAACAATTTGGTGTTGGAGGATAACTTTCACTTTGGATGTCTGGGTTTTTGGGGTAGTTATATCATAAATATTGCCCAAAAAATATAGAAAGTATCGAAAACCTCAACTTTTCACCCTCCGTAACTCTGGAACCGTTGATTTTATAACAATTATGTATAGAACATTTTTTGTTTCAAATTTCATGTAGAACATTTTTGTATATAACATTGTTTACGCTAAAGCATAGTTTTAGAAATATTGACGAAAAACGTAAAAAAACTACTAATTTACCGGCTTCTCTCCCAGCTCCCTCCCAAACCGGACGCTCAAAATGGTGTAACTTTTTACTGAACAATATGTGGACCATATAGAACATTTTGGTGTTGGAGGAAAACTTTTACTTTGGATGTTTGGGTTAGGCCTTTTTTTGAACCAGTTATACTATACTACCTCCGTAACTTTGGAACCGTTTATTTTAAAAAGATTATGCATAGGGCCTTTTTTATTTCAAATTTAATGTAGAACAATTTTGTATAGAAGGTTGTTTACGCTAAACCGCATAGTTTTATAAATATTGGCGAAAAACTTAAAAAACTACGAATTTACCGATTTCTCCCCCCTATCCCCCCAAACCCAACGCTCAAAATGGTGTGACTTTTTTCTGGACATTGTGTGGACCATATAGAACAATTTGGTGTTGAAGGATAACTTTCACTTTGGATGTCTGGGTTATGCTATCTTTTGGATCAACTATACTATACTATTGAACCAAAAGTAGAGAACTACGAAAAATTTTTAAGAGGTAGGTAATAAAAAATGTGTCTAGAAAAGCTATCCCCAGAGGATGTAGCCAACAATATGTTCCCGGATATCCAGCGAGTCCACAGAACTAATGAGAACATACGAAATCGTCTATTCCACAAAAAAGTTACTTAGTACTAAAACCAAATTATATGAAATGTTACTGGAAAACAGATTAAGAATTATTGTTAAACAAGGCACTAAGCAGTCTAAAGAGAGGCTTTCGAACGGGAAGAAGTACAATAATTCATACAGTGCTACCCAAAAGTCCTCCCACCTTGTATCTTTTGAACGGTTACACTGTAATGATAGTGAAATTTGAAGGGAGGAAATAAACGGACGTAGGCTTCTCAACTACCTAGTCATAACACATGTGACGTAATAGTCATATATAACGTCATAGTGGGCCACTGTGAGCGATAATTCTAAATGGGACCTTAAGGCAAATCATATCTCGTTTGAAAGGTTTCTTAATCGTATTTGCAAGGACGTATTATTCAAATATTTATTTCTACATGGTTAACCAAATTATGTACTTGGTAAATTATGATGCAAAATAATAGAATAAATTCATTACTTCAGAAACAGACGACGTTAAAACCAAAATCTTAAAATCGGGTTCACGGAACACCTCATTTGCATAGTCTCTTAATCGCCTTGTCAGCGATATCTTGTTCTAATATTTGTTTAGAATAAAATAACAGAATACAGAAATGAAAATTAATAACACAACATACGCTTACATTACATACAAATTAAAAGGGATACAATCAGTAAAAAGTGGATTAAAAGGGAACAAATGTTTCTGCTTAGTTTGGAATACACGAAAGAATGCACGCCCTAGAAACAAGAATCAGGAAAAAAGACAGTACAAATTAGGTACTGCATATGCAGACGATGTAACTATCATTAGTAGGAACAAGCCACGACTAATGGAAGCGTTCAAAGAAATTGATGGTGAAGCACGAAAAATGGGGCTTAAAATAAACAAAGCAAAAACGAAGTACATGAGCGTCAAAAGAACACCTGACATTGAAAATTATATCACAAAAGACAACTATACTGTTGAACGTGTGGATGCCTTCACATAATATATTTGGCACAGGAATCAATCAGAAGTATTCCGTAAGTACCTACATAGCGATAATCGGGAAGTAGGGGGAATCGTACATACTATGCTAATAAAAGATTGATGATATCGAAATTATTAGCCAAAAGAACCAAAATGACTATCTACAGAACATTGATAAGACCCGTAGTAACTTATGGGCGTGAAACCTGCACATGGAGAAGACGGCACATAGAGAATCAGAAGAAACAACGAAATTAATGAATTGAATGAAGGTTACGATTTGTGAAAAGTCAAAGATTGTCATGGCTGGGACATACCGGGTGGTGGAATTGGAAACATAGTTATAACACAATAGATTAGGCCAGGTCCGAAAAATAGCGTAACGCGGAGCAGTTCGGGTCGGTGGTCTATATATCTCTCTTTACCGGCGCTTAGCTTTCTCTCTCTAGCATATGATGGCTGCCGCCTCTGTGTCACTGTCGTTCCATTACTCCCACCTCTTGGTAGATATGCTCACACTCGCACGACAGACAAAGATAGCTAGACCACTTTACTTTATATTGGCGTTACACCCCGATGCATTGAGTGGTATATCCCTAGCCTGATCTATTGTTGACATATCTCTGATTGAAAAACGGGCCATAGGAAACTCAATGTAAAATTCTAAACTGTTGAATTCCTGCTTCCCTAATTATTTTACATCAAAAGACATTAGAAACTATTTGTAGAGGATTGAAATCTGTATTCAAAACAACTGTTAAAATTGTTCTACGAATTAAACATATTCCGAAACTTTGTAAAAATGTAATACATTTTTCAGTTTTTCAGCCCAAAATTAGGCCACATACAGTGCAATAATGTGTCACAATGAAGTAATTATTTTCACATTTTTGAACTGTCAATATTTTTATTTTATCATTTATTGCTTAAAAATAATACAGTTGATGAGATACATACCCTCAGTTGCGGAGAAAGTATTAATAATAAAGATTTTTTATTCAGTCAATGGTGTGAGCACTGTCAGTTAAATAGTAACGTGTGGCCTAATTTTTACACACATACCTACTGTGGCAAATGTATTATATTTTTCAAAATTTTGGAATGCGTTTAAATCGTAAAAAAATTTTAACTTTTGGTTTTAATACAGATTTCAATCCTCTACAAATAATATCCTCTCATGACTTTTGACGTAAAATAATTCGGGAAGCAGAAATTTAACACTTTAGAATTTTACATTGAGTTTCCTATGGCCCGTTTTACGATTCACCACCCGGTATATGTGCAGAGACAAGACGATGAGAAAACAATAAAGAAAATAATACAATGGAAGCCGATAGGAAGGCGAAAAAAAGGAAGGCCCAGAACGAGCTGGTTGGATAATGTGGAAGACGACCTGAAAACCATGAACATAAGACAATGGAGAAGAAGGGCACAAGAGAGAGAGGAAGGACATAGCCAGACAGCCAAAGACCCATCCAGGGTTATGATACCAATAGAAGAAGAAGAACATACGCTAATAAATTAAAAGCGATACGATACTCTGGGCTAATTACCAAAATTCATGGAAAAGTTATTTACCAGCAATTTTATTGCTGGAAACGAATTATAAGATCCTATATATTAATAATACAGGTATGCAAAGTCCGCAGATAGTGTGCTACTTTTTCTATAAACAAAATGGCGCCGAAAAATCGTATTTTTTTCAATTACTGCTCTATAACTCCGAATATTTTAACTTTACATTAAAAACACCCAAATAAAAATTCACCGCAATTAAATTCTGCATAGAGATAGCTTTTTCCCGATTTGCTCCGATGAAAATTTTCCTCGGGAAAGGCGGGTTTTCCCAACAAAATCTCTAATTTTCAAATAAAGTTTTAGGTAAGTTATTAAGCAATTATTAAATAACTTAGTGACATCAAAGCTTTCTTGGTATATATTGTAATTCCAGAAGCCAGTGAAAATTAAAAGAATATTTTAGCAACAATTCAATTGTTAATTAACAATTTACGATCGCAATAATAACCAAAATAATCATGATACATTGATCAAACTTATAAAAATTATAAAGATGAAATGCTTATTTAACATTTTATCGACAAAATATAAATTTCTCGTTTTTTTGCATAATCTTTAAATTTTGAAAAAAAAATAGTTATAATACGCTGGTCTAATTAGTAAAGTACAAAGAAGGTTATTTACCAGCAATTTTATTGCTGGAATCGAATATTATGATCCTATATATTAATAATATAGGTATGCAATGTCTGCAGATAGTGTGCTACTTTTTTTTGTTAACAACATGGCGCCCCCAAATCGTGTTTTTTTTTTCAATTATTGGTCTATAACTCCGAAGATTTTAGCTTTACGCCAAAAACACTCGAATAAAAATTTACCCCAATTTAATTCTACATAGAGGCATGTTTTTCCCGATTTGCTCTGACGAAAATTTTCCTCGGAAAATGTGGGTTTTCTCAAAAAAATCTCAAGTAATTATCAATAATTAAATAACTTGGTGAAATAAAAGCTTTCTTGGTATAAATTATAACTGCAGAAGCCGGTGGAAATTAAACGAATATTTTAGCAACAATTCAATTGATAATTAATAACACTAGTTTACACTCAAAATGCGACTGGAATGCCACATGCTGTTTTTGGTTAATTTTTGCTCTCTGAACACGAATATGATGGTAAAAACTTCCTAACACGTATAATTTTTGAGTTATGATTAAAAAAAGATCAGTATTTTGATAAATTTTTTTTAAAACAGTCATCAAATTCACGTTTTTTCTAAAAACTCTGCATAATTTGGCAACACTGGGATGTGTAATACCTACGAATAACACATTAAATAAAAAATAAACCAAAGGCAATACTTAATCGGCAAACCTACTCATTTAAACCTATTTCCAAATGTCTTTTTTCCTCTGAGTCGTATCTATTTTTATATGGGCCCCCATGTACGAGAATTTCGCCGTGGTTTGTTGACCTTTGGGTTTTCCAGAAAATGCTAAAAGTATGGAACGGCTATAAAAGCAGCTCGTTGGTAAATCACCCCCTCAGTATTGGTTTAATGCGCATAGTGGTGTTATATCGAAAAGTGAAAAATGTCCAAAGTCCAGAAACGTGGTTGTGTTAACCCCGCGGATAGTTTTTGTTACATAATATGTGGTCAGTTTACTCCTAAATCGCAGAAAAGGATCATTAATAAGATGGCAAACGCTTTTCTATGCCGTTTGCAGTGCTGATGATTTGGCGGGAACCAACAAGTCATTTTAACGACTGTTACCTCTGCATGACAAAAGTGTCTGGATTTTCAAGGGAGAGCAAACATAAAATTGAATATCCAGATATTCCGTCAGCAATAAAACCGGTTGTGCATAGCGAAAATTTACCAGTTCCAGAACCCCCGGCAAATTGGGAGGAAGATTTAGAAATCTATGACGATAAAAGTGAACCCGATGATGCATCAGAAGGGGGCGATTCCTATTTACCCGAAAGCGACGAAAAAGAACCTCATTTCATCCAACAAGCTGAATTAAATGATTTAGTTCGAAATCTTCACTTGTCGAAAGAACATGCTGAACTCTTAGGTTCTAGAATGAAACAATGGAATTTACTAGCCAGTGGAACCAAAGTTACAATATTGAGGAACCGTAACCAGAAGCTATCCTCGTTTTTTACTATTCAGGATAAAATGTGTGTTTGTGTTAATCCAAATAGGGTTATGGAAAAATTAGGATTTGCACATAACCCAGAAGAATAGCGTTTGTTTATAGATTCTTCTAAATCAAGTCTAAAAGCAGTTCTGCTCCATAATGGCAACAGAAGACCATCTATTCCTCTTGCACATGCAGTTGATATGAAAGAAACACACGAGAGTTGTCACTTATCCTAAATGCAATAAGATATGCTACATAAAAGTGGCAAATAAGTGGTGACCTAAAAGTCATCGGATTATTACTACGAGTAGGTCTTCAGGGAGGATTTACAAAATTTTGCTGTTTTCTTTGTCTTTGGGACAGCAGAGCTATTACCAAGTTACAGAATGGTCTCCAAGAGATCAATATATTCCAGGTCAAGCTAACATTAAGAATATACCTCTCGTTGATCCCCAAAACGTTCTGTTACCTCCGTTATATATTAAACTGGGATTGATTAAAAATTTCGTTAAAGCATTAGATAAAGAAGGACATGCGTTTAAACACCTTAAAGAAATTTTTCCTAAACTAAGTTACGCGAAGCTGAAAGAAGGGGTATTTGTTGGACCACAAATCAGAAAACTACTAAGAGATCAACAGTTTGATGAAAAATTAAGTGATATTGAGTTAGCTGCGTGGAGATCTTTCAAAAGAATTGTTTTCGAGTTATTGGAAAACAAAAAAGTAGAAGATTACCAAAATGTTGTAGAAGAACTACTTAAAAACTACTGCAAAATGGGCTGTCGTATGTATCTGAAAATACACTTTTTGCACTCCCATTTAAATTTTTTCCCGGAAAATTTGGGTGCTGTCAGCGACGAGCAAGGAGAAAGGTTCCACCAGGATATTCTCACAATGGAGCAACGCTACCAGGGAAGATGGGATTCAGCAATGATGGGAGATTACTGTTGGTTCCTCATGAGAGAAACTGATACAGAATATAAAAGGAAATCAGCGTTTGCAAAAAATTTGTGTACCAAAGACTTACCATAGTTTTTTTATTCTAGTTCTAAAATTGTATATATAGTATATAAGTATTTTTATAATAAATATTAATATTTCTATAACTCAAAATATATACGTGATGGAAAATTTTGGTGTTTGAATTCGTAATTAGGATGCTTTAAACTTCCCGATACAGCTATTTTAACATCAGTCGCAACTTTTTTTTTTCTTTTTTTGTTGACTAGTGTAATTTACAGTCGCAATAACAACCAAAATAATCATGGGACATTGATCAAACTTAGAAAGATTATAAAGATGTGATGCCTATTTATTATTTTGTCGACAAAATATAAATTTTTCATTTTTTTGCATAATCTTTAAATGTTTAAAAAAATAGTTATAAACAAATTAACATTCCTCAGAAATTGTTTATTATATTATAATTTAAAAAAATACTTAAAATGCGTATTTCAAAGGTCTTGAAAATGAATGCTTTAAAATTTTTTGTCCAACCATTTGCAAAAAAGTTATGAAACAGCAAAGTAAACATACGATTTTCCGTTGTTTATAATTTGTTTTAATTGTTTCAAAGCTTAAAAGTGAGTTTATGGTACAAACTAATTACTCTCAAAAAATATCAAACCTTAGTTCAATGGTTATATTTTAATCAAAGAATAAAAATGTTTTTTTTTTGTAATTTTTAGAGGGAAAGTAGGCTTGATACAGAGCCGGAGCTAAAATGTTCACTCGAAGCGATTGACACGCAGCATGTATGTACAAATACTACTATACGTCGCGCGGCGGTCGTCGCTTCAAATGAAAATTTAGCTACGGTACTGTATTAGTCTACTTTCGCGCGTGTTAATTACAAAAAGAAATATTTATAATAATTGATGGATTCGACCGTTACTTGATGGAAGTTCATTTTATCTCACAATAAAACACTGAAAACTTTTGTTTTCTATACTTCCACAAAATTTATTATTTACAACTATGTGACTACAGCTGTTTCGGCAGAGTGCCTTTCTCAAGTGATATAATTTACAATGTGTTTGCCTTTTTAAGTCTCTAACTGAAGAGGTTGAGGAGTGGGGATCTGTTTGTCTCGAGTTGGTTATTCAGAATTATATCTGTATTTTTCAGTTTATTAATTTCCATAGATTCTAAATAAGATAGCTTAAGGCCTTTATTTTGTATAAGCAGAATTTGAAACTCTTCATTGAAAGAATGATTATGATCTAGAAGGTGAAGTGCGTATGTAGAAGTGTCTGTTTTTCTATTGTTGAAAGCCCTTTTGTGTTCTGCTATCCGTTTGTCAAAAGTTCTGCCAGTTTGACCGATGTACGTTTTCGGACAGTCACCACAAGTTAGTTTGTACACACCACTCTGTAGTTGCTTTCTCTTTGGGCTTTTATTGTTCTTAATATATTTGCTTAAGTTGTTGTTAGTTCTGAAAGCTGGTATTATTCCTTTCTTTTTTATGTATCTGGCTATTTTTGTTGTTATCTTGCCAGTATATGTGAGAGAGCAGAAGGTACTGGGTTCTTTCTGTGGTGGTGGATACACTAATTCCAGGGCTTTCTGATGGAGTTTTTGATTTAAAATTTTGTTAACTGTTTGTTCGTTATAGCCGTTGTTTACTGCTATTTGTTTAATGATGTTTAGTTCTATCTCGAAGTTATTTTTTGTCATGGGAATTTCTGTCAGTCTATGTATCATGCTATGGTAGGCTGCTAATTTGTGTTGTGTAGGATGGGATGATGAATTGTGTATAGTTGTGTCAGTATGGGTAGGTTTATAATATACGGAGAACTCATGTTTGTGTAGTCTGGTAAACTTTCTAGATGTAACGATTACCAGACTACACAACAAACATGAGTTCTCCGTATATCATAAACCTACTCATACTGACACAACTATACACAATTCATCATCCCATCCTACACAACACAAATTAGCAGCCTACCATAGCATGATACATAGACTGACAGAAATTCCCATGGCAAAAAATAACTTCGAGATAGAACTAAACATCATTAAACAAATAGCAGTAAACAACGGCTATAACGAACAAACAATTAAGAAAATTTTAAATCAAACACTCCATAAGAAAGCCCTGAAATTAGTGCATCCACCACCACAGTAAGAACCCAGTACCTTCTGCTCTCTCACATATACTGGCAAGATAACAACAAAAATAGCCAGATACATAAAAAAAGAAAGGAATAATACCAGCTTTCAGAACTAACAACTTAAGCAAATATATTAAGAACAATAAAAGCCGAAAGACAAAGCAACTACAGAGTGGTGTGTACAAACTAGCTTGTGGTGACTGTCCGAAAACGTACATCGGTCAAACTGGCAGAACTTTTGACAAACGGATAGCAGAACACAAAACGGCTTTCAACAATAGAAAAACAGACACTTCTACATACGCACTTCACCTTCTAGATCATAATCATTCTTTCAATGAAGAGTTTCAAATTCTGCATATCCAAAATAAAGGCCTTAAGCTATCTTATTTAGAATCTATGGAAATTAATAAACTGAAAAATACAGATATAATTCTGAATGACCAACTCGAGACAAACACACCCCACTCCTCAACCTCTTCAATTAGAGACTTAAAAAGGCAAACACATTGTAAATTATATCACTTGAGAAAGGGACTCTGCCGAAACAGCTGTAGTCACATAGTTGTAAATAATAAATTTTGTGGAAGTATAGAAAACAAAAGTTTTCAGTGTTTTATTGTGAAATATTTATAATCTTTAATTAAAATATAACCATTAAACTAATAATCGATTTTTTTTTGTAATTAGCTTGTACTTTAAACTCACTTTTACGCTTTGAAAGAATTAAAAATTATAAACAACGTAGTAATCATATGTTTACTTTGCTGTTTCATAAATTTTCTGCAAATAGTTGCAAAAAAGTTTTAAAGCATTCATTTTCAAGATCTTTGAAATACGCATTTTACCTATTTTTTAAAATTAGAATATATTAAAAACGTTCTGAGAAACGTTAATTTGTTTATAAGTATTTTTTTAACATTTAAAGATTATTCAAAAAAATTAAAAATTTATATTTTGTCAGCAAAATATTAAATAGGCATCTCATCTTTATAAGATTTCAAAGTTTGATCAGTGTATCATAAATATTTTGGTTATTATTGCGACCTTAAATTATTAATTAACAATTGAATTGTTGCTAAAATATTCATTTAATTTTCACCGGCTTCTGGAACTATAATCTAAATCAAGAAAGCTTTATGTCACCAAGTTATTTAATTATTGGTAGGTAATTACTTATCTAAAACTTTATTTGAAATTTAAAGATTTTGTTGGGAAAACCCGCATTTTCCGAGGAAAATTTTTGTCGGAGCAGACCGGAAAAACATTTCTTTATGCAGAATTTAATTTCGTTGAATTTTTTTTAGGGTGTTTTTGGTGTAAAGTTAAAATGTTCGGAGTTATGGAGCAAAAATTGAAAAAAACAGGTTTTGTAGGCGCCATTTTGTTAATAAAAAAAGTAGCACACTATCTGCGGACTTTGCATACCTATATTATTAATATATGTAATCATAAGCTCGATTCCAGCAATAAAATTGCTGGTAAATAACTTTTCCCAAAAATGGCCTATTCTCCGATAATCATCCCAGACTACGAGCAGTAAAATGTGGATTAAAAGGGAAAAATGGTTCTGCTTAGTTTGGAATCCACGAAAGTACATTAGTGCTCATAATTAAAAAGGAAACTGAACCCGTGCAGAAACAAGAATCGGCAAAAAGTGTTCTAATGTAAAATATGAAAAATGATTGAGTTCCCTATTTTGGAGCAATGATTTTTTACCTGGTTCCAACATTTTCGAAACTAAAACATCAGCGCAGCGTTAGCAAAACCAAAACGAAAGGAAAAGCTAAAGATTTCGCTAACTAGTGAGTTAGGTTGGGTTAGGTGACAAATATATAGTTTTTAAGCTAGTAACGGCTGGTTAAAAACCTTCAAGAAACGACATGTTTTGGCTTTCAAGAAAATGTATGGGGAAAATGCGAGTGTAAGCAAATCAGTCTGCCAAGAATGAAAATCTGAATTCCATAATTTAGTGGACGAGTACAATCCGACAAGCCAGAGCTGGCGCGTGACCTTAAGCCGGAGATGCACATGGCTGTAACTAGCACACTAGCATACCAATATCTAGCAAGCACCAGCTACTGTCCCCAAACTGGCATGCTAGTTCCTGGCATGCTAGCTAATCGCATACAATTTGATTTTTTCTGCTAGTAGCGTGCTGTGAGATGCAAGGCGCATGCGTCGGGAATGTCACTAGCATGTGTGAAAGCGCGCTACCGCTACGGGCATGCCAGTAGCTATAGCAGAGATTTTTAAGCTTGTTAATTTAAAAATGTTTTGTTGGGATGATGAAAAAACTATCAGATTCATTTTTATTTATAGAAAATTAGAGTGTCTTTGGAATTATAAAAATAATATGTTATAAAATAAATGTCATTATAAAATTTCTAACAATAATTATCCGTGGCCATAAGCAAAATTTGCTTGTTTTATTCACTCCAAATACCTTCCATCGATCGCCTTCTTTATTGGAAACTCAAAAACTTTTAATTACAAAACAAATACTTTAGTTTCACATGAAAACCACTCGACTGTTTACTAGCACTGGCATGTGTAAAAATCTACTCTGATTTTTCGCCTTGCCAGTAAAGGCATGCGAGTTACTAGCATGCTAATTACTTGCAAATGTGTTTTGTGCATGCCAGTCACTGGCTTATGCCAGCTACTGGCATGCTAGCTACTTTCCTAATTTATAGGCATGTGTGTAGCCGGCTTTAAGCGAAAATACACAGCGATAAATACACAATAAGAGAAGGTCAGCCGCCAGTTCTCGCTTGTCGGATTGTACGACCCTAATAATGTTTTTAACGCTGACGAAACAGTCTATTTTTCGAATGTCGTTCCGATAAAACGATAGTTCTGTCTAACACCTGACCCACTACTTTGTGCCGTGTAATTTCGGTTGCCGAAAATTCACATTGTAAGGCATGAATGAATCAAAATATGTAGCATCTTTTTTGTAGATGTATTTAAAAATGAAACTGAAAAGTTATTGTTGCTATATGCATGACTAAAATAAAACAACGATTAAACATAAAAAAATATCACAAATTTTATTAAATTTGGGAAAGTTTTTGGGTAATTTTTTTCTTAATCATCCACTCTTTTTGCACATTTCATATTTTTAACTTGATTTCGGAGCTGATGAGCAGTATTTCAAAATTTAATTACGGTATGCGGCAAAATAAACAGTACTGAAATTCGTATGCCTCAAATTTGTATGTGTCATGTGCCGACGTATTGGAGGAGGTAAAATGCAAACCAGCTTAAGTCACAAATAAGTAATTTTTCAGGGAGGGCAAAAAACTTGTAGCTTTGCTCTGAAAAAGGATAATGGCTTCTAATCAATGTTATGCAATAGTACTGGTTCCAAATACGAGATAAAAACACTCATTTCAGTTAGGGTAGCTAAAAACTAGTTTAAAAACTTGATTTTGTTTTGGCAATAAGACGTTTTGCACTAACTCAGTGTAAATAAGTCGTTTTGCATGTAAAATGTTATGGACATAAGCTGACTTGCATGTAAATTAAGTAATGACGTATAAATAAGTAATTAAGACTTGCCGCTAGGACATCTATGCCATTTCGTTCGTTGCAATCCGGGACTGCACGCTGGGGTTTTGTTTTGGTTGGATCAGGGAGAGCAGCATATGTGCCTCCTGATGAGAGACTAATAAGTTTCAAAACCGGTAGAGGTGCTTGCAGCACTCTCTGATTGGACTAGAATATGGTTCGGCTGTATTTTCGTTTTGCAACGAAATTGAAAATGGTTATTCATTTTTGATTTACATTTACTCTGTGTCGAGTACGAAGGGAACCATTCTCGTTGGAATTTTACCGCGCTGAGCAGATGGGACGTGAATTGCAAATTGTAGAATTCCCTCATCTTCCTTGGTCTCAGCATCCGTATGGCTTGCAAATTGTAGAAGCCTCGGAGGTGTAACCAGAGAAGGTTCCCATTGTTTTCATTCTGGTGGGATGTAGAATAGCACTATGTTGTTTTATATGCCATTAGAGTGAAAACTTAGTCTTTCTCTCTACTTATTTAAAACTTTATTTGAAATTTAAAGATTTTGTTGGGAAAACCACCCTGAAGTATCTAACATTAACATGACATTGACAAACGTTATCACAATGTTAAGAAAACACCCAATTTGAGTGTTTTCTTAACATTGTGATAACGTTTGTCAATGTCATGTTAATGTTAGATACTTCAGGGTGGTTTTTCCAACAAAATCTTTAAATTTCAAATAAAGTTTTAAATAAGTAATTATCTACCAATAATTAAATAACTCGGTGACATAAAAGCATTCTTGGTTTAGATTATAGTTCCAGAAGCCGGTGAAAATTAAACGAATATTCTAGCAACAATTCAATTGTTAATTAATAATTTACGGTCGCAATAATAACCAAAATAAATATGATGCACTGATCAAACTTTGAAATCTTATAAAGATAAGATGCCTATTTCATATTTTGTCTACAAAATATAAAGTTTTAATTTTTTTGAATAATCTTTAAATGTTTAAAAACAGTTATAAACAAATTAACATTTCTCAGAAAGTCTTTATTATATTCTAATTTTAAAAAATAGGTATATGTAATGCGTATTTCAAAGATCTTGAAAATGAATGCTTTAAATCTTTTTTGCAACTATTGCAAAAAAGTTATGAAACAGCAAAGTAAACATACGATTTCTACGTTGTTTATAATGTTTTTAATTCGTTCAAAGCGTAAAAGTGAGTTTAAAGTACAAGCTAATTACTTACAAAAAATATCGATTATTAGTTTAATATTTATATTTTAATTAAAGATAATAAATATTTTTTTTGTAATTAACATGCGCGAAAAAAGACTAATACAGTACCGTAGCTAAAATTTTCATTCGAAACGACGACCGCCGCGCGACGTGGACTAGTTAATAAATAAAATTATGTATTATAACCCGTCCACGGCTCTGTATAAAGCCTACTTTCGCGCTGAAAGTTACAAAAAAAAACATTTTTAATCTTTGATTAAAATATAACCATTGAACTAATGTTTGGTATTTTTTGAGAGTAATTAGTTTGTACCATAAACTCACTTTTAAGCTTTGAAACAATTTAAACAAATTTTAAACAACGGAGTAATCGTATGCTTACTTTGCTGTTTCATAACTTTTTTGCAAATGGTTGGGAAAAAATTTTAAAGCATTCATTTTCAAGACCTTTTGAAATACGCATGTTAAGTATTTCTTAAAATTATAATAAAATAAACAATTTCTGAGAAATGTTAATTTGTTTATAACTATTTTTTTAAACATTTAAAGATTATGCAAAAAAATGAAAAATTATATTTTGTCGACAAAATATTAAATAGGCATCACATCTTTATAATCTTTCTAAGTTTGATCAATGTCTCATGATTATTTTGGTTGTTATTGCGACTGTAAATTGTTAATTAACAATTGAATTGTTGCTAAAATATTCGTTTAATTTTCACCGGCTTCTGCAGTTATAATCTATACCACGAAAGATTTTATTTCACCAAGTTATTTAATTATTGATAAATAATTACTTTCCCAAAAAATTTATTTGAAAATTCGATATTTTTTTGGAAAAACCCACATTTTCCGAGGAAAATTTTCATCGGAGCAAATCGGGAGAAACATGTCTCTATGTAGAATTAAATTGGGGTGAATTTTTATTGGAGTGTTTTTGGTGTAAAGTTAAAATCTTCGGAGTTATAGACCAATAATTGAAAAAAAACATGATTTGGGGCGCCAGTTTGTTAATAAAAAAAGTAGCACCCTATCTGTGGACTTTGCATACCTATATTATTAATATATAGGATCATAATATTCGATTCCAGCAATTAAATTGCTGGTAAATAACCTTTCTTTGTACTTTACTCATTAGACCAGCGCATTATAACTATTTTTTTTCAAAATTTAAAGATTATGCAAAAAAACGAAAAATTTATATTTTGTCGATAAAATATTAAATAAGCATCTCATCTTTATAATCTTTATAAGTTTGATTAATGTATCATGATTATTTTGGTTATTATTGCGATCGTAAATTGTTAATTAACAATTGAATTGTTGCTAAAATATTCTTTTAATTTTCACCGGCTTCTGGAATTACAATCTATACCAATAAAGCTTCGATGTCACTAAGTTATTTAATTATTGATTAATAATTACTTACCTAAAACTTTATTTGAAGATTAGAGTTTTTGTTGGGAAAACCCGCATTTTCTGAGGAACATTTTCGTCAGAGAAAATCGGAAAAAACATATCTCTATGCAGAATTTAATTGCGGTGAATTTTTATTTGAGTGTTTTTGTTGTAAAGTTAAAATCTTCTGATTTATAGAGCAATAATTGAAAAAAATACGATTTGTCGGCGCCATTTTGTTTATAAAAAAAGTAGCACACTATCTGCGAACTTTGCATACCTATATTATTGATACATAGGACCTTATAATTCGATTCCAGCAATAAAATTGCTGGTAAATAACTTTTCCATGAATTTTGCTAATTAGCCCACAGTATAGCATTACGAGCCTTATATTAATTCTTTCGTGCACAATATCCTTTGGGCCATCGTTGCAGTCAACTGTATTGTCCAGATACAAAAATTCCACTACTCTCTCAATTTCCTAGTTGTTGACCATAATAGGCTGGTTGTTTCTGGTACCTAATCACATTTCTTTGGTTTTGTTGATGTTTATGTATTTCTAGACAAGCCTTCATGGATTCGTTTTGTAATCTTTTTACTTTTTCTGTTTTGTATGTTCTAATTGTCATATTAGGGTAATTTAGATCATCTAGTCTTTTCGTTAATTTTTAATAAATGTCTTTATTAAAGTTTACATTTTTAGGCGAAGGACGAAGACGAAGTAGTTTTCAATCCTAATAGTAAATTATTAATATTGAAAATATTAAAAATATTACTAAAAGATTTTTAAATTGAAAACTTATTCGTACACTTTCCTGGTGACACCTCCAAGACTTCTACAATTTGCAAGTCAAATGGATGCTGCAGTGAAGACGAGAGGGAAGGAATTCTACACTATGCAATTCACATCCCCCGTCTGCAGGTGGTAAAGTTCCAACGGAAAAATGCACCTAGTTACTCTACGGAGTAATACGACTATAAAATAAAAATGTATACCATTTTTATTCAGTTGCAATGCGAAGGCAAAACAATCTTACTTTTCAATTAGAATATGGAGTGCAGTCCAGTCCCTTAAATCGCGATTTTCGGCTCTTATTGGAGCCTTCATCGGAAGGAACGTAGGCACTGTTCTCCATATTTTAACTGATTCGTATCGAGAGGTTTTCCCACCCATTGCAACTGAAGTTTTCGATTTAAAAATCTTTTAGTAATATTTTTAATATTTTCAATATTAATAATTTACTATTAGGATTGAAAACTACTTCGTCTTTCAATGCCAGATGGCGCTAGCCACCTACTATCATCACTTCAGTTGCAATGGGTGGGAAAACCTCTCGATACGAATCAGTTAAAATATGGAGAACAGTGCCTACGTTCCTTCCGATGAAGGCTCCAATAAGAGCCGAAAATCGCGATTCAAGGGACTGGACTGCACTCCGTATTCTAATTGAAAAATAAGATTGTTTTGCCTTGGCATTCCAACTGAAGAAAAATGGTATACATTTTTATTTACATTTTTAGTACAAGTCCAGTATAATGTTAAATATTAATAACATATGACATCTGAGTCCATTCATTAATGTTTTTTAACCAAGTAACTTGTTTTCTTCATACACCTGTACGGCACTCTATTTTGACTTTAAGGATCAGTTGTAATATTTTATATCGATTTTCCCTCACTATATGTCCCAGATAAGACTTTTTCGGTGTTTAACAGTCTTTAGTAGTTCTCTATCTTTGTTGACTCTCTTTAGAACATCATTAGTTTTTCTTGCTGTCTAAGGTATCTCCAGCGTCCGCCTATGAATCCACATTTCAAATACTTCAATTCTATTCATGATCGATATTTTTAGCGTACACATTTCTGCACCATACAAACGTATTGTGTACTGATGTTAAAAACGCGTTTCGTTATATCACAATGGAAGGTATAAAGCTGCTTAAATTTTAAATTTACAAAACATCTACAACAAGGTTTAAAATATTTACTATATAAAATTAAAAAATAAGTATTTAAAGTGGAAGATTACATCCACTAATTTAATTAATATTAAAAATAATTGAAATTTTTTATTTAATTTCAATTATTCTAATTGTTTAAAAAGTAGTAAACTTTGTATCTGTTCGCCTTAAATAGGCAGGGTTGTTGATGTTTGTTTCAGGGTTGTGACTGCATAGCTCCACCGAGGACGGATTGGATGTAGAAATAGCTATCTGCAGATGGTGGTCCAACTCTGAATCAAATTAAAACAAAACTGCCGTTATCTCTTTTTCATCTTTACTCAGAATTGAGTATTATAAACTGTCTTTCGGTCATTTTCCTTGACGAAGGGAAGGTAAATGCGTGGCCAAAGTGTCCTCTATTTGCCTTCTCCTATTTTCGTCGTCTCTGTGTTTATATATTGTAAAAACCTGAAATACAGGATGCAGCCAGAAAGCAGCTTATTAGCGAAAAGTCTTAGATTTAAAATATTGTTCATATTTTTAATTTCAATTATTCTAATTGTTTAAAAAGTAGTAAACTTTGTATCTGGGGCTTTTTTCCTCGTATTACTAGAAATGGAGTTGGTATAATTGCTGATAGTGAAATGAAAGATAACGTAGTAGAAGTTGTAAGAACGAGTGATAGAATGATGTCAGTGAAATTTCTAATTGATAAAGAGGCATTGAATGTTGTGTGTGTATGCTCCTCAAACAGGTCTGGGTTAGAATGAAAGAAAAGCTTTCTATGACCAATTAGGAGACGTACTGAGTGATATTCCAGCAGAGGAGAAAGTTATAATAGGAGGTGATTTCAATGCACATGTGGGCCAAGCCAAGACAGGATATGAAACAATACATCGGGGATTAGGCTTTGGAACTAGAAATGAAGCTGGAGATGATATGCTAGAATTAGCAACAGCATTGGATATGGCAATTGTTAAGACATTCTTTAAAAAGAGAGAAACTCAACTTATTACCTACAAAAGTGGACAACATCAATCCCAAATAGACTACTTCATGATAAGGAAAGAAGACATACGTGAATGCAAGGACTGCAAGGTAATAGTTAGTGAGACAGTAAACCAACAATCTAAACTGCTTGTTCTGGGACATCGAAGTAAAAAGCGAAACCAAACAAAAATATTGGAGAGGACCACAAAAAATCAAGTGGTGGATGCTAAAAGATGAGAAGGAAGGTCTATTCAGGGAAAAAATAGTAGAAAAAATATGTTGGAACATGAAAGGCAGCCCGAAAACAATTTGGAGACAAATGGCTAATATTATTAGAGAGGCTATTGAAATACCTGGGAAAACGTCAGGAAAGAAGTTTGAGGATAAAGAGACTTGGTGGTAGTCAAATGAAGTACAAAGAAAAATAAAAGAGAAGGGAAAATTATTTAAAAACGGACAAGAAACCAGATCGGACATAGATCTTCAAAACTATATGGTCGCCAAAAAGGAAGGGAAAGTAGCAGTAGCAAAAGCTAAAGCAGAAGCGTATTCAAACCTATACGATCAACTTGATACCAGGGAAGGCGAAGCAAGATATATAAAATAGCCAAACAGAGAGCAAAGAAAGCAAGAGATTTTAATCAGATTAGATGTACCCGAGATGAAAATAATAAAATACTAATTCACGAAAAGGATGTCAAAAAGAGATGGAGAAAGTATTTTGACAGTTTATTAAATGAATAATTTGACAGACAGCCTGTGGGGTTAACGGAGACAGTAACAGTAATGGTTACCAGAATAACCAACGAGGAAGTGGCTTAAGCGCTTCAAAAAATAAAGAAAGGAAAAGCAGTCGGACCAGATGATATTCCTGGGGAAGTATAGAAAGCATTGGGAGAGACAGGAATAACTTGGCTAGCAGGTCTATTTAATAGAATTATGGAAGTTGGACCAATGCCAGACGAATGGAGAAGCAGTATATTAGCACCTGTCTACAAAAACAAGGGAGACATACAACAATGCACAAACTACAGGGCTATACAACTACTTAGCCACACCATGAAAATATGGGAGAGAGTAATTGATAGACGGATACGTGAAGAAACCGAAATATCCGATAATCAATTTGGCTTTATGCAGGGCAGATCAACAACAGATGCAATTTTCATTGTAAGGCAACTGATGGAAAAATAAAGGAATAAAGAGACCAACGCTCATATGGTATCCATTGATCTTGAGAAAGCATATGATAGAGTTCCTCGAGAGATTCTGTGGTGGGCACTCAATAAGAAAGGAGTCCCTGGCGAATATGTAAAGGTTGTGAGAGATATGTATGAGGGAGTAACGAGTAACGACTAGTGTTAGAACAGGTGTGGGAGAGACTGATAAATTTCAGGTGAAGGTAGGATTGCACCAAGGCTCGGTGCTTAGTCCTTATTTATTTTCATTAGTTTTGGACCAGATAACAGCGAAACTACAGGGTAGTATTCCATGGTGCCTAATGTATGCTGATGATGTAGTGTTAATAGGAAATAGTGAAAGAGACTTAGAACAAAAACTGGAACAGTGGAGACAAGTTCTGGAGGAAAAAAGGTTTAAAACTTAGTAGGACAAAAACAGAGTATTTGGAATGTTCATTTAAAGATGGAGTTACTACAAATAAAATGGTATCTTTGGATGGTGAAATGATTGTGAAAAGCAATAGTTTTAATTACCTAGGATGAAGTGGAAAGAAGCGAGTGGTGTGTTGTGTGACAGAAAAATGTCAATGAAGCTGAAGGGAAAATTCTATAAAACAGCCATAAGACCGGCTATGATGCACGGAACTGAATGTTGGGCAGTGAAAAAGAAAGAGGAACAACGAATGCATGTGGCCGAAATGAGAATGTTTAGATGAATGAGTGGAGTGACAAAGAAGGATAAAATTAAAAATGAGTATATTAGGGGAAGTCTAGGTGTGGCACCAATTGATGCCAAAATGAGAGAGCATAGGTTCAGATGGTTTGGTCATGTTCAACGTCGAGACGTTAATCACCCAATACGAATAATAGATGAAGTGCAGATTCCTGGAAGGAGTAGGAGAGGAAGACCAAAGAAGACCTGGGGGGAGACGATAAGGCAGGACATGTTGGTAAATGGGATTAACATTGATATGACCAAGATAGAATTGTGTGAAGAAATGCAATTAGGGAAGCCGACCCCGCATAGGGATAAGGCAAAGGGAATGATGCTGATATTTTATCTTAAACATTAAATCGAAAAATGCGTTCATTGATTCAATAAACGAGGTCATAATTTGAAGAACACTGTACATTAGTGCAACGTTTTATATTCATTAATTTAACCGCATAATCCTGATGTATAGTTTCATATATACAATGAAAAAATTATTAGTATTATGCAAAAAGTCATTGGATCGATAAAACGATTCATTGAATTAATGATTATGTTTATTATTTCTTAATGAATAGAATTAGATTGTAATAATGAATATGGCCATTACTTAATGACTACATGTTTATTGTAATAACAAAATTTTCATTGAATCAATGTAAAAAAACTCAATGATTGGTAGTCATTGGTACTATGTGCAATATTTTTTTCAGTGTACACTCTAGATTAATAGCCTAACACAAACAGTAGGGATGCCATGCGATTCGGGTAGCGACCGGCGCTGTTCTGATTTTGTGTCATACAGTAAGAAATAAGCAACAGGGCATGAAATCGCCATGGCAACCAGGCCACTCGTGGTAAATTGATGACTGGAAGAGAAAGCGATACAGAAGCTTCCAAAGAAAAAATCATTGATTATAGGGAGATGGAACATCAGAGGTCTTCTTAAAATTGGAAAACTTCACATAGTAGAGAAAGAACTAACAAGACTAACTATAGACATATTATGTGGTCTAGCACAAATACAGTAAAGAGATCAAGGACTTTTAGGGAAAAAATCACACTATATACATATCAGGATATGGAATTTATAGAAATATAAAAAGGTAGATATCGAGCACCTAGTTTATTAAATCTTGCCCCCAAGTATACTTTCGCTCCTATAGCATCATCAGGGGTGCTTCGTCAAATCAGGAAGGTATTCTGACAAAATTTCATAATAGGATAACTTCCTGATTTTACGAAATGCCCCTGATGATGCTCTAGAAGCGAAAGTATACTTGGGCAAGATTTAATAAACTAGGTGCTCGATATCTTTAGGACATCTTTAGAACACTAGATAATTTCAAATATTTTCGGTTATGTGGTTTTTCCGGCAAACATTTTTCATCATATTTGTTATCCATTTTGCCCTATTCTTCTTATTTTTCTCTTCTTGTTCGTACCTTTTGTTCGTTCACCACATCAAGAACTTTTGTTGTTTCCATAATTCCATATTTTCTTCTGCAATGAAACATTTTTGAACATTTTTTAATCTTATTTCTGTCATTCTTCTCAGGGGCTTCTTTTTTAACGTTTCAACTAACGGTCAGGTACATTTGAAAAATATAATCACGCTTGTTATGTAACTATACGATAGTAAGGCTTTATACAATAGGTGCTAATTCAAAATTTTTTATCCTAAAACTGTTTAAACTATAAATTCAGTAAAACAAATCTAAACAAAAATAATAATTTAATATAATTATACAAAAATAAAAGTTGGCATGACAAACTGCAAAATAATCACTTGGCAAACATGTATTACAAGTATAAAAATATTCCACGCCACTGGTCTCTTTATATATTCAGATCTCACCTCCTGAGTAAATAAACATTACGCCCAGGTATCTCGCCGATACCCATCACTGGGGGTGAAAATGTAACACCCTTTTCGTATAGAGGACACACAAACGGCTCTGCGGAGCGTCGTCACTTCCTCCGCGACGCATTTAGCACCTCATCGACAGCTTGGTCACGTGACGGTGCTTCGCAACCCGACGTCTAAGTTGGCTGTGAGTACTCGCCCCGCAACCAACTAAGTATTAGTTATGCGGAGTGATTCCCGAGATGACAGGAAATCTCTGATGATGGACGAGGCATATTGAATAAGGGCTCATGAGACAATGGACTTGATTTGACTCTCTGCTCTGATATAAAGCAAAATTATTTTGCGGAAAATATACGGATAAAGCATCATTTGGGGCATAGCGAGTATATATTCAAAACAAAATTTATGATTTTATTTAAAACAACACGAGTACACTGTGAAAATAGGATTCATCTGTAACAGTCTCACATGAAATACTATGTGCTATCTTCTGGAAATAAGTTTCTGCAATTCATTTTAAAAAGGGCAACACACTCCCCACATAACAATTTCATGTTCTTAGTAGATTCATAGAACATACTTTTCAGAAAAAGTATATGCTGAGAATATGCGTAATTACCATTACGAATGTGCAGAGCAGATGCTGTGTATATACTACATTACAGTACTTAAACGTTCTATTTATATATTTAGAATGTATTACCGCACCTTTTTTAGTATATACCAAGAATATACTTTTTAGGATATTCCACGCAAGTGCTACATTGCTCAGAAGTATGTTTTCAGCATCAACTAATATCATCCTAGGTTCTACCAACTATCATATTTAGGTACATATTCAAATTGCATACTAGAATGTAGTTTGTAGGTACATTTTACAATATTACTTAAAAAGTAAGTACATATAAATTTTAGTTATATAAATATTATATAGGTAAGTATATTTTATTATATTTAGATTTAGAAATTATTTGCATATCAAAATAAACATGCTGAACATATAAATATAATAGGTACCTAAATATAAATATTATACCGGATGTCCACTTATATTTTCCCCCATTTTAACTGCCTATAACTTCTAAACGACTCAAGATAGAAATATGCGGTTTTCACTGAAATGTTTTATTTTAGTAAAAGTTTTGTTTGAATGGATTGAATTTTTTATATCGCTTTTAAATAAAAATGACGAATTTTTGAAAAAAAACGTTGGTAACTTTTTTTATTGAAACACCCAGTATATTTTTTTTTGCAAATTGAAAGAACGGTCATTTACCTATCCAGCGAGATTAAGTTTTTTAATATCGGTTGTCAAATGACTGAGCAATTAATTTTTAAAATGAGGGATGCAATGTGGAAATCACATAATATAATATCAATTTGCTTTGTTATGTTATTTAGTTATATGATATCCACGTTGCATCTCAGTAAAAGGACAGCACCGGTACGGGCCCACAAAAATTTTATTTCCCTAGATCTACTGACAAACTGGTCATTTCACAACATCTGGCAACAGCGCCTCCCATAAGAGCCTGTGTATTAGAGTTAGATAGAAAATCAATTTTTCCCCAGATTCTGGGGAAATTTTAAAAAAATTTTAAGGTTCATTCTGCTCATTTTTGTCTCGTTTTGTGGTGGAGGCGCGACTGCTCGTCGGATAGTGACATGTGAGGTATCGTCGGAAAGGGGATGGGGTAACGAATACGTTAACACAAAAACAAAGATGGCGGCATAGCCAAAACGGCAGTACAGTATATCTCCGTTGTTATCGGTTTGCTCGTGACGTGTGAGGTATCATTGGAAAGGGGCACGTTGGCTCGTTGGATCGTGACGTACAAAGGGGTCGTTGGAAAGGGGCACGTTGCATATACTATATTTTATCTACGACCATAACATAATATATGCTATTTAAACCAGTCACGTGCAGAACTCTAAGCTTTACGAGTTGCATACTATATTTTATCTACGACCGTAACATAATGTATGTTTAAGCGATGGTGACATTACATCCCGTTGTGATTTTAATGATTGAAGCTTGTGATACGTTAAAGGTGAGCTAGCATCTATATGTCATCGTAAAAAGACACTCCTTCTCTCTCTCTCTCTCTCTCTCTCTCTCTCTCTCTCTCGAAACAATTCATAAAAGATACAGGCGAGTTATCGATGAACACGAAATAACGTACAGCAGTGTATGAGGTAATACTAGAAACAAAATATGATTAATCAAAGAACATATACCATTCTTACAGTATTACCAAACCAACAAACATCCTCGATATAATCTTCTCTGATTGAGGACTAGTATACACGGATCTCCCTCCTATCATACACGTGTTCCTTACAAAGAACATATTCCATTCTTACAGTATGACCAAACCATCAAACATCTACTAAAACAGTATGGCCAAACCATAAAAACGTACCTTACGCGGTATAGATATCAGCTGAACGATCACTACTATACATAGGTCTCCATTGAACAGGGTGTAATCAGAAAGTCGAATAAATTCTTTTTCTTTTCAGCTGTAACAGTGATTTTTCTATTTGTTTGTGAAATCGGTGTTCACGGTTCTTTATTATCAGTTAAAATATTATCTGTCACTTCAGACATGGATGCATTGGCAAAGGAACATTGGGTATATAGCGTCTAAAGGTAGAGAGACGCACTATAAGATATAATAGAATCATTCTTTTGATATGTCCAATCCATCCCTCTCATGAAATTTATCAAATATAAAGCAACAGTATTGCATCAAAACCAACATTCGTCTACATTTACACGTTTTACACATACACACATCCTTCAAAATGAACCTAAACCATCCTTAGAGCATGGCCAAACCAGCTAACTCATCCATCATCTGCTCTTTACATACATACAGATATCCTTCAATATGAACGTAGACCGAGTAAGTAATGTTATACATAGGTATCAACAGAAAATTTAATATGGTCAAAGAACTCGTCAGTGCCTTTCCGACAACAATAACAAATATAGTGAACTGCTTAACATGGATCTTATCTGAAAGATCACTTAGTCTCCACTAAACGTACATTAATATACACCGGTTTTGTATATGCGGATCATTTTAATGAAAATTACTGAATCCAGATGATATTGTGAGTTGCATACGATATTTGATCTACGGCAATTCGGGTTTTTATGTTGGTATAAGGTCTCTGGTAAGAAATGGAAATATATATTGTATTAGAAAAAAATCGTTTAACAATTAAGCATAACACAAACAACTGTTTGATATGCTGATATGATGTATATGTTGTCATAGAAAAGGCATTTAACATAGCTTAATAAGCAGTATTGTTAAAATAAAAAAATACATATACACTATATATATTATCTATGACCATAAATTAATAGAGTGCATAGCTACATAGACTGTCAGAAAAAATGTTAGCAGGTCAGTTAAGTAGTACGTAATGGTTAAATGTAATAAATATGTGTAAACGTTAATAAAGTAATGATAATAAATTAGTGAATGTATGTAAAGCGATGTATAAAAATGATTGAAAGCATGCGATGAAAGGAACGTAACCAATTCGGTTCGAACATAAATTTCTTGAAACTACAAAAATATGTTCTTAACAGCAGTCACCAACGTGAAGGTACGGTTACATGACTACCAGGAGAGGTTATGTTAATATAGGACAAACAGTTAGTATGAATGAATATACTATATTTTATCTACGACCGCAACATATTCGGCATTTTTATTCCAATGCGCCATTTTTATTCAAATTCATCATTTTTAATCCAATTTGCCTTGACACAGACATTACATAGAAGAAATCTACCATAGTTCAGCTATTATCCGCTAGTTGGCGCCACCAAATCGTTATTTTTATTCCAATTCGCCATTTTTAGTCCATTTTTATTCAAATTCGCCATTTTGATCCAATTTTCCTTGACATTACCTTGAAGAAATCTACCATAATTCAGCTATTATCCGATAGTTGGCGCTATACATCTCGTTAGCATTGGTCTGATTGGAGATTGTGATACGTTAAAGGTGCGGAGAGTATCGAATATGTTATTTAAACCATAAACTAATCATTATGAGCTGCATACTATATTTTATCTACAACCATAACATTTGGCGCCACCAATTCGCCATTTTTATTCCAATTCACCATTTTTATTCCATTTCAGTATTTTTATTTAAATTCGCTATTTTTATTCCAATTTGTCTTGACATTACGTTGAAGGAATCTACCATAATTCGTTCTAAATATGATTCAAATAAAATCCCATACATAAAACAAATTGAATTCATCGATATGAAAAAGAACTCCGACTGAGTGCATTATAAATGACAAAGACAAAAAAAATCTAGAAAGAAGATATTTAATAGAAAAAGATTGCAAATTTTCAAAGCAAAAGTCTTTTAGAGTAATTCGATTGAGAAAATTATATATACACAAGTAAAAAATCGAACTCCTATTGGTCCGATAAAAAAATCAAATACAACAGCATGTAAAAAGGCTTTAGTATTTTCAGTCCTATTGGTCAACATGATTATTTAACAGAATAAAATGACACAGAAAAATGAAATTTACCTCTCCGTAGATACGCCACTGCTAATATGGAAAGATATATTAGAAACTTTATTTAATTTTATTTAATAGCTATATGATATATGGAAAAATATTAGAAACTTTGCTTAATAGCAAAGCAATTAGAAGGTAATTTAAAAAAATACGTCACACTGATGGAGAAAATACAGTAATTAAAGACCCATCAATATAATTACTGGACTTTGATATAAAAACGAGAAAATCACTGAAAATATTATTGTATTCGAGTTTTCGAGACAGTTAAGTACATTTGGTATATTGCAGTCAACATAGCAGTAAGGTAAGTACTATTTTTAATTTATTCTGATTTTTTATTTATATTCGTACCTTGTTATATGCCATTTTTTCTGTTTTTATTTTTCTAGTATTTCTCGATATTTTTGGCTTCTTATATATGAGAGTTTGCTTCTTTGTTCCTGAAGCTGAACTGATTTTCACGTATCCGTATATCAATTGCCCATATGTGATAATTGTATTGCTCTTTGTACATTGTTGTCTCTTTTTTTGTAAATATACTGCTTCTCCATTCGTCTGGCTTTGTCCAACTTCCATAATTCTACTAAATATACCTATATAAATAGCATGGAAAACGAGTTGCAGCAATTCATATCTCTCTCTTTCTTACAATGTGTCAGAGGCATTCGATTTTATTGTGGTTTCCAGCGCTTTTTCTTTTTTAATTCTTAATAAAATGATCTAATTAGTTACGTGATGAGAATAAGATATATACAAAAATAAGAAAAAAATGTTTTATTTCTTTGGAATAAAATAAAAAAGCCAAGTTGGTTGACTGGTTTAAAGCTTTGCAGTGCAGGAGATTTGAACCTATGGTCTAACACTTACTTATTTTCAATGCAATTTAACAAAGCCTTAAATCACTCGACCAACGTGGCTTTGGAACTTTGCTCTAAAAAATAACGATGATATTCACATGTTACGACATTCATATTGATAATAAAAAGAAATAAATATTTTTCAAATAATATTTTATTCAAAATACTGTTATTTAGAGTGTGAGCTTTGGTATAGGACACCCATGTGGTTGAATTACTTCGGAGGGAATGAAGTTGCATGAAGTCTTGCATTCAGAGTCTTAATTTCTCGATTTTTTTGTTTATATTCACAACATATTTTAGTCTGATTTTAGCTTATATTCGTAACTTTGGATATATGTAATTTTTTTAGTCGAATTCTATTTATCTTTGAGCCTTAATCTATCCAAAATTTCGATAAATCCTCAGATCTATTTTTTCGAATTATTCTAATTAAACTAAAAGATTTTTGCTTAAAAATTTTGCAATATTCTTTCTATTAGAGTCCTTCCTCTATCTATCATAAGGATTTTACGGCTGTCACGCCTTCCTTCTTTCAGCCAAAGCCTCCAGTCCTTTCTGTTCTGGTATTCTCCATCTCGTCTTTTCTTTTAGATATATATTTTTGTCTTTTTTGTTTCTGTTCTGACAACAGCATTTCCTGCCTTTATTTTTTAAGTGCTTGAATTACTTCGGAGGGAATGAAGTTGCATGAAGTCTTGCATCGCAGAGTCTTAATTTCTCGATTTTTTTGTTAATATTCACAACATATTTTAGTCCGATTTTAGCTTATATTCGTAACTTTGGATATATGTAATTTTTTTAGTCGAATTCTATTTATCTTTGAGCCTTAATCTATCCAAAATTTCGATAAATCCTCAGCCCTATTTTTTCATCGTTTAACAATTTAGCATAACACAAACAACTGTTTGATATGCTGATATGATGTATATGTCGTCATAGATAATATATATAGTGTATATGTATTTTTTTATTTTAACAATACTGCTTATTACACTATGTTAAATACCTTCTAGATTGTCGCTGCGCAGGACAGAGAAGGGTGGAGACATCTTGAGGAGGCCTATGACCGACAGTGGACAAATTTAGTTGAGTGTTGATGATGTTGATAAAGTTAATCAGTCTTTTTCTTATAGATAATTCGCATGTTTGTTTGTCTATCTATTTGTATTTCATGACTCAGATAGATGTATTTGTCGACCGTTTCGATATATCAGTTTTCTAGTTTCAGTGGTCCGCTTTATACTAAATTGGTCATCATTTTAGTTTTCCCAAAGTTTATTTCAACCCCTCTTTTAGGAAAACTCGTTGTAGATCTTGGAGTATTGCGGTGGCTTCTTTTAAGTCATCGGCTATTAAAACTACGTCATCTGCAAATCGTAGGTGGTTCAGTCTTTCGCCATCGACAATTAAACCTCTGTTTTTCATTCTAACATCTGGAATGCATGCTGCATTATGACATTGAATAGTTTTGGTGACATGTTGTCTCCTTGTCTAACTCTATTTTTTAGTTTTATGTTTTTGAGTTTGTGTGTGGTGATTTATTGCTGTTGTGGCATTCATATATCAACGGTTAAATACTGAAACCTCATAAGTCAAAATTTACAATTTATCAGGAGAGCGAACAAATTTCGCCATTTAGTGTATGTTTTTCCTTTCTCTGCTTTCTGTTCTGTTGAAAAGTACGTCTTGACTAGTTTTTTTTTCAAAGTACGAATTAAATAAATACAAGATTAATCTCACTAGTGTCAAAGGCTTTTCAACGAATTCAACGATTCTGTGAATTATTATAATGTGCCACGAGATTAACGTGCTGTTTAAAAAGAAATCGAATGATGATTATTTCAAAGAGTTTTATTTTGAGCAGCCACATACAGTATACAAATTAATAAAACCAAGTGTTTTGTGAAAGTGATCAATTATCACTAACAATCGTAAGTAAATATAACAGTGAAAGAAATAAAACAAGATATATTTAATATAAATTTATTATGGATATCTAAACATTACATTATAATTCATTATTCCGTGATTAATACATTCACATTTAAAAAATAAACGTTCTGATGCTTCGTTATAGCAGAATGCCGTAAATTTATTATTTTTCTTTATGTAATGTATAAGTTTAGCTGCATATCCTCTTCTCCGATGGTTAGGCAGTGTATATATGTAATCTAATACTCTTGGTACATCGTGTTGTCCGAGGGGGTCAAAATCACGTTTTGACAACAGAACAAACGAAGCTGGTTCTCCATTGACATATAAGATGTAGCAGGTAACTTTTGTGTTTGTTATCCATTGATCGATAATTACATCATTCAAATTTAACTGCTTAATTTTTCTGACTGCGTTCGGACCTCTAAACAACTCAATATTTTCCATCTTACTTCGTTGAATGATTGATTGATACTGATTTTGCTTTACCCATTTTATCACAGACCATCTATACATTTCGCAGGGGTGTAAGAGTATCTCAGTATTCTAAACCGAAGGCTTGTATCTATATATTACACAAATTGAAGACCAATTAATATATTACATAGAAGCATCTTCCTCTGTGTGTCGTGCTTGTTTTCGTTGGCTATCATATTATCCAGATGGTGAAATATTTCTCGGTCGGTAGTTGTATGAAACAATTCCTCAACCGTTCAACATGTCCATTGTCTAATATTATGCAGCCAGGACAATTGTTTTCTTCCAACACAGCGTTTTCCTTTGATTCTACCCTGAATGATCACCTGGAGTAAGCGATATTTAGGTCCTCTCATTATATTACCAAAGTATTGGACCTTTCTCACGTAGAAGCATACTTGTCCATAATATCTTTTAAATTAGCCGAGGGGGCGTTAAATTAGCCCACGTCACGTTGCCATAGAGAAAATTTATTGAATGTTGTACTATTTTTAGAAAACTTGTTTTAACATGGGTAGTAGGTTATTTCGTATATTATCATTATTTATAAAAGACATTTATTGATGCAAATCTAACAATATTTTATCTCTATAGTAATATACAAACTCTGCTAAAGCAGTACTTAAAATACTAAAATTGCAAGAAATTATAATTTGCACTAGCTCCAACAAACCTACAGAAGAGGAACAGGGTGTTGTTTTTATTATATTTACAATATTGTAGTAGTAAGCACCAAACTTAAATTCACTTAAAAGTCTCACTCTTTGCTTGATAATACTTTTATGAATAGACATAAGTTCTTTAAGTTGGTCTTGAACCAACTCAATGTACACAACATGTTTTATAATGGAAATAAACTTTGTATTTTCACGTTCAAATTGGCAAATTGTTGTAAACGGCTCACACTGGATCATTTTCTTCATATTTCTTGGGATTCAGTGGTTCTTGGAAAAATATATTAATAATTTTGTTTTCAATAATATTCATAAGTTCAACCCATTCAAATGAATCAAATGATATTTTATCTAGTTTTCCAAATGACTTATCAGATATAATTATAGCTGGTATAAACGACCGTGCAGGACTTAAACCAATGCCTACTAGAACAGTAAGGATCTGTTTTTAGGTGGATGTGAGAGGTGGCATTCAGATTTTTGCGGATAAAGTTAGGTGATAGCTTCGTTAATAATAATTGATTTATGCTCCTTCTCAAATGTGCCCGGAACATTAATAAAAAAAATAAAATATTTAAAAATTTCAAAAAATTTCGTTTTTTTCTACTTTTTTTTTGCTTATAACTTAAAAACTGTTCATTTTAGAACAAAGTCCTATAGGAATTAAACAAATATAATTAAATTTTCTATCAGATGCGATTGGTTAAAAATGTCTTAATTTATCACCCTTGCTTCAAAATAGCAATAAATATAAAATAAGGGGGCAAAACAAGCCTGTCTTTATTCAATGATTTTCCATCACTTAGGTTACACTTGGAACCTTCCTAATTCGCTTAGAAAATTTTTGTAATGTTCTAAAACCGTACACCAAATTTCATTAAAATTGACTTACTAGATTTTGCATAATAATTTTGCAATCTAAACTTTTTTTAAAAAATTATAATTTTTTAAAATCTTGCACAACAAAAACTAGAACATACAAAGATTTGTCAATTTTTTTGCATATAAAGAAGTACTCCACATATCTAATACACTTTACAGAATTGAAATCGGATTATTTAAGCAGCCTCAGCAATGTTTTAAAGTTATAAACAATTGTTTGGCTTATAAACAAATTAGTGCTGTGGCCAGGAGGGGGTGCTACGGGCTCCTTTATTTAGATGGATTTACCCAAGTTTTTTTTATGTATTTTGACCCATAGAACACGAATTTTTTGGGTAACAGTTGATCCGGATGTGGATAAGATTGTTATAAACAAAGAACTTGAGGAATTACATAACATCGATTTTTCGCAAAATAAAACATTTTTTTGTATTTCTTGGGTAATTCTAAGCAAAAAATGTTCTTACAAGTATTTTCGTAGAATGCATAGTTTTCGAGATAAACGCGGTGGAACTTTCAAAAAATTGAGAAATTGCAATTTTTGAACGCGAATAACGTTTGATTAAAAAATAAAATACCAATTCTACTGACAGCATTTGAAAGTTTAAGTCAAATTATACCGGTTTTAATTATCTGCATTGCTAAAAATTAATTTTTTTATTAGTAAACAAAGCCATTTGTTTATAAGCCAAAAAAATGTTTATAAATTTAAAACATTGCTGGGGCCCCTTAAATAATCCGATTTTAATTCTGTAAAGTGTATTATATAGGTAGAGCACCTCTTTATATGTAAAAAGATTAGCCAACTTCTAAACAGTCTACTTTTTGTTCAGAAAGATTTTAAAATATTTGAACTTTTTTAAAAAAAGTTTAGATTTCAAATTTATTATGCAAAATCTAGTAAGTCAATTTTAATGAAATTTGGTACACGATTTAAGTATGTCACAAATAATTTCCTAAGCGAATTACTAAGGTTCTACGTGCCATCAAAGTGGTTAAAAAATATTGAATAACAACAGACTTATTTTGCCCCCATATTTATCTTTATTTTATTTTTCTACGACTTTGTTCCAAAACGAATCGTTTTAAAGTTATAAGCAAAGAAAGCAGAAAAAAATCGATGTTTTTCGAAATTTTTAAATATTTTAATTTTTTTATTAATGTTCCGGGCATATTTGAGAAGGAGCATAAGTCAATTATTATTACTGAAGGTGTCACCTAACTTTATCTGCAAAAATCTGAGTGCCACCTCTCACATCCAAAAATAGACGTTTTTCCGCACATCCTTACTGGTCTATACTTCTATGTAGGCCATATTGAATTTTGTATAAAGTAAATAATAACGTTCTGAAATGGCCTCGGCTTCATATTTTCGCAGTACTCGATGGAGTTCAGCGTTGTACACTATATCTGAATCACTTTCTACCATATCACTATACATGATGATTTTTGTTTACGCGTACAACAACTTTTACGACTAATGTATATTAAGAACTGTTTCGTTTCACATAAAATGCTATATAATATATATTACTCTAATTCAGGATTATTTTTAATCGTATTTTATTGGTTGAAAACCACCACGTGACATCCCTGGCTATACCTAAGCGAAGAATGCCAAATGTCATTTAAAAAATGAAAGAAAATAATGTGGAACAGAAAACATTATAGGTGAAAGAAGAAGCATTGACATGTAGTTGATGATTTGAGACTGAAAACATTATAGCCCAATAGAAGACGATTGAAGTGACAGACGGAGAGAGAAAGAGTGTCATAGTGTCATTTTCTCTGTTGACTGACTGCTATCCGAACTAATGTTTTGCATTCCTTGCATTTTGTATTTTCAGTACTGAACTCTATGCATTCTTTGAGTTATGTTTTCTCACACATATTTTATATATTATGTTATTTACTATAAGCTTATTTATACATTCCACTTTCCTATCTATGCGGCGATGTGTTATGTGATACATTGTTCTAAATTAATTTATGGTCCTAGATAAAATATAGTAACTGTATTTTTTATTTCAACAATACTGCTTATTACACTATGTTAAGTGCCTTTTCTATGTTGATATATACATCATATCAAGATATCTAACAGTTATTTGTGTTATGCTATATTGTTAAACAATTTTTATTTGATGAATGAAAACGTGTGGGTATTATTTAGAAATATCGAGTGTGTTAGTGATGAAAGTGGTCGGATAATCAAGATGTTTGAAATGTTTTCATCACAAATCTGCTATTTATACTTATTGCACATGAAGGGAAAAATGTAACCAAGTTCGACAAATATGTTAAATGAAGCACTTTTACATTGTTTCTCCCAAATCTACACTTTGCAGGGACCTTTGGAACATAACATAATACCATTCAGTTTTCCGTCCGACTAATGTGTGCCTTATACCCCGCATTAAGGTATTGTATTTATTCTGTTTCAGATATTCCTAGCGTTCAGACGTGTGCACTGGTGAGGTTTAATTTCGATTTTTTAATAATTTTTAATTTTTGAATTTTGAAATTTTTTCAAAATTTTAGATTTTTTTTGAAAATTTTTTTGGGTTTTCAATTTTTAAGTTAACTTTGAATTTATTAGTTTTCTTTTAGTTTGTGTAAAGTCATTTAAAAAATGTTGGCTAAACTTATTCAGTTAATTGCAACCATCTTGGGATCATTATCCAGCAATTATAACGAGGAACACTACGGAAAAGGACTGGTAGAGTGTAGGAAAGCAATTAAAATGATTAATAATGGAATGAGGTTTGCAAAGACCATTGGTGAGAAGCAGCACCTCGAAGCCCAGATGCGACAGGTGAAAACGCTTCGAAATCAGTTAAAGGCCGAACAAAAGAAGGGGGCGGGGCTTAACACTCGACCGGAGACTGCTTACAAGAGGGTACAATGGGATGACTCTTTATCAGCATTCAACTCTAGAATTAGAACGGGAGTCATCTCAAACCTTAAACACAAGGACCCTGGCAGTTTTCTTAATGATTGTAAGGCAATATTTAAACGGAGAATCCAAAATGCTCTAAAAAATGACGCCGCAGTGAAAGTTAACACGGCATTCGGAGGAGAGTTTGAAATCGTTCAGGGAGAAAAAGTGCTTAACGATACAAAATATTTTACTACTTCAAACTCTGCCATATATCGAGACACCAATCTTGATGAATGGTTTGAAGAGAAAGTAATGGAACCTATCACTGCAAAATTGGAGGAATTCCAAGAGCGTGATAGTGGCTGGGCACTAAAAGCTGTTGTTAACCTGGGGGTCAACATCAACAAGTTTACCCCACAGCTCGGATCCTCATTCGTTGAACTTCCTCCACAGATTATGAGAAAAGAAGCATGCGTAAATGTCAAAAATGATGATGAGGCATGCTTTGCATGGGCTGTAGTTAGTGCTTTGTATCCTGCTAACAAACATCCTCAAAGAGTATCCAAATATCCACACTATTCAGATGTATTCAAATTAAAAAGCATTCAGTTTCCAATGACTATAAAACAAATTCCTAACTTTGAAAAGCAAAACAATATTTCGATAAACATATATTACCTAAAAAAAGATAAACATTTTAAGATCCTCCCAACCTACCTAACAAAAAGTAGACTAACTAAACATGTGAATCTGCTTTTGATTCAGGATAAATATGACGAGTCGCCTACGAAGTACCACTATGTGTGGATTAAAAATTTATCACGCCTCCTCTCTAAACAGTTAAGTAAAGAAGAGCATAAAAAATATTTCTGCGACCGTTGCCTGCATTACTCCCGCTCACAAGAAACATTAGATAAACATACAATAGACTGCTTAAAACAAAATGAGACTGGTATCAATATGCCTGATAAGAGAAACAGCATAGTAAAATTTAAAAATTTTAAAAATAAAGTAAAGGTTCCATTCATGGTATATGCGGATTTGGAGAGCGTTCTAAAACCCACCGTTGATCCGAAAAAACCTCAAAAGCATATACCTGCTGCCGTTGGGTATTACTTTAAATGTTCCTATGATGATTCTCTGTCATTTTATCGCTCCTATCGTGGTTCAAATTGCATGGAATGGTTTGCTGATGAAATGAATCAGCTTGCTGAGGACGCCTCCACCGTATTTCTTTGTCCATATCCGATTCATATGTCTACAGATGATGAGCGAATGTTTCAGGCTGCTACTTACTGTCATATATGTGAGCAACGCTTTTCTATTAAAGATAAAAAAGTTCGAGACCATAATCACATGAGTCCGGAAAACAATTATCGAGGGGCCGCTCACGAAGGGTGTAACATCAATTATCAAGACACCCACACCATTCCAGTGGTCTTCCATAATTTGAGCGGATATGACGCGCATTTTGTCGTTTCCGGCATTGCTACACGCATGAAAGGCTCCATTGATCTTCTTCCTATCACTAAGGAAAAATATATCTCTTTTACTAAACACATTGATGATGCTCGAATCCAGTTCCGTTTTATCGATAGTTTTCGGTTCATGGCTTCTTCTCTTGAGAAACTTTCTTCGTATTTGCCCAAATATCCAAATCTCTGCGCTCAATTTTCATCTCTCCCCGAGGAGCAGTTCAATCTTCTTACTAAAAAGGGCATCATGCCGTATGATTATATTGATTCATTTGATCGCTTCATTGAAACATGTCTACCGTCGATCGAGTCATTTTATAATAACCTTGAGGATAAACCATGTCCTCGTCGCCATTATCGTAGAGCCCAAGAAGTCTGGTCATCTTTCAATTGTTCCACTCTTGGCGATTATGTAGATCTCTACATGAAGACAGACATTCTTCTTCTAGCAGATGTCTTTGAACAATTTCGTTCTAGTTGTCTTAAAACTTATAATCTTGACCCTGCTCATTATTACACTTTACCTGGCTTCACGTGGGATGCTATGCTTAAACATACAAAGCAGGAACTTGAACTTTTAACTGATCAAGATATGCATTTGTTTGTCGAGCGCGGAATCCGCGGAGGACTTAGTCAAGTATGCTCCAAACGTTGCGTCCATGCTAACAATACGTATATACCCACTTACGATTCATCTAAACCTGAGTCATACCTTATGTACTTCGACGTTAATAATCAATATGGCTGGGCGATGTCACAATATCTTCCATATGGCGGTTTCGAGTGGGTTGATGCTAACATCGATGTCTTGTCGGTTCCTGATGATGCTTCTGATGGGTACTTCCTCGAGGTTGATTTAGATTACCCCCACCATCTCCACAATCATCATAATGATATCCCGTTCTGTCCAGAATCTCTAAATCCGAAAACCATGAAACCACCTTCACGACCAAGAGAACTTACTAAATTAATGGCCACCTTAAGCCCCAAAAGAAAATATATAATACACTATCGAGCTCTTAAGCAAGCATTAACTCATGGCTTAGTACTGAAGAGGATACATCGAGTTTTAAAATTCAAACAATCCCCATGGCTAAAGTCATACATAGACCTTAATACTGAACTTCGAAAAAATGCTAGGAATGAGTTTGAAAAAAACCTTTTTAAGTTAATGAACAACGCAGTATTTGGCAAGACTATGGAGAACGTACGCAAGAGAGTATCCATTAAACTTGTAACAAACTGGAAGGGTCGGTATGGCGCAGAAGCACGAATTAGTGATCCATTGTTTAAAAATGTAACTATTTTCAATGAAAATTTAGTGGCAATTGAGATGAGAAAGGATGAAATTTGGCTAAATAAACCAATATATGTTGGAATGAGCATTTTGGACTTGGCTAAAACCACGATATATGACTTTCAGTATGGTTATTTAGCCGATAGATTTGGAGAAAACTTCACGACTTGCTACACGGACACTGATTCAGTAATAGTAGAGATACGTGGAAAAGATCCATATGAGACGATGAAATATGACTGCCACGAGTATTTCGATACATCTGACTACGCTGCAGACAATCCATATAATATTCCCCAGGTTAACAAAAAAATTCCAGGCTTGATGAAAGATGAGAATAATGGTCGCATTATGACTGACTACATAGGGTTGAGATCTAAATTGTATACAACAAAAGTTCTAATTACAGATAATGACATTACAAAGAAACGAAAAATACTACAGAATGATGAGTATGATGATGATGAAATTGGGGCGATAATCAGAAATTTAGGCGTGACAAAGAAAGCCAAGGGGGTTAAGATGAGCGTGGTTCAAAATAAAATAACTTTTGATGATTACGTTAAATGTCTAGATTCATATCAATCTATGTCAATTCAGCAAAAATTAATAAGATCTATTAATCATGTTGTATACTCCATGGTTCAAGATAAAATAGGCCTTAACTCAAACGACGACAAAAGGTGTAAAGTTCCAGACACCTGCAATACATTAGCCTGGGGACATTACTCTATAAATGCTGCAACCATGGATGTTGAATAAATATGCTATACTTTATCAGTTCCGACGCTAATGAATCTGGTGTAAGATAGATTAGGTCGACTAAACATTAGGTATACAGTTTAGGAAAACGATTGTTATCATTCTATTTGTTGTATAATGATCTTGAGATGTATGTCGATTAGATTAACATAAAGCAATATTTGAATAAGCCAGTCCAATTTTAACATTTATCGTTGATTTTTATTTTCTTGACGTTAAGATGGATGTTGATTGAATAGTGTAATTTTTTTTAATCCTAATTTATTTATTACAACTAAAATGTTAAATATATATCTGAATCAGACTTTTTTATTATAATCCTAATCTAACTCATTCATATCATGCATCATTTTTATATCATATGATAATTCTAACAGATCATAGTTTCCAATAACTTAGTCTAAATTAAGTATAATTATTAAGATTAGCACATTTAAAAAAGATGTTTAGTTATGACCACTAAAAAGATATCTGATATGGACCATTAGCAAATTAATGAACCGTTCTGGTTAATTCTAGAGCTGTTGCTCATGTAGCCTTCAAGTTAAGACAATCGATAACTTAATGGTCATCTTTACCCGATTTAGTTTTAGGTCTTCGATAGCCTGTCACAAAACAGGAGTCGGAAAATCCCTAGTTTTAAGATTAGATAACCTAGAGTTATCGAAAAAATTTACCCTCAATAATTCATTTTGAATACTAAAGAACATAGTAACGAATGAATTAACACCAAAGTATCGATGTTTTAACATTAATAAGAATAAACAAATGTTGTCCATCAGATCAATAAAAAAGATGTCTACTAAACCAAGTTAAATAATGAGCTGATCTTAGTAAGTAAGTAAAGTATATTGTAATTATTAAATATATTATCATACAATGTAAAAGAATTCATTCATACTAACTGTTTGTCCTATATTAACATAACCTCTCCTGGTAGTCATGTAACCGTACCTTCACGTTGGTGACTGCTGTTAAGAACATATTTTTGTAGTTTCAAGAAATTTATGTTCGAACCGAATTGGTTACGTTCCTTTCATCGCATGCTTTCAATCATTTTTATACATCGCTTTACATACATTCACTAATTTATTATCATTACTTTATTAACGTTTACACATATTTATTACATTTAACCATTACGTACTACTTAACTGACCTGCTAACATTTTTTCTGACAGTCTATGTAGCTATGCACTCTATTAATTTATGGTCATAGATAATATATATAGTGTATATGTATTTTTTTATTTTAACAATACTGCTTATTAAGCTATGTTAAATGCCTTTTCTATGACAACATATACATCATATCAGCATATCAAACAGTTGTTTGTGTTATGCTTAATTGTTAAACGATTTTTTTCTAATACAATATATATTTCCATTTCTTACCAGAGACCTTATACCAACATAAAAACCCGAATTGCCGTAGATCAAATATCGTATGCAACTCACAATATCATCTGGATTCAGTAATTTTCATTAAAATGATACGCATATACAAAACCGGTGTATATTAATGTACGTTTAGTGGAGACTAAGTGATCTTTCAGATAAGATCCATGTTAAGCAGTTCACTATATTTGTTATTGTTGTCGGAAGGGCACTGACGAGTTCTTTGACCATATTAAATTTTCTGTTGATACCTATGTATAACATTACTTACTCGGTCTACGTTCATATTGTAGGATACCTGTATGTATGTAAAGAGCAGATGATGGATGAGTTAGCTGGTTTGGCCATGCTCTAAGGATGGTTTAGGTTCATTTTGAAGGATGTGTGTATGTGTAAAACGTGTAAATGTAGACGAATGTTGGTTTTGATGCAATACTGTTGCTTTATATTTGATAAATTTCATGAGAGGGATGGATTGGACATATCAAAAGAATGATTCTATTATATCTTATAGTGCGTCTCTCTACCTTTAGACGCTATATACCCAATGTTCCTTTGCCAATGCATCCATGTCTGAAGTGACAGATAATATTTTAACTGATAATAAAGAACCGTGAACACCGATTTCACAAACAAATAGAAAAATCACTGTTACAGCTGAAAAGAAAAAGAATTTATTCGACTTTCTGATTACACCCTGTTCAATGGAGACCTATGTATAGTAGTGATCGTTCAGCTGATATCTATACCGCGTAAGGTACGTTTTTATGGTTTGGCCATACTGTTTTAGTAGATGTTTGATGGTTTGGTCATACTGTAAGAATGGAATATGTTCTTTGTAAGGAACATGTGTATGATAGGAGGGAGATCCGTGTATACTAGTCCTCAATCAGAGAAGATTATATCGAGGATGTTTGTTGGTTTGGTAATACTGTAAGAATGGTATATGTTCTTTGATTAATCATATTTTGTTTCTAGTATTACCTCATACACTGCTGTACGTTATTTCGTGTTCATCGATAACTCGCCTGTATCTTTTATGAATTGTTTCGAGAGAGAGAGAGAGAGAGAGAGAGAGAGAGAGAGAGAGAGAGAGAGAGAGAGAGAGAGAGAGAGAGAGAGAAGGAGTGTCTTTTTACGATGACATATAGATGCTAGCTCACCTTTAACGTATCACAAGCTTCAATCATTAAAATCACAACGGGATGTAATGTCACCATCGCTTAAACATACATTATGTTACGGTCGTAGATAAAATATAGTATGCAACTCGTAAAGCTTAGAGTTCTGCACGTGACTGGTTTAAATAGCATATATTATGTTATGGTCGTAGATAAAATATAGTATATGCAACGTGCCCCTTTCCAACGACCCCTTTGTACGTCACGATCCAACGAGCCAACGTGCCCCTTTCCAATGATACCTCACACGTCACGAGCAAACCGATAACAACGGAGATATACTGTACTGCCGTTTTGGCTATGCCGCCATCTTTGTTTTTGTGTTAACGTATTCGTTACCCCATCCCCTTTCCGACGATACCTCACATGTCACTATCCGACGAGCAGTCGCGCCTCCACCACAAAACGAGACAAAAATGAGCAGAATGAACCTTAAAATTTTTTTAAAATTTCCCCAGAATCTGGGGAAAAATTGATTTTCTATCTAACTCTAATACACAGGCTCTTATGGGAGGCGCTGTTGCCAGATGTTGTGAAATGACCAGTTTGTCAGTAGATCTAGGGAAATAAAATTTTTGTGGGCCCGTACCGGTGCTGTCCTTTTACTCACCTCTCATTTTAAAAATTATTTACTCAGTCATTTGACAACATATTTAAAAAAAATGTTATATCGCTGGATAGGTGAATGACCGTTCTTTCAATTTCCAAAAAAAATATACTGGGTGTTCCATTAAAAAAAAGTCAACAGAATTTTTTTCAAAAATCTGCCATTTTTTTCGTAATTGAAAGGGATATAAAAAACTAAATCCATTCAGACAAAACTTTTACTAAAATAAAACCTTTCAGCGAAATCCGCATATTTCTATCTTGAGCCGTTTAGAAGTTATAGGCACGTAAAATGGGGGAAAACAATAAGTGGACACCCGGTATAGTATTTAGCTGACCTAAGCTATAACTAAAATTTATATATTATGTACGTACCTGCTATTTAAGTAATATTGAGTTACCAAAAGGAATTTAATATTTTCAAGAACCGCAAACAAAATAAAGGGATTATGCTCCTAGTCCTAGTTCCTAGTATATTTTGTCGTTCGTCTTCATCGTAACACAGCACATCATAGATTAGAAATAAATTTTTCTGCACTGTGTCTGTTTAGATAAATTTTTCTGCACTGTGTCTGCTTAGTGTTTGCGTTTTCATAAAACCTTTGTTTCTAAGTAATATTGAGTTACCAAAATGAATTTAATATTTTCAAGAACCGCAAACAAAATAAAGGGATTATGCTCCTAGTCCTAGTTCCTAGTATACTTTGTCGTTCCTCTTCATCCTAACACAGTACAGCATAGATTAGATATAAATTTCTCTGCACTGTGTCTGTTTAGTGTTTGCGTTTTAGAAAAAAGAAACTTTACGTTTCCTTCTTGATGTTTTGCCTTTTGATGTAGAAGGTTGACCTACGTCTTCGTTTATTGCTATTTCTTCTTCGGACGTTGCTGTTACACAATCAAAATTTAGCTGGGGTACTAGTTTTTTGCATTTTTCTTCTGCAAACTTTGCTCTAATTCTTCTTTGTAGGGTGTTAGAGTAATTACTGAAGCCTTTCCTGATCTGGCATATAGCTTTTTAGTGGTGTCTCTCTTGAATGTAGGGATCGGACAGATGTATTTCGGAGACACAAGTTGTTGATGAGGTAGTGGTGGACTAGGAGTTTTTTGTTCTCGCATTGGATGATTTGGCTGTTCATGGTTTGGTTATATTATTTGTTCGTCCCTTTCGTTTTGTATTTCCAAGTGCTCTTGAATTCCAAATTCAAAGTCCCTAAAAATATGGCGACAAATAGGGACCAGTCCAGTTTTTCGGAAACCATTGCAAGATATTTCCATCGTCGCAGCTTTGTTATACGCTTTACAAAAAATACTAACAATGGCATAAAGCGACACAACACTCAACTGATTTTCTCTAAGCCAGTTTTCTATTTCTTGTGCGTAGTAAGTTTTCAGCGGTGCCATAAGAGCAACATCCAACGGTTGCATTTTATGTGTAGAATGTGGTGGGAGGCAAATAATCGTCACATGATTCTGTTTGGCCAAATCTATTAGAGCAACGTTTCTCGTATGAGAATAGTGGCCATCAAGGACGAGAAGAACAGGGTCTGCAGCTGAAGGTTTAGTGAATTTTATGAAGTGTTGTAGCCATCTGGTGAAAATATCGGCCTGTACCCAACCTGACACATGGCATTCTGCGACTGCTCCAGTGGGAGCTCCTAGCATCAACTCTGTTTTCATATTTTTTCTAGGGAAGATTAATAATGGTGGTACGAAAACTCCTGCAGCATTCATACATGTAATAACAGTAATCAGCTTGCCCCTTTCTGCTGAAGTAAGTGACGAAACCTGTTTTTTCCCTCTCATAAAAAAGACTTTGCTATGTTTGTGCTGAACAATTGTAATACCTGTTTCGTCTACATTGAATATACGTTGTGCAGGGTTAGTAAGCTTAAGATATTCTGGTTCATACAGGTCAAAGAACTTGGATACATTTTCAGGAGTAAATGAGTTTACTCCAGCAGATGATATTCCCTGAGGAGTAGGTACGCATTGAAAGCGTCGGATCCCTTTTCAGAAAGAGTCTCAACCATTTCTTTCTGGCTGATTTTTTGACTCCGCTAAATGGATGTGGTATTGAGTTTCGTATTGCAAGTTGAAATGCCAGTCGTTTTATATCACGCGCTCTTAGCCCAAAATAACGTTGCTTCATGGTTAGGGCATTCTCAACCAACTCATTTTCTAATTCCAAAGGAAGAATAGGTCGGCGGCCAATTGCTATCCTGACGAGTTCTTCTGGAGTCTTGTCTGATTTCACATATCGTTCTAAGGTACCTTTTGGTACTCCAAAAACTTTTGAGGCCTTCAAATAGCCCATCTCTCTATTTCTTACTGTATTTACAGCCCGTATCGTATCATTTGCATTTCATTTTTATTTTTTTTTGCGGCATCTACAAAAAAAATACATAAAAATAAAAATTTTACACGGGGTCCCAATTTGAGACACTCTCAAATTTGGAACCTACACAGGCGTCAAATTAGGATTTTTCCTTATGTATGCCATACAATTACCGTTTAATTTGCATAAAATGTATTAACTAATATTAAACTACCAAAAAATAACTGAAGTAAATATAATCATCTTACCTTGATGTATTGTAAGTTTTTAAAAATTCTGAAAAAACTTTGTGTATCGTGTAAATCAAAATTTTTTTTTAACATCCCATTTATTTACAATCTGTAATAATGATTACAATAAGTAAATTGTTTGACAATTAAAAGAGACTTGCAGGAGACTGTCCAGTGACAATAACCTATGAAATCATAATTTTAGTACTTAACAAAATTATTTGTGACTAATAAATAAAACCCTATAAATAAAACTCTAATAAATAAAATATTTTTGAAAATTTAAAATCTTGTTCGTAGATCGCTTGGAGTGTGGCGCTTTAGCCTTCTGTTTGCCTGGGGTCTCATGAGGTTCTTCGCTAGCCTGTTGGGGTGGTTTTGTAGTCGGATGTCGTATTTTTGGGCGTAACTGGCAATTTCTTCTTTGACTGTCTTCATTTGGAGATCACGATTGATATGTTCATTGGGCATGTACCACGGTGCATTTGTGATAATGCGCAAGGTTTTCGACTGGAATCTCTCCAGGATGTCGATATTGGATATCGACGCAGATCCCCACAGTTGGATACCATAGCTCCATATTGGCTTAATTACTGCCTTATATACTAAAAGTTTATTGTACAAACTCAGTTGTGACCTTTTCCCCATCAGTCAGTACATTTTATTGAGTTTTAGACCCAACTGTTTTCTTTTAGTGAATATGTGTTTCTTCCACGTTAATCTGCGGTCCAAGTGCATACCTAGGTATTTTACATCATCCTTTTGTTGTAGTACTTAATTATTTAATGAGACGGTTGGGCACGTATCTTTTCGATTAGTGAACGTTATATGTACTGACTTGCTTTCGTTTACTTTAATTCGCCATGTTTGTAACCAGATATTTATTCTGTCGAGATTTGTCTGGAGCAGTTGCGAAGCGATGTACGGATTTGAGTGAGCTGCAATGATCGCTGTGTCATCTGCAAATCAAATTAACGTCAACAAAACAACAACGGTCACTTCTAAGCGCCAACTAAAAGCAGATCTACCACTACTTCACAGAATGATCAGTTTTCAATATTTTCACTAGATGTCAACCCATCGTATACAAATATACGACGGTGTCTCAAATTAGGCACCTGTTTCAAATTTGGTGCCTTTCCTTTATCCCAGGCCTGGAAGGCAATATTCAAGAATAAATAAAATAAAAGATTAACTTTGACACTCTGTATTTCGGTTATAATCAACTTTTGTTAGTTAGCTTAAATCGACCTATTTTAACCTCAGAAATCCAAGGCTAAGCTATGGCCCATTCTTTACCAAACATCCTATACATACCGCATCACGTCCGCATCAGAAATATTATATTATAATACCAAATAAATAAAGCAGGATACTTCTCAAAAGTTGGCTGTATACCACGGCGTTATCGAAATGCCTCCCACTTTTTCAGGTAAATATTTTCATACATGAAATGCCTCCCAGGTACAATTGAAATGCCTCCGTTTCGTTATGGTAGGGGAGCCCAAGCAGGGATTTTTGCAGTTACTCGAGCGCGTCAGATTATCATATGGGGAGAAACGTGGTACCCTGCAGATGTACCTCTGCCATATATATTGGCTCTTAACACAGGGGAGTTCGTTTAGGGGGGCCCGAAATAAAAAATATATCCTTAAAAATACTCGAAATTGTCAGATTAAGATAAGGTAAGTTAAGTACATGCAAAACAGTGTATATTTAAAAAATCTGACGATTTGAGCGGGGCGTAAGAAAATTGGTAAGTCACAAAATTTCACAAGAAAAAAGCGAATATTTCGCGAAATGAATGTCAGATTGAAAAACTAAAAACTACACGTTCAATATTTTTCAAAAATCTGTCGAAAGATACCAAATATGACCCCTTACAGAGAGGGGTGAGGGGTAAATTTAAAATTTTAAATACAAATCACGCGATATTTACCAAAATAAACATCAGATCGAAAAACTGTAAAATACACTTATTTAATATTTTTGAAAAATATATCGAATGGTATCAAACGGGACCCCACGCGGAGGTGGGGTGGGGGGTTACTTTAAAATCTTAAATGGGAACCCCCATTTTTTATTGCAGATTTGGATTCTCTGCATAAAAATAAGCAACTTTTATTCGAAACTTTTTTTCGGATTATGGATAGATGGCGCTATAATCGGAAAAAACTATTAATGGAAATGGAAAATTAAATTAAAAAATGGCAAGCGCCCGCTAAAATGGAAAATTTTACTTAACTTTTTTTGGTTTTAGGACCTAATAATCACAACCCAATAGGTCCCCAAAGCGCTCGAGTGACTGCACATTTAGCATACTTTGCTCCCCTACCATTAATCATTTAGGCTGATATTTTGTCTATTTAATCTCTGTATAATGATCCAATGTTGCCAAATCATAATTTAAATAGGTAGTATCTATCTATTTTAATTTTTCTAATTCTTAATGCAGTGTACATAAAATTTATTTCACATTAACATTTCACAGTACGACATATTTCTTTTTAGAAAAGAAAGTTGTTACCCGACAATTAGTTCAGAGAAATAAGGAAAAAATATCCTGTTGGTGACACAACCCCCTCTAGGCCGATACCAAACTTTTTGAGTAGTATGGACATCTATAAGAATAACTGATATGTTTCCTGCAGCCGATTTTGATGATATAGGTACATAGTTATAAACAAATGAAGATAAAAAGACGGTAAATTTTCGGGTTTTTCGTCTGTTACCAAAAAGTTAAGCGGTTTAAACAAATTTGGGAGTAAGAAACTCATAAATCGTATAAAAAACTTCAATATGGCTTCGCTGAATATGTATATCCTTATTAATCTCTTGCTTAGAAAATTGCAAAATAAATCATAAACTTTGAGTTTTTATAAATATTCATAACTTATATAAAAATTAACTTAGAACCTTCTTATTACACGGAATGTTGAGACTTCTGGTGCTTAAATGATACCCTAAATTTCAAAGCAATTGGTCAAATAGTTTAAAAGTTATTTAATTTGTTTATCCCAAATTCATTTTTTTTGCAACACTATAAAGTCAGAAAATGATGACGTTACAGTAATACTTTGGGTAGTTTATGAAAGAAGAAGATTTACACAATTAATTTAATTAAAAAAATGACAAAAAATAATTCTAATTATTGCAAAATTATTTTGTAAGGACATGTGAATTAAAAAAAAGGGGGGGGGCTAACTTCGTCCCTAATTGTCCTAGGACAATTGTTTTTCTTTCTAAATGTGTATAAAAATTCAGTCTTTCTAAATATGAAAAAATAATTTTTCTACGGGTAACGGTTAAAAAGTTATTCTAATTGTTTATAAGTAAGCAAAAACAAAAAATCGACATGTTTTTGCTTTATAATTTTACACTGTTTAAAATTACTTTTTGTCATTTTTTTTTAATTAAGTTAATAGAAATGTTCTTCTTTAATAAACTGTCCGAAGTATTACTGTAACGTCATAATTTTCTGACTTACTTATAGTGTTGCAAAAAAATGAATTTGGGATAAACAAATTAAATAACTTTTAAACTATTTGACCAATTGCTTTGAAATTTAAAATATAATTTAAGCACAAGAAGTCTCAGCATTCCGTGTAATAAGAAGGTCCTAACTTAATTTTTACATAAGTTATGAACATGTATAAAATCACAAAATGTATGACTTATTTTGCAATTTTCTAAGCAACAAATAAGGATAGACATATTCAGCGAACGCCATACTGAAGTTTTTTATATGATTTATGAGTTTCTTGCTCTCAAATTTGTTTAGAATGCTTCACTTTTTGGTAATAGACGAAAGAGCGAAAATTTACCGTTTTTTTAACTGCGAAAATTTACTGCAGGAAACATAATATAGGTTATTAAATATAGATGTCCAACTACTCAAAAAATTTGGTTTCGGCCTGGAGGGGGATGTGTCACGAGAAAAATATTATTTCTCTGGACTAAATCTAATATCCAGCTTTCTGGGTAATTCCAATTCCGATTCTAATCTCTTCCATATTTATAATTCCATTTTATAATTCGATAAATAGGTACGTTTACCTTAATCTTTTTGTTTGTTTATATTCTCTGGGTATTTTCTGGGTAATTCCAATTCCGATTCTAATCTCTTCTTAACGATTCCATGAATAGGTATTTTTACCTTAATCTTTTTGTTTGTTTATATTCTCTTTTGTAAATAATTGTGCTAATGGGCTAAATGTTGTATAAATACATACGTGAAAGTTTATTAGTTCCTGCATGAGTCAGTTTGTCTAATTCAAGCTTGTCAGTTCGTCGATTTCAAGATCAAATTGTGTGTAAGTCATAACATCCATTATTAACAATGGAATCAACGATAAGTGTCATTCAAAAGGGCAAACCTTTACTATCAATTGATGGTTTTACATTCGGTTTTCAAAAAATGTTGGCCAAAGATACAGTAAAACGGTGGACATATACCTACTAAAAAAACCTGCAAAGAATTTGTGAAAACACAGGGATGTGAAAATACGATATAATTGAATCAATATTAGATCATAACCACGAGAAGTTGTCTGCCGAAGTTTACAATAGAAAAGCCGTAAGCAATTCAATAAAAAGCGCAGCCGTGGAAGATCTCAGGGAAAAACCAACGAAGCTCATCTGTAAAGAACTTAAGAAGACAAATATAGAGATATTTACTATCAATGATATCAATAGGGAGAGACAAAATTTATATTATGCTAGAACCACATATATAGAAAGGTTCAAGCACTGGGATTAGCCCCAGAATACCAGAAAAAAGGTGTTGACTCAACCGAAATTACGCATTTTCTTATTTATATTTTTGGTCTTTCATTCTTACATCCTGAAGATGTTAGCGATTTTTTTGCTATAGATTTGGCAGAATTTAAACCAGTCGATGAAAGAGTCACCCAGTTTTGTGATTATCTTGTTAATAATTATATATCTGAAAATTCGACATTTCCTCCACAGCTTTGGGCTGAGCACTCTTCATCCTTACAAAAAACCACAAACCCATGCGAAAATTTTCATTCCAAGTATAATTATTCTTTCTACTGCTCTCATCCTAACATTAATAATTTTTATTGATATAATTTTACAATTTCAAATAAATACCTACATTAAAATTAATTCTGTTTCCACACCAAAAAAAATTGTTGCGTAAAGTACAACAAAAATAAATTTTCTAAATGAAAAAAATTTAGAATTAAGAGAATGTAAAATAAATACATTAGAATTTGAAAGTAGCATCATATAAATTTAGGAAAAATATTTTGTAATTTTATATTTCTATACACATTTTGTAATATTTTCCAAATAAGTTTTTTGTGATGTTATTTTTAATAAATCTATAAAATACTTATTAGGTTTTTGTATTTTTTGTATTATTAATAACAAAAAATAATGGTTTTTATAAAATATATTATAATGGTTATAAAACTAATTATACAGGGTGTCCCGAAAAGATTGGTCATAAATTATACCACAGATTCTGGGGTCAAAAATAGGTTGACTGAACCTCACTTACCTATATACAATAGTGCACACAAAAAAAGTTACAGCCCTTTGAAGTTACAAAATGAAAATCGATTTTTTTTCATATATCGAAAACTTTTAACGATTTTTTAATGAAAATGGACATGTGGCATTCTTATGGCAGTAACATCATAAAAAAAAATTGAAGTGCAATTTGTGCACCCCATCAAAATTTTATGGGGGTTTTGTTCCCTTAAACCCCCCCAAACTTTTGTGTACGTTCCAACTAAATTATTATTGTGGCACAGTTAGTTAAACACAATGTTTTTAAAACTTTTTTGCCTCTTAGTAATTTTTCGATAAGCCAGTGTTTATCGAGATATTTTGTTTTGAATATTTGTCGAATCTACCACATATTTGTATATGGTTAAGTACGATTATAAAAACCTGTTAATAATCTGAAAATTTATTTATAATTTACATTCTTAGGTATATTTTGAAAAAGAAGCCAAATTTCGATAAAAGTGGACTTATCAAAAAAAAGACTAAGGGGCAAAAAAGTTTTAAAAACACTGTGTTTAACTAACGGTACCACAATAATAGTTTAATTGTAACGTACACAAACATTTTGGGGATTTAAAGGAACAAAACCCTCATAAAATTTTTATGTAAATATATTAAAAACGAAGTCGCATCTCGATAAAAACTGGCTTATCGAAAAAATACTAAGAGGCAAAAGAGTTTTAAAAACGTTGTGTTTAACTAATGGAATCACAATAATGAATTAATTCCAACGTACACAAAATTTTGGGGGGGTTTAAGGGAACAAAACCCCCATAAAATTTTTATGGGGTGGACAAATTTCACTATAATTTTGTTTTAAGATGTTCCTGTCATAAGAATGATACATGTCCATTTTCAATAAAAAATCTCTAATAGTTTTCGATATATTGAAAAAAATCGATTTTCATTTTGTAAATTCAAAGGGCTGTAATTTTTTTATGAGCACATTTGTACTAAGGTAAGTTAGGTTCAATCGAACTATTTTTGACCCCAGAATGTGTGGTATAATTTATGACCAATCTTTTCGGGACACCCTGTATATTGTATAAGTTAGTTGAAATTTATAAATACCGCCTAGTGTCAATAATGTTAATACATAAAGGCTGAAAATAAAATAAATTAAATAACATAATACCAATTTTGCCAAAAATTTACAAAGGGACGAATATGTGGCAACGTCTCACCTTCACATATAAATTAGAAGCATGTATTTTATTTAAAGCTTGGGAGGCAATTCGTATGTGGCCATTTTAGCGACAGGTAAGAAACCCTTTTTCGGGAGGCATTTCATATGCGGCCGTATACCATCTAATTAAGTAACTTTTAACGTGAAGTAAAAACTCCCTGGTGTAGTTGGTATAAAATTTAATTAAGAATTAAAAATTTAAAAATCCTATAGGTTTACATTCATTGTTCAGAACGAACGGTAGCATTTGCTACCGTATAGTCATGATGTGAACAAGTCAAATTCGAGCTCAATGGTACCTAGAGCATAAAACATTGGATATTTTCAACATCCATGTTTAATTTTTCATCTACGTTCCTATGACGAATTGTAAAGGGTTTTTACCCACATATTTTTTATTTTGGTGGTTAGCATGTTAGATTCACGTAAAAACTGATGATGATCGGTCATCTGATCGAAAACTAGTTCTGTTCTTGATATAGCCCTGTTTAGGGATTTTAACAAAAAATATACCTTTTATTAAGGATTTCATAGTTTTTTTTAATTCCCTTTTATTAATTTCACGTTCTATATCAATTATTTATCACGTACACTACCAATATTATTTAATAAACAACTCTAAATATTCCTAAAGCCGTGTCAAATATTTAGAAGCCTTGTTTGTCACTGTCTTGTCACCACACTACGTTCGACTGAGGGCGTTGTATGACAAAGATAGCGAATGTTTGATTTGGAAAATATTACCATGGTTCATTTTTTTCGAATCCTGGAGAAACTAATACCTACATATTTTTGAAAAATTTAAAAGCAGAATGAAAGATTACATTATTACCGAAGGTTTTAATTCCCTTAGAGTAAACAAAATGTTTCTTTTTCACTAAAAACTCACACTAAATTTTCTCTTTTTTTTTCAACCCTGTAACTTATTAAAATAAAAATTATAGAAATTTTCAGGGACTTTAAGCCCTCGGTAATAATGTAGTCTTTCATTCTGCGTTTAAATTTTTCAAAAATACTTATTAGTTTTCTCAGGATTAAAAAAATTGATGCTTTTGAATAGCATTAGACCAAGATTTTGCGCCTCTCCCCTTAAGAGTACGAAATTCAAAAACCCCGGCGAAGAATAGGAAGGAATGGAAGCTAGAGCAGGCCAGGACTTATTATGGACTGTAGAGCCAATTATTATGATTATTACTATGGTCTGCTTTTAAATCAGGAGGAATTATTTAAATTTACCGCGCCGTAAGGCTTGTTTGTAATTGCTCCAACTTCAGGCCTCAAGTTTACTCCACTGTTATGAAATTTTGGCACTAATGACATTAACCAAATTTTAACACTATTGACATTTCATAGGTTAACACATTCACGGACACGGTTCACATGTAGCCACGTCTTCTTATGAAGTAAGTGACTTTATAAGTTATTCCTTTAATTTTTAAATTTTTAGTTTGCTTTTATATAAAAAACAGTTGTTTTTAGAACTCTTTAGCAACGTATTAGTATAATATAATATTTGTGGATTACCGTCGAAGACCGATTTAGTCGACAAAAAGAGAAGATGCATTTGGTGATATTTCTAGTTACTTTCTTGGGTGTGAATCTGTCTTTTTAGTTTACTCCTCCTGGTTAAAAAACAAACCATAGTAGCCTGTGATAATATTTGCATTGAGTAGATAATTAATCACAGCGCTTAGAGTGGCCAATAACCAGTACTATATTTTTTTCAGAAAAGTTATAAAAAACAGCATTTTAATTTCTTTTTAATTTCTATTTTCTTTATTCAGTGAGCACGTAAAGGTTGGAATAAATTCATTTTCTCGAGAACGGACGATTTTGGCAAAAATCCCCAAACAGGTCAATTTTTATTTTTAAATTACCCCTTTTTGGTATATATATCATACTAGTGACGTCACCCATTTGGGCGTGATAACGTCATCGATGATTTTTTTTAAATAAGAATAGGGGTCGTGTCACAGCTCATTTGAAAGGTAATTCAATTCTCTATTCAGTAGTGTAAATATTAACATAATTATTTATACAGAGTGTCCAACAAATAATTTTTTTTTAATTAAATTTATTGACATAAAAAGAAGAATGTATGTAATTTATTTACATATAACATATAATGGACTCATTAAACATCTAAGATCTAACAACATCACGAGAAAAACCAAATGCAAAATATACAAAACCCTGATAAAACCGGTTCTTATATATGGATCAGAGACATGGACACTGACGAAAAGCGATGAGAACTTATTAGGTACGTTTGAACGAAAAATCCTTGGACACATATATAAGGGGGTGAAAGAAAATGACGTATGGGGCAGAAGATATAATTTTGAACTATACGCATCATACAACGAACCCGACGTCATAACATCCATAAACATCGGACGTCTGCGCTGGATGGGCCATGTTGAACGAATGTTGGAGACCGAAACACCAAAACACATAATGAAGCAAACACCAGTAGGGAGAAGGTCAAAGGGAAGACCCAAACTTAGATACATGGAACAAGTGAAACAAGATCTGAAAACACTTGAGATTGCCCACTGGAAGAACAAAGCAAGGAACAGAACAGAATGGCGGAAAATCCTAGAAGAAGCCAGGACCCAAAAAGGGTTGTCGAGCTACTGATGATGATGATGTAATTTATTTAATTCAAAATACATTTTACTGCTCTCAGAAAACAGAAAAAAATGTTTATTTAACAAATAAATATTGTTTTTTGTTTAAATTCAATATTAATGCAGCCACCCACCTGCCTCTCGGCAGTTTGAACATATATAATTTAAGCGAAAAGCGATGGTTATTTTTCAAATAAATATTTTTTTCTGTTTTCTGAGAGTAGCAAAATGTATTTTGAATTAAATAAATTACATACATTCTTCTTTTTATGCCAATAAATGTAATTCAAAAATTTGTTTTTGGACACCCTGTATAAATAATTATGTTAATGTTTATACTACTGAGTAGAGAATTGAATTACCTTTCAAATGAGTTATCACACGACCCCTATTCCCATTTAAAAAAATCATCGATGACGTCATCACGCCCAGATAGATGACTTCACTAGTATGATATAAAGGACAAACAGACGTAATTTAAAAATAAAAATTGACCTGTTTCGGGATTTTTTTCCAAAATCGTCCATTCTCGAGAAAATGAATTTATTTCAACCTTTACGTGCTCACTGTATATTGTAATGCTATATTGTGAAAAATATTTTTTCTATCAACTACTAAAGCGCATCAGAGTCCAACAATAACATTAAGTTGCTGATTTGATTATGCTCCTATCAGTGTTTATAACTTTGTTGATAGGAACAGGAACTTCACATAATTATTCTTGACTAAGCTGTGCATAACGAAATTATTCCATATCTTGCTATTCTAATGTTAATGAGATAAAAGTTTTAAAATGTAATTAGATTTCACGAACCACCACTGAAAAACCAAAATCGCATTTACCAACTGTCAAAACTATTTTACTCTGTGAACGAAGCAAACGAGGTAGACGTGGTCCCATCATAATTTCTTTTCACTGTATCACGGTATGGCCAGGCAGACACATTTTGCGCTATCCTAATTTCTCTAGGTGTCAGTTTATTATTCATTTCGGAAAGCGAATTTGCATGGGGTATGTGCAATGCAGTAAACATGGCCGAAACAAGGTGTCAGATATGTCGAGTAACACGCGAGCTTCATGTCAGTCAAAATATTCTGTATACGTCGGTGTCGGAAACTAAACTTTTAGTCTAATAACAACGATACAAAAATTACTTCAATTAATATAGTCTAATCAATAGTATTATTTATTACATACTAATATTCAACAAAATTAAAAACACCGAGAGATAATCAGCATATTTTCTTTTGAATTTCGGCCTTTATACAATTCTACAAGAAATTAACTTCTTCTTCTTCTTTACGTGCCATCTCCGCGACGAAGGTTGGCAATCATCATTGCTATTCTCACTTTTGACACTACAGCCCGAAACAGTTCAGTTGAGCTGCATCCAAACCATTCTCTGAGATTTTTCAGCCAGGACATTTTTCTCCTACCTATGCTGCGCCTTCCTTGAATCTTTCCCTGCATAATTAATTTTAGGAGATCATATATATCACCACGTGTTAAGAAATTAATACGCCACCTTAAAAATCGGTCATTTTTGATATCTCGAACTTCCTAAACCTGTTGTGCGATTTAAGGGATTTTTTTATTTAGGTACTATAGCCTTATTCGCCAGCAATGAAAGGGTTAAAACCAATTATCATTTTCTGAATGTCATTGTCATTGGCCATCAATTTATTTCCGTCATTTAGACTAAGGTAGTTGGCTTTCACAGACCAAGTTATCTGCCTTTTCGAGTAGGGACCTTGTGTTACCGAAAAGTTATTTGTTTTCATCGGCTGTTAGTTGGCCAATTTTACAATTTTTAAAATTTAACTAATAACGTATGTCATAAAAGTTTTGGCACAAAATATTTATCGAAATTTTTGTTAACGAAACATTTTATTTAAACACTAACTAGTTATCATAAATTACAACTCAATGCTTAGGTAACTAATCTATGCTATCAAATTATGTGAAGTGGGCCATCCTTCTCTGCTGGAGGCAAATTTCTACTAATGTATTTCATGAGGTCCTGGGCGGAATTCAGATCAATTTCCCTTAGTGCTTGTAAATTCGCCGTCTTAATTATTGTTCTTCATCTTGGGCTTCCCAGCAGCCAGGATAAAGTTTCCTAGAGAGTAAAGCCCAAAAATGCTCTATATGGCGAGCCTCCAGCAAGTTTGGAGGATTATCGTTTTAGGGAACAAATGGTATTGGGTGCTGTAGAATCCAGTTTTGGGCATCTCTTGCGTAATAGTATGATGCTAGGTCTGAAGGAGTTGCGCTTGAGAGTATTTGGGCACTTACGCCTCTTTAGATATTTAAGATTATTCCTCCTCAATGCCAATGATATCATATTCCTAAAAGATCTGTATTGACGAGCTATTCTTCTCTTTTCAATTCCAAGCTGGTTTTTGGCTCTTTTCAACCAATCTCTCTGACTTTTTTGCAGTAAATTCACGTGGTCTTCCACATTTTGGTAGAATCAGCCATGGTATTCCCTACTTGCACTCCGTTATTGTTCTATATATGGCTCTTCTTATATTGTTTTCATTCTAAAATATTCGACAAATTTCAGCTTTGGGCGACCAACCAACTTGTAGATACTATTTCTTATTTGTAATTTATACTACATCTTAAAAATAAATAAATTTTAATTGATAGTAGACAATGTAAACAAGTTTTTGTTTCCAAAGGCAACTTGATATTATTTGTTTTTGTTAAAATTAAACCCAATGAGTTTTGTGCCAAAACTTTTAGAACATACGTTACTTTAAATCTAAATATTTTTCTTTCTTGGGTTATTTAGCAAGTACCTCAAAATAAAAAATCATAACCACATGCAGGCGCGGATCTAGAAATTCATAATAGAGGGGGCCAGACTTGCCTCAAATACAGTGATGCCACATCTACCAATTTATCGGTAGATGTACCGAATACCTGTCAAATCTACCGATCTACCTAATTATCCTTTTTTTTCTACCGAAAAATCCAAATTATTAAATTTTCAAATTAATCTGCCGATTTTTTTTTCTACCGAAAAATCAAAATTATTACAAAATTTTTTTTAGCGGATAGATTTGGCAACAGAGTTTAGTCAATTTTCAAGAATTCTTGAATTACTTTTACTAGCTTGTGACACAATATGCGAACCAGCAGATACGGATTTACCGATATCAATTTTATGACCAGTCCTTTGTCCTTTTATATTATGTTTTTGGGAGTAAAATGTATCTACCTGAATCTGAATAGTGAATACTGAAGTATTGTGGCTTATTTTGATATAGAAGATAATTCCAAACTAAAAATAGTATTTATATTAAAATGTTAAAACAGGAGAAATTTATTTTGCACATTTTTAATTTACAGTATTTCGAGATAACTAAAGAACAAATTTTTCTCGTTCTTAATTATTGCTTCATTATCTGACATTATTTTGTTTTTAAACGATTATAAAGTGTAAAAAATCATGTTTTTGCCTATAAAACATTCCTTGTAGATTTTAGAGAAAAATGTTGTAAATAAATATTCTAGATCTTAATAGTTTCTAATTTGAAATACCTAACAATTGGAGATAATTGCAAAAAGCCTTATTTTGCAGTAATTTATAAATGTTAATAACTTATAACTATTATTTATTATAACAAAAATTTTTACCTTGTTTAAACAATTATACAGCTTTCAAATAAGAATATTTTGTATTTTGAACGTTAATGGGTACATGTGTGATAAGTTTTTTATAAAGTCTACAACAGGACAAAATTTGCAGTTTTATTTTATTATAAATAAATTAAGTCCTTATAGCAAAACTAAAGCATCCTTGATATTTAGTATTGCGTTAGTTAGACGGCTCTACTCGAGTTACTTTGGATTAAAAAAATTAAGAAAATTGCTCTATAATACCTAGAAAGCCGAAAAAATTAATTTTTTGAAGGTATACCGATTTTGAACTTTGAATGATTTTTATGATGAATGGTGATTATTGTTCATTATATGATAATTTTTTTGCAATGTGATAGCAAAAGAAGCAAAAAATGAAATCTACCGAAATTTGACGATTTCTACCGAAAAATAGGGCAATCTCCCGAAATTTTGTCCAAGACCTGTGGCAACACTGCTCAAATATTATATTTTCCAGATTTAGCCATACGACTCACACTTACTCCAAGGATAAAATATATCACTATATAGTCCCAGATACCTACGGTATCAAAAGGATTGATAGACAATTCACGACTATTAATCTCACTGGTCGTTCTTTACCATAAAGATTAATTTTTCTACCATCAATGGGTAGGTACGCATGGATTATCTAGTAAAATTAAAATTTTTATATCTTTATTGTATCGCAAATTTGAAACGTGACTTTTCATGAGACCCAGTGTTTATACCCAATGTAATGTATTTGCATTTTAAAATATCATTTTAGTTATTCTTTGAATTGAGAAAAATATTTCCGTTGTTTATGGTTCCACCGGTACCCAAACAAATGCGCCTGCAGATTATTTTTCAGAGAAGGGTGTTTTATTAGATTTTATGGCTTCTTTCAATTCTTTGGAAGCGGTTGTCGTGTAATTTAGTGTTGTACTGATGGCTTAAAGTTTAGAGTTAACAGAAGAAATAATTAATAATAAAAAAATACTTATAGACTAAATGAATTAGGGGGATTTCTGAACGTAGTCACCTGTCAGCTCGATACACTTGACCTAGCTATGGTTCACCTTCTTTAACCCGTCTAAAACATACATTTTCTCGAGGTCTGAAAAGTAGGCTTCGGTGGCGCTAATGAACTTCTCATTAAACATTTGCCCAGCGAGTGCCTTTTTCAAGTTTGGAAACAAGACGAAGCCGTACAAGGCCAAATCTGAAGAATACGGTCGATGGGACAGCAGTTCGTAGCCCAGTTAGACCAAGTTGGCTATATGGCCACGACAAATGTGTTAGCCGGAGCGTTTAGTGCAGTAACTGAAGATTTTCACCTCCGATTTCGTTGAACCTTCATAGATTTTCATGAAAACTGGTGAGTAGTTAGTGGATATCTCAAGGAACAAAGGTGACATGATGTAAACTTGCGCTTTTACCCTGGGGGTGGATGCCCCCCTTCCTGGGGATGAAAATTATTTTATTAAAAATAATTCCACTAATGGATAGAGGGATTAATTATAAGCAAAATTTGTTATACGAGTATGAAGTTATTATATAAATCAATATTTTTTGATTTATTAAAGATCAAAGATTTTATTTTTTCGTAAAAAATGCATGTTTTTCACGTATACCTCAAAAACTATAAACTTTTACAAAAAAGTTATTATTACCAAAATTAAAGATGATAAAAAATTCAACGCACTCCTCACTTGAAGAACTCAATTTATGTTAATTCAAAGTGAGTTATGGGTAATTGAATGTATATGTTTTTCGACAAGTACTCAAATCTAAGTATCCACTCTTAAATAACGGGAAAACTATGATTTTATAAAATTTACCTGCTAAACACTTGTCAAAGTACTTGGGAATACCTATCAAATGACCTCCCGAAGAAGTTAACAGCATTAAAATTACGTAAGTTATGATGAAAATAAGAGGACCCTTTCGAATTTTTTAGGAAAAAGTGAAAAATAAAACATACGCCATTTCCACAAAAATTTAAATTTATAGTAATCCCTACTACAATTTATTTATTTTAGTATAAGTATTGATTTCAACAATTTTGACCGGTTTAGAGTGCATATTTTTGAAAAAAATATATAATTTAAAAAGATCCGAATTTTTAAAATTATCGTAATTTTAATTTTCTTTGATAATAACTCCAAAAATACTCAATATACCTAAAAAATGATAACCAAATTTTAGTTTTTTCTGTGCTAAATAGTTTACCAGTTTTACTATTTCTATAAGGTAAAAAATACCCGAGATAGTAACGTTTAAACCTTAAATTTTGCTGCGAGAACCACGTAACCGGGGCCTTTTAACCTTTTATTTAAAAAGAAGTAAAGCGTTTTAAAGATTAAGTTCAACGCGGCTTAATAGCCCTTGGAATTAGCTTTCAAATGATTTTCAGGTGAACCTAATATCGTAAAAATTAACGGAGTTATTTAAAAAAACAATAAAATTTTTTGGAAAAATTTGTGCAGCATAAATTTTAATGCAATTAACTTGTTCGGGGGCTTAGTTGACAGATAGTTCTAAGTACTTTGACAAATGTTTAATAATTATATATTATAAAATGAATCATTTTCCCGTTATTTAAGCTTGAATACTTAGATTTGGGTACTCGTCAAAAAAAATATACCTACATTCAATTACCTATAACGGTTCTATAACTCACTTTTAGTTAAAACTAAAAGTTTTTTCTAGTAAGGAGTTTATTTCATTTTTTATTAGCTTCAATTTTGGTTATAATAATAGATTTTTTGTTAAAACTTATAGCTTTTGAGTTATTTATCAAAAATCGATTAAAAATATGCATTTTGTCACGAAAAATTAAAATCTTTGATTTTTAATAACTCAAATAGTTTTAATTTATTTTAATAACTTTATATAACAAATTTTGCTTAGAATTTGTCCCTCTATCGAAGTATGGGATTATTTTAAGAAACTAATTTTCACTCCCGAGATGGGGTGGCATCCACCCCTAGGGTAAAAGCGCAAGTTGGCACCATGCCACCTTTGTTTCTTAAGACATTCTCTAACCACTCACCAATTTTCATGCAAATCGATGTAGGTTCAACGGAATCGGAGGTAATAGCTCATATCCACCTTCAGTGACTGCACTAGTTATTATTGTGGAAGAGTACTTTTTCTTTCCCAATTGGGGCTGTTTTTCTAAAATTCGGTATCAAATCGGCCCAATAATGCGGTATAGTAAATTCTTGTCATCGGTTTGGCCTTTTCCAGGAAGTGAATGTAGATGACATCTTGTGAATCCCAGAAAATGGTAGATATCACCACCTTCCCAGCCGATAGAACAGTCTTTACCTTCTTCGGAACAGGTTCGCGGGGTGACATCCATTGTATCGACAGATTCTTGGTCTCTGGTGTGTACTAGTGAAACCATGTTTCATGGAAGGTTGCGAGACAAATTAGAAACTCATTGGGATTATGTTTACACAGTCTAACATACTAGAGTAAAAAAACGTGTCAGCCATCTCGCCGACAGTTTCTTATGCCCAAAATTTCATGCAGAATATGACCAACGAGATCTTTTAATAAACCTGCGGTCTCAGCTATCTGGCGCACCTTCAGTCGGGGTCTGCCAATGCGAAATCGATTATATCTTTCACGGCATCCTCCTTGGTAGCCGTTTTCGGGGCACCTGGGAGTCACTCAGGGCCGCCGCTAAGGTGTTAGCCGCCCGTGTGCAACTTAATGTTTGCCGCCCCCTTCCAACACTTTAGAAATATTTACATACCTACTAGTATTTAAAGAAATGTGCAGAAGATGTATAACAATAATAATTTGTAAATAGATGAATACTTGAACATTTAGATTAATATCCATGATTCAACGTCTATTTAATTAAAATAAACCGTGAATATACATACATAGGTATAACATAAACACATAAAAAACTAAAACGAACTTTTCGGGCTTTGGTTTCGGGAAACTTTTTGACAATGTATTTAATATCCCATGTCGCACACACTTCATGTTCGATAGATACCATTGCTAAAGCTAAAGCAGAAAGTCTTCATTGAGGATTTTGCTTCTTCATCTTGCTTCATTGAGGATCGCAAATAGTTTTTAATAATTTTAAGTTTACTACCGCTCACCAGTAGTTACAGTAAAGTAATGGGTATAGTTATGAACTCTATAATCGTGGTACGATTATAGTTAAGTTTAGAAATGTTGATATAAAATTATTTTCGTAAATGTATTCAAGAATACCACTAGGACTTTTTTATGCGGTAATATATGGTTGAATAGCTTTAAATGTCAGTCTCTGAGCTGTTTGTATCTGTAAGTAAGGGCTGTATACACTTTATCACTAATGGTTTTAAGTTCATCATCGTTTTTAACTTTGGTTATGCCATATTATATATTACATACACTAAAAATGTCTGTGTTGTTAAAGTAATTGAAACCGTTCTTTAATTGCTGTTCTGACAGTATCCAAAATCTTAAAATAAAAATTTATTTTAAATGACAATTCCGGAGATAATATAGGTTCATCATTTCCTTCATACTCAAAGTGCACTTGAATCATTTATTTCAGAAACAAACTAAGTCACATTTTGGCGATTTGGAGTTTATTACACCAACATGTATTTCTGTGGGACTTGTTGGGTTGTTTCAGAAATATATGAATATTTTAAATCGTTATAAAATCAACTACGCTTACGGTATTTAGGTGTATTCTGCATTAAATTGTGTGTAACCCACAGAAATACATGTTGGTGTAATAAGCTCAAAATCGCCAAAATGTGACTAAGGTTGTTTCTGAAACAAGCGATTCACTTGTCTTCTTCTAATTCATTCGGTAGAGGAGCTAGGGAAATCTTCTTCAATGTTAGCTTTTGTAGATATCTCTCTGGATTCGATTACAAAATTTTTAAAATGTTCGTCAGAAGGTTTAGTAATGAAATATTTTTTTAAATTAAACAATGCATCAAGTGAAGATTTTATGTCAACTTTTGGACTTTAAAGAATTTTGCTAACCCCTTTTATTTTACTTAAAATATCTTGCCACACAACATAACACATGAATTTGAATTTACAAATTTTATTTTTAAGAGATTTTGCTAAAGTTCTTGTATTCATATTCCTTTTGTTATCAGTTTACAATTCTTCTAAAGCATCATATATTTTACTTATCTGGGATTTTAATGGTGCGATTTCATCGATCCGACTCTCCCATCGTGTGTCCGACAATGCTTTAATGTCAACCTTGGAAGGTACTTTAATAAAATGTTCCATCTAATATTCGAAGAAGAAAAAAATACATACTTATAGTTCCTGTACCGTATTAAAAAATTCCACCGACTCAAAAATTTATTTTTACTGTATCATTCACCACCAGATTAAGGCTATGCGCAGAACAGGGAATAAAAAATCCTCGAGGATATTTCTCTAAGATATTTTTCTGCAATCCAATGTGTTTACCACGCATATTGGCTCCATTATTGTAACCCTGTCCACGCAAATTATTCATATTTATCTTGACATCTTAAAGTTTATTCTCTATAAATTCAAAGAGACCTTGTCTAGATACGTCAGTTACAGGAGAAAAGCCCAAGACCTATTCAAATATCCGAACTGGCGTTGAAGTGGAAACACATCTTACTATATAATTTGTTGTTTGTTCTACGCGCGTTATATCTGGGCTACAATCTAATAGAATAAAAAAATAATTATATTCTCGAAAAAATAACTATAAACGATAAATGAAATGCATTTTAGTATTATCAGATAATAATAATAATTATTGTTTGGTATAATAGAGTTTTTAATTAGAATTATCTGAATCATTACTATTTCATTATTTGAATTTATTTTCATTTCAAAAAAAGTACATATCATCAGTGACCTGCCTTTGGCCGCCTGTGTGCGATGCACACTTTGCACACATGGTAGCGGCGGCCCTGGAGTCACTTATCAAAAACCAACGTGCGACCACGTTGAAACTATTTAAACCAATTTTTGACGGTCGCCATCGAAGGAGAAAAGTCACCGTAGATAGCATTCAAGCGCTTTTGGATTTCGCTGCGATATTTCCCTTTTAAGCCAGAGTCGAATCACTGACCGATATTGCTTTTTTCATTTTTCTAAAGTTTCCAGACACGCCTGTTTACACCCGCGGTCAAAACAAAATTACAAGTGCGATTTGGCTAAGATTTTGGTATAAGTATAGACCGTCTACAAGAAGGTGTTACAGGATAGTAGATTTCTCTTGTGATAGCAGCGCCATTGGGCGGGGAGGCTAAGTACTTATCGGACCATTCATGTAATTACGAAAACGTTCGATCGGAACATTAATGTAATCCATTTGGATTTTTAAGTTTTAATTAAATTATACCATTCACAACAGGAGCTTTTACTTCGATGTTAAATTTTTTAGGTACAAAGTCTTCAATGGGAATTTTGTTGCAAACAAGATATGTACTTACATTTAAAATAGTGGGATACAAAAAGGAGATGTGAAAAGAGCGGGCAAATACGAAGCTATTATGTGGTTTGCGGAATCTACTTGTTCATTTTGCCTCGAAGATTGCTTCATTAGACTGATCATTTTCCGAATTGGAAAACCAAAAAGATGCTAGATATCTCTATATACCAAATAAATATACCAAAAAAAAGACTTTCAGAATGTAGATTTCAGCAATAAAGTAAACAATATAAATGGGAATCCGTAGAACTCGGCTAACTTGCTAATACTCATACAAAGCCTTTGTATGAATATGTGAAAAACAGATATTCCTTTTAATTAAAAATATTTGATTTTATACTCCTAACAATATTCAGTGCATTTGTTTGTTTGATGTTTTAATTGATAATACGGTCCTTTGATGTTTAATTATTTTTCAGAAAGATCAAAGGTACAGATGTAATTGTTAAACCGTTTGTTATATATCATAATAAATACTGATATTCTATGAAGTTAAAATAGAAAAAATTAAACAACATTAATTTATGATCAGAACACAAATATCAAAGTATGTTGTATTCCAATTGTCCTTGAAACCCCCTCTCTGGCTCAGTGGTTTAGGAGCGCCTATAGGTCGTGAGTTCGAATTTCACCAGGGTCAGAAATTTTTCGTTTAATATACATTTACTCCATTAAACTTTTCATTTTTTAATCCATACCTTGCATTTGTCAGAGGAGTCAATTTTATTTTTTTAATGTGTAGGAGGGATCAGTAGAAGCTAATGTTCAAGTTTTTGGGGTCGCCATCCTTGTCCCCTGGCCGCTATCTTGGAAAAGGGGTGCAAAGGTGTTACGCCCTATATCTCGTAAACTACCAACCCTACGGAAAATCTAATACAACATAAAATGTAGCCAATTCAATTTTCTAGAATTTTGTTTCCATTACTTTTTATCGTCAAGTGACCAACAAAAAAGATATAAACAAAAATAAGTAAAAATTTTTAAGCAAAAGTTTCCTTATGGAGGTTATAACGTTTATTTAGTTCATTTTTCGATAAAATAACATTATAGCAATTTTGTAGAGAGTTTTTCAGTGAAGAATTTCCACTATAAAGGTGTTTAATTCTACTTATTTATCTAGGTTTACAGCGCTCCACACTTGACAAGATTCTCGAATGCTCATAGGGATACAATAAAAACAAAACGTTAGGCTTACTTTTCTATCTTAATATTATTTTATTCATACAATTTATTATGATTTAAAAATTCCTATGCTGTTATTAATCTATTTTTGACCTTTTTCCCAACTATAAAACTTAGAACCCTAAGAATATATAGAAAAGGCCCAAGAAGTTGTTTGAGGACACATTCGCCGGTCCAGAAGAAGAATTACTCAACCACAAAATGCAAATTTCTTTAGAAGAGCAAAAAAACGATTTTTAAATATTTAAAATATGGATTAAATTAAGAGCATCGGTATGGCGTTTGTTTTTTGACAACGATGGTTTTTATTTTCATCGATATTGAATGTTCGAATTTCATTATCTTAATTTAATCGCCCCATTTTCGACCCTATCTACAGTTGCGTCATTATGCATCTGAAACAAGGTCTAACATAGCGCTTATTTCAGTAACGACACAACTACCGTATAGTGGCTCAGCACATTTTTACTGTTCGGTTTTTTGTATCATCTTTACATAGTATTTTAAAAGTTAATTGCGCAATAAACAGGAACTGACAAAATTTGTAGTTACGTCATTTTTCTGCCGTACCGGACTGAATATCTGCTTGCTTCTTCTTCTTCTTCTTCTTCCTTCTTGTATGTAGGCTTTAAAGCCTGTTTCTTCTTCAATATTAGCCTCCTAAATTGTTTAAGTTATCGCACCATCTTTTTCTTTTTTCTGCCAATACTTTTTCGTCCATTTGGTGACTTATCTCGTGTTATTGGTACTATCCTATCCTCTGCCATTCTACTAATGTGTTCGTTCCACTCCTGTTTTGTTACCCATCCATTTATGTCTTCTACATTGCATAATATTCTTATGTTTTCGCTTCTCTCCTTATCCAACAGACTTTTCTCTGATATTCGTCGTAGTATTTTCATCTCTGTTGTTTCCAGTAGTCGTCTCGTTTTAGATGTATCAGGTCTTGTCTCCGCCGTGTATGTCAGCATAGGTCTAATTGCTGCTTTATAGATTCTTGCTTTTGTGTCTTGTGTTATTAGGTGTTTCTTTTTCCAGATTGTGTCATTAAGAGCTCCCGCCGCTTCACTTGCTTTTAAGCTTTGTTGTCGTACTTCCTCTTCAACATCTCCGTCACTGGTTATATTCCCAGATACCTAAACCTTGCTTCCCGATTTATTATTTTCCCATAAATTTCGATTTTACATCGTAGTGGGTATTTAGATGTTGTCATACATTTGTTTTTTTTTTCTGCTGATATTATCATATTGAATTTCTTGGCTGTTGTATTGAAGATTTGTGTTAATCTTTGGAGATCGTCTTCTGTCTCGGCGATTAATGCGGCGTCGCGCGTCGTCTGCATAACATAATATTTGGATTTCTTTGTTCCTCATTCTGTAACTATGACCTTTACGTACTGATTCTATTATTTCGTCCATTATTATATTAAAGAGCAATGGGCTTAACGAGTCACCTTGTCGGACTCCGCTTTGTACTGGTATAAACTGCGTTAGTTTTCCATTTATCTTTGCCTGTATTCGATTATGAAAGTAGATCTTTTCGATGGTTTGTATAATATTGATTGGTATGTCCCTTCTATACAGTAAATGTATATCGAAAGCCTTTGTCAGGTCTATAAAACATATTTATGCTAGTTTATTGTACTCAAGGGCCTTTTCTGTGATTTGTCTCAGTACAAATACGGCGTCTACGCAGGATCTTCCGGATCTGAATCCTTGTTGTTCATCTGATAAAGTTGTTAGTTTATTGATTTTGTTGGTTAGCTTAAGTGCGGTGTTCAGTAGATTTATACCTCTATAATTGTTGGGGTCTTCTTTGTCTCCTTTCTTGAACATTGGTATCATTGTGCTGTTTCTCCATGCGTCTGGTAACTTGCAGTGCAATATTAGTTTTTGTATAAGTTTTGTCATCTCTAGGGTCATGCTTTATCCTCCGTATTTTAGAAGCTCGTTGGTTATTCCGTCTGGTCCTGGCGACTTTCTACTTTTGAGTGAATTTATCGCTATTTCTACTCCCTAAAAACTGATTTCTATTTCGTGTCTTAATTCAGGTAGGTTATTGTTTTAATTATTATTTTCCATTACTTTAAACAGTTCCGTCAAGTATCTTTCCCATACGTTTGATGGTATGTTATTGTATTCCTTCAATTTTTCCATTTCTTTCTGTTGGTTTCATATGAATCTCAATATTTGTTTTTGTGTTCAGTAGAAGTCGCTTTCCACCCTTTTTGTAAACTGTTCTCAGTGTTCATTTTTTGTATTCTTACCAATAATTGCTTTCTTTCAGTTCGTATTCTTCTATAGGTGTGTCTGGATTCTGGAGTGTTTGATGTTTTATACTTCATATACTCCTCTCGCTTCTCTTTACATTTCGCTTTTATTTCTTTTCGGAACTATGGTGTATTGTTGTTGTTTCTTTTGTTCAGTATGACTTTGCATTTTTCTAGAGCTTCTGTTGCTGCCTCTTCAATGTTGTTTTTAAATTTTCTCCCAGCTTGCGTTTATATCTTCGATGTCGTCTATTTGTTTCAGCTGCATCTTCTGTGCCAGCCTCCTTTGACGGTTTGCTATTACTTTTATTATTATAATCTATCCTAGGTGGCACAGCAGTCGGTCTCCCTCTACTTAACTTATTGTTACCGTTGTGCTATCTATTTGGCCACGTGCAGTCGTATTAAAAATTGTGAAAAGTATTTTGAGTTTTACAGATAATACTATTGAGAGTCTTGTGGGTAAAATTTATATTTTTGTGATTATGATAGGCATTTTGTGTTTTTGTAAGAGCGGATTATGAGCGATAGTTATTTTATTTGTAAGAAATCTCTGGGTAAAATTATTTGTCAGTGGGAAAGTCGAGCCATCTTTACTTACTGCTGTCGGAGAACGTTTTTCGTCTCTTTATATGGCGGAAATAACGATTCTCTGGAAACCCTGAGATACAAACGATTCGCTAAAACAGTGACAAAAAATGCATTTAATATCTTCTCACTTTCTCCAACACAAGATGCAGCTCGTTTCCACAGACTCCGTGTGTATCACCAGATTCAGTCATGGCTCGGTAAACATTGTGATCCAGAAAATTGGGGCTGGAAAATGCATGGAAAATTTTGGAAACTGGAAGTGCATGTGGTTGCCGAAAAGCAGACCTGAAATGTTCAGCAGTGTGCCTCTATTGTGGTGGTGAAAGTTGCAGCAACATCGTGGACATATCAACATTAATTATAGAAGAAAATGAATTGGTAGATGAATTACCGACAATGATGGCAACTCTAACTCTCATTATACCACAAAAAATCATTTCGGATACTGCAGATCTTGACTCACAGTCTGGATAATCGAAAAAAAAAAAATAAATAAAAAAATAATAACTATGATAGATCTTTTTCAAAATACCGGGTGTCCATTTATATTTTCCCCCATTTTAACTACCTATAACTTCTAAACGGCTCAAGATAGAAACATGCGGTTTTCGCTGAAATGTTTTATTTTACTAAAAGTTTTGTATGAATTGATTGAGTTTTTATATCGCTTTCAATTACGAAAATAAAAATGGCGAATTTTTGAAAAAAAACTTTGTTGACTTTTTTTTAATGGAACACCCAGTATATTTTTTTGTAAATTGAAAGAAAAATCATTCACCTATCCAGCGATATAAAGTTTTTTAAAATCGGTTGTCAAATCACTGAGTAATTACTTTTTAAAATGAGAGGTGCAGCGTGGATATCACATACCTAAATAACATGTAACTAAGCAAAATGATATTATGTTGTGATTTTCACATTGCATCTCTCATTTTAAAAATGAATTTCTCAGTCATTTGAGAACCGATTTTAAAAAAAATTATATCGTTGGATAGGTAAATGACCATTTTTTCAAGTTACGAAAAAATATACTGGGTGTTTTAATGAAAAAAGTCAACAACGTTTTTTTTTTCAAAAATCCGCCATTATTTATTTAAAAGCGACATGAAAAATGTTCATTTACCTAAAAAATTGAAAAAACCGTCATTTACCTATCTAGCGATATAAAAATTTTGAAAATCGGTTGTCAAATGACTGAGCAATTCATTTTTAAAATGAGAGATGCAATGTGGAAATCACATAACATAATATCAATTTGCTTAGTTAGAGAGTTGCACCTCTCATTTTAAAAATTAATTACTGTCATTTGACAACCCATTTTGAAAAACTTTATATCGCTGGATAGGTGAATGACCTTTCTTTCAATTTACAAAAAAATATACTGGGTATTCCATTAAAAAAAAGTCAACAAAGTTTTTTTCAAAAATCCGCCATTTTTTTTTCGTATTTGAAAGCGATATAAAAAATTTAATCCATTCAGACAAAACTTTTACTAAAATAAAACATTTCAGCGAAAACCGCATATTTCTATCTTGAGCCGTTTAGAAGTTATAGGCAGTTAAAATGGGCGAAAATATAAATGGACACCCGGTATAATAATAAATAATATTATTTTGTCTAAAAATTGTCCGTGAATTAGGCCTATTGGGGATAGCACACAAAAAACGCGCCTCCAGACTCTACCTCATAGGTGGCCGGGAAAAGGGTCAAAAATAACTTACTAATAGCATGGGAATGTTAAAATCATAATAAATAAATATAATATAGATAGAAAAGTAAGACCAAGGTTTTGTTTTTATTGTATTCCTATGAGAATTCGAGAATCTGGTCAAGTTTGGAGCCCTGTAAAACCTAGATAAATAAATAAAATTAAACAACTTTATAGTGAAACTTGATCGTTGAAAAATCCTCTATAAAATCGCTATGATGTTATTTTATTTTAAAATAAACGGAAAATAGTTATAACCTCCAAAAGGAAACTTTTCTCTTATTTTTGTTTATAACTTTTTTGTTGGTCACTTGACGATAAAAAGTAATACATAAAATTGTAGAAAATTTAATTTGCTACAGTTTATGTGTTATTAAACTTTCTGTATGGTTACTAGTTTAGAAGATACAGTGCAAAAGCCCTTTGCACCCCTTTTTCCAAGATGGCGGCCGGGGGACAAAGGCTGCGACCCCAAAAACGTGAACTTAAGCTTCTACTGAACCCCCCTACACATTAAAAAAAACAAAATTGACTCTTCTTGCTATGATATCAATGTCGTCTGCATACTGTTGAGAGTTGACGGTTGAGAGAGTTACGTTCACCAATATTTCACTAAATCTATTGGGATATTAAATTCTATCGTGGCTTTGTATAGTGCGATTCTGTCAACAATAGTCGTAGGCATATCTAAAATCCACAAACAAATGATGAGTATCAATTCCATAGTCGTGTTTTTTCCAAAGCTTGTCTTAAGGAATATTTGATGGATAGTAGACTTTTCTTTTCGAAACCCACACTGGTATTTGACTATTATGCTTTCACAATATCTCGACAGTCGGTCGTAAAGAACATACTTCAATATTTTGTAGGTCACGTTTAGCAGGGTATATAATGCCTCTGTAGTTATCGCAAACTGTTTGGTCTCATTTCTTGTAAATAAGTACAATTATACCTACGTTTAAGTTTTTTGGTAATTTTACCTATTCCCAAATCAGTTCTATTAGCGTACTTATACTACAGGTGGAATTTTTTGCGCCATGTTTTAAAAGTTCAGAAGGTATGCCATCTGCTCCAGGAACTTTGGTATCTTTCAATGTTTGTACCGCTTTGATGACTTCTTTATCTGTTGGAATGCTATCTTTCTCTTATTCGTCGTCTCGTTATCGTTCGTCGTCTCTCAAATTTCTCTCATTCGTCGTCAAATAATCTCATTTTGGCAAAAATCAGAGTTATCAAGTTTTGCTATACCACTACAGATTTACACTCCGTAAAGAAATTTGTCTACCATTACAATTTAACAACAACAATTTACCTTAAACCGAAGATATAAATTACTCCGGAATCCACCTAGACAGGAAACTAAGATGGCGAAAACATATTTTCACTAAAAGCAAACAGTTGGACTAAACAGGACTAAAGCTAAGCCGTCTATACTGGATCATCGGCAGAAGTTCCAAGTTGTCTCTATAAAACAAACTACTGATCTACAAAGCCATTATAAAGCCCATTTGGACCTACGGTGTCCAGCTCTGGGGAACAGCTTCTAATAGTTACACAAATATAATATAGAGATTCCAAATCAAGATGATAAGGCTGATCCTTGATGCTCTGTACTACGTACTCAACTCAATGATCCAACGAGACTTAGCAATTCCAGCAGTGCAAGAAGCAATAAGTGAATATAGTGCAACATATTATCGTGAAAGAGTGTACATCCTAACGAGTTAGCCAAACCGTTGTTTGAAGACTTACGTGAAAAAGAAGAGCCACAAATTCGAACCAAGAGACTGAATTAATGGGTTTAAGTAACATATCTCATACATATTGTAAACAGTCATCAATCTTCACTTGTTCACTGGTGGACATAGATCTCCCTCATAATTTTCCATCTATTTTGATTTTGCGCCTCTTGCATCCAATTCCTATAACAACCTTTTTGGATCATCAGTCCAACGTGTTGGTGGACGACCTCTGCTTCGGTGGGCATCATCTCTTGGTCTCCATTACAGTATCCGCTTTGTCTATCAGTTATCTGTCATTTGAGCAACGTGACCTGCTCAGTTCCATTTTATTGTTGCTATTCTCTTTACTGCATCAGCCACTCTTGTTCTTTGTCGTAGCTGGCCGTTTGGGATATTGTCTCGTAAGTAATTTTATTAGTAAAATCTTGTCTTTTAACAGTAAAATACTGTAAATTGTAAATAGTAAATAGAAGAGGTGATCTCATGAAGGCAATTCTCTAGTAGCCGCCCTTCAAACATGTAGGTACCATTTTTGCCAAAAAAAATGCAAGCAGAATTTTTTACTTAAATAAGAATGTTAGGTTCTTCAAATAATGTTTGGAAAGGGGTAAAAATATTCTTTATTTTACATCAGGCGTAATGTTACATATTACTTAGTATGTTTGAGCGTTTTGACCTGTGCCCAATGCATGCATTTTAATCCCTGACACGTAGAAATTGCCTGTTTGTAGGCGCGCCTACTCGTTAGATTTTTAATGAGAGATACATTGAAACCATTACTCAAGCACTATGTGTTTATAGCTTTGTTTAACAATAAAAAATAACCCCCTTTGTGGCTCAGTGGTAAGAGCGCCTACCTTTGGATCGAAAGGTCCGAATGGTCGTGAGTTCGAATCTCACCAGGGTCAGGAATTTTTCGTTTATTATAAATTAATAAATGAAGATAGTTTCTGTCCTTGTGGGATCGGTACTCATCGGAGGGACCGCAGACGTTCGGATACAATTACCATCTCTTTGCAAAGACACTTATTCAATACACACACTAAACATGATACTAAGTACTTTCATATTGTGACTGGCTGATTGACATAAAATCCATGCCAATAAAAAAAAAACAATAAAAAAATTAATTTTTAGCTATGCAAATATTCAAAACCGGTATAATTTGACATGAACTTTCAAATGCGGTGAGCAGAATTGCTATTTTATTTTTTCATCAAAAGTTATTCTAGTTCCAAAATTGCAATTTTTCGATATTTTGAAAGTTCAACCGCGTTTATCTCGAAAACTAACCAATAGAAAAAAGTTTTGTTTTGCTAAGAATCGCTGTTATGTAATTCCTCAAGTTCTTTGTTTATAACAATCTTATCGACATCCGGATCAACTGTTAACCAAAAAATTCGTGTTCTACGGGACAAAATACACAAAAAAAACTTGGGTAAGTCCCCCTCCCCCACGGGCGACAGAACGAAATCCAATAACTTTTCACTTAACAATTTTCGATATTGTGAAATATTATAAAGGTATACAGGGTGAGGCAAATAAAGGGCCTATTAGAAATATCTCGAGAACTAAAGGTAACAGAATCATGAAAATTGGAATAAAGGGGTTTTGAAGGATGATCTATTAAATGAAAATATTTTCATCTCTTTGCAACTTCCGGTATAACTTCGTTTTTTTAAATGGGACACCCTGTATATTTTTACATTTTTGGATTCTCTTCGATGTCTTCTTTATTAAAATATGAGGTTTTGTAATATTATACAGGGTATTTTAAAAGATAATTACGTTTTTTTTATTAATTTCGTAGCAAAATTAACACCCTGTAGAATTGTAGTAGTTTGACATCTAAAACTCTACTTACGTTCAAATGATTTTTAATATACTGTATATATTGTAAAAATCATTAGTATAGCTAAATTTTTAATTTTAGTATACAGGGTTGGTCGAAACTCGGAATGAGTATTTTCTGAGTTTTCTTAAATGGAACACCCTGTATTTTAGTAATCTAATGAAATGATATTTTATGGTACTTTTTTATTTCTTAAGCATCCCCTATACCTAACTGCTTTAATTTGTGCTTAATTGTTAATCGCACCAAAAATTTTAACTAAGTAGGTATTTCGATAGCTAAACCATTATTGGTAATTTTAAGGACCAGTCTGGATTAGTATGTATTTATTTCTGAAAAATTATTTGGGACTGAGTATTTTCACGGCCAACCTAATACAATTTTACGTATTTTTTGTTGCAATTAATGTTTAGCTTGAATCACCAATAACTCACAAATTAAAGCAGTTAGCTATAGGGAATGCTTAAGAAATAAAAAAGTACTATAAAATATCTTTTCACTACAATACAAAAATACAGAGTGTTCCATTTAAGAAAACTCAGAAAATACTCATTCCGAGTTTCGACCAACCCTGTATACTAAAATTAAAAATTTAGCTATACTAATGATTCTTAACAATAGTAGAGTATATTAAAAATCATTTGAACGTAAGTAGAGTTTTAGATGTCAAACTACTACAATTCTACAGGGTGTGAATGCTGCTACGAAATTAATAAAAAAACGTAATTATCTTTTAAAATACCTTGTATAGTATTACAAAACCTTATATTTTAAGAAAGAAGACATCGAAGATAATCCAAAAATGTAAAAATATACAGGGTCCCATTTAAAAAAACGAAGTTATAAGCAACTTCCGGTATAACCGGAAGTTGCAAAGAGATGAAAATGTTTTCATTTAATAGATCATCCTTCAAAACCCCTTTATTCCAATTTTCATGATTCTGTTGCCTTTAGTTCTCGAGATATTTCTAATGGGCCAGTTATCTGCCTCACTATATACGTGTAAAGTATGTATGTGATATCTGATGCTTGCATCTTAGATTCTATTTAGTTTACTGCCTAGAGTTCGCCTCCGTTTTTTAATTATTAAAAATTAAGTGCAATCAAAGCAGTAGCTCTCCCTTCACTTACCATGACTAGTCACCATTTGAACTATATTTTTAAAAATTCGAGTAAAATATCACCTTTTCGAATATATATAAAAATATTTTTTTCTACGGACAATATTTTTAAAGGTATTCTAAATGTATATAATCTAGGATATTTTACGATATTAGTACATTTTAATAGTATCACTTTTCTACTTTCATTTGGCATACGCAGAATGGTCCTATGTTCATTATTTTCTGTCATTTGTTATTGCAAAACAAAGGTCTCTGGGATAAACAAATATAATAACTTTTAAACTAATTAATGGAGCGGTCTCAAATTTTAAAAGTTTGTTATGTACCCCAATACCCAACGTTGAGTGAAGCACTACAGTCCTAAGTTAGTTTTAGTAAAATTTATTAATAAATAACCATTTTCAGTTATTTTGCAGTTTACGAAGCAACAAATTAACTTTTTGACTTTCAAAAATCGTCATTTTGAAGGGTTTTCAATGTTCTACAAAATAAATTTTGTAATTTTATGTCAACTATTTAGCTTTTTACTTGAGTGCAAAAAATGGAAAAAATCGCGTTGATTGCACTAAATTGTTAGTAATTAAAAAACGGACGCGAACTCTAGGCAGGAAACATGTAGGTTTTCATCCTATAGGTCAACAGTCAACAATAACTAAAAAAGTCAGCTACCTCGATATTTCAGTGTCCCGAACATGTTCTATTTCTTGCTTATTTCCCTGGAGTATATCTGTGCGACGACACGAACCTTATCTACTTGTACTAATACAGTTTGAAAATCCCAACTCTAACTCGATGTCCTACTAACTGTAGACAAGTCAAATCTCTAGTTTCTGCAAAATATGCAATATTGAAGTGTTCAATAGCCCACCGCCTTTGCCGAGGTGCCGTCGACCAAATAATCACTAAATTTATGACATCCGTCCTTTTTGAATGAATAGTGTTGAGACAACAGAATGCTATGTGTGTTTTATTTTTGTTATGAATGCAATTTGTTTTATTCTATTTAGAAATGAATGCCCACTTCTATTTCATTGATGGATGAACATACATACTTGTTATTCGATTTTAAATTTTATATACAAATTTTTTTTTACAGTATTTTTGCCGCCCTCTCACAATTTGCGCCCTAGGCAACTGCCTATATTGCCTAATGGATAAAGCAGCCCTGGTTAGCAATAGCTACATTATAAAACAGAGTGCTTAGTGAAGCATCCTGTACAAGTCATAATTATTTTTCAACAAATCCGCTTATTTACATTATTGATAAATTGCTGAATAAAGTAGTTAAAAAAACGTTCTAACTTTGTATAACGTATTATATCTTATGGGGACTTAATTTAGCAGGCTTAATTTAATGGCTTCAGTAGCTGTAAGCAGATGTACCTAATAAACAAATAGGTTCATCTGAAAAATGTGAATGTGCAAATATCAAACGGATTGACAATATTATATTATACATCTTATTATACAGTGTGTCAATTTGAAAAGTTGCCACCCCCTATAATTTGGTCCATATAGAAAGTCTAAAAATATGCTAAAACAGGTCAAATTTATTTGTGAGGGAGACATTTTATAGACCAGTTTTAAACCAAATTACATCAACCCTTTGGCGAGCGCGGACACAACCCCCAAAATCTTTAATGGAAAGGAGGGTTGAGTGATACCTCATTTTAAAGGCCATTCAATTACCTTCTCAAAAATACCACATACCTTATATTTCTTTTCAGTACTTTTGGAGAAATCTTGGACTCAATACTCCAAAAAAATTTATATTCTTTATATTTTTACTTGATTTTTCCACAAAATACTCCAAAAAATTAAATTAATTTCAATTCATGGAGTTCAATAGTACCAAAAATTTTGGAGTTCTGAACTCAATACTTAATATAATTAGGCTTACGGAACGATAATATAATATCTTGACGGTTTTACTTGATTTTTTCTAAAAGAAATACAATGTATGTGGTATTTTTCTAAAGGTATTTAAAGGACCTTTAAAATGAGGTATCACTCAATCCCCCTTTCCATTAAAGATTTTGGGGGTTGTGTCCGCCGCCGCTGGAGGGTTGATGTAATTTAGTTGAAAACTGGTCTACAAAATGTTCCCCTTACAAATAAGTTTGACGTGTTTTTGTATATTTTTAGATTTTCTATAGGGACCAACTTATAGGGGGTGGCAGCTTGTCAAATTGACACCCTATATGTATTTTATACATCTTCAGTGAAAGAGATGCATTTTTACAATTTTTGGATTGATTGTTGTAATAACACAATGGGTACATATTAGGCTGGGCCGAAAAAATTTTTTTCCACTTTTTCTATACGGCTAGTCGCCAAAAGTTGTGACTAGTATTTATATAATCCTATACCAAATTTGGGCCGGTTTAAAAAATAATTAACCGGGCCCCCTGGCCCTTAAATTTTTTTTTGGGTCAAAAATTTTTTTTTTCAAATTCTTGTACAAGGCTAGTGGCTAAAAGTTGGAACTACTATTTATATAATACTATATCAAATTTGGGCCGGTTTAAAAAGAAATTAACCGGGCCCCCCGGCCCTTAAATAATTTTTATTTTGTTAAAAAAAAGAGGGGCTATTAAAAAAGCTTCTGTTGTCATATTATATTGTTAAGCGAAAGAAAGATAATACAGTCGACAGGAAAAAATACTTAAGCTTTTAAATGCCGTTTTAGAAGATCTAAACTAAATTTTCAAAGATAATACAACGTTGGTCATCGACAAAAATAAAATTCGCAGAGGAGTTAAGGAAAACAGACGACAACTCCAGCACGAGAATAAAAATTTAAACAAGTCAATTAAAGGGCTATACTGTGATGAAAGAAAATATCAAACCATGGTCTTCGGAAACGCGAGGCGAATTATGAAAACTGAAGACCATATAGCTTTAATTGAAGGACCCGGTAATTTATATTTTGGGTACTTAGCTCTTAGCCATTCTCGTGTCATAGATATTGTCGAAGGAATATCTATTATTATTTACAAAGCCATAATATAGATCTAATCAGTTTAAGTGTTATGGGATGTGATGGTACAAATGTCAATACGGCTGTAAGGTGGAATCATTGGAATTATAGAAAGGCGAGTGCATAAACCATTACAGCGGAATGTATGCACGTTGCACGCTACTGAACTTGCCTTGTGATATTTTCTGCAAAAACTAGATGCGCACACAAAAGGTCCCTATTCATATTCTGAGCTGATTGGATCCCCTCTTCCCAATTGCGAAAAAATGCCTGTTATTAAATTTAAACCCATAGAAGCTATCCTGCCTCTTGTTAACGAAAATGATCTAAGTCCAGATCAACAGTATTTATTCAAACTATATAATTATATAGTTTTCTCCAATTATTATAATAATAATAATTTGAGATGGAATATGTTCTCAAAGTTTGGCAGAGAGAAGTCCAGGATGGCACAAACACGTTGGTTCATGACAGCGAACCGCATTAGAGTTTATGTAGCTACAACTGATCCTTTGTGAAAGCTTAAAGATTTTAGCTGAGTTTGTATTACAAGACAAGTATATTCTCGTATGAGGTTTGAGATAAAAACTTAGCCAAGATTAAAATATGGTACCAGGCATCTATGGAAATTAATACAGGCCTCGAGAGATTTTCCGAGTAATGTCTCATCAATTATCAATAAAGTTATTCAAGACAATGCTTAATTTGCACACCTGGAAGTCATTCAAATTCAACAGATTCACGTTAACGTATTAGAGAGGTTGCTGTCAGAAAAATTTTAAAATATAGGAAGGCTGGTATAAAAATTGCGTTTTCATAGTATCCCAAATCCCTAAATCAATTTCGATGCAGACGATTACATACATCTCATAGTGGGCGGGTGGAACTCGCCATGCAGCTACCTCATCGTGATGAGTTCTAGGTTAAATAAATAATAATATACAAAAAAAAAGTTAAATATGTCCATAATAGTTCAATGTAACAACCTGAATATTGATTCAAGCAAAGAGCAGCACAGTTCACAGCGCAAAAATAGTAAATAAATATGAATTGTTTACCCCTCTTTTATATTTTTAGTCCTGGGGGCTGTTTTTTTTAAATCATGATGAAAATTTCTTAATGAGATAGTAGCATCGATATTAATATTTTTGACACTAGCCTGCCCCAAAAATAAAGCAAAAAAAAATAATTTTTTTAGGCCCCCGGGGGCCCGGTCAAAAATATTTTAATTCGGCCTATGTTTGGTACACAGTATTAGGACTACCATACACAACTTTTTTTTACTAGCCCGTTTAAAATTTCCCAAAAAAATTTTTTTTGCCCTTTTTCGGCCCGGCCTAGTACATATGGTTGCCCAAAATATATGAACAGTTTGTTTCATTTTCGTGTCACGCCATCTACCATTCGTACTTAATTAAACGTAAGCCAAACATAAATTCTTGTCAACAATTTCTAATATCTGACTTCATTACGACCAATTTCAAATTCAATTAAAGTTGCAACCAATACGTAACAATCTTGCATGCAAAACACTTTGACGTAATAATAAAGTCCCATGCTGGCTGCTACGCGAACGTGACTAACAATCAAGGAAGTGTATAGCTCGATTTTAAGAAAAGGGTTGTTTTACGTTTAATTAGTTCTTTATTATTAATATAATATTTACTCGACTTAATTTTGGAGTTCATTAAGCATGATCAAAGAACAGCCAAATTAAGTAAAAAACGAATTTTGAAATTGTATTTTATTTCAGTCTACTTTTAAAAATATTATAATAATTAAATATTTGAGGAGGTGGCGTTCAACAAAGGATTTATCACAACTAGAAAAACTAGAAAATCAAAAAACCTATTTATTTATTTTCCCGGCTTGTGGTTATAACAATTTTTTTTCTAATGATAAACGGGTAGTTCTTGACACTAAAAATCAAGATAAAAGTAAAATATTATGTGCTTATTTTGTAAAAAAAAAGGTTTATTCAATGGACTAAACGCGTTTTGATCAACCGAAATGGACAAAACCTCTTTTGAATAAACTCTATGAGGACTAATCCTCTTTGGGTTGATCATATAGGTAAAATATTCATTGGTAGTTATGTAGGTGAAATGAATTTAACAAACAATAAATTTGATTTAACCCGGCACCTGCCACGTGGGGTGCTACCAGCACCCCATAACACATTTTTATCAAATATTTGGTATTTCAAGTTTGGTAACCGTGCTGTGCGTCATAGTAGCTTTCTATAATATTATATAGCATAGATGTGTTAGTGTTTGAAGTGGTTATTTAGTATCATTCTGAACTTATAGCTCTAAAGTCGAATTGGGGTATCATCATCTGGCACTTTAAGTTTTAAATTTTTTTTGTATTTTTGATAAACAGGTCAAGTTTACATTTTTTTGCTGAAATAACTGACTTAAATTATTAATATAGACTCTATACTCACTAAATCTTATTTTTTTTAGATATTTTACTTGACTTCATTTATTATGGCTTGGTACTTGCTAATTTGCATATAACACCTTTTTCATTTTATGTTTTAACTTTTATAACATATTAGTGGCTAATAAGTTAATAAAACATGTTTTTTTATATTCTTGTGTTACTCAACATATTATTTTGTTTTTTAAACAAGTAGATCAAAGAAAATCTTTAAGGGGTGCTGTGAGCACCCCACGTGGCAGTTGGCGCCTTGCAAAGCCACGTGGCAGGTGTCGGGTTAAACGTCAATAAGTTTTATTATCACTGCTATTAAACGGAAGACATTTGACCAATGTGTTCTTCCTATTATCACATACGGAGCAGAAACTCTCACGCTCACAAAAACAACAGCATTAAAAATGCGAGTGGCACAAAGGTGCATGGAAAGATCGATCCTCGGCGTGACAAAAAAGACAAAACAAGGAACCAAGACCCAAGGAAAAGAACAGGTATCACTGATGTCGTCGAACGTATAGCTAAGCTGAAATGGAATTGGGCAGGTCACATAGCGAGATTAAGATGGACCAGAAAACTAATTGGCTGACGTTCAAGAGAAGACAAACGCAACAGAGGACAACCACCAATACGCTGGATGAACGACATTAAACGAATATCCAAGAAATGGCAACAAGACGCACAGAACCGTGAAGAGTGGCAAAAATGGGAGATACCCATATCCAGCAGTGGACAGAAGAGATTGAATGATGAATGATGACGTTCTATTAAAAGTACATAAAACATTAGAAGTATAAAATCGAAAGTGAAATTATGTATACAATTGAAAGTTTAATGTATAGAATTGAAAGTTAAATGTAGCCTATCGTTATCGTTGTCCCTTTCTGTCGACTCAAACGTGCATCCCAACATCATCCTCTAGGCCTAGGCACTCACAATGTTCTTCATTGTGGTCAACTTCTTCGGTTCCAGGGGCGTTGTTAGAAACAATACGAAGATATTAATCGAGTGTTTTATTGTATTTCCTATCTTTCCCATCTTCAAAATCTTTCTTTGTGACTGAAGGTATGCTGTGATCGAGTGGCAACTCATATATCTCTACTAAGGCGGATTTTTTACCAGGTCAACCTTTGTCTTGAAGATATTTAAATGGCTCCGTCCCACTCCGTCCCATATTCAAACAGTTCATTAGACCTTTGACCAAGAGTTTAGTTTGTCGATTAACAACTTCTCTTTTTACGAAAATTCTCTTGCAGTCGAGATATCTTAAAAGATAAATTAATAACTTAAGGGAGAATTTAAGTAAGTTATATAACAGTTTGTAATATATAAAATGATATTTAAGTGGTCTAACCAATAAATACTGCGGACATGAGCTATTTTTCAAAACCACGTTACTAAATGCGATCAAAAAGTATGAATAGTACGAACCTAACTTAACTACAGTCATATAAAAACTTAATATATAAGTTTCATGATCCAGCAAATATGTTGCGGCCATTATTTGACCCTTAAGTGCTCGCATGGCGCCTGAGAAGCGTCAAGCGGTTTTTAATTTGCAATATCCTTTTTATTTATGTTCGTGCTAACTTGTTCTATTATGCATTCCTCAAACATATAGTTGACAACATGAACACGATAATAATTTATAGTCACCTAATTTATTTTATGTCTATATAGCTTATATTTCCTTTTAAAAATATAAACAAATAAATGAAAAGATGTATCAGTTAGCGGTACAGGGCCTGTCCCATGACAGAACACAGTAATTGCATTTTTACAACAATGGAGAAAATTCGATTTTTCTGTAATTCGAAAATGTATTTTAGAAAGGAACTACAACGTTAACGGAATTTTATTGTTTCATATAGTCAAAGGACCTCTAGATATAAAAAAAACCGCGGAGCGCTACCATTTAAATGGGTGCGTTTTTAAGAAAGGGGTGAATTAGTCCCTAGGCACAGGGCGAATTAGGGTGAATTCTATGCACTTTTGGTACAAACATGTCTACAGGAAAACTGTTCCAGGTTAAATTTACTATCGAAATATCACATATTGAAGTCAAAAATATTTTCTTTTACAAAAATATATTCAAAAGAAAAGCAAGAAAAAAACACGAAAGAAAGCAATTTTGTTTTTTGTCCCTTAAATTTTTTCCACCGGGATATAGGTATAGGTATTGCTTTACAGAAAAATAACTTATATCGTTCCTCTTTAAAATGACGTTTAGTAGAAGTCTCGATGATTTACAGTTTCCAAAATATGATTTTCCAAAATTAACCACTAGCAGCGATTTTGGGCCATTTTCCTTGTTACTTCGCAAACATTGTTCTGTAACTTTTTTCTACGCAGCCTTGTCACATTTAATATAAAGAAAATTCAATTACCTTTAAAATGGTCTATCAGAGAAGACTGTATGACTATTTTTAATCAAGAGATGGTTTTTCAAAGTTTTATAGTTTTAATGATTTTTGATATATTTTACCATTATTTTTAAATTTCTCATTATAACTGTTTTATTGTATATTTAAGGATATACCTACTTTATAACAACAGAAAAGAAAGTATATTTGCTTTACTTTAAAATGGTGTATTGCAAAAATTCTAGGACTATGACTAGACTAGGACTAGACAAAATATGCTTTTTCAAAGTGTGACATCATGTGTGACTAATGCAATAGGTTCCAATAAGTTGGAACCACATGAAAAACATTTTTAATATTAACTTCATGAAAAAAATTATTCTTTATAAAATGCTCTGCATAGTCTAAAAGCTAAGATGCAATCATCAGATATAAAATTTTATCAATAGTGTACGAGGTATGTTAAAAATATGAATTTCGTTCAAGAGTAAAATACCTTTATATTTCACAATATCGAAAAGTGTTATTAAGAACAGTTATTTGAAATTAAAAATGATGATATAATATGCAATTATATTCTTCTAATTAAAAAAAAAAATAAAAAAAATTAAAATTTTTCCCAAATTACGGATACCCTTGGATATCCAACGGATATCTTGTTTAAAAATAGTCCTAGAATTTTTTGCAATGCATCATTTTAAAGTAAAGAAAATAGGCTTTTTTTATTCCACAATAAATATACCTAAATGTACACGAAAAAAGTCATAATAAAGAATTTAAAAAATAACCCTAAAAAATATAAAAAATCATTAAAAGTATAAAACCTTGAAAAAGCATAACTTGCTTAAAAGTAGACGTCTAACCCCATACAATAGACCATTTTAAAGATAATTGACTTCTCTTTCTACTAAATGTACCATACCTAGAAATGCGTAGAAAAAAGTTACAGAAAAATGTTTGCGAAATAATGGGGAAAATTGGCAAAAACTGGAAAATTGTGAGCGACTAACTAAGGTACTAAGGTATGCTTTATTGTCATAAAATTTTAGCAAATTGTGGACAAAGCTTATACAAAATAAAAAAATGCAATAAAAAACAAAAAATAATAAAAAACTACAAACAAAACAAAAAGCGAAACAGACACCAAGTAAATGGCGTGAGTTATACTACTTAATATAATTTTACAGTTATTAAGTACACATTAAAAAATTAAAAATTTTGCAAACAATATGTATACAACATCAGAGCAAAAAGAAGGCGAACAAGGGAAAGGAAAGGGAAAGTAAATCAAAAACTGTAACTGAAAGTGGGAAAGTAACTGAGAGTAACTGGGAAAGTAACTGAAAAATCCTGTTTCAGAAGCTATGAATCCTAGAGACTTCTACTAAACGTCATTTTAAAGAGAAAGAATGGAAATTATTTTTCGCTGAAGTAATGCCTATCAACACTTATAACCCTGTGAAAAATTTATAGGGCAAAAAACAAAATTGAGTTCTGTCGTGTTTTTTTCTTGCTTTTCTTTTGAATATATTTTTGTAAAAAAATATTTTTTACTATAAAATGTGATATTTCGATAGTAAATTTAACCTGGAACAATTTTCCTGTAGACGTGTGTGTATAAAAAGTTTATAGAACTCACCGTAATCCACCATGTGCCTAGGAACTACTTCACCCCTTTATCAAAAACGCACCCATTTAAATGGGTTCAAACTTAGAGGTCCATTGACCATATAAGACAATAAAATCCCGTTAACGTTGTAGTTTCTTTTAACTCTCTTATTTTGAACATAATCAATAGCCTAAATCCCTGAGAAATTATTAAATAAATTCAAACACAAACTTGACGGTGTGTTAGACAACCTTAATTCACATTTTTTAAAATATTATTGAAGGGAATAATCCGCCTTAGAAATAGATATCGGCAGTAACAACTAAATTTGCAAATACTTAAAAAAAATTAAAATTTATTTTTCCATGGCACAACGCAGTAATTGCCTTTGCTAAATTTTGCACAGATTAAAAAAAAATTAAAATAAATTTTTTCATGACAAAACATATTAGGTAATTGTAATAAAATAAATTAAAACTATATGATAAAAAATATCTATTTTAATAAAATGTAGAATATAAATACAAACTTACGTGATGAAAAAACTGTGATAAAAAATGAGGAACTTGAGGAATGAGGAATTTTTAATAACAAACCGGACAAAATAAACAATCTGTACTTAAACCAAAAACGAATAATATTACTAAAATGACAAAAGGAAAGACCATACATCGGTTTGGTAACAGCAGAAAACAAAACTATAGAAACGAAATAAGCAAACGCACTGATATATTTTATTTAAATATTGGAATTTATGGCATCCATTTGTTTATGACCCAGCAAGTCTAAAGATGTTTGTGAGTCTTGTAGGTTTTGCCAAAATAACTTTCGGTTTTCCAGCATTAACCCATTAACCGCCAAACAAAGAAATACTGCAATAATATGTAATATATTTGATTAACTAGAGTAAAATAAACTTAAACATTCGTAAAAAAATTGTTTTACATTTTGATAATGGCAGGTGTCACAACAACAAAATGGTTCGTTTTTGAACCTTTGGTGTGACTGAGATATAAAAATTGAAATACACAATTTTATTTTTTGTGAAAAGTCTCAAAACATTTAGAGTGTAAATGAACCTGGCATTTTTGATAAACAAAAATAGTATGGTTAGAACATTGCCCACACCTTCTTCAGCTTCTTTGTCAAAAACGAAGTCGAACGGCCCTCTATCTTTAATAGAAATTATTTTAAATGTTTCCAGTTTACATTTTCAATCCTGTATCTTGCACTGTGCCAGTTGCATAAATTCGACAAATCGATATATTGTCTACAACACTCACAACCTCCCTTATGTAGCCCCTTTACCAGCCCTAGATTATAACAAAACTGAATACCCGAATACCCGTCTTTCTAAAGGTACCGTAAAATGGGGTGTAGTTGACCGTTTTCAAATTCAACTAAAGATATTTACTAGATAATAAAATAAAATGTAGTCATATATTTTTGCATAATATGTGTATAAGTCTTAACTTTCATTTTAGCAGAAAAAACATCGGGTATTTAAAAAAACCGAACTTAGAAAAAATAAATTGCTTCTTTGGTCAACTTCACCCTGAATGGGGTGAAGTTGACTGTCTATGGTTTTACTTAATAAAAATGATTTTTAGTTAACTGGGGTGAAGATAAACAAACTAAAATGATTTTAAATTACAATAAACATTTTAATCAAAACTTTTTATTACAAAAAGAAAGTTACTTATTTAATATTATATGCAGACAAGTCCAAAACAAAACACAGCTCGCCTCTTCGGCAAATTTTTGGCGCATTTAATACTCTTTTGATGTTATTTAGTTAGAGGAACATTGTCTTCGTCAAGAATATCAGGCCATATAAATTTTCCCAATTTTGAGAGTTTTAGGAACTTAACATTAGCTTCATCATCTTTTATCGCTGAAATTTGTCCTACAAAATGTTTAATATTCTTCTTACTTTGATATTCTATTTCAACCCATGAATTTGCTTCTATATTATTAATGTGAAAGTATTCTGTTTCCTCAGAATTACTTTGAATATCTGTAAGTTAATGGTCATCTTGGTCAAAATTTTCACTCACGCTCTGTTCCGGAACTTGCTTCATCGCTTTCTTCAAAAATTTTTTTCTTCGCCATTTGTGCCTTGCTTGTAGAAGGCATGTTATCGTCGACAATGTCTTTTTCTGGACTGTCCACTACGCAACTGATCTTCCTGGTATGACATTCAGTTTCTTTCGTTTTATTGTAGGCTCACGTTTTTTGGGATTTCTCTGTTCTTTCAAATAATCTAATAGTACCTCAGAGACATCAGCACTGTTGCGATGAATGGTTTGCTTCTCACCAGGAACTTTTGCTAAAAGTTTATCTTTAGACAAGGGACAAATACCACACGCATAAAATCCCTTTCTAGCGTTAAATGCAGCAGGCGGCGCCATTAAAAAAATTTTTTTTTTAATAATCTTGGAAACAAACTTTTCTCAACAGACGATGAGTTTGGATTGGCTTTTATCCACTTGTGTAGTAATTGTTTCCAATAATTTTTCATTGGTCCAAAGAAGCTAACGTCGAGGGGTTGGCAAAGATGCGTTGCATTTGGTGGACGACAAATGAAAGCAATATTATTATCTCTACAAATATTGAGCACTTTTTTGTAAAATGACTCGAAAGATTGTCTCCTATTAAGACCTTCTTTCCTTCAATCAAACGAGCATGGAGCAAAAATATAGTCTTAAACTAATCGGTAAAACAAATTGCACCAAACCATCCATGATTAGATCGATTATAACGCGTACCTTTACTGCAGCATTTCTTTTCACAACATGGGGTGTCCCTAGGACCTCCTTGGCGCCAAGAATCCCACAAATTTGTGGCCTTATAAACTACATAAGGCGGTAATATATCTCCCGTTGCCGAAACACATAACAGAATTTTCACAGCACTTTTAATATAATTTATTATATTGTCTGGATATTTGACACCTCTTTGATAAATTAGTTTCTTTTTCCCTGGATCATCACTTAAATTACTTTCGTCGTAATTAAATATTGCAGCGGGATCGACACCTTCAAGTGTTTTACTTAATTCATTAAAAAAATTAGTTAATGTTTCAGCATCGACGGCAGCACGAGCTCTTTTTGTATTGTTGCTTAAGCGTTCACTTAAAGGTTGTTTATGTCTCTCTAAAAAGCCCTTAGCCCAATCGTACTCAGAAAAATTATTTTTGAAGAGCGAGTTTTTACCAAGACGGTCTAGTTATGCTTTTGCAGTTAAACGAAGATCCAATGTATTTAACGGGAATCCCCAATTCGCACAAGTAATCACTCCATCCACAAAATAATCTTCTTCAACTTTGGTAAAAACAGTTTGACCACCATGTTGTTTAATGCATCGCCCATGTATTCTGTTCAATAACGTACCCTTTGGAATTTTGTATATTTTCGATGCTGCATTAGCACTTATTTTTCGATCTAAAACTTCTGTTAAACACTTTTCCAGCGTTTCCGCAGTGTATTGTTTAAGAATTTTTGCACCATCCTTACGCTTATGCACCCTCGGCATTTTACAAATTTATTGTCGATAAGAGCGTAATTATGTATACTTATTTAAAAATATTTTACGCGTCAGCTCCCGTCCGATTTTCAAACTAAACTAACAACGAAACAATAAAGCAGCGTCGAATGGGTGGAATGCATAAAACGTAGTAGATCCTATTGCTTCAGCAAGTAGTATCTAATTTGTAGCATTTTATTTTACATAAAAGAAGGTACTTTGTTGAGAAGACCGTACTACACAACCGAAGTACCTGCTACTGACCTGAAGGATCTTCTACTAAACGTTGCGCCAGCCGTAGTGCCTTGGTGCGCATCACACCAATCGTATTAGAACTAGTTTTTCATGTGCTTTTGTGTTTTGTGAATTCACATTTTTACGTACCTAACAGAATAAGTGAGTAGTACTAAATCCAGTCGTGCACAGGGTACCAGGTGCTTTTCAGGCCGGTGTAACAGAGGAGATAGGGGTTTCATCACAATAAAATAATAATGAAAACGTTCTTTTTAGCTCCAATTCTGGTTACCAAAAACTAGCAGGCAGAGCTCCCAAATATCCTAGTGCGAAGGAGGAGTCGCTGATTGAACTACAGAAGACCTGCTTACGAAAACAAATTGAAGCAGCCGAAGCTCAAATTTCTTGTGCTCGAGCTCAATAGTCTTCGGCAGAAGCTCAGGAACGAGGCGGGAATGTATTGATAAAGTTTGCTGAAACTGGTGAGCAGTTGGTCAACCATATAGAAATTTTCTTTTTAATATTTGAAATTAAAAATCGTACCAAATTTTCTCTTCGTTTTCACCCCTGTAACTTATTTAAATAAACAATATAGAAGTTTTTGGGTATTTTCGACCCTCGGTAATAATGCAATCTTTTATTCTGTGTTTAAAATTTTCAAAAATTCTTATTAGTTTTCTCAGGATTAAAAAAATGAAAGCATTTAAAAATCATTTGACCGAAATTTTGCTAAGTAATATACATTTTTGTAATCAGTATTTCAGAAGCTTTTAAATGGGGTGTCACATGATGTACTTTCCCAGTTAAAAAATCAAAGTTATGACTGTCACCTGAAGAGGGATTGCGTAAAGTTCGAAACATTGTTGCTATAATATACTACGATTACTTTAAAAATCGACCTCTCCGAGCCTTTTGCTTACATACTAAAAATAAATGAGTTAATATGGGGGGTAACACTTCATTCATTCATGATAATTACCTAAATATTTTACGATAAATATCGTCATTGTATCTTCTTCCTGGTTTGTAGACTTTTCTACGACGAACATTCATAAATGCTGCCATTTTTTAATAACAAACACCTACGCCGAAGTCGTTCATCCACCAACTTCACCTAAACTGAAGCAAATTCTACTAAACTAGCAAATACTTCAAAAGCGTAGTACATCCTTCTATGTACCTGGTAAATAGTAGCAGATGCTACGGAGGAAAGCAAATGCTTTGTAAGTGTAGAACATTCTTCAAAAATGTAGTACGTACTTGAAGCATTAGCAGGTAATGTACTACGTTTTATGCATTTCACCCAATGTAGATACGATGCAAGATCCTGCAAATTTTGACCTGATCATCTTCACCCCGGCGGTCAACTTCGCCCCAAAAGTTGATAAACTTGAAGAATTGTAACGAAACTTAAAAACTCATTCAAAATTAGTAACTGGTATTTTTATCTACAGTTAATGATTCGTTGAAATACTACTAACAGTTGCCAATAATATTTTTAGTATCATGATTTTTATAACAAAGTTTAAGGATATTCATTTTCTCACAAATTAAGTTAATACTTTCTAGGCCGCGTTTTTAGTATATACAAGAAAAAACTCTCAATTTTTACATAATGTATGTTCAACATACATTTAAAATGAATATAATTAGCATAAAATTTACTAACATTAATAACCAAAAAATACGCATGTTGGAAACATTTTCGAACTTTTCAGTCAAATTCATCCCAGCGATCAACTACACCCCATTTTACGGTACGTACCCACTATATTCGTAATATTGGACCACCGAGGCGGAGCGCGCACTGTTGCACGGTCCGGGAGCGCCAACCATTTACTATGTACACGAACCTCTTACGCTCCGCGCTCCCTGCAACTGCTCCAATCGATACGCTATTCGCTCTCTTAGATATAAACCGCTACAGATTGGTACGCCAAGGCAGAGTGTGCGCACCATTGCACAGTCCGGGAGCGGCAAACGTATCCACTATGTGGAGGAGTTGCAGGAGCTCGGGGCGCAAGCATAGCGGATACGTGATTTTACACATTAAATAAATATCACAACAAATTACTGTCTGTGCGTCACCTTGAAATACCTGATCAGACAGGATTATAAGTGGACTTCCGCCAATGGTTCTTCTGGTTGACTACCACCACTGTACCACGCACGTTGACTACCACCACGCACTGTATTTAGTTAGTCTCACAGTTTATCACCCCGATAAAACAAATTTGTTGAAACAACGATTACTACAATTCACATAAAAGTTAGGTTATATAAACAGCCGATAACAGGTTGCTCGTGTGTTCTTACCACCACTAACTCATTACACAGAAACTACGATGTAAAAACAACTAATTTGGACGCATCTAAATGCGCTTTGTGCTTCATATTACATGTCGGTAAAGTCAGCAGCACCACTTCATAAGACCAAATTCAGACTAAGACTATATTTTATTGCTAATTTATTGCTAATTTATTACGGAAAGAAAAAATTTATTGCTGTAGCCGTTTCCGAGAAACAGTGGGTGCTGCTAGCTTTACGGTAAAGCTAGCAGCACCCACTCTATATCTCGGCAATGAAAAGGAGTACAGGGATAATTTTAACGGCATATTTTATTGCTACTTAATTGCTCTTGATTGGTATATTAACCAATCCTAAAAAGCTACCCCATCATCCCCTAGCGTAAAACTCACCCCCAAAAAGATGATGAAAATCGAAAATTCAACCCCAAGGAATTAATTGCTAATTTATTTCTAATTTATTACGGAAAGACAAAATTTATTGCTGTAGCCGTTTCCGAGAAACAGAGTGTGCTGCTAGCTTTACGGTAAAGCTAGCGGCACCCACTCTATATCTCGGCAATGAAAAGGAGTACAGGGATCATTTTAACGGCATATTTTATTGCTATTTAATTGCTCTTGATTGGTGTATTAACCAATCCTAAAAAGCTACCCCATCATTCCCTAGCGTAAAACTCACCCCCAAAGAGATGATGAAAATCGAAAATCAACCCCAAGGAATTAATTGCTAATTTATTACAAAAAGAAAAAATTTATTGCTGTAGCCGTTTCCGAGAAACAGTGGGTGCTGCTAGCTTTACGGTAAAGCTAGCAGCACCCACTCTACATATCGGCAATGAAAAGGAGTACAGGGATCATTTTAACGGCATATTTTATTGCTATTTAATTGCTCTTGATTGGTATATTAACCAATCCTAAAAAGCTACCCCATCATCCCCTAGCGTAAAACTCACCCCCAAAAAGATGATGAAAATCGAAAATTCAACCCCAAGGAATTAATTACTAATTTATTGCTAATTTATTACGGAAATAAAAAATTTATTGCTGTAGCCGTTTCTGAGAAAGAGCTTTACGGTAAAGCTAGCAGCACCCACTCTATATCTCGGCCATGAAAAGGAGTACAGTAAACACAACATAGAAAGAATGACAGAAAATAGAATAGTGCGAATAGCAAGAGACAAATCGCCAAATGGAGCAAGATCATTGGGACGATCGAGGAAAAGATGGTCAGACAACGTTAATTGAGGCTAAAAACCGAAGTAAAACAGACATTTAGCCTATTTATAAAGTAAAAAGGAGAAGAAAATTCCGTCTGTTCCTTGCGCTTTATTGTTTTTTAGTTTCTTTACTATTTGAAGTACTTCTTCATAGCCCGGATTTTCAATTTGCTGCTCCGCCGTATTATATTGTCTCGTTTTCATCATTTTCATTGTCTGCATTAGGTTTTCCTCGAAATATTCTTTCATTATAATTTTTTGGTTTTCTGTTAGTAGTTCTCCGTCGTTGTCTTTGGATATCTCCAATTTTTGGCTAAATGACTGTGTGCTTTCTTTTATTCTTTTGTAGAATTTTCTGCTTTCGTGTCTGTTGTTAAGCTCTAGGATTTCCTGTACTTGTTTTTTCAAAGCCTCTCTTTTTTTTCTTCTGTATATTCTAGTCGCTTTTATTCTCGTTTCGTTATGAATTTCTCTGACATTTCTTGTTTTTCTTTGAAGTTGGTTAAGCCTAGCTTGCTTTTTTTCCTCTGCTGCAGTTCTGAATTCATCATCATTTCATTCCACGTTTCTTTGCCTTTTGGCTTTTACGACAGTTTCTTCTGAAGATTCCATTATTATTGTTTTTATTAATTATTGTATATTCCTCCTCTACAGTTACCTTCCTCTCTGATTCCGTTGAGTTTTATTTAGAGAGCATTTTGGTATTCTTGTCTTTATTTTTCTTTCTTTATTCTTGTATATTTATAGGTCAATTATCAAAACTGAAATAAACGGCTAAGCTTAATAAATCAGTAATAAATCAAACTAAGCCATAATATCTCCGTCCGGCGTCCGTGAATCCTAAAATGCGATCATTAGAATTTTATTTTTAAAAACGCTGATTTGAAGTTTGTATATATTTATTGATTAAAAATCGATATTTACTATAAAATAGCACTGGACGAGGTAGACTATACGTATTACTATTTTTTGGACAGTAAAGTTTTTTTTATAGTTCTATGCCTTTTATCAATTCTCCTCCTTCCGAGAAACAATCGGTAGACGGGTATGTAATACCTTGTAGCAAGTATGAAGCTAAAATATTTTTTGTTTTTTTTTGGAAAAGGGTTGAGCAATAAATTGCATTATTCACCTTTCTACTGACTGCACCAATGATTAATAGAAACCCTGTATCAACTGGTCTTAATTACTAAATACATAATTTTTGCATAATGGAACGTGGAACGTTGTATATGCTGTATCAGTAGCCAGCGAGACCTGTACACCAGTTAATAGGGAAAAAATTCATCGATTTCACTTAAAAATGTTAAGCAGGGTTTTGAAGGTTTTAAACGATAGATGAGGGATAAATGATGATAATTCCGTGAAGACGTACAGCTAATATTTCTTCTTCTTTTTTCTAAACAGTTACAAAGAATGAAAAACTCAGTTTTTTGACTATAAATCGTTTCTTGTACATTTTAGAGAAAAATGTTTCAAATAAATATTGTAGATCTTAAAAAGTTCTTTAACTTGGTGGGACAAGTATTAAAATATATAAATAATTGACCGAGATAATTGTAAAAAACTCTCATTTTTGCACTAATTTATAAATGTTAATAACTGTATTTTTTGCACAACGATATTTAATTTAACTACTTTAGATTATGCCAATTAAAGGGTTATTTCAGTGTGCTAAATTTTAACCAGATTGACCAAATAGTTTATGAGCTATTCAATTTGTTTATCCCAGAGAGCAATTGTTTAAACAACTGTTCTTGCCCTAACAGTGAGTCTAGAGATATTTTACAAATCCCAATCGATTATTTGAGACTTTAATTTTAAGATGTATTGAAAATGTTTTAAGATTTTATCAAAATTGTTATTAAAAAAACCGTCTGAAAAAGACCCTACTTTTTAGGTTATAAACAATTGGAATAACTTTGACAGTTTTTATGATACACGCTTGTATGTAGGTTCACTGAAAAGCTGGTGAAAAAATATACTTTAAAATTGTAAAAAGAATTTTATGTGACCAATATAAATCAAGTAAGAATTTTTTTTTCAATAAATCATATTTCCATTGTTTATAAACATTAAGAGCTGAAAATTGAATGAGTTGTTTAAGAAAATCTATATTTTATGATCCACTTCATATATTGCATATGCGGTGAAAAAATAAAAAGTCATGACTACTCATGACCCGTTAAACTGATGGTATTCGTGAAACACCGCCAACGAATGTGAAGGTGAGAATAGCTTCGTTTTATTTTTTAGAATGGAATCTCAATTTAAAACAATTTACAATTAATTCAACTTTTATGTGCAGAGCTCAACAAATCTGGGTACCGAACTAAAGTAGCAGATGAAGATGCAGACGTTTTAATAGTGCAGACATCTCTTTACGAACATACATATGAACCTGACAAGACCGTTGTAATAATTTGTAATGATACCGATATAATCATCATATTGACGCAACTCTCTGTTCCGGACAATTACATATATTTTGAAAGAAAAAAAAAGCGAAAAAGGACAATCTATCTATCTATTATAATTGTAATAGGTTTAAACAATCTCATATAAGAAAATACGTTGGGTTCTTCTTATATAGTTTTACTGGGTGTGATACAACTTTCTAGATCTGATAAATATTTTTATGACGAGAATGCTAACAAGGAGGACATAATGAAAAACGGATATATCATTGTTGCTTTGTATTCTGCTGCAATTGATGTTACATATAAAAAAACACAGTAACATATTGGCATTAAATGAGTTACGATTTTTACAATTTGTAAGAAATACAGGGAAAAAAATTTGCGTTTATCATCAATTACAACACTGGTTAGGTAAAAAACTGGATGCTACCCATACCCAATATGGATAGAAAAAGACTGATATGGATTTTGAACCCATTTACACCTTATATTGTTTGACTCCTTAAGTGATATTAAAACAAATAGAATGTAAATGTTTAACGGGTTGCAAAAGTATAAGATGTGGCTGTAAAAAATATGGTATAAACTGCACGGATCTTTGTACACACTGTGCAGAGTGTGCAGTGGAAGAACAGGAGAAAAAATGTTGCAATCGCGCTGCAGTGGTTCTTGACGATGTCGAGTCTGACTTTGTAGACGATGAACTAACTGTAACTTGCCGAGAAGTTTAGAAGTTGTAGCTGTTCACTAGAATAATCAAATTAAAATTCATAAACAATGTTTTATTTTTTATTTTTATACTTATTACATGCCTACCTAGACAAATATTAATAGCTTCTTTCAATTAAATCATAATAAAACAAAAATTATTTTTTTAAAAACTATTAAGGACTTTTATATACTTTTAATTATTGCAATTAAAATAAATAAATATTGTATTGTACTAATTTATAATTATTTTATACTTATATAAAAAATATACTTTGTTTAATAAAATTTAAAGAATTTTTACGAAATACTTGTAAAATTCAATAACTTTTATAGTATAATTGAATCAATTGATTTTCACGGGATTTTCCCATTTTCCCGGAAGTTGAAATTTGCACAGTTTTTATTTATTTTTTTGAGCTAACCCAGTTAAAAAAAGAAGGTTGCGCGAGCTATGGAAGGTGATAATTTATTGCAGTTTTTTTTCCAAAAAAGGAAGCGAAGCTCGAACAGTTCCCACCTTCACTTTCGTTGGTGGTGTTTCACGAGTACCGTCAGTTAACGATACCGTTATAATAAAAAGTTTTTTTATTATTTCACTGCCTATGCAATCTATACACTGGATCATAAAATATAGATTCCCATAAATACAATATGTTCAATTTTCAGCTCTTAATGTTTATAAACAAGGCAAAATTTATTTATTAAAAAAATAATAACTTGATCCATATTAGTCATATACAATTATTTTTTCTATTTTAATATGTATTTTTTCATCAGCTTTTCAGTGAGCCTACATGCAAACGTGTGACATAAAAACTGTCAAAGTTATTCTAATTGTTTATAACCTAAAAAGTAGGGCCTTTTTCAAACGGTTTTTTTAATAACAATTTTAATAAAATGTTAAATTTTTTTAATATATCTTAAAAATAGAGTCTCGAGTAACTGATTGCGATTTGCTAAATATCTCTAGAGTCACTGTTAGGGCAAGAACAGTTGTATAAACAATTGCTCTCTTGGATAAACAAATTGAATAACTTATAAACTATTTGGTCGATCTGGTTGAAATTTGGCACACTTAAATAGCCCATTAAATAGCATAATTTAAAGTTGTTAAATTATATATCATTATGCATAAAGTAAAGTTATCAATATTTATAAATTGATGCAAAAATGAGGGTTTTTTGCAATTATCTCGGTCAATTGTTTATACATTTCCATATGTGTCCCACCAAATTAAAGAACTTTTTAAGGTCTACAATATTTCTTTGAAACATTTTTCTCTAAAATGAACAAAAAACGTTTTATCGTCAAAAAACTGAGTTTATCATTCTTTGTAACTGTTAAAAAAAAAAGAAGAAGAAAAATTAGCTGTACGTCTTCACGGAATTATCATCAGTTATCACTCCTCTACCGTTTAGCACCTTCCAAACCCTGCTTAACATTTTTTCATGTTTTTTTACCTATTAACTGGGGTACTGAGAATACATACTACATTAATACTACTGAGTTAGTAATCACCAATCATCTATAATAAAAATATTTGTCAGTATTTAATAGTTGTCATTATTATTAATTTTATAATATACTATACTATATAATACTATTATGTAAACAGGAAACACTTGCAAGTTGCAACAATAAATTGTTTCTTGGCATAAAATTTCAGAAATAAATTATGGTAGGGGAGCCCAAGCGGGGGTTTTTGAAGTTACTCGAGTGCGTCAGATTATCATATGGGGAGAAACCTTGTACCCTGTAAATGTATCTCTACCATATATTGGCTCTTAATACAGGGTAGCTCGTAAAGGGGGGGGGGCGAAAAAAAATCTATCCTTAGAAAAACTGCAAATCATCAGATTAAGATAAGGTAAGTTAAGTACATGCAAAACGATTGTTGGAAATGGAAAATTAAATAAAAAATGGAAAGTCACCACTAAAATGGAAAACTTTACTTAATTTTTTTTGGTTTTAGGACCTACTCTTCACAACCCAGTAGATCGCCAAAGCGCTCGAGTGACTGCACATTTAGAATACTTTCCTCCCCAACTATTAGTAGGTAATTAATACCTCGCATTTCACTTTTCAGGCTTTGTAGTTTTGACCGATATCTCGACTTTTGGAGTGAGTTTTTTGCTAGGGTGAGGATTAATAGGGTACTTTTACTAATATAATATATGCCGCTGAGATGGGCCCTATAATAGTCCTTATCATTGTCGACAATAGTCGAGATATACCTACGATTGTTTTTACCGTAAAGTTGGCATAACTATCGCTTCTTAGAAATGGATACAGCAATAAATTTTTTCTTTCTGTAATAACTTAGCCACTAATTCCGTGGGGTTGAATATTCTAGTTTCATCAATTTTTCGGGGGTGAATTTTGCGCTAGGGAATGATAGGGTAGTTTTTCGGGATTGGTTAATGTATAACAAAAGCAATTAATTAGCAATAAAATATGCCGCTAAGATGGGTCTTGTACCCTTTCCCTTGCCGAGGTATAGCTTGGGTGCTGCTAGCTTTAGTGCTTCTAGCTTTACCGTAAAGCTAGCAGCACCCACTGTTTCTCGGAAACGGCTACAGCAATATTTTTTTTCTTTCCGTAATAAATTAGCAATAAATTAGCAATTAATTCCTTGGGGTTGTATTTTCGATTTTCATAATCTTTTTGGGGGTGAGTTTTACGCTAGGGGATGATGGGGTAGCTTTTCAGGATTAGTTAATATACCAATCAAGAGCAATTAAATAACAATAAAATATGTAGTTAAAATGATCCCTGTACTCCTTTTCATGGCCGAGATATAGAGTGGGTGCTGCTACCTTTACCGTAAAGCTAGCAGCACCCACTGTTTCTCGGAAATGGTTACACCAATAAATTTTTTCTTTCCGTAATAAATTAGCAATAAATTAGCAATTAATTCCTTGGGGTTGAATTTTCCATTTTCATCATCTTTTTGGGGGTGAGTTTTACGCTAGGGGATGATGGGGTAGCTTTTTAGGATTGGTTAATATACCAATCAAGAGCAATTAAATAGCAATAAAATATGCCGTTAAAATGATCCCTCTACTCCTTTTCATTGCCGAGATGTAGAGTGGGTGCTGCTAGTTTTACCGTAAAGCTAGCAGCACCCACTGTTTCTCGGAAACGGCTACAGCAATAAATGTTTTCTTTCCGTAATAACTTAGCCACTAATTCCGTGGGGTTGAATATTCTAGTTTCATCAATTTTTCGGGGGTGAATTTTGCGCTAGGGAATGATAGGGTAGTTTTTCGGGATTGGTTAATGTATAACAAAAGCAATTAATTAGCAATAAAATATGCCGCTAAGATGGGTCTTGTACCCTTTCCCTTACCGAGGTATAGCTTGGGTGCTGCTAGCTTTAGTGCTTCTAGCTTTACCGTAAAGCTAGCAGCACCCACTGTTTCTCGGAAACGGCTACAGCAATATTTTTTTTTCTTTTCGTAATAAATTAGCAATAAATTAACAATTAATTCCTTGGGGTTGAATTTTCAATTTTAATCATTTTTTCGGGGGCGAGTTTTGCGCTAGGGGATGATGGGGTAGTTTTTCGAGACTGCTTAATTTACCAATCAAAAGCAATTAATTAGCAATAAAATATGCCGTTAAAATGATCCCTGTACTCCTTTTCATGGCCGAGATATAGAGTGGGTACTGCTAGCTTTACCGTAAAGCTGGCAGCACCCACTGTTTCTCGGAAACGGCTACAGCAATAAATTTTTTATTTCCGTAATAAATTAGCAATAAATTAGCAATTAATTCCTTGGGGTTGTATTTTCGATTTTCATAATCTTTTTGGGGGTGAGTTTTACGCTAGGGGATGATGGGGTAGCTTTTCAGGATTAGTTAATATACCAATCAAGAGCAATTAAATAACAATAAAATATGTAGTTAAAATGATCCCTGTACTCCTTTTCATGGCCAAGATATAAAGTGGGTGCTGCTAGCTTTACCGTAAAGCTAGCAGCACCCACTGTTTCTCGGAAATGGTTACAGCAATAAATTTTTTCTTTCCGTGATAAATTAGAAATAAATTAGCAATTAATTCCTTGGGGTTGAATTTTCAATTTTCATCATCTTTTTGGGGGTGAGTTTTACGCTAGGGAATGATGGGGTAGCTTTTTAGGATTGGTTAATATACCAATCAAGAGCAATTAAATAGCAATAAAATATGCCGTTAAAATGATCCCTCTACTCCTTTTCTTTGCCGAGATGTAGAGTGGGTGCTGCTAGCTTTACCGTAAAGCTAGCAGCACCCACTGTTTCTCGGAAACGGCTACAGCAATAAATTTTTTCGTTCCGTAATAAATTAGCAATAAATTAGCAATTAATTCCTTGGGGTTGAATTTTCGATTTTCATCATCTTTTTGGGGGTGAGTTTTACGCTAGGGGATGATGGGGTAGCTTTTCAGGATCGGTTAATATACCAATCAAAAGCAATTAAATAGCAATAAAATATGCCGTTAAAATGATCCCTGTACTCCTTTTCATTGCCGAGATATAGAGTGGGTGCTGCTAGCTTTACCGTAAAGCTAGCAGCACCCACTCTTTCTCGGAAACGGCTACAGCAATAAATTTTTCCTTTCGTAATAAATTAGCAATAAATTAGCAATAAAATATAGTCTTAGTCTGAATTTGGTCTTATGAAGTGGTGCTGCTGACTTTATCGATATTAAAATTACCAAAAGTCCTAAGCGAAAAAGGCCCATCTTTGAGAACCGTCATATTCGCTTGGGAAATTAAGATACGTCGAATCGGTGTAGAATTTTGTATTTTTTTTTAAGATACGTCTAATTTCATTAATAATTTTTAGGCACTATAGAGTTAAAATGCGTCGTTTTCGCTTAGGAAATAGGTTAAACTTTGTATTTGGGGTCCATAAGAACCATAATATAAAAATCGAAAAATTTCTCAGACTCAGTATAGCCGAGTCTGATACAGTCTTCAGTTAAATTTAAAATATTTGGTGCAATTTTTAAAAACATTGAAAAACGCAAAAAATAAACAAAAACAATGTAGTATAACAAATCTATAATCAATGGTAGATTTGAGCTCCTTGGGTTGGTTAACAATATCTAAAGTTGACTCTGATGCAGTCTTCAACAGTCTCTTGATGCAGTCTCTCATGAAGTTCAACGACATAATAAGTGGGCTAATTTCTTGAGCTCTAGTTCGAATTCTCCTTTTTAGGTCCTCCAAATTGGTACGTTGATTATCAAAATATAAATTGTTTTTATGGTTATTCTGAAACAACCTTATTATTAGGGAGCGGATTTATATGCGATCAATTTTGATGAAATATGCGCATATATATGCAGTAAGAAATTACGAAATGTGCTTAAGATATGCACAAAAATTCAAAAAATGCGCATTTCGATAAACCACAAATTTTCTGTTCTATTCTATTCTAGGGGGTCCTTTTATAGGGGGGCGGCAATCTTATTTATTATCTTTAAAATGAAATCATTATTTTTTATATATGCAATTTATTCACAAAACTGGTACCAATAGTTACCTATTTAAAATAAAACAACAATATCACTATATATCTTCGATTATAATTCACTACAATGTGTTTTTCTAAATTTTTTACGAGGAAACATTTCTTTGATCATATAAAATATTTTTATAACTTGAAAAACTTGAAACGAGAAAGCGATGAACTACCCCAGCTAATTGAAATGATATTCGAAAATATTACCCCAACTAACCAAGATAGCCATCGTTACACCCTTAGCTTAGCTCAGTCACTCAGGTGTGTGTTCGTCTTGTCCTAACCTTAGATATGAACTCTGAAAATTTAGAATGGTAGCAAACAAAACAATATTTTAACTAATCATGTTTATTGTTGATAAAGATATAATAAATAAAATGACTTAGTAAATTGCATTAACAAATGTATTCAAATTCTTGCCAAAAACTAACAATTCTGGATTATACTTATGGCTTTTGGTAGCTGATAGTATCTTCTTGATGTCGTATGGTACTGCTGTAGACTTCTTGTAGGCCTGGGCGGATTTTCAGCCCTAGGCCCCTGCAGCGAAAGATGTTGTAGTGTGGTGCAGCCTAGATTTCATGGTCCACTGTTGTGGTATAGCCCTAGTTCCATCACCGGTGTGGATGGCTTGAAGCTCCCGGAGGGAGGACTGTGATCTTTATTCCCAAAAACTGTAACAGTAAAACACATATCAACAATAAAGAAGAAAACCAAATTGTACCTTTGCCAAATAGTATTCAGAAATAGTAATTGGCAAGGTTAAATTACATAGAATTAAGATGAGGCGAATAGTTAAAAATTGGATTACTAAACGTGCATATTAATAGATGAAAAGAAATATAGAAATCAAACACATGGTTGAACATTTGAAGGTTAGATAAAAAACATTAGAAAAACTGTTAGACGGAGAAATATAATTACAATATAATATTATTCTTACCCCAAGAGGAATGATTTGATGGATCAAAATGATTAAATTTTGGAATTACATGCCTTTTTAAGGATTAATTTTTCCCTTCCAGTTTTTGTCTTCTGGTAGGGATGAAGTATGAAGTGACACTTTCATGACAGTGCGACATAGGTGGCGGGCATGTTCCGAATTGAGACAGATACTTACGGAGTAAGAATGTATACAGGGTACGTTCAGTATGTTGATTTAAATGAAAAGAGATGTAAATAGAAGATAATAAAAAAGGATAATAAAATGATAATCAAAGACGATAATAAAGAGGGCGCCAACCGATTTTTATTAAAGGGGAAAATGGGTAAACCAAATAGAAGAAGATAATGATTAATGAATTATTAAAGGAAATAAGGTAACATAATTATTTAAAAATAAAATATCAAAGATGTGACGTTTGTAACGTTACAAACTCCTTTCAACATCAACAGAAGTAATTGGGGTGTATTTAAAATAACTTGTTAAAACCGAAAATTCTGCACCAAAATCAATTTCAAAATTTCCATTAAAAATTTCGCATTATATGTCCTCCAAAGTTTTAAAGCCGTTTAAAGACGGGATCTGATCTAAAGCATGAATATTTCAATTTCCGTTAGAAAATCGTAAATCTATGGTTAAAGGTGTAAATTCTCTTAACAATAGGGGATTTAAAAGAATCACCAGAATTATAGGTATCTGCTAAATATAATAAAAATAAATAAAATTCGGATTTCCCGGTAAACCATCCTTCATCATTTTAACATCCTACAATCATTTTATAACGGCGTACTATAAGCACTATAAGTAAATACTTGGTGTAAAGATCGGGTATTTTCTAAGAAAAAGTGAAAAGGCAGTGAATGAGCCCCCTCTCTTCAGGTAGTTCTCGAATTAATAGATACGACAGCCTGTGCGGGGAAATATTTTGTGTTGAATTAAAAAATTTAAATTTGTTTTTGGACGTAAATGTTTTAAATAAGCACAAAATATGCATGTTTCTTTAAAAATATGCAAAATTTAGTAAAGTTCTCAAATATGCGAAATATGCATGCAATATGCATTTAGCATAAAATCCGCTCCCTACTTATTATTGACAGTTATAATTTGAGGTGCTCAGAGCAACAGTGGCCTAAGCCACAAATGAGCATTTTTAGATCATTAAATCTTCGGTTTAACAACGGTCTACACAACCTACCTCTATATTTGGCTAAATGGCGCTACATAATTTGTAGCGCCATCCCATAATCATCATCACCATCATAAATGGCGTTACAGTTACAACTCTTCGTGAGTCTTTGCCGCGTTTGTCGGTCCTGTGCCACCATTTCCCATTGTCTCACTCCCATTTTCTCCAGATCTTCTTTGACTGCATCTTTCCACCTTTTTCTAGGCCGTCCTACAGACCTTCTTCCTTCTGGCCTTTCTTAGAACACATTGTTTATAAGACGATTGTCGTGTGTTAATGGAAATACGAATGCAAAGATTGAAATTTACCTCAAAACTTCGTTTTTGGGTTAGGCCACTGTTGCTTCGAGCGCCTCAATTATTAGAATATATAGTCCGTCTAGAAAGTATCCGGAAAAAAGAAAACAGAATTATAATTTTACGGTATTTATTTCTATCACTTGAAATATAAAATGCCAACAAATAATTCATCTCATTTACTTATACAACCTCCATTAAAATCTAAACACTTAACTAAACGTCCAGGTACACCCGAAACTAGGTCAAGGCCATAATTTTCGATAATGGTGTTCCAGGCCTGTAAAACTGACCGAATCCAACCTATTTTATCTCGTGACGCTGCTCGTTCCAATTCAATCTTCATCAGTCCCCATATGTTTTCAATAGGGCTAAGATCTGGAGATGCTGCTGGCCACGGAATTGTTGCCAATTCGTGTTCTTGCATCCAAGCTTGAGTATAAGCAGAAGTATGGCATCTTGCATTATCTTGCTGAAAACGCCACCCCTCTGGATATAAAACATGAGCCGTTTCAAAAAGAAAACCATTTAGGATGTCACAATATTTCGCGCTATCAACAGTACCATTAACTATACACGCTGAGATATTGCTCCCCAAACCATTATTTTAGTGGGAAATTTGGAAATTTGAACGGTAACATTTTCTCTTGATAGGACTTTTAGAGGAATTGCACCAAGCTGGAAACAATTTTCATTATATATAAAGCCATTATTAAAATTATCTTCTCGAAAACGTTGACAAAAATCAATTCTTCGTTGCCTTTGCAGAGGTGTCATTGTAGGGAATTTTTTTGGATTCCTTGATATGTAGCCTTGCTTTTTCAGTGACATGCGGACAGTTTCTGGGTACACTTTTATTCTTCGTTGATTACCAAATCTGTTGGCTAATTTTCGAAACCCTAGGCGTGGATTTTGTCGTCCTAAAGTCACAAAAGCATTTAAATTTTTTCCGCGAATCTTACGCGGTCTACCCGAAACTGGTCTATGTCTCATATCTATGCCATTTTTTATCCTCTTTATTGTCTCATACACTGCACTTTTTCCGAGTTCAGTCAATTGCACTAATTTTTTAACGTTTCGGACACCCTTTCTATACAAATATTCCACCACTTTTCTTTTTTCTACTTGCGACATTATTTCACAAATCATAAGTCTGTTTACAAACAACAATATTTGACAGATGGTGTTCTCATACGATTTTGTCCATAACCTACTATCGGCACAACCTACTTGATGCATTACTTTTGTCTTAAAATGTTACAAAAAGGAAATCTATTAAAATTAGGAAAAATATAAAATTCCGGATACTTTCTAGACGGACTATACTTTACGTACTAGAAAATACTAGGAATACTAGGAAATAAATAAAGAAGTAGGGCGTAAAGACCTATTGTACGGTCTGAGAGCTTTTAAAAATTTTTATGGCCCATTTGAGGTTTGGCAATATATTTGTACTGACTCATGAGTAATTCTCAAGTTTTCATAACAAAATAAATAATGAAATTGTACTTGCTACGAATTTTCTCCGGACTACGTTATTGGGAATGTTAGAATAGAACGCAAAGTCTGCACGCATTTTGACCCTTCGTCTGGCAATTGTTTCGACCCTTTTACTTGCAACAAATCCAATTTGAGACCAATCAAAAGCTGCCCGTCACCCGTCACGCGACAAGTCAAAAGATAACCCCGAAGTGTAATAGCGTGCGTTCAATTAACTTGAACATAACTTTTTCGTATTGTTATGGAAAACATTAAATTCCCATTGATTAAAATAGTTTAAACTCATTCGAATGGAACCTACGTTGATATTGCGAATGACACATAATATGTGAACAATTTATTAAGCTTAATGTATGTAAGCAGTATTGGGAAATACCTATTTTCAGAAATACTGGAAAACCATATTATGTTATTCAAACAAAATTACATAAAGTTGACTGTGCGTAACTTACACGATAGCATTAAACAAATTACTTCAACGAAGGATGGGGTGGGGTGTGACTGGTGTGAGGCTCATCAAAGCACGCATAATTAATATTACACTCTTTTCAAAGTAAAACATTCAGTAATTTGTTTCTAATATGGTGTTACGACAATTCCGTTAGATTTATTCCACATAGAGAAAGTATCTTGACGAAAAAGAAAAAGTATTAAATTCTGTTCATTTTTACTTAGTCTTGACTGGATTTTGTTTCCGCCAGCAACTGAATTTTTATTCTATCAGTAGGTACTAAGCATAATAGACGAGCGGCACATCCCCCAAAAACGCTTATTTCTCGAGATATTGACCACGGTGTGGTGAATGGCTAATTTGGGTCATACTTTATTTTTTTGATTATGCTGAGAACGAAAATGAGGTTAGTTTGAATTTTACATGGGAAACATTGTCAAAATCGCAATTTTACCCTAAAAATAAAAAAACGAAATTACGTTTTTCTGCGTGTAACTCGCCACAACTCCATTTTCATATATAATTTTAAATTTTCATAATGTATATTATCTCACCTTTCTGAAGACAATGGGACCTGTCTCAAGTTTTCAGTCTTATTCTAATATTATGCATTTTTTAAAGTAAAAGGTGCAGATTCTTGAATTGCAAAGTTTAATCGCAAAAGTTGAGTGACCAAATTTGAAATTCTGCTTTTTAATCACATTTATGTTAAAATATAGAGTACAAAGTAGTTTACTGAAAAGTTTTAGATTAAAATGTCGAATAGAGAAAATATGGTGCAACTATAAATATCGACTATATAAATCCCCAAAATAACGCTTATTTTTCGAGATATTGAAAACGTCTGGTGAATCGGTAATTTTTGTGTTTGGTAATGTTTCTGATGATACTAATAACGAAAATGAAGTTTATTTTGAATTTTAACCCACGAACAGTCGCGCTCTTTTGTAACGTCATCGGTCGCGCGTTAGATTTTATCTAACAATACGAATTTAAACACGAATTTACAACAAAATTTTATTTCATAGTATTTTTATTTCCTGTTTATGTTAGAAATAGTATTTCTAACAATTATTAAATCTAATTGGTTCTCACCAAGGCCATAAATTCCACAAAGAGAAGAAGATGAACAAGAAAGAAAGAAAAAAAACCTACCCATTACTACACCCCTTCTCGAGGCACTTACGAGGGAAAAGTTATGTTGCAAAATTTTTCATCAAGTTATCATGGAAAGTTATCATCAATGTTAGATTTTTGCTAACGGCGAAAAATAAAAAAAATGAAATCACGTTTTTCTTAAAATCAAATGTTGCACCATTTTTTTTATAAAACATTTTGATCTAAAACTCACAAATACTTCTCTGCACTCTATGTTTTAACATAAACGTGATTAAAAAGCTAAATTTCAAATTCTGTCACTCAACTTTTGCGATTTAACTTTGCAATTCACAAATCTGCACTTTTTACTTCCAAAAATTCATAACGTTTACCCAATAAGAAGACTGGAGTCTTGCAACTGTAGTCCTATAGTCTTATAAAAGGTAAAAATATATCCTGTAAAACTTTCAGAAAAAAATAATAAAACCGAACAGAGTTGTAGCGAGTTAAACGAAGCAAAACGTGATTTTTATTTTATTTTTAGGGTAAATTGAGATTTTGACAATGGTCCCCCACTTTAAATTAAAAATAAACTTCATTTTCGTTTTCAGCACCATTAAAAACATAAAGTAAGACCAAAATTAGTAATTCACCGCCCATGATCAGTATCTCGAAAATAAGCGTTATTTTGGGGATATAACGTCACACATACACAAGGCCTGTTTTGTTGTTCCACATTTTTTCACAGTTTAATCTGCTAGATTTGAGAACTCCTGCCAGATTTAATAACCCAGTCAAAGCGTTGATTTCTATTAAATCTGTATTTTTGGCATCTCTTTCACGTTCATAGTGTTCCCGGTTCACTTGAATGTGTTTATTTGTGTACTCGACAACTCTATTCAACATGGCAACAGAAAAAAATAGTTCAAAATTTCTAACTCCATTTTCAAATCCTTTAGTGACATTTTTACACCAGTCAAATATTTTATTAAGTTCTATGCTCTAGTTCTGCCGTGCCTGGGTATAGGATGTTTGGCCCATAGTGTGTTGTGTTTGCAAAAATTGTAGGACTAGGAATTTCAGGCATATCATTTTCTTCTAAATCAGAAATTTTCTGCTCCCGATCATCAAAAATGTCGACTTCAAATTCATTAACTTCATTTAAATCTTCTTCGTCATCATCGAAATCAATTGGTTCCTGAATATTATCTTCAGCCAAGACTTCCAACATCAGCTTTTCTAAATATCCTTGTTCCTCTTTCCAAAAATACATAGTACTTTTTTACAGACTATTTCTAAATAAAAATACTACTTTACAAAATATTATAAAACCCGAATATAAAAGAAATCTTCACCACACAAGATTGGTACACAAATGCTCGTGCGCGGACTGTCAGTCCACGTAAACGAATACAGGCCGAATCAACGAACATGTCGAGAGCAAACTAATGCAAAACAGACTACTAGCACGCAGTTAGTCGTTCGACTGCGCATTAGGGAGTTACGGTCAAATTTTTAAAAGTGCGGAGTAAGAGTAAGCGCGTTAGCTCTGGTAGATTAAAAGTTGCACCATTTTTTTCTATGAAACATTTTGATCTAAAACTTGCCAGAAAACTTTTTTGTACTCTATATTTTAACATTAACGTGATTAAAAAGCTAAATTTTAAATTTCGTCACTCAACTTTTTTGCGACTAAACTTTGCAATTCAGGAATCTGCACCTTTTACTTTAAACAATTCATAACTTTTATTGGAATACGACTGAAAGCTTGAAATAGGTCCCATTTTCTTCAGAAAAGTAAGAAATGTATACTATAAAAATTTCAGAAAAAAATATTAAAATGGAGTTGTCGCGAGTTAAACGCAAAGAACTTGATTTCATTTTTTTATTTTTAGAGTAAAATTGCGATTTTGACAAAGTTGCCCCACATAAAATTCAAAATAAACTTTATTTTTGTTTTTAGCACCATAAAAAAAAAGTATGACCAAAATTAGCCATTCACTACACCATTGTCAGTACCTAGTAATTTTGGGGGTGCGTGCTATTCTGCTTGGTATCTCTTCATATTTGCTTTCGCCATTTTCTTCAATTCCAAAAACACTCTCGTCGATATCCACTTCCAGTTTTAAGTCCTGCACATCGTTGTTTTTAAACCATTTGTTCATGCAGTCAAAATATAAGTTGTACGTATTTTCCTTTGCCTCATTTTGGGGCAGTAGTTTTTTAAAGTGCTGCACCAAGTTTTGCCAGAACTTACTTAATTAGCCTATAGAGTATTTTCCTTAGCATTGTAAAGTGATTGAATAATTAATCATCCATCCCTGGCAGTACATTAGTACATTTTCTTCCGGTAAACCAGTGCCTATTATTTTCATAAAACTTTATTTTTCATCATTGCTGACCGATTGATTCAAAGACGAATCAATTACTTTGCCCTCAGAGTCCATTTTCATTCCTTTTGTAGGTTGGCCACTCATTCACTTTGTAGCCATTTCGAAGGCTCCATGCATTTGTTCATAGTAAGGCCATGTGGTAGAGCATTTTAGAAAAGAAGTGGAAATGGAATATGAGGGCAAAGTAGTTAATTCGACTTGTAAACTATGTTACAAACAAAAATAGTTAAAAAGAATAATAATTTCTAAAATAATTTCAATCAAATTGAGAAGTCCCAGATGTAAACAAAAAATCTGAAATCTCTCGTGGAACCAATTTCTGGCTACACCCTCAATCTCTGACTTTTACAATTTATAAGGCAAGAAGACGACGAATAAAGGAGATGAAAGGGACTCTACAATATGGAGTCACATTCCGTCTATTCGACTAGGAAAAATTCCAACGAAAGTTGGTTCCTTGTACCCAAAATATGAGTAAAATGAAACATAAAAAACAGCTTATGTTTAATTCAGGTACAGAGATGATCCATCCTCCCCATTGGAACCTTAATGCACTATAAGCCTTGTACTTGGAACCTTATGAAATTATAACATAAACAGTTTACAGATAATTTTAAATTTTACAAAATATTGTTAGCGCAATTGGTGAAATTAAGCAATAAATTTTAAAATAAAGTGAATACTTATTCTTAAATTGAAAATCATTACAAAAAAAACAAGAAAAAATATTTTTCTAAACTAAGCTTAAAACTTGAAATTAACATAAAAAATACTTAGATATACATTATGGAAAAATATACCTAATTAAATTTATCTTTTTTTTTATTGCATACATCACGAATCAACTAACTGTTTACTTTATTTTTGACGTAAAATGTCGCTTGAAACTTTATGGACCGAACCTGAAAATACTTTAAGTACTTGAAACCATATTTCATTATTGATTACACCGCCATCTAGAAACAATTGAACGTATTTCAAATATAATTCAATGCAGAATTCTTTATTAAATATATACAGGGTGTCCAGAAACTCTACCGACAAACGAAGACAGGAGATTCTTCAGATAATTTTAAGATAATTTAACCCAATTCACTTAGTCCGAAAATGCTTCCTAAGGGAGCTAGAGCTCTTTGAAGATGGCGTCTTGTAATTAGTTTTTCTTAAATACCTCCAAAACGCTTCTATTTAGAAAAACAAAAATTGGTACGCGTATTTATCTTCAAGATATAAATCTTATCCATCCATTGCAAATTTCTAGTACCGATCATAGGCGTCCGTTTTGGGTAGGCCAACTTTTATGCATTTCTGACACTGGATTATTAAATTGTGAAGTATCCTAGTACTAAAAGGTACTCTTATTTTAAATCGTTAGGACACACCGTTTTCTAGAAAAATGGATTTGAAAATTTTTCGCTTTTTGAATTAAAAAAAAAAAATTTCAAAAAAAAACTGTTTAGAAAGACGAAAACTGGTACATTTATTTATATTCCAGAGATAAATCGATTTCATTAATTGCGAATTTCTAGTACTGATCATAGGCGTCCGTTTTGGGTAGGTCAACAGTTATTTTATGGCATAACTTTTTTGTCTTGAATTTTTGAGCATTTTTGACACTAGATTATTAAATTATGAGGTATTCAAGTACTAAAAGTTACTCTTATTTTATGTTGGTAAAATAGTTCGTTTTTTGTTGAAAAGTTCTTTCAATTTTTTTCAAATTCCAAAAACGAAAAATTTTCAAATCGATTTTTCTAGAAAACGGTGTGTCCTATCGACTTAGAGCGAGAGTACCTTTTAGTACTAGAATACCTCACAATTTAATAATCCGGTGTCAAAAATGCATAAAAGTTAGGGACAACAAAGTTATGCGATAAAATACCCGTTGCTCTACCCAAAACGGACGCCTATGACCGGTACTAGAAATTTGCAATGGATGGAATCCATTCATCTCTGAAAAGTAAATATGCATACCAATTTTCGTTTTTCTAAATAGAAGCGTTCTGGAGGTATTTAAGAAAAACTAATTTCATGACGCCATCTTCAAAGAGCTTTAGCTCCCTTAAGAAGCATTTTCGGACTAGATAAATTGGGTTAAATTGTCTTAAAATTAGCTGAGGAATCTCCTGTCTTCGTTTGTCGGTAGAGTTTCTGGACACCCTGTATAATCTTTTACAAAAACCGATTTTGTACAAAATGTCGTTGGAACCCAATAGTTCTCAACCCTCGAATTATCTAATAACCAGGACTAATGTAATTGGTCAATATAATTAAAAGTGCTAAGAATGTTGCTGAGCTATGAAACCAGGTGTCGCTCTTCCGAACTTGCACGGTCCCAATACACTGTAGCGCAGTGTATAGTGCCAATATAGTGATGAGCGCGCTAACAACCGGCAGAATAACGCAAAAGATGGAAAATATAATACATTGCGAAGTAAAGAGAGACGAAACTAGTAGAGGTGAAAATTATCGGTATAAACGTATAAATTAACATTACATTACATAGTTTCCCACCTTTAGACGTCTGTGACGGGAGTATTTTATAAAATTCTCTTGTCACAGTCACACTTGTCATATTCCTTCGATACGTATATATACGAAATTATACAATGAGTGTAACAAAAATACAGGTCATAAATTAAATCACATATTCTGGGACCAAAAATAGTTCGAATGAACCTAACTTACCTTAGTACAAATATGCACATAAAAAAAGTTACAACCCTTTGAACTTACAAAATGAAAATCGATTTTTTCGAATATATCGAAAACTATTAGATATTTTTTATTGAAAATGGACATTTTGCATTCTTATGGTAGGAATATCTTAAAGAAAAATTAAAGTGAAATTTGTGCACCCCATAAAAATTTTATGGGGGCCTTGTTCCCTTAAACCCCCCCAAACTTTTGTGTACGTCCCAATTAAGTTACTATTGTGGTACCATTAGTTAAATTCAATATTTTTAAAACTTTTTGCCTCCTAGTATTTTTTCGATAAGGTAGTTTTTATCGAGTTGGGGCTTTTTTTTTAATATGCCTACATAAAAATTTTATGAGGGTTTTTTCCCTTTAAACCCCCCAAATGTTTGTGTACGTTCCAATTAAACTATAACTGCAAAAGCATTAGTTAAAAACAGTGTTTTTAAAACTTTTTTGCCTCTTTGTATTTTTTCGATAAGGCACCTTTTATCGAGATGTGGCTTCTTTTTTTATATGGTTCAAAAAATACCTAAAAGTGTAAATCATAAATAACTATTTCATATTATTACTAAGTCTCCATGAACGTACTTAACCATATACAAATAATTTGTAATCCACCATAATTATTGTGGTGAATTTGACAAAAATTCAAAATATCTCGATAAAAATTGACTTTTCGAAAAAGTACTAGGAGTCGAAAAAATTTTAAAAACATTGTGTTTAACTAATGGTCCTACAATCATAATTTAATTGGAACGTACACAAAAGTTTTGGGGGTTTAAAGGAACAAAACCCCCATAAAGTTTTTATGGGGTGTCCAAATGTGACTATAATTTTTTCTTTAGATGCTACTGCCATAAGAATGCCACATGTCCATTTTCAATTAAAAATCTGTAATAGTTTTCGATATATTGGAAAACATCGATTTTCATTTTGTAACTTCAAAGGGCTGTAACTTTTTTTATGTGCTGCACTAAGGTAAGTTAGGTTCAATCGAACTATTTTTGGTCCCAGAATATGTGATTAAATTTATGACCTCTATTTTTGTTACACCCTGTATTTCTTATCCTTAAATAAAGAAAATAATAAGAAGTTCTGTTTGCACTTATATCTTTTGAATTAAAGATTTTCGTAATAGCTTAGAATAACCAAAAAACTAATTAAACTAGAAAATTGCAGAACCTAGACGCTCAAACGGGTTCACAAAGTTGATATTTAAAAGAGCATCCAGCAAAGAGACAAACAACATTAACCTTATCAGAAAACTGCTACCCGTACTGTAAATTGGAATAATGGCCGCAAAATTCATTTTCGTCTGAAAAGAGATGAAGTTAATTAAAGTTTTCGAAGATCTGTCTGATAACAAAATGTTAGAAACTGTGGCTTTCATTTCGTTTAGGATCCTACATTAAATATATCGATTTGCAATAAATTATTTGGTGCTAAATTATTTTTTTAATAGGAAAAAATGTACAGACACGTTAAAAGTCTTTTGAGTGATAAAATAGCATATAGTTTCAAAAACAAATCTGTATTTTTATAGTTATACCGCCGTTTCTATACACAGTTTAATATACATTTTAAAAATTTGCAAATAAAACAAATAAACTTATATGACAGTATAATCATTTAAACATATAGATGGCGCTATAATCACAGAAAAGCGTAGAGATCCGAAGTTTGTAAACTAAGTTTTATGGTACTGAATAAATTTTTTGTACAATCAGGATCTGCAATAAGAAATGGGGATTCCTATTAAAGATTTCACACTTGCCGGCCATGTCTCATTTTTGAAAGATTTCTGAAAAATATTATATTATATTTCCATAATTTTTCTATGGTGCAGGGTGTAAGGATAAATCGTTTTTTTTTTCGATACGGCGCTAACAACTATCAACAATTCGAATAATTGAATGCAATAAAAGTTATTTATTTTTGCATACGGAATCCAAATCTGTAATCAAAGAATGGGGTTCCAATTGCAATATTTGACAGTTGCTTCCACCCACGACCAACAAGTGGAACGGGAAATCGTGTTTGGTGGCATTCGATCGATTTTTGAAAAACAGTGGACACATGTTTTTCAGTTTTTCGATCCGATGGCCATTTCTCAAATTATTCGACCGTCTCCCCTCTTTTCACACACTCTATATATTATACATTTTACAGTAGATGACTTTAAAACGATGTTGTCAATATTTTTTGAGTTGCGTTCCTGGATCGATTTTAGTAGAAGACAGTTCATTCGATTATACATTTAAATGAAAACAAATTTAACAAATGAATATACGCTAGAAAAAATTATGGCACGTGATTTGTTTTTAAAAAGAGAACAATATTCAATGAATAGGAAAACCAGGTAAAAACTCCCTTGATAATATCCCGACAGTAAATATTTGGTCTTACATTTAGTTTACTCTCAATATTACTATTAAAATCAAATTTTATATTATGATATTTATGTCGATTTTATTTCGATTATGTAATCGAATGAACTCTCTTCCAATAAAGTTGTCCCACGAACGCTATTTAAAAATATTGACAATACCTATCACATTACAATCATATACTTTAAAAGATATATGACTATTGCCAATATGAGAGAATCACATAAAATTAAATTAATAGAAGAATTTTGTTACCAAGTAACAAAAACAAAATATGTTTTATTTATTATTATTAATGTTTCGTATTTTGAGAACGATTTTCGAAGTGGAGGTCGAAACCTCCAATATACTTGTTTTAAAGTAAAATTGTGGCTTATTAAAAAAATAGTAAATAAAGCCGATGTAGTTCTAATCCAGGAAATTTTTGGCACTAATGAAGAACAACTAATAAAAAGAGAAAAATATATATGGTTATACCCTCATAGGCGTCACTTATCACCACATCCATGGCAGTGATACTTAGAAGTAAAATTGAGTTATAGCCCTGGTAGGTACTTGATAAATAGGTAAGAGAAAATAAAACAAATCTTTACTGAACGAAGTGCCAGTTTGTTCTGTCTTAAATTTTGTTCTTCAAACGAGTGTACAAGTGTCATACACGTGCTGCCCACTCAGCACTAGTGCTCAAAACTAAGACACTTCAGCTTTTGACTTCACGTTTACAAAACAATAATTTTAATGAAACTACTTGATATTACATAATTATACATATCTATAATAATAATAAATACATTATTTTCAGATAAAACTATCCACCTTAAATAACTTTCTAACCACTGATTTTTAGAAAAAAACGCAAAAACACGTTAAATAATGCTTGAAGAGGGAGACACTATGCCATATTTAAGATTGCCAGGAAAGGCATCCTCTCACCCCCCGCATCATCCCTTATTTTTTTTTAAATTACTTCCATCTTTTTTTATTTGATATTTGGATTCTCTTCTTTGTACTGATTTCAAAAATGTATAACACTTGCTGCTTAAAGTGATCAGTTCATGAGAAAAATAAATACAAAAGCAAGAAAACTAGATTGAATAAACATTATGTTTTTAAAAATTTTATAACATTTATAGAATGAACTAGAAATGTTAACTTTAAAGGTTTGTAGTTATGTAATAAAATTGTTAAAAAAATATTTTTTTCAATCTAGTTTTCTTGTTTTTGTATTTATTTTTCTCATATACCAATCATATTAAGCATCATGTGTTATACATTTTTTAAATCAGTACAAAGAGGAGGACACTAATATAAAATAAAAAAATGTTGAAGTAATAAAAAAAAATTAAGGGATGATACAGGGGGTGAGAAAGTGCCTTTCCAGGCAAGCTAAAACATGGAATAATATATACCTTTCAAATTTTATTTGACGTTTTTTTGTGTTTTTTCTAAAAATCAGTGGTTCAAAAGTTATTTAAGGTGGATAATTTTATCTGAAAAGCACTGTATATAAATATAAATATATAAATAAATCTTGATCCAGTTAAAATATTAAATAATATTTGATATTATTTCATATCTATTTGTATTTTAAATGTTAATTATATTATACAAATGACCTTTTCACTACCTTTCAATAACTACAACTAATAGCGGTATTTTGGAACAAATTTATTTTTCGGTTTTGAGATATTTAATAATAATATATAGTAATAAGTTTTGCATTTCCAAAAATTATGCCCATTTTGATAGGTAGAAAAGACTATCGAGGCTCAGAAATATCCGACAATGGACAGAGCTAAATTTTAAACAGATAATAAGAATAGCTGACGACTAGTGATGTGAGTTGTAAAATTACATAACTTACGTTACATAAATTACACGTAACTTACGGTAATATTACATGATACCCGTAACTTAATGTAATTTATGTAATTTTTGGAATTTACGTAATTTATGAAATTTAACGTAACTTATGATAAATTTACATAAATTACCGTAATTTATGTAATTACTGGTAAAATTACATATATTATGGCAACTTATGCGCGCGCAATTGTCGTAAGTGCGGTGCGCCGGTGCCGGCGCGCGCGAACCAGTGGGTGCTATTACGCTCGTCGCTCGTTAGTCGTTCCTTAGTCTGAGTCAGGCAGGTTATGTTTACATTTCTGTTATTGTATGTGTAATGTGTATGTATAAGTTAGTTTTCGACTGTTCTTTCTCTATTCATTCACGCAGCGTTGGTTACTTTACATTTATTTATAAGGAAGCACAGAAACTATAAGGTAAGAAATATATTATTTCTACAAACAGCAAAACACGTGCCGGTGATGTCCATAGCAACCTTAGATTGGGAAACACAGGGGCGGGCCTATCGCATATCGACTGTACGTTAAATCTAACGCGCGTCATTTTATATGTGGCTACAGTACTTAATTCTGAATTCGGTTTACCAAGTTTTATTCGATTTTTTAGATTAGTTTACTGTACAATAACTATAAGAATGATAGGAGCAACGGGGTACTTGTGCATGTAGCATGTGTAATTGAATTACACTGACATAACTTACTAAATAAAAAATTTTGATAACGTTGAGGGCAAAATAATGTAGTTGTCCGATCCAGTATTCTGCTTATTCGAATTTCATTAAATTGTTACACAGATTCAATTTTAATCTTTCTTCTATTTAAGGATGCCTAACAATTTTTTATGCCCTCGTGCCCATCAAATACTTTGAAAAATAATGTTTTTTCCCTTCTTAATGTTTAAGTCTACCTGAATATTTTTTTTAGGTCATAAAACATGGTGAAACGTAAGACAGATATCTGGCTTTATTTTGAAGTGTTACCTGCGGGTTCTTCTAATCAAAAGACCATAAATGTGAGGTGTAAATTTTGCAAGAGTGTACATGCAAAAAATGCTACAAGAATGAAATCTCATCTTCAACAATGCACTTATGTGCCGCATATGATAAAACTTAAATTCAATATTTTAACTCCAAAGTCAAAGGGGAATCACTCTAAATTTCCATTTGAAACATCCATGAAAAAGATCACATCGGCAAAATTGGATAACGATAACACTGATGCTGCTTGTACATCATCAACGGTTTCCACAGCATCAACATCTGCTTCTGATAACATTCATGTGGAAACACCTGTTTGCACAAAAATCAACAGAATACAATCATTTTGTGATCGAATGACACACGAACAAAATAACGAATTGAATATTTTGCTTGCTAGAGCTATTTACACCAGTTCAGCACCACATTCAATTACCGAGAATGAAGATTGGAAATTGTTTTTTAAAAAAATTAGACCTTCATACACCTTACCATCGAGATATATGTTATCAAATCGTCTCCTGACCGAAGAGTACGAGCGAGTTGAAGTTCAAGTTAATGATAAAATTAAGCAAGCTGACAATTTATCATTGCAATGCGATGGTTGGTCCAACTTGCGAAATGAAAGTGTAATTAATTTCATTGTTACAACACCCGAACCGTTATTTGTCAAATCAGTACTAACAAAAGCAGAGAAGCATACCGCAGAATATATAACAAAATTAATGGTTGAAGTTCTGGAGGAGTATGGACCTAAAAAATTTTTCGCTATTGTGACTGATAACGCAAAGAATATGAGGAAGGCTGTGAGACAATGTGAAGAGATGTATCCCCATCTTGTATCATACGGCTGTTTAGCGCACACATTACATTTATTGTGCAGCGATATTTTGAAATTATCTTCAATAGAGACACATTTGTCACATATTATACATATCGTTAAAACTATTAACCAGTGTCAAGTACTGAGAGCTCAATTCACAGAAATAAGAAATGAGATGAAGTGTGGAGTGTCTCTTAGCCTACCTGTAAAAACAAGATGGGGTTCACATGTAAAATGTCTTCAAGATCTGACTAAATGCAAGTCCGTCCTACAACGTCTAGCAATATCTCCAGATAAAACAATTCAAGATAGAATACGCAGCGCAAAAGCAAATTTACTTGATGAAGGATTCTGGATAAATTCTAGCGCTCTTGTTGAATTGCTTAAGCCAATTACTGAAGCAATAACACGTCTTGAAGGAGATTCTTCGTCAATTCATTTGGTTTGTGAAACTTTCGCGAAAATCGGTAGTAACATATCTACTCATTTAGAATGCGTGAAACTAACGGATTGCGAAAAAACAGAAGCGATGGATAAATTTATATCAAGGAAGGAATACGCCCTTCAACCGATCCATTTTGCCGCAGACTTACTAAACCCTCGGTCTGTTGGTGCAAATTTATCATCAGCCGAAAGGATTGAAGCGATGAAATACATTACTACTATGTCAACCACGACCACGATAGAGATTGGTGATGAAGGAGTGTCAAAGATTACTGAGGATTTAGGAAACTATTTAGCTAAAACAGACTTTTTTGGCGAAACATTTTTATGGAACATACTCGATAATGTCTCTTTGGTTACATGGTGGAAAGGATTTTGTGGACATTCATGCCTCTCCAAAGTTGCAGTCAGGATATTGACAATGCCGTGCACTTCTGCGGCAACAGAGAGAAGCTTTAGCTCCCAGAGCAGCATTCATACGAAGAGAAGAAATCGCCTAACAACTCAAAGGGCAGCAAATTTAAATTATATACAATATAATTCAAAATTGCTGAAACGTTCACGACAACATCACATACAAAGTCAATATCCTATAGAAGAGACTGTACAGAACAACGTTTCGATAGAAGGTAGAAACTTACAGAAGGAGATAGAAGTAATTGAAAACCATATTTCCGAAGAGGAAGAATTAGACGAGGTAATTTTAAATTTAGGCATTTTTTAGATATGTGATATGTGCATGTGATATATGCAGTTTGCTTCTTTTCCGATTTTCCAATGCATTCCACCGTTTTCGAATAAAAAATTATAAATCTTATGTTTTCAGACAATATCATCATGGCATTCAAATACAACAGGAAATGGAAATTCCGACGATGATTTTAATTTTGCTGACTTTGCAATGACCGATGATGAAATTGATCAAAGAATGGAAACTAGGGAACAGAGACCAGCACGCATTTTGAGACAAAGCAAAGTGAACATTTTAGAAAACGTCTTAATGAAATCGGTAAATTAGTGTAAACACATACATATTTATTGTTTATATTCCAAAATTATCAATTTCAGGGTAAAGGCACAGAACAACCCCAAAAAAAAACGGAAGTCGAGAAGGATACTTCAGATGCCGAAAACAAGGTAGTTAGATCTGTATATATTATATTATAAACCCATTATTTTTACTCTCTATGTTTACACTTTCCTATTTAATTTCAGGATGCAGTTCTGGATTTGCCGGAGATAAAAAAAATTACACAAGGCTCATTGGAAGAGCAAACAATTGAAACTTCGACGTTTTATAACAAGAAGGTCTCCAGTTGTCTGCGAAAAAGGAAGTTGTGATTTATAAAAGCCGCTTAAAACAAAACTAAAGAACCTATGTTTTCATTTCTTTATTATTTGTATGTATTTCTTATCCACTTTTCTTTATTTCATAAGTATGTAGTTACTTTGTGTTTATTATATTCAATATGAATGCAAACAATTGATTTTTTAATACAATGAACATAAATTACATAAGTTACATAAATTACATCTGGTTTGTAATTTTTGGGTAATTTTACACGTGTAACTTACAATTTCTGAAATTACACGTAATTTCACATCGCTACTGACGACAAAGAAGAGTTTGCAATTGTAGTAGCCAACCTCCATTGAGGTGACGGCACTTTGAGAAGAAGAAGATAGGTAGTTGATTTTGTCGTGAATTAATTAACGGATTCCCTATTTTTATATTATTTTAAATTTTTCTTGGTATCTACTCTGTTTGGTAAATGTTTACTCAAATATATTTTTGGGCTTATACCGACTGGAAGATAGGAATAGTTTTTCTTATGTTAAGTTTGAGACACTCGGTAGAGAAGAAAAGGTACAAGGGTAGGTATACATTAAAATAAATCGTTTTATAGTCTCATGCTTTGTAAATATTTTATTTTTAAAATTTTCCTGAGATCTTTAAAAACATAGAAAATAGATGGTTATATTCTTTACCATGCATTTTAACTGAAACAACAACTAACAGCTTCAAATCGCCTAGATGGATGCTGAATATTAAAGCGTGTATTTGATTTTAGTTTACGAAGTTTCTGATATCGTTAACTATAGTTTCTGTATCATGCCGGGGAGTCGGAATGGGCCAAAAAAGTCTTAAATACTTTAAGACAATTATTGTCTACCAACAATATCCCAAAACTGTTCAATAGGATTCATGTCGGTACTGTGAGAGGGCCAATTCAGTTTTTGAATATTTACCTCACTGAAATATATTAGTAAGGGCATGCAAGACGTGAGGCTATGTGAGCCAGAGCCTCAGTTAAACAGTTTCGTCTCTTATCGCACAGCTGATCGACGAGGTTAAAGTTGATTTCATGTAATCAAACGAACTATCTTCAAATAAAATAGTTCCAGGAACGCAACTCAAAAATATTGAAAATATCATTTTAAAGTCACCTATTTTAAATCTAATATATGTCTGAGTTGTCATTATGAATGGCATAACCCAGACATCCAAAGTGAAAGTTATCCTCCAACACCAAATTGTTCTATATGGTCCACATACTGTTCAGAAAAAAGTCACACCATTTTGAGCGTCGGGTTTGGGGGGGGGGGGGTGGAGGAGGGGGAGAAATCGGTAAATTCGTAGTTTTTTAGGTTTTTCGTCAATATTTCTAAAACTGTGCAGTTCAGCATAAACAACTTAAATTTGCAATAAAAAAGGTCCCATGCATAATCCCTCTGAAATGAACGGTTTAAAAGTTACGGAGGTAGTATAGTATAATTGGTCCAAAAAAGGCCTAACCCAGACTTCTAAAGTAAAAGTTCTCCTCCAACACCAAATTGTTCTATATGGTCCACATATTGTTCAGTAAAAAGTAGTAGATGTTTTTACGTTTTTCGTCAATATTTCTAAAAATATGCTTTAGCGTAAACAATGGTCTATACAAAAATGTTCTACATAAAATTTAAAACAAAAAAGGTTCAATACATAATTGTTATAAAATCAACGGTTTCAGAGTTACGGAGGGTGAAAAGTGGAGGTTTTCGATAATTTTTATATTATCTGGGAAATTGATGATTATTTTGGGTGGTGAGGTTGACATTACTTCAAGGGCTTATCACTAACATATCATCGGCCACTGAAATAGCAAATTTTATTTACAAAACACAATCGTGTTTCTATAAATGAAAATCGTGTTAAAGAAAATTTCTATAAATTGACCAAAGAATATAAAAAGTATTGAAAACCTCCTCTTTTTACCCTCCGTAACTCTGGAACCGTTGATTTTTTAACAATTGTGTATAGGACCTTTTTTGTTTTAAACACGTAGAAAATTTTTGTATAAAACATTGTTTACGTTAAAGCATAGTTTTAGAAATATTGACGAAAAACGTAAAAAAACTACTAATTTACCGACTTTTCCCCCATCTCCCTCCCAAACCGGACGCTCAAAATGGTGTAACTTTTTACTGAACAATATGTGAACCATGTAGAACAATTTAGTGTTGAAGGAAAACTTTTATTTTTGATGTCTGGGTTAGTCATTTTTTGGACCAATTATACTATACTAGGGATGTATGGGATGTATTATAGGGGTAGTACCTTTCTATCGGAACGGCCACATCGAGCGTCATGGACGGGAGATGGTTCTTGATAACTGGTCCCCATAAGACATCCAACTCTCATTTATGGCTCCTCGTGCCCACATCCCGGGCAACTGCATTGGCCTGCAGGCTAAACTAAGTGAGGGTAACCAGATATGGTGAAATCTACCGAATGATTGCCGGTATAAGCAATCCCACCACTTACTGGCCAACGGCTTCGGGCGGATGAGCTAGTATGTGGAAGGGCACTTTTTTGTCCTGAGATCGAGAAATCGGTCTCGAAGGCGGATGAACCAAGGTTAGTCAACGGTGGAAGGATGCAGAAGGCAACGGAGAACCACTGCATTAAAGACTCATAGAGTACCCCTAGTTAAGTCATTACAGTGTACACCAAAAATAGTGGAAACTCTGCTGATCATGGGAATCGGATACCAAGATCCGGCAGAGAGAGAAAAGCACAAGACTACAAGGCTCACTCGGTTGTAAAACTGCAAAATCCTTGTACAAAAATGCAGAAACCAACAACTTTAAGAGTTGCAACGTGGAACGTGAGAAGTTTGTTCTCTGCAGGAAAACTGGATAATGTTGAACAAGAAATGAATAGACTAAACATCGATGTTTTAGGAATCAGCGATACACAATGACCAGGATCTGGGAAATGTTCAACACAAAATGATGGCGTATTTTATTACTCCGAAATCGACAACAACACCCATCGGTACGGAGTTGGAATCATCATTTCAAAGAAATGGAAATATTCTCTGATTACCTGTACTCCTTACTCAGAACGCTTAATATTAATACAAATTAAAGAAAGACATACCTTAATAAATCTTATTCAAGTCATTGCACCAACAGCAGATAAAGATGGCGATGAAATAGAAAAATTCTACAACGACTTAGAAGAAATGCTGAAAGCAATAAAAAAGCAACACATTAACATAATAATGGGCGATCTTAATGCCAAGGTCGGTCAAGGTAAGGTAGGAGAACATGTAGGAAACTATGGACTTGGAAACAGAAACGACAGAGGAGATCGATTGATTCAATTTTGCCAGAGCGAAGACTTCGTAATAACAAACAACCTTTTCAAATTACCTCCTAGGCGATTATATACATGGACATCTCCACAACATACCAAAGAAAAAATAGTGAGAAATCAGATAGACTACATTCTGATAGCAAGGAGGTATCGTAATGCTGTTAAATGTACTAAGACGTACCCAAGAGCTGATATAGGCTCAGATAATATCCCGGTAGTTACTGTGATAGAGGCGAGAAGAAAAAAGATTAGGAGACCACACAGAAAGACACTAGATTTAGATAAACTTAGAAACAAAAATATACGACAAGAAACAGGAAAAGAAATAAATGAAAACCTCAGTTCAGTGCAACAACAAATTAACGATACAGATAACGTTAACCAAAAATTAAAGTACATAAAATACAGCTATACAAACAGCAGGAAAGAAACATCTGACAAAAACGACAACAAAAAACAAGGGGTGGATGAAACAGGACATACTAGACTTGATGGAACAAAGAAGAAAGATGAAGAATTACCTAGACAAATACAAAGAAATAAACAAACACATAAAAAGAGAATAAAAGAAGCCAAAGAGGCGTGGATTAAAGAACAGTGTGAAGAAATGGAAACCTATGAGAAAAAGTACGATACGTTCAATGTGCACAAAAAAGTAAAAGAGATAACAGGAAGCATAAAGAAATGCCAAATAAGTAAACTTAAAGACACAGATGGAAACCTTATTGTAGATTTAGAGAATAAAATAAAAAGATGGACAGAATACCTGAATGAATTATTTGAAGACGATAGAAACAACTTAACTCAGATAATTAATGCAACTGGGCCAGACATATTGAAAGGAGAAGTAGAATACGCAATAAGAAACGCTAAAAATGGAAAAGCAAACGGAACTGATGAAATCCCTACAGAACTGCTGAAGCTTTTGAATGATAAATCCGTAACCATAATATTGCATATATTCAATAAGTACAATATACAGTACTGGCATAATACCACAAGAATGATTGCTGTATACGTTTGTCACCATACCGAAGAAAACTAAGGCAATGCAATGTTCAGATCATCGAACAATCTCCTTGATGAGTCACCTGCTTAAAATATTTCTTAGAGTCATCCACAACCGAATCTATCAAAAACTAGACATCGATATTAACGATACACAGATGGGATTCAGAAAAGGATTAGGTACAAGGGATGCTCTCTTTGCCTTGAACGTTCGAACACAGAGATGCCTAGATGTTAACCAAGAGGTACACGACTGCTTTATAGACTTTGAAAAGGCCTTTGACAAAGTACGCCACAGTAAACTTAAAGAAATCCCGGAGAGTAAGAACATTGACACCAGAGACATACAAATAATATTAAATCTGTACTAAAATCAGCGAGCTAATATAAAAATAGAAGACCAAACATCGGACAAAATAGAAATACGTAGAGGGGTACGACAGGGTTGTATATTGTCACCGCTCTTGTTTAATATCTACAACGAACAAATATGCCAAGAAGCTCTCTCATATGCAAACGAAGGGATAATAGTCAATGGAGAAGTTATCAATAACATTCGATATGCTGACGATACTGTGATAATGGCAAGAACAGCGGAAGATCTACAACATCTAGTTGAAAGTATGAATGTGATATGTAATAACTACGGCATAAGGATGATCGTCAAAAAAACCAAATATATGACCTTCAGTAAGAATCAAATAAATGACACTAGTATCACAATAAACGGTACCCAACTTGAAAAAGTAAACGAATACAAATACTTGGGAACCCTTATCAATGAAACAGGTGACCAAAATCACGAGATAAAAAGACGTATTGAAATTGCCAGGTCTACTTTTATAAAAATGAAAAAAATATTTTTTAATCGTGATACAGTCGAACCCGCTTATTAGAATACCTGTTAAAGGAATATCCCGCTTTAAGGAATAGAAATTTGAGGACCCGAAAAGTTTCTAATAGCCACCAATGACCGGTTATTAGAATATCCCGGTTATAGGAATACTCTCGCTTGGCACGAAGGCTATTCCATTAAGCGGGTTCGACTGTATTAGTATTCATCTACGAACTAGAATGTTAAAATGCTATGTATTCAGTACTTTGCTCTACGGTGTTGAGTCATGGACTTTTAAACAGAGAAATATTAAAAATCTTGAAAGCTTTGAGATGTGGTGCTACCGCCGTATACTAAGAATAAGTTGGGTGGATAAAATTACAAGTAAAGAAGTAATACGCAGAATAAATAACGAGCCAGAAGTTCTACTGAATATAAAAAAGAGAAAACTTGAATACTTAGGCCACCTGATGAGGGGACAAAAGTGTACATTCCTACAAAATATAATGCAAGGAAAAATACAAGGACGAAGAAATCCAGGCCGTAGAAGAATGTCCTGGATGAGAAACTTGAGAGAGTGGTTTGGCTGTACCACTAACGAATTGTTCAAAACAGCAGTAAATAAAATTAGAATCGCCCTAATGATATCCAATCTCCGATAGGAGAGGCACTCAAAGAAGAAGATACTATACGACCTCCGTAACTTTAAACCGTTTATTTTAGAAGTGTTATGAGTAGGACCTTTTTTTATTTCAAATTGAATGTAGAACATTTTTGGATAGAAGGTTATTCATGCTAAACCGCATAGTTTTAGAAATATTGACGAAAAATGTAAAAAACTACGAATTTACCGATTTCTCCCCCCTCTCCCCCAAACCCGACGGTCAAAATGGTGTGACTTTTTTCTGAACATTATGTGGACCATATAGAACAATTTGGTGTTGGAGGATAACTTTCACTTTGGATGTCTGCGTTTGGGTCTAATTATACCATACTATAATAGAAGAATTTTGTATCAAGAAATAAAAATCAAAATTTGTTTAATTTAGGAATGTTTTGTATTTTGAGAACTATTTCCGAAGTGGAAATCGATACATTAAATAAACGTATTTTAAAGTAAAATTGTGGCTTATTACCAATAAGAATAGCAAATTGAAACGGATATAGTTAAAATCCTTTACCTTAAAAGACGTTACACCCAGAAGTAGGAGTAAAATTTAGTTAAGTAAATATTAGGATTTTTGAAGTTATACTTCTTTACGCGCGATATGAGGGTGAATTTTTATATGTTTAAACCTACGATCCCGGCGCATGCGCATTATAACTTTGTTCTGATTGGATGTTCAAATGACATGTCAAAAATTATCCAATATGGCAGCTGTAGCGCAGCTGTGGTTTGGACGGTTGACGGTTTGGTTATGTATGGTTGTTGCGTTTTAAAATTTGTGGGAAGAGAAACAACAAAGGTTAGTTAGTAGTTATACTGCCTTTATAAATAGTTTTCATATTATATTTTTGAAGTTATACTTCAAAATGTTTTAATTTATGTATGTATCAGTCCAGAAAAGGTGTGGAAAGAATATATTAGTATTTTTAAATATATTTTTCTACAAACGTGTTAAAAATGCAATTTTTAGGACTCCATAGGAGCGTTAAAAATGCTACTTTAAGGCACTAGTGCTTTAAATTTTTTAAGGCACTGCAGTTAAAAGTGAATTGTCAAATTGTGAAACGTCAAAATATTTATATTTCATTTATTAACATTAATATTAATAATACAACTTGCGCAATTTGAAAAAGGTGGTTTAAAAGGTTTTTTATTATAATTTTGTGTCTTTGGATTTGTCTTCCTTGGGCGTAAAATAATAAAACATCTATTTTTATATTTCACTTGTCACCGTGATGTATAATTATGTATATCTGAAAGGTAAGTAGCATGCAGCTTGATGGCCTTGTTGGTAGAGCATTGGACCAGAGATCAAAAAATCGCGAGATTTCGGGTTCAAATCCCGGACAATTCATATTTTTTTCTTTTTTTTTAATACTTGGCATTGTTAAGTTTTGGTTCATTTTTGGTAATTATTATTAATTTTTTGTATTGTAACTGTTAAGTAAGTATATTTATTTCGTTGGAATTATATTATAATAGAAGTATAACTTCTTACGTGCGTACAAAGTACACACACATTCTTTTATTTATTTGTTAATACGTCCTCATTACCTATATTATGACTAGTATATAAAAATATTATATTACGAATGGTCGTCATGCTCAACGAAATTTTTAAAGTATATTAGCCAGACTTAATCGAATGCATGTTTGAGGCAGACAATGGACATAAAACTAGTTTTCAATTTATTTTTTAATGTCTTTGTGTTAATTACTCTTATAAACTGTTAGTTGTAAGCTATGCCAATTGTATGAATATATCTCTAAAGTCCAAAATCTCCATTTATGCCTTAGTTTTTACGAAAACCATAAACTTTAACAGCTGAGGTTTACGACCGTGAAAATTAGAAAAGCTACTTACGGCTGTAAATTTTGCTATGCAAACTAGCAGCATTTTTTGAATTTTATGAAATATTCGTTCCTGTTTAGCATATATATGGGCTGTAAAAGTATCTTTCGAAAATACAACTTTTCTATAGCTTTATTTATGATAAATATACTTTATAGTTTTTGATCGCATAAAACTCATACTATCGAGTAACATGCAATACAAATAGTTTATAGTCGGTCCTCTTAACTGGATATTTTTCCTTATTTGTGACACAATTTAGGAAATTATTATTAGCAAATTGAACCTAAAGTTATGCGAAGAATTAGATGTTTAATTGATACGCTGAGAGATTTTAATTTTAATATATTATGTTGTCAAAATTTTAAAATAGAAAATATATATATAATTTTATCTAAAAGCTAAAATTTTTAATGCAATTTTCAGGCATTTATTGTGGTACAGCTTATCTTAGCCGATTACTAATAGAAAAATGAAAAAAGTGATATTTAACCCGGGAACAGTCGCGCTTACTATGATACAATTGATCCAAATAATGGCATAACCCAGACATCCAAAGTGAAAGTTATCCTTCAACACCAAATTATTCTATATGGTCCACATTATGTTCAGAAAAAAGCCACACAATTTTGAGCATTGGATTTGGGGGGTGAGGGGGAGAAAAGTGCTAGGTCTAGTTTGCATGGAGGAAGAGCTCTGAATTGGGTAGGGGTTTTTCAGTACTTTGTGAAAGACAGACCTGGATGGGGAAGTCCTTAACCCCAACACGGCGCGTCCCAATGGCTGATAGGGAACGTTCCTGTAGATATACAGGACAGGTACGAATAAGGCTTCGCCAAATAAGTACCGGCGGATCAACTGAGGACATGACACAGGACAGCAGCTGTGTCATTAGTGTAACAGGTGCGGTGCCATAAAGTCGCAGGCGACAATCAAATAATGATTTAACCGGCTGCGATACTGCGAACCTAAACCTAAATAAAAACCGAATGTGCGCCGGTATAAGCAATCAACCGTTACCAGAAGGTACGGAAGGGCACTCTATTGTCCTGGGGTTGAGAAATCGGCCCCGAAGGCGGATGAGCTGAAAATTCAGTCAACGGCAGTGGAATCAGGAAAGCAACGGGAAACTACCTGATTATAACTTCCCTAGTAACTCATGATGACAGATGTTAATAATGTAAATATATTTACTAATCATGGGACTCGGAATCCAAGATTCGGCGTGGGAAACAGCAGGGTTTCCCCAGTCGTCAGCAAGCGAATTCCCTGTAATTCATCAAATTTGGTAATAGATAAGGAATGTTTAATAGCGACTTGGAATATTACAAGTATGTTTGAATCTGGAAAGATTCACAATACGATCAAGGAAATGCGAAGGTTAAATATAAATATCTTAGGTATAAGCGAGATGAGGTGGCCGGGTTCTGGCCATATGACGATAGATAATTATGAAATTTACTACTCTGGTGAAGAAGGTCCGCAACATAGAAATGGTGTGGCATTTATTTTAGAACAAAATATCGCAAAATCAGTAAAAAATATCGTGCTATACTCAGATAGATTAATAATGTTACAAATAAAAACAAATCGTACAGACTTAAACATCATTCAGGTATATGCACCTACACAACAATATGACGATGAAGTTGTCGAAAGCTTTTATTCAGATCTAGACTATTTATTATCACTCACAGGAAGTCAAGATATAAACATTGTATTGGGGGATTTCAATGCCAAGGTTGGAAGAGGTAGTGAAGAAGATGTCGTTGGCAAGTTTGGTTTAGGAACGAGAAACGACCGTGGAGATAGAATGATTAGATTTTGTGTAGAAAAACAATTAGTAATATCCAACACTTTTTTTGACTTGCCTAAGCGACGACTTTACACCTGGAAATCTCCTATGGACACTTGTGGAAGAATAGTAAGAAATCAAATTGATTATATCTGTATATCAAAAAGATATAGAAATGCTATCTTGTCCTCCAAAACATATCCAGGAGCGGATGTACCCTCCAACCACAACTTACTAGCAGCTAAAGTATTACTTAAATTTAAAAAGATTAAAAAACCCAAAATATCTCCTAGGATCAGCAAAGATAAACTTTCAAATGCGGAAGTGAAAGAAATAGTAACCGATAAATTAGAAGATCAGTTTCAGAAATTGGGAAATAAAAATTCAGTAGAACAATTATGGGAGTCATGCAAAGAAACATTGGAAAAAGTCTAAGAAGACCATCTAATGGAAAATCAGCGTAGGAATAAGCAACAGTGGATGACAGAAGAGATATTGAATTTAATGGATGTAAGAAGAAAATATAAGAATGCTAATCTGACAGAATACAAAAAGCTAAACAGTATGATTCGAAGAAAAATAAGATCAGCTAAATCAGAGTGGCATAAACAACAATGTAAAGAAATTGAGAACTACGAGCGTATCTATGACGCATTCAATATGCACAAAAAACTGAAAGAAGTTGCAGGACTGAATAAAAAATGTAATCCTCCACTAATCGAAGATAAAAACGGAAAAATTATAATCGATATCGAAGGTCAACTAATACGATGGACAGAATATATAAAGGAATTATTCGATGATGAAAGAAGCGAACTAGAAACGCTAAATGACATAAGCGGTCCTCCAATAACTAAGGAAGAAGTGCAATACGCTATAAAGAACGCAAAAAACGGCAAGGCGATCGGACCAGATGGGATTTACGTAGAAACACTAAAGCTTTTAGGTGCCGAGGGCATTAAGATACTTACGAAATTGTTCAACTTAATCTACGAAAGCGGAAAAATTCCTAAAGATTGGCTTAAATCCTCATTTGTTGTACTACCAAAAAAACACAGAGCCACAAAATGCAGCGACTATCGCACCATCAGCCTAATGAGTCATGTATTGAAAACGTTTCTCAGAATAATTCATCAAAGAACATATAGAAGAATTGAGGAAAGAATCTCAAGTACTCAATTCGGTTTTCGCTGTGGCCTTGGAACGCGTGATGCACTATTCGCAACTCAAGTTTTAATTCAAAGATGCAGAGACGTAAATCATGACGTTTTCATGTGCGCGATTGATTTTGAAAAGGCCTTTGATAAAGTTCGCCATGAAAAAATGCTACATATTCTCAAAACTACCGGTCTGGACGGTAGGGACATTAGAATAATCTCAAATTTGTATTGAGGCCAGGCTGCATGTATTAGGGTTGCGAATCAGTGCTCTGAAGAAGTAAAAATCAAGCGCGGAGTTCGACAAGGCTGTATATTGTCACCAATGTTGTTTAATCTTTACGCTGAAACAATCTTAAATGAAGTGTTGGAAAACGCAAAAGAGGGAATACTCATTAATGGTATGCTTATGAACAATATCAGATACGCAGATGACACCTTGTGGCTGAGTGGATCAATTGAATATCTTCAAGCGTTATTGAACCGAATGGTGGCATTCTGCGCGATATATGGACTCAAACTCAACGCAAGAAAAACAAAGTTTATGGTTATTAGTAAACAGGCAGCCGTAAATAATAATAACTATAACGTAACAATCGGTAATGACTCAATTGAACGAGTAAGTAATCTTGTATATCTGGGTACTCATATTAATGAAAGCTGGAACCCTAGTACAGAAATAAAAAGTAGAATTGCCAAAGCAAGAACAAGTCTTATGAAATTTAAGAAAATCCTGTGCAGTCATGATCTAAATTTGGAACTTCGCATAAGAATGGTCCGATGTTATATATTCCCAGTACTACTTTACGGGGTCGAAGCATGGACACTGACAGAATCGCTTTTAAAAAACCTAGAAGCATTTGAAATGTGGGTCTACCGCCGTATCCTGAAGATCAGTTGGGTAGAAAGAGTCACAAACGAAAGGGTTTTGCAAAGTTTGAATAAAAGTTGCGAAGTAGTGAACACGGTTAAAAGGCGCAAATTGGAATACTTTGGTCATATAATGCGTCACCCAGAAAAATATGACATACTTCACCTTGTCATGCAAGGTAAAATAATGGGAAAAAGAAGTGTGGGCCGCCGTACAACTTCTTGGCTTAAAAACCTACGCCAATGGTTTGGGAAAACTAGCACTGAACTATTTCGTGCGGCTGTAAATAAGACAATGATTGTTAATATGCTGGGCAACATGAGAGCCAACGATCGACAAGCGGTCTCGGCACCTTAAGAAGAAGAGGGGAGAAATCGGTAAATTCGTAGTTTTTTAGGTTTTTCGTCAATATTTCTAAAACTATGCGGTTTAGCATGAACAACTTTCTATACAAAAATGTTCTACATTAAATTTGAAATAAAAAAGGTCCTATGCATAATCCTTCTAAAATGAACAGTTCCAAAGTTACGGAGGTAGTATAGTATTTATAATTGGTCCAAAAAAGACCTATGCCCTATTCCATGAACATACGCCTGCTTTGGATTACTTTGACAACGAATAGTCTAAGAGCTAGAGCCGAAAAATCATCGTCATAAGTAATATGTAGTTTGGCATGTGAAATGTGTCTATTGTATATTGATAATTATGACCCCTTTCAGGCTGACACCTCAGTGAATACAGGAAGTAGCAATAAGGGATGAATGGGGAAAGTTACTGTAGTCTTTAAAGGTTTTCACCTCCTATTTTGTTAAACCTCCATCGATTTGCATGAAAATTGGTGACTAGTTAGAGCATACCTCAAGAAATAAAAATGATTTGGTGCCAACTTGCACTTTTACCCTGGGGGTGGATACCACCCCTTCTCTGGGATGAAAACCATTTCATTAAAAATAACCCCACAATCGATAGAGGGACAAATTATAAGTAAAATTTGTTATATCATGTCATTAAAATAAATCAATACTTTTTGAGTTATTATATATCAAAGATTTGTCTGTTTAAGAGCGCATGCGTGAAGTTACGGATGATAAAAAGAACATATTAATTAATTGTATGTTACTAAAATATTATTTCATTATTATAAATTTAACAAAAGTGTATTCGAATATGTCAAATGTACCCATTTTTGGACACCCCCAGGTGCCCCCAGTTTCTGGACATATTCAGTTTATATTGATAGAAAAAATTCAATTAATTAAATATCTAAATAATATAAAAATAATATTTTACTAACATACAATAATTAATTCATATGTTCTTTTTATCATCCGTAATTTCACGCATATGCTCTTAAATAGACAAATCTTTGATCTTTAATAACTCAAAAAGTATTGATTTATTTTAATAACATGATAAATTTTACTTAAAATTTGTCCCTCTATCGATTTGTGGAAATTTTTAATAAAATAGTTTTCACCCACGGGAAGGGGTGGTATTTACCACCAGGGTAAAAGTGCAAGTTTGTACCAAGTCAGTTTTGTTTCTTGAGGTATGCTCTAACTAGTCACCAATTTTCATGCAAATCGATGGAGGTTTAACAAAATAGGTGGTGAAAACCTTTAATGACAGCACTAAATCTCCCCTTTTATCCCTTATTGCTACTTTCTGTATCCACTGAGGTGTCAGCCTGAAAGGGGTCATAATAATTTTCAATATACAATGGACACATTTCACAGGAAAAACTCCATATTACTTATGACGATGATTTTTCGGCTCTAGCTCTCCGTCTAGAATATTTAACTGTGCAAAATAAGAAGAACGAAAGTAAATTGCAAATTACATTGTTGTTTATTGTAATAATTAGTAGCGCCATTTACTTTCGTACTTCTTATGTTGCACAGTAAAATATTCGTTGTCGAAGTAATCCAAAACAGGCGTTCGTGGAATGGCCCATAACCCAGACATCCAAAGTAAAAGTTTTCCTCCAACACCAAATTGTTCTATATGGCCCACATATTGTTCAGTAAAAAGTTACCATTTTGAGCGTCCGGTTTGGTACGGAGATGGGGGAGAAGTCGGTAAATTAGTAGTTTTTTTACGTTTTTCGTCAATATTTCTATAACTATGCTTTAGCGTAAACAATGTTCTGCATAAAAATATTCTACATAAAATTTATGACAATAAAAGTCCTATACATAATTGTTATAAAATCAACGGTTCCAGAGTTACGGAGGGTGAAAAGTGGAGTTTTTCGATAATTTTTATATTGTTTGGGCAATTGATGATGATTTTGGGTGGTGAGGTTGACGTTTCTTCAGGGGCTTATTACTAACACACCATCGGTCACTGAAATAACAAATTTTATTTACAAAACACAATCTTGTTAAAGAAAATTTCTTTGATCAGTAATACTATTATAAATTGCCCAGCGAATATAAAAAGTATCGAAAATCTCCACTTTTCACCCTTCGTAACTCTGAAACCGTTAATTTTATAACAATTATGTATCAAACCTATTTGTTTTGAATGTTACGTAGTACATTTTTGTATAGAACATTGTTTACGCTAAAGCACAGTTTTAGAATTATTGACAAATTTACCGACTTCTCTCCCATCTCCCCACCCAAACCGAACGCTCAAAATGGCGTAACTTTTTACTGAACAATACGTGGACCATATAGAACAAAATTTGGTGTTAGAGGAAAACTTTTACTTTGGATGTCTGGGTTGAGGCCTTTTTTGGACCAATTATACTATACTACCTCCGTCACTTTGGAACCGTTTATTTTAGAAGGATTATGCATAGGGCCTTTTTTATTTTAAATTTAATTTAGAACGTTTTTGTATAGAAGGTTGTTCGTGCTAAACCGCATAGTTTTAGAAATATTGACGAAAAACGTAAAAAACTACGAATTTCCCGATTTCTCCCCCCTCTTCCCCAAAACCCGACAATCAAAATGGTGTGACTTCTTTCTGAACATTATGTGGACCATATAAAATAATTTGTTTTTGGAGGATAACTTTCAGTTTGGATGTCTGGGTTTGGGTCTAGTTATACCATACTAGCTCTATTCTATCACGACTTTACAACAAATGTTTATGTTATAGTATTTTTATTTACTTGTAATGTTAGAAATATGATTTCTAACATTTATTAAAGCTAATTTTTTCTCACCAAAGCCATAAATTCCAAAAAAGAAGAAGAAGAAGAAGAAGAAGAAGAAAAAAATAAGAAAAAAAAAAAGAAAAAAAATAAGCCTACGCATTACTACACCCTTCCTCGAGGCAGTTACGAGTGGAAAGTTATGTGGTAAAATTTTTCATCAAGTTATCACGAAAAAGAATATGTTAGATTTTTTCTAACGGCGCGACTGCTTGCGGGTTAAACTATGATAAATAGTCTGGTAAATAAATAATATTTTCTGGCACAGGCTTAGTCATTTATTTACATCATGCAATCTCTGCAGTAGATGGACTCAACACCGCTCAAACTGAGGGAACAATAAATGCACATGGACTACCTATCTAAGCAAGAAAAAATGCGATCAACCAAGAAAATGCACCCCATCAATGCAATGCATTTGCACCCATCTGTATATCCATTTTTTGTATCTAAAGATAATTAGAACTTCTATATTATGCTATGAAACATAATTTTACAAACAAGGTAATTATTTCATTAAAAAAATTAATTATCGTTGCAAGACAAACACATGAAATTTTTCACAGATTGAACAACACAAACAAAGTTTTTACATACAATACAGTAATGCCGGGATTTTCGATCTTTTTTCTCTGGCATAAGTAACACCGATCTTGTCGACTTTTTCCTTTACCAATTACCAAAAACTTCGTCCTGCATCCAAATATTTCTCATCGTAATATGGATTTTTTATTTTTCAAAATTTGAAAGCATGTATGGCTCAAAATATCTATTAGGTGATAAAACATCAATCTGCGTATTTGGCGCTGTGTTGTGTATCGTTGTGCCATTTTGTCTACTATGTCAACAGCTCCTCCAGGCTGTTTATTTATAATGAATTATCATTTCAGGAGTTCGTCAGTTTCACTCTCGTGAAGCATTACTCTATCATTGCCCTCGTCACTATTTTCTTGGTTTGCTACTTTTTGGTAAAATTCGGGATCATCGTTGTCCATTAAAAATCTTAGATTTTCTTCGGTACAAAATCGAGAATCCTGAAATTGACATGAACAAGCCATCTCTTATGAATAAAAAATTCGAAGTGTCATTTGCACAAACCAACTTACTATACACAACAACACTTGGGAAGAAACTGAAATACAAACCAAACCTATCAAAACAAATAATTCTTACACGTGTATTGGCGTATTCGATTAAGATGGCTACTGACAAAGGCTTTTGATCAATCCTACATAACAAACCTCACCGACTATAGTAAAATCTGGCGGTTTACATTACCAGGCTGCCCCTACCCTACTATTTCAAACAAAAGAAACGTATAATTGTAACATAATTTTCTAGAGAATACACTTGAGAAACTATAAGGTTTAAAATATTTTTGCAAATTTTAATGACGGTGCCGGGTGCATTTGCACCCCACAATCACTTTTCCAAAAAAGCACGTAAACGCACTGAGTTTTAAATGCTTTAATAGGTGAAATGCGTTTAGGATTAAATTTACTGTGAATACAAAAATGGAAAAAAATTAAAAAAATATTAAAAAAGATAGGCGAGAAAAAAAGGTCTGATAATAGAAAGAGAAGGTGAGAAAATAAAATAAAATAATTATTTAAAAATAAAATAGCAAAGATGTGACGTTTGCAACGTTAAAAACTTTTCCAAAATTGTAAGTAAGCCATGACTGAATAATTGTTTAAAACTGACAGTTCACCATAGTTGTTTGTGTATTGCGATATTAAATAGTTACGATGAATTATACTGTTGATGAAAAGGTAGATATGATCTGGAATTGGGGGAGTGCAATAAGAGGTGCGTTATTATCAGTAAGAATTTATCATGAAGGGTTCCTGAAAGGCGATAACCTACAACAGCAAGGTTTGAAAAAATAAAGGGTTGGTTTTTAACCCCACTGGGTCAGTTATGTATAAAAAACATGGACGAACAAAAAATTATGAAACAGAGGAAAACGAAATAACTGTGTTGCTGGCAGTTACTGAAAATCAACATATACCGAAATATTTCGAAAGCAAACGAAATAATTTACTACTCTGTGCAAAGAATTCTTACAAAAAACAGAATGCACCCTTACCGCATTCAATTGTACCAAGAATTAATTCAGGAAAATTCTGAAAAGATAATAGGGAAAATCCTATTCTGAAAAGAATAGGACTTAAAAAAATCAATTGTCAGAGAGATTTCTTCGACAATGTACTATTTGCAGATAAAGCTAAGTTTCATAAAAACGGTTAAGTTAATAGGCACAACATTATTATTAGCTTATGACACCTAATTAATAATTTGCTCTGAAAAATTAAAATATCTCGAAAACTAACAAATTTGGACATAGGGAATATCATATAAAAATTAAAGTACGGTAATGGTAGTTTTCGATAGTGATATAAAATATAGGGTGTTCCGTTTAAAATTTCTGAGAAAATAATATACTTGCGTTTTGACTCACACTGTATTTGATATAAAGAAAATTAGCAATATCAACCATTCCTATAATATGGCATTAATAAACTATTGCTGTTGTACTTATTTTTATTTATACAGGGAGTTGAACTTGTTACGATTTTCATAGAAAATTGGTTATAATTTGGTTAATACGCTGTATGATATAACAAACCTTTATATTTCTCTAATGGAGAAGTAAAGAAGATTTCGAATATCAAATAAAATATAGGCAGTTTGGTCTGCTACTATGTTATCGAGCACCCTGTAACATTTTAATTAATTTTGTAATGTTAAGCTCAAAGTTGGCTACATTTTTTGGTATTAACTTTTATTGTTATCCATTACTATAGCGGATCTACTAAGCTTTATCACACTAATCAATCACACTGTATAACAAACTGAATTTGAATCTTTGAATATCATCTTACAAGGGGATGCCATCCAGGCGTTTGTCGGAATTGATTATAAAGAACGCCGTGACTCAGTAGGAAAGATCCTTTAGTGGAAACTAGTCAAATGGACTTCTCCAAAACGAACATATCCCTTATTATTAATACGATCATGACAGAAATCTTAAAAACGACAACTACAAGCTATACTGGGATCGCACTGTGCTCACAGATCAACAAGAAGTGGCACACAGTAGACCGGATCTCATACTAATTTATAAACTGACTTGGCAAACAGCACTAATAGATGGGGCGATACCTAACATGTAAAATACAGTAAAAAAATCGCCAAGTACAGATATCTAAAAATAGAAATAAGGAGACAATGGCGAATAAAAAGTACCTAGACGATACCTATTATTCTGTCTACCAATGGAGTCATTCCGAAGAGCCTCTTAGAGAACATAAAATAGCTGGTTCTTAATAAATATCTCTATAACACAATGCAGAAAGCGATACTACTCTCAACCTCTAGATCTGTAAGAAAATTTTTGGGAGACACCTCGACGTACCAAGCTTGTTAGGGCTTGATAACACGGAAAGAGTCCCACCAGAGCTCAATCCTTTTAATGCTGTAGGTATCTGGGATGAGTGAAATTTCTTCTTAGAAGGAACGAGAGCCGTATGGCTAAATCTGGATAATACTGATATTACTGATATTACATGGTCGTTTCGATTTATTTTAAATCGTATCAGGGTTCTTTCATCATAATTATTTTATTTATGTAGTATTAACTGTGATTATTCGAATTAAACGCCTTGATTTTATTACTCTTATGTAGATTGTAGATATACCAACAAAAAACAGAATCGATTACGTTGAGTATACACTTGCTAAATATTCACTAGCCATGTTCGAGATAGTATTCACACAAATATAATTTAAAAAGATAATAAATTAGTGAATCATGAGAAATAGTACCTACTCCTACCTTGTACGGAGGCCCCCAAGGGGCATAACAAAAGACCATCAAAAAGTGTCTGCTGCCATTGTTTAAGATACTAAGAATATAAAGGGCGTGTTGTGAATTTTTAAGCGGTCTTCTCACACGCCTGCCGCAGTGGCAAGGGAACATCAATAAACCACGTCGTAAAAATTTTGGAGTTTTTAATACCCTCCCCCACTTCCGTCGTAAAGCGCCGTTTGCAGTTGACCCCCCCCCCTCATATCGACGTCACAATTGCAACTCATGACTCCCCTTTTAGAGATTTTTTTTAAATTCCATGTTATTCCTAGATTTTTCAAAGTTAGCTCTCAAAGTTTATTTACGAATGTATCCAAATCAGTATTACTGTGTAGCTCATTAATATCTGCGTACTCTCTCAATTCACTGTACAACTAATAATTAGCTTTATAGGGACAAAAGACAACACTTTTATCGGAGTTTCTATGCTTTCTTAACTGCATATAAACTTATAAATCTTGATACTTATTTAGTTTTGATTTCAATGCCATTTCTTTTATTAAGTATAAATAGATACAATGTACTAACTAAATAGAATAGAATATTTTATTTCTATTCATTCTTTTAGAATTTTTTCACACAGAGTATTCAGTAAATAAGTGAACAGTTTAATATTTATTGCTTCCAGACGTTGTTCTGAAAAGAAAAGTTTGTTTGAAGACATAGGACAATGTTTTATTGTTTGTTATTCTGTATAAAACTGCTAGCGATATTATTAAGGCTGTGAGTGATAAAAACGAAATGAAAAGTATGCGACAAAAGTAATATACAAATTATTTTTCATTCTAAAATAGGGTATATTTTTTATATTCGTGAACTTCAAACGACGTCGGATGTGCACTTATGGCCCCCTCCCCCTGTCGTATACCGTCGTAATAAGCAAAGTTCCCCCCTCCCCCTTTTCAACGACGTAGTTTATGGATGCCCCCCAACCTAGGGCGCACGGTTGATGGGGCAATCTACGAAGCTTACTACACACGTCCCTGGATGTTTTTTTATTTTACTGTCCTGGTTCAGTGTGCAAGTAAGTGTGAGTTGTGCCGCGCTAAATCAAAAAGCTGGGGGCAATATTGTCATTACAGCAAAAAATTGGTGTAGCATCAACTCTTTCCGTTGTTCTACCAAAAGAAAATGAAAAAAAAGATACTGGGTGAAGGGTTGCTAAAGAAAAGAAAAGATTTGTGCCACATGAACGTCATGCAACAATTGGAAGTAGATGATCTTAAGAACTCTTTGCGAATGGACATAAATTTCTTTGAAGAGCTCCTTGCTATAGTGACACCAATAACAAAAAAAAAACAAGATTCATTGATGCGGAAGTGCATAAGTGCTCGGGAACGACTAACTGCTACTCTACGATTTTTAGTTAGCGGTCAAAGCTATGAAGATTTAAAATTTAGTACTATCATATCACCTCAATTAATATCAACAATGATTCCTGAGATACGCACTGCGTTGGTTATGTACGAACTCACTCAATTTGGCCCAATCACACTACATACGTGTGAAGTGGCAGGGCGGCAGGGTCTGATCTAGGAAGCTAGGAAGGGTCGGAGCCCCTGACGCCCTGCCTAGGAGACGATTTAGAAAATTGCTCCTGCTTGCCTACACACATCACATTTAGGGAAGCAATTAGGGACCAAAACTCTAGATTGCCCCTGCGGCAGGCGTGTGAGTAGCCCGATTAATGAAATTTGTATTAGTCATAACTTTTGAACGGTAAGTTTGATGTGTTTCATATTTTAGTCAAACATTTATAGTACTACCACTATATAATTAACTAATTTAATCAAACTAAAAAATTATCTTGTATATGCTTTTATGAGAACTTAATTTTTTTTAAATAACATAAAAAGGAAATTTAAACGGCATATTTCTTTTTCCTACACGATTACTTAATTTAAGTTAGCAAGGTTTTGAAACTGTTTTCTTGAGGCAGTTTTTTTTTAGTATTATGTTTATATGGGATTAAGCCACAATAATTATTGTTGGTGCTAATGAGAATAAATTTTCTTAATTAATAGACTAAGAGCCGCTATAGGTGAAATTTCTTAATCATTTTAGGCACGATGGGACCCTATAACTTAAATAGTAGACCCTAAAAGAAAACGTTTGAACACTGTGCCGTCACTTTTCAGTGGCACATGCGTCAACAGTGGCGCATCAAACTTTCCACTTATGGACGGGATAAATAAATTAATAGTTACCCTCCCTTACTAACATAATAATTTTTTTTTTAATTTTTTTATGTTCTATGTGATTAACACATAGGATTCAACGTAATTTAAACCCACCACACCCTTCCCCCTGCCCCCACCATCAAAAAATTCATTTTTCGTTTTTATTTTTTTTGGTGGGATGCAATAAATTTTAAAATTTCAAAAAATTTACACGCATAGCTGAGGCTTTTATAAAACATGCCTATTTTTTATAGACCCATAGGTAGAGTGTACATAACCTCAAAAAATTAAAATATTTTTTTTTTCAAAAAAGCGTATAACTTTTTTTGAGGAGTAGCTGAAAGTCTAATTTTTTCTTAATCTTATGTGTTTTATCAAACACTATATTTTTAATTTTTTTCAGATTTTTCCGTAAGGCGCCCCACCTTCAAAAATCCCAAAAACTGTTTTTTGGGGGGTTTTGGGGGATTTTCCCTATTTTATAGACTTCATAATATATCAAGTCAATTTTGTTTTTATAGGCTATGTGTAACTTGAAGTAACTGAGTCCTTTAGAATATTTAAAAATCAGAAGAACACGTTCAAACCCCCCAAAACCCCCTTAAAAAACAGCTTTTTGGATTTTTGAAGGTGACTAGCGTTACAGAAAAATCTGAAAAAAATCAGAAATATAGTATTTGATAAAATACACAAGACTAAGAAAAAATTAGATCTGCAGCTATCCCCAAAAAGAGTTATATACTTTTTTCAAAAAAAAAAATTTAAAAATTTTTTGAGGTTATGTACACTCAACCTACAGATCTATAAAAAATAGATATGTTTTATAAAAGCCTTAGCTATGCGTGTGAATTTTTTGAAATTTTAGAATTGCTTGCATCCCACAAAAAAAAAATAAAATCGAAAAATAAAGTTTTTATTGGTGGGGGCAGGGAGAAGGGGGTGGTGGGTTAAAATTATGATGAGTGTTATGTCTTAATCACATAGAACTTAAAAAAATGAAAAAATTAAATTCTGGTAATGAGGGAGGGTATTTTTTAATTTATGTATTCCGTCCATAAGTGGAAAGTTTGATGCGCCACTGTAGACACATGTGCCACTGAAAAGTGACGGCACAGTGCTCAAACGTTTTCTTTTAGGTTCTACTATTTCAGTTATAGGGTCCCGTCGTGCCTAAAATGATTAAGAAATTTCACCTATAGCGGCTCTTAGTCTATAACTCCTGGACGTTTCGCTTTCCACTTCGGAAATGGTTTTCAACATAAAAAGGAAATTAAGTTTGAAAATTCTGGGAAAATTTCATAGCCTGATTTTTTTAGGTAATGTGTACGTGTAATTTTCCAACAAATTAAATTTTGGTCTACATTTTATGGACTCTAGCAACCTGTGGTTTAAAAAATATTGTTTGGAATAATGTTATTACCCTAGAGGTATCAAATTCTGATTGTTTTTGTGTAATTTTGTGTTAATTTGTGTGTTTGATCTGTGTCGTAGATAGAGGTGATTGTTGAAAAAAAAAATTTAAATTAAAAATTAAATTCCATTATCAAAATTAAACTTTATAATGGTCTTTAAAAAAAATTTATTTAATTAATATAAAATGAATAACCATTTCCAATTTCGTTGCAACACAAAACTACAGCCGCGTTATATTCTAGTTCAACCAGAAAGTACAGCAAGCACCTCTACCGGTTTCGAAACTTATTAGCCTCTCATCAGGAGGCACATTTGCTGCTCTATCAGACTCAACCAGGACAAACCCCGGCGTGCAGTTACGGATTGCAACGAACAAAACGGCAGGGATGCCCTGCCTCGGGCATCCCTGCCTCGAAGGTGTTACCAGAGAAAGTGCCCATTGTTTTCAATCTGGTGGGATGTGGAGTAATATTTTAGAAGCCTCGGAGGTGTAACCATCGAAGTTTCCCATTGTTTTCAATCTGGTGGGATATAGAGTAAAATTTCGAATACTATATTATGTTCTATTAGATTGAAAACTTTATTTAAATTTTAGTCTTTTTATTTAATTAAATTTAAAAAATTCGTTATTCGTTTACGGTTGTGATGTATGTTACAAATATCTATTGGGTATGAGATTTTCGATGGTCCTCTCTTCATTCGGCTATTGTTGGTATGTTCTAAACACATGTTGTTCTGAAGCTATTAATTTGTGGCATTTTTGTAATTAATTATTTTAATTGGGAAATAAAGTTAAATTGTGGCTTATTTCCCAATTAGAATAGTTAGTGCTAAACACACTACCAATGCAATCAAAGTGCAGTATTACCCGACACCTGCTTACATGTTTCTGTACAGGCCGGGATTCCTACCCTCAGAATAGCCGTATCAGTCGATGTATGTTTTGAAATTTATGTAATGTGGGATACCAACTGGGGATTTTATTGCAGTAAAATACTAATTGATGGTCTACTACTCAATGACCAGAAGATATAACATTGAAAGCAACCTAAACGACACCATTAACAAAAATAATATTAGTAATAATATTATAAGTAAATTTTAAACTATAGAATAGAATAGAAATATGCTTTATTGTCATGAAAACTTTAACAGTTTTATAGACAAAGCTTACAAGAATCATAATACAAACAATAACAAATACAATTTACTAAAATTATAAAAATCATCAATATAAATAAAACATAAAAAAGTGAAATGAAAATCAGTAGCAATCAAAACATGAACACAAATTGGTATCATTTATCGTGAAATAAAAAATGTAGTCAAGTCGACACTATTACCAATTTATTGTAAAAATGTAAGTTTTTTAGATCCCATTAGTGATGGAGAAGAATACTTCGAAAAAATCAAAATATAGTAGACAAAGTCTTACATGATTTAATTTTTATAAACAAATACAGTTGAACCTCGATAACTCGGATTAATCGGGACCGCGGCCGATCCGGGTTATCGAAAATCCGGGTTAACCGGAGAATATGGTAAAAATACGGTATACTTACAGATAAACTCCGTTAGAATTGAAATAACATGAAATATATATAAATATGCACAGTACCTACATATCTAAATTACTAAAAACACGCAAAAACAAACCTAAGCAAACGGAAGCGAACAATACAATACTGTATTCATACAGTTACAATCGGAACGATGTTTTGTTATTATGTATTAAGAACAGTGAAAACTAAGACCATTGATTTTTACTATCGTATAGTTCAAATTACACAAATACACATTAACTCTCAAATATTATATTACATACATACATTTTTATTGTTGAAATGTTTATCTGATAATGAACTATTTTGATGGGAAATAAACCACAATTAAATTGAAAAAATAATTTTATTAACATTTCGACGCCCAGAACGGGTGTCATTGTCAAACTACAAAATATGTACTGAAAATCAAAATGTTTATCTGATGAAAATAGGTCCGGGTTAGCCGGACTTCCGGGTTATCGGGGGCCGACTTATCGGGGTTCCACTGTATTATAACATTCTGTACTAACTGCCTTTTAGTCATTTTTGTATTCTGCACTAGACTTTTTAATCTAGCAATTTTCTTTGCCTTAAGAGGATGGGTACGTATTTTCGGCTGCAATGCTATTCAAATGGGGATTCATTTTTTTCGAATCCTGAGAAAACTAATAAGTATTTTTGAAAAATTTAAGCGGAGAATGAAAGATTACGTTATTGGCGAGGGCCGCAAGTCCCTGAGAACTTCTATAATTTATATTTTAATAAGTTACAGGGGTGGAAAACTAAGAGAAAATGTAGTGTGATTTTGAATTTCAAATATCTTATTTAAAAGAAACTTTTTATTTATTCTAAGGGATTTTAAGCCCTCGGTAATAATAGTCTTTCATTCTGCGTTAAAAATTTTCAAAAATATTTATTGGTTTTTTCAGGATTCAAAAAAAAAAATAAACACAATGTCCGTGGTAATACATATTTCCAAATCTACCTTTGTCATACAACCCACTTAGTCGAATAGAATATTGTCAGCATACTGTCAGTCAGACAGTGGCAATCAGTGATAATTTTAAATATTTGGCCTGGCATCGGGAATATTTTTAGTTGTTGAATAAATAATATTGATATAAGATAGTGTATTTGATATGAATAATTGATTTAAGACGTGAATTTATTAAAAAAGTTATTTATTGCGTATTATTTGTGGAAGATAATAATAAGCAGAGAATACATCAGGATATATTCTGTGATCCAAGTATTTTGTTGTTAAAGATGTTCAAAATTGTAAGTGTTCCATAGTAACAATATATTATTAAAAAATCACTTAAGGTGATACAGTAGCGATCAACAGGTAGCCAAAACGCGTTCCAAGATTGCGGCTGTAATTTTGAATATTTTTTCGATATATTTGGCACACGTATTCGTAATATAATAAAGAATGGCGGTACAGAGCCCAATTTGAAAAATATATTAATATGTGGAAATTACTCTGTAATTAAATATAATATTAAAAAACGAGTCTGTACCACCATTAAGAAGAACAAAAAATACACTTTCTTCAAATAAACTTTTTTATTTTTATTCGATGCCTAGATTTTGTGTCATTTTCAAATACTAATGAAATAAAAAATTTTACTAGTTCCAAAATGACACAAAATCTAGGCATCGGATAAAAAGTTTATTTGAAGAAAGTGTATTTTTTTGTTCTTCTTAATGGCGGTACAGGCTCGTTTTTTTTAATATTGTATTTAATTACAGAGTAATTTCCACATATTAATATATTTTTCAAATTGGGCTCTGTACCGCCATTCTTTATTATATTACGAATACGTGTGCCAAATATCTCGAAAAAATATTCAAAATTACAGCCGCAATCTTGGAACGCGTTTTTTCTACCTGTTGATCGCTACTGTATCACCTTAACCACTTTCCTCTTTTCTCGATTGAGTATTAGCTTTTGTTGTACATATAAATTATTACAATCACTGAATACATAGTTAGTGAAAAAATTATCACATTTATTAACTGAATTAATAATTTGCAATTATAAAAATAGCAGTTATCCAAGAACATTCAAAAGCCATCTCTTTAAATTAATGATGACATTTTCAAGTAGAATGACATTCAAGCAATGTTTACATATCCATACCAGTGTGAATTTTACTACACGTAATTTGCCTTGTAAAGACAGAAAAAGTAGGGTTGCCCGTAAAATATTTGCGAATTATGTACCAATGGCCTTAAACTATACCACATTTCTGCAAACAATTTCATTATAATTTATTCTTTTGTGCATGATTTAATCTAAATCAATGGACCTTTAAAAAATATTAATATTTTTACTAAGTTTAGGTAAATAAATATTTGGAACATAAAAAATTATAATAAAACATCCTCGATAATCTTGTCCATATATTGATTTATGTGGTCTAAATATACATATATTTAATATTTGATTCTTATAAAGATACTTTCTAAAAGATCCCTACATTTACTTAAATATGACAATTTTTATGACATCATCCTGTCTCGATAATATTGAGTAGGGTTAAACTTTTCACCGAAACGCGACATATGAAATACACACAGAACTTTGAATTTTGTGATGTTACGCAAAAAGTGGAACAACAAAGAAAAAAGAACGACAAACTTTACGACGTCCTTATACATTTTTCAATAGAAAAATTTTATTGACATGAAAAATTCCTTAAGAAAAATAGAAACTTTATGAAAGGAAAGCCGTGGAGTGGAAAGCCAGTGCCAACAGGATATCCCGATGAAACAGGCCTGTTTCCGACACCATTGGACGCGATGTCACGTCTTTTGTCTTTTTCAGTTGGCTTTGTTTCTTAGTATATTACTTATAGTTGTCCCGAGTTTTATATGTTTTTGTGGACAGTCAGTCGAACAAAAAACAAAGGAACAAAGGAAATATTCTATTATATCCACCGAAATGATAAAATTACTTATATCTATTTATTAAAGAAACTAATCAATTTTTTATTATAAAGAATTACTACGATATTTATTGCCATTAAATATAATCCGACTTAATAGTAAATTTTGCTTTAATGTAAATTACTAATAAGAATTATAAAACTACCGACAAACAGGGTGATTGATTAGTAGGGTAAAGCTCAATAGCTCTGCTATAGTAATAGACAGCAATAAAAGTTAATAACAAAAATTTTAGCCACCTTTGAGCTTCACATTACAAAATTAGTTAGAATGTTACAGGGTGTTCGATAACACAGTGGCAGACCTAACTTTTGTTTTTTTAAATGGAAAATTTTTTATTTTGTATTCGAAATCCTGTTAACTTCTCCATCACAAAAATATAAAGGTTTGTAATGTTATAGAGGGTATTTACAAAGTTATAACCAATTTTGTATGAAAATCGTTATAAGTTCAACTCCCTGTATAAATAATAATAAGCACAACAGCAATGGTTTATTAATGCCATATTTTTTATTTATTGTCAAAATTTTTAAGAATTATTGATATTGCTAATTTTCTTTATATCAAATACAGGGTGAGTCAAAACGCAAATACATTATTTTCTCAGTAATGTTAAATGGAACACCCTGTATTTTATATCATGATTAAACAGTAACATTAACGTAATTTAATTTTTATGTAACATTTCCTATGCCCAAATTTATTAGTTTTCAAGATATTTTCGTTTTTCAGAGCAAATTATTTTAGGTGTTTAAATTTATCTAAATTTTAAGTAATCCATGACTGAATTGACAATTGAAGATTACCGATTATCAATCCGGTAATCAATGTAACACTGTAGCAAATAAAGAAATAAAAATAATTTATTAGTAATACATTTTACAAACAAAAACACAACCACTACAGGCAACATTTTTCAAACAATTAAAAATTATCTTTTTATGTAAATGCAACAAATAAACAAAGAAAATTAGTAATAAATTTTACAAAAAAACACACAAACACAAAATACAATATTTTGTGAAGACAATTAAACACTACTTTTGTATGTAAATGTAACAATGTAACAAATAAAGAACGAAACATAATTTATCACTAATATATTTTGCAAAAAAACATGTTTGAAAAAATTAGAAGCTACTTTTAATAAAATATTTTTAATATTTAATTACATAAATAAGGTGTTCAAAATTATCTTCTAACACATTTATGTACGCCTAAAAACGATCATTGAATGAGCTACTTACTCTACGGGGCCTTTGTAAATTAACACATCGAAATACACTTTGTATTCTATTTTTCATCTCATCCTTTGTTGTTGGAGGTATTTTATAAACTTCATTATTAACGTAACCCCAAAAATATCAATCCAGTTTATTAAATTCTGGTGATTTGGGTGGCCACGCTATTGGTCCATTGAAAAATGAAAATATCTCGAAAACTAATAAATTTGGACATAGGAAATGTTATCTAGAAATTAAAGTACGGTAATGGTACTTTTCAATAGTGATATAAAATATAGGGTGTTACATTTAAAATTACTGAGAAATAATGTACTTTCGTTTTGACTCACCCTGTATTTGATATAAAGAAAATTAGCAATATCGACCATTCTTGAAAATTTTGACAAAACGTTAAAAAATATGGCATTAATAAACCATTGTTGCTTTGCTTATTTTTATTTATACAGGGAGTTGAACTTGTTACGATTTTCATATAAAATTGGTTATAACTTTGTAAATACCCTGTATAACATAACAAACCTTTATATTTTTATGATCGAGAAGTTAACAGGATTTCGAATTTAAAATAAAATATAGGGTGTTCCATTTAAAAAAACAAAAGTTTGGTCTGCCACTGTGATATCGAACACCCTGTAACATTTTAACTAATTTTGTAATGTGAAGCTCAAAGGCGGCTAAAATTTTTGTTATCAACTTTTATTGCTATCTATTACTATAGCGGAGCTATTGAGCTTTACCCTACTAGCCAATCACCCTGTATGTATAATGTAGACTCCAACAATTCATTATAAAAATATTGGCGTGTATAATCACTGCAGCCTACTATGCTATGCTTTCCATTTTTAAATTAAGTAGCTGTTCCTCTCCTAAAGGACATTTTTCTCTTAACTCTTCTATCCAGACATGTGTTGCTAAGCAGCTAGATGACTTCATCACAGCAAGCAAAAGTGATTAACCCAGCATGAGAGACTTGCTCACCCCTTGAGAATGACTACAATTCATTGGGGCACTACCCCCCGATAGCATTCTGATGCGCTGTAGGGGCTCTCTATCAGCAAAGTACTTATAATATGGGAGTCCTTAGTACACAGACTCCCACAATGCAGGCAGGCCAGTGTGAGGCGCCCTATTCCCGCTATCTCTACTGACTTATTTTTATATTGCTTGCTCGAGTCTTCGCTCGGGTCTAGGACGTTTCGCCGCGGCCGTTTTTCAGCGGCCATTTCGCCGCGATAACCCTACTTGGTAATTGAAGAAATGACTACCTATGTAATGCTCACACATACAGTAAGTTTTGATAGTTATAATTAATACATGTACGGATTGATATTGAATTTTCACTTCTAATAATTTTCAAAAATAACCACAAAGTTATACTTAATTTTATTTTATTCAATTTAAAACTTTCCTTCACACTTTACCTTTACAAAAAGTAGTTCGTCAACATACAACAATAATAAACTTCATTTTACTAGTCTGCTTAAAAGCTGTTTAGACAAGTCGAAAATGCCGGGTTCATTGGAGAAAATATTCCCATGGTCCATGGAGAAAAGTGGTCCAATTTTTTTTAACAATTTTTTTAATCAAATTGCAAATATCAATATTTTTGGCTCGGACAAATTTTTTTTTAGCTTTTTTGGACCATTCTGGACAAAAAAGGTCTCTTATAATTTTTCTCTTAAGTTGATCATTTTCGAGTTATAAGCAATTTAAATTTGAAAAGAGAAAACGAAAAATGGCGATTTCAAAGCTTAATAACACAGTTAAAAGTTATTACTATGAAAGTCAGAAAGTGATTAAATTAAAGTTTAAAGCTCCCCCTACAAGATCCTGAAGACATTTTTGTCAATATTTTATTACTAAGCTGTTGTTTTTAAGTAATAATAATGAGCGTCATGCACGTATTAGGCTGCCGTAAATGGTGAGTGCGAGAGAGATGCCATTCCGGCAGTCAATGGTGCGTCTTACTCGCACTCACATTTACAGCCGCGTCATTACGATCTTACCGCTCATTTTTAATATTTAAAAATAACAGCTTAGTTATGAATTAATGACATCAATTTCTTCAGGATCACATAGAGGGGGCTTTAAGCTTTGATTTAGTCACTTTCTGTCTTTCATAATAATAATTTTTAAACGAGTTATTAAGTCTTAAAAATGGCCCTATTCGCGTTTTTCAAATTGTAAATTGCTTATAACTCGAAAACAACCAACTTTAGAAAAAAATTATAAGAGACTTTTTTTGTCCAGAATGGTCCAAGAAATCTAAAAAAAAAGTTGTCTGTACCGAAAATACTTATTATTAAAATTTGATTTAAAAGAATTGTTAAAAAAATTGGACTACTTTTCGCGTGGGCGACTTCTTGAATCTTATTCTGAGGTGTCTCACGAATGTGATTATGCAAGAAAATCTCATCGGAATATTTTGTCCAACGAACCTGCCGTTTTCGTCTTGTCTAATTTAAATCTAAAATTTTCTACATCCTAAAAATTTACAAATGAAATGCTATGTCAAATGAAAAATACCGATATAATGTGCCTTAATAAGATCCGATAATGTACCTTAATCACTTGCTGTTGGTCATTTACAGTGATTCAAGTACTTTCCATTTTTTTGAATAGTAATAGAATAATGATATGCCACGGTCGAAAGTAACCACCGGCCTAGTAGTACTTGATAATTAAATTCGGAGAATTAATTTATTCAAAGGTTAATATTTTTATGAAATGTTAGTAACATATGTGTAACAAGCATCTTATATACAAAATTGAAATAAGAATCAGGTACTACTGCGAAGTACTACTATAATAATTATTATTAGGCGTGGAAAAATTATAACCATTTTACACAGAAAAGTAGAGGTTGAAAAAAATATGTTTTTGAACTTTTAAGGCAGGCACATAAAGAAATATGAAACGTAAATTACGTTTCATGGAAATAAACCACTGGTAAACAAATATATGTCCGGACATTTATGGAACTCTCCGAAAATAAAAATGTGTCATGAGCATGAATCACACTCGTTTCATTGGTAGGCGGACTTTGATATTTGTTTAGCAGTGTTTACTTTTCATGAAACATGTTTTTCGTTTCATGTTTCATGTTTTTCGTTTCATGTTTCTTTGGTGTGCGGCTTGGCTTAGGGGACGCCATTTTTATGGAAGAAACATTTAGCAAAAAATTTGCTCGCGGCGAAACGGGCTTGCGATGAAACTGGCTCGCGGAGAAACGGCCGCGGCGAAACGTCCCATTCCCTCCTCGTTCTGAGTTACGTCCGGTTCAGGTGTGGGACTCTCGAGGTCGTTTTTGGGTCTTAAGAAGGCGTATGACTCGAAACCTAGAACCAAGCTATGGGAAGCAATGGAAGACATCGAAATCCCACGGAGATTAATAAAAGCAGTAAAAGCACTCTACAAAAATAACACAGTAGCTATCAAAATGGGCAATCTGATATGCAGTCCATTTAGGACGACAAAGGGACTACTACAGGGCTGCTCCACATCCCCTACCCTATTCTAAATATTCCTGGAAAAGATCCTGAAACCATGAAAAAGAAAGTGCGAAGGAATGGGTATACCAGTAAGGAATGAGTATCTATATACCCTAAGTTTTGCTGACGACCAAATAGTGATCGCACAAGACGAAGATGACCTCAGTTTTATGACGAGGAAACTGGAACAGGAATAATATACAAAGAATGGGATTTAAATAAACCTAAAGAAAACTGAATACCTAACAACGGAGAATACAGAAATAAAACAACTGGAAATAGACGAAGGTAAACAAATCAGAGGAACAGATAAGTACAAGTATTTAGGTTTTATAATATCAAACAAAGAAACAACTGAGGAAGATATAAAAAATAGACTAGGACAAACAAGAGACTGAATACTAAAATTGAACCCGATACTGTGGGATAAGAACATCAGCATAAAAACAAAAAGAAGGATATATAATACCATGACAAGAATTATCCTGACTTATGGGTGTGAAAATTGGACAATAAATAAGAAAACCAAAAATAAAATAAGAGCCACAGAGGTGGAATTCCTCAGGAGAAGCTGCAGAGGAACAACAAGAGATAGAGTAAATAACATAGAGATTAAGAGAAGAATGGGAGTGAACTTAGACATAATAGACTACATAGAACAGAAGAGATTAACCTGGTACGGACATGTCAGAAGAGCAGACCAAAATCGGTGAATAAACCGAATAACAGAGTGGAGCCCGATAATAAAAAGGAAGAAAGGCAGACCCAGAAGATCCTTCAAAGATGAAGTAGACGAAGCAATGGAGAGAAGAAATCTACAGGAAGGGGACTAGCAAGACAGAAAGAGCTGGAGAGAACGGTTGAGTAAAGGAATACAGTGAAAACTGTGGAAATCCTTAGTATATAATATATTATTATATATTTCTTCTTCTTAATAATTATTGACTCTATAAAATATATATTATATAATAATTAATTTTTTTTATTTAATTTAATTTTAATGATTATTTTAATGATTTTAATTAATATTATTAATAATTTTTTTTTTGTGATTTCAATTTAATTTTAATTTTATTTATTTTACTGTTTTTATTATTTATAATGATTGTCTTATTAAAATTTAATTTTATTAATCTTTCGATTTTTTATTGAACTATATTGCATCTATTGGGCGCCATCTATTGAGAAATTATTGTACCTACCAAAAATTATCACTCTTCGTCCAGCTCAGTTGTATTCTCATACTTACATACATGCAGGAAACTCCTCTCTTTGGGGCGTAGGAAATTGAAATTTCTGATAATAGGAGGACAAAATTGTGTCAGATTGTAATTCAGACAGACACATATATCAAGAACAACAAATTTTTATGAAAAATTGCAACAAAAATATTGAAATAAAGAAGAAAAAGGCTTTATGCAACATCAAACAAGGTAAATACATAGATTAGTGTTAAATGTTTAATATTAGAACATGTCTATGATACATATTTTGGCTCATATATTTTTATTCGCCACATGAAGGCATAGGAAACAAAATGGAAGGTCAATGACCCTGAAAATTTGTGTGGTTATGGTAATATAAACCAACATATGTAATTATGGATATTTCTCCCTTAAATTTATTTTACCAAAGCGGTAAATGATATTAAACTTATTAAATTTTTATTTTGATCATGCATGCTTTTCTTTTCAAGTTTTAATTAAACATGATATCATGTGAGAATAGTTTTTATAACGTCACCTGACAATTGTCCATCGAAGCCCGATTTAGCTTTCAACACTTCCAGATACTGGTTTTCTCTTGAAGTTCCATGTCTCCCGAGTCCATGCCGGTTATACCATCATTTTAGTGACTAAATAAAGTCCCATTTGTTTTCAAAACACTTTCCACATGAAGATTGACAATGAAAGTCCATTTTGTGAATAATTTTATCACTACATTATTCGAATTTCCAAATTTTTTTGCTAAATTTTTGGGAACAGCATCAAAATGCGTCCGTTCTCTTTGAAGGCTAGAACCTTCTTCGTAAATTCAATTTTTTAAGCTTGGCGTCCTTTTACAGCCAATGAAATTTAAACAAAATTAATAATTCTTGCTTTGGAAATTTAAATTGACCAATGAGAAAATTTTGAAAATTATGACATTCAGTCAAAATGGTCTTTTTGATCTTAAATTTGGAATTATTTGCCTAAATGGTGATTTTATTCTCTTATACGAGTAAAATTGTATTAAAGAATTAAATTCACTGAACTTTCTAGATTGTTTTGATATATTTTGCATATTTGAGGATACTCCCAATAAGTTCTTATAGCCACTTTATGCGAACACTGTCCGTACACTTTCTATACTTTTTATCACTACCTCTACAAATTAAAGTCCACATATCTTTAATACATATAAAGTACTAAAATAACTTTCAAATTATTCAGAAATAAATTACCAATTTTTAGTGCATTAGCCATATCTCAGAAAATCATTTTTCTTCGTTAAAATTGATATCGAATTCTGACATTCCCCAAATCTACAACTTTAATGACCTATTTTCAACATTTTAGTCAAATTTACATTAATAAAATCTAAAATTGGTCTAACCATTATTCTCAATTTTTAGATTGGAGCCTCTTCTAAGATACTTTCATAAATTTATAAACTTAACCAAATCACAGAGAACGTATCACATCAACGAACTTTCTCTCTAAGTGACTTGTGGAAAAATTGGAAATTTTTAAGATTCTTAAACAGAAACAAAGGTCATCATGGAACAAATTGTAACTAATTCTTTGGTAAGACTAAATTTCAAACTATTGTATGTTCAGCAACAAATTCATACATTAGATGCCCTTTAAATAGCTTCCTTTTATATAGTATGGTATATTTCAAACTTTCTTGTTACTTAAACTGTACAACTCTAAATAAATTCATCCTATAACTATTAAATCAATGTATGTATAGTGCAATTTTAACTTTAATTCTCTGTAATACTCTCATTCTATTTAACCCTCCCAATCAATCACGCTTCTCGAAATCCACCTGTATTGAGATACTTACTGCTTTGGGCAGTACAAAATCATTAAATTGACTCTTATTTAACTTATTCTATCAATTTGGTATCTTAAAATCATGACAATACAGGGTGTTTCATTAATAATTGTCCATATAGTAACTGGAGAATCCTTAGCACAAAATATGAAGATTTAACCTAAAATACTTTTATAAAATGTGGTTCCTTACTGAGTTACAGGGTGTTTTATCTAAAAATTTAAAAACTATTTTTGCTCAGCGTTTTAAAAATATTCGACGTACCCTTTTTATACTTGGCAAAAAGTGCGACTATTATACACCTTACTAAATTATGATAAACAAACGTTTCTAGCTACTACCAGAGGCGTACGACAGAGGATAGTGAAGGTTGACCCTTCTCACATTCTACGCCACTGGAGGAATTACTATTTTAGTGCCATTTTTAGATTCACCAATACCTTCTACGTAAATAATATACTCGTCATTGGTAACGATAAAATCATTAGTTTTAGAGATATTTGAAGTTAAATATGAAACGGCACAGTTATTTTGATTAATTTATGATATAATTCATATGATTAAAATTTAAAAATTATTTGTACCCTGTACTTTAAAACTATTTGGCGTATCCTTATCATACTTGGCATAAAGTGTATGTACTGTAGACCCTACTAAATTAAGATAAATAAACGTTTCTAGCTACTACCAGAGGCGTACGAAAAGGTATAGTGGCTGATTGACCCTTCCCAAATTCTACGCCACTGACGAAATTGCTATTTTAGTGTAATTTTTTGATTTTCCAATACCTTTTATGTTAATAATGTACTCTTCATTCGTAACGATAAAATGGTTAGTTTTCTAGAAATTTTAAATTAAAAATGAAGCGACACAATACATTAATGAAAATTACCGTGTCGTTTTATTTTTAACTTCAAAGATCTCGAAAACTAATGACTTTATCGTTATGAGTGAAGAGAATATTATTTTCATAGAAAGTATTGGAGAATCCAAAAATTGAACTAAAATAGCAATTCCGCCAGTGACGTAGAATTTGGAAAGGGTCAACCATGTTATTTACCCCGTAGTACGCCTCTGGTAATAGCCATAAATGTTTGTTTAACATAATTTAGTAGTTTTTACAGTACCTATACATCCTGCCAAGTATGAAAAGGATACGTCGAAAAGTTTTAAAATGCTGAGCAAAAATAATTTTTAAATTTTTAGATAAAACACCCTGTAACTCAGTAAGGAACCACATTTTATTTAAGTGTTTTAGGTTATATCTTCGTATTTTGTGCTAAGGTTTCTCCAGCTACTATATGGACAATTAATAATGAAACACCCTGTATAGTATGTTTTGTGGTTTGCGCCTATTGTTTTATTGATTTTTGGTGGCCGAAGCCGTTTTTTGTGTTTTTATGTAGATTTTTTTGGGGTTATCTAAAACATATAAAATCAAAATTAGTAAATACACTGCGATGCCCAAAGTGAGCGCGTTGTCTTCTTTCGATAGCGATTATCTAGCCTTCATTATATATTTGCTATTTGGATATTGTGTGCTTCCATCTATAATACACACCATACCTTAATATCTCTTGCAGGATCCGGGTTGGGTGGTCTTCCAGCTCAGCAGATTTTGTTCTGACTTTTTCCTCCATCCAGTACTTTTATTCATATTCAGTGCTTTTATTTGTTTTATGTCTTTTAAGAGGAACCGTTCGCCGACGTATCTGGGCACGTTTGTTGCTTCTCCGAGGCAGTTGTTGTGTGTTGCTTGGTTCTTCTTTTTATTGCTTTGACCTGTGTGTCACCATGTAAGACGTGCATAACATGTAATTATTCCTAGTATGATGCTGTTTATCAGTTTTAATTTTGTCCTTATGGCTAATTTGCTTTCTCTTCTTGTAAGCCCTCTTATTGCAGATCTGGCCGATGCCATTTTCTGAACTGTTGCGTTAACTAGTGATGTGAGTGTTAAAACTTGATCCATTGTGACTCCTAGATATTTAGCTTCGTCTTCCACCGTTAGCTGCTCTTCTGGGTCATCTCTTCTCTTTGTGAAGATAGCCGCTCGGGCTGTTTTTTATCACTAATTCTAATTCTTCTGTAGTACCAACTATCGAAAATATTTCACTAATAATGAAAAGACAAACGCCTCTGAGCGTAGAGTTCATGTGGGACTACCCATGGTATATTTTCGTACGCTACTTGTGGCGGGTTAGGACTGTTGATTGCATGGAAATAGGTATTTGTGATTTAGCGGGTGTTCTCTTCGCTGTACTGTCACAATCTTTGACATATTTTATTGGTACAAATGAATGAAAAGCAGAAAGATTTTTCTATTTACCTTCTCTATTATAGAGTATATACAGTGCGTCCATAAAATAACGCATAAATTCATTATTTCGTAAACCGGAGACTTTAAGGAAAAAACCCGAAACAGGTCTATTTTTATTTTTAAATTACGATTTTTTGGCTTACATATCATACTAGTGACGTCATCCATCTGAAAGTGATGACGTAATCGATGATTTTTTAAATGAGAATAGGGGTCATGTAAGAGCCCATTTGAAAGGGTATGTAATTATCTGTTCAGTATTATAAACACTTATACAATTATTTATACAGGGTGTCCGAAAAATGTTTTTTAAATTAAATTAATTGGTACAAAAAGATGAATGTATGTAATTTGTTTAATTCTAAGTATATTTTATTCGTGCCAGAAAACATAAAAATGTTTCATTTAAAAAATTAACATTAATTTTCGCTTAAGCGTAATGTTAAACTTCCAAGAGGCAGGTGGGTGGCAGTTCTAACGTTGAATTTAAGCGAAAAGCAATATGTATTATTTATCAAATAAACATGTATTCCTGTTTTCTGACAAAAGTAAAACGAATTTTGAATTAAATAAGTTACATACATTCTTCTTTTTGTCTCATTTAATTTAATTAAAAAATATTTTTGGACACCCTGTATAAATAATTATGTTATTGTTTTTATTAGTAAACAGATAATTAAATACCCTTTCAAATGAGCTGTCACATGACCCCTATTCTCATTTAAAAAATCATCGATTACGTTATCAAGCCCAAATGGATGACGTCACTAGTATGATATACACTTGCGATCATAAAAAGCGGGTCACTCGATGAATTATTCAAGTTAGATGCCTCGAATTTTCTAAACCTGTTGTCCGATTTGAGTGATTTTTTTAGTATGTTATAGCCTTATTCTTTAACAATATCGCCATAATAATATTGTTGCTAGACAGGTAAATTGTCATTGTATACCGGGTGTAACAATCATACTGTGTTTATTCCTCAAAGTTCGAAACACCCCGTGGAATGTTTTAGCATAGATAAAATATTGAAATTTAGACTCGATTGTAACCTTAGGCTTTCTTAACATTTTCTTTTTTGATTTATTTGTTTATGTTTGATAATAAAAAAGTTAGACACCTTAACAACTAACCATGCTCTTCATCAATACAGGGTGTTTCTAAATAAGTGCGACAAACTTTAAGGGGCAATTCTGCATGAAAAAATAATGATAGTTTGTTTTATAAACGTATGACCGCCAATTCTTCGGTTTCGAGATACGGGATGTTGAATTTTTTCTTACAATCTGACGATTTATTTATTGCTCTAACACCGGTAGAGATATACAAATGAAATTTGGTAGATGTTAAGAGGTATTTATGGCGCAATTTTTGGCATACAATTAAGAATTTTATATTCACCATTGGCGTGCATACGGGATGTATCTAAAATGTTTATACCCGTATGCACGCCATTGGTGAATATAGAATTATTAATTGTATGTCAAAAAATCCTCAATAACTGCCTCTTAAAACCTACCAAATTTCATTTGCATATCTCTGTTGGTTTTATAGCAATAAATAAATCATCAGTTTGTAAGAAAAATTTCAACATCCCGTATCTCGGAAACGAAGCATTTGCGGACATAATATGTTTATAAAGCAAACTGTCATTATTTTTTCATACAGAATTACCCCTTAAAGTTTGTCGCACTTATTTAGAAACACCCTGTATTGATGAAGAACATGGCTAGTTATTAACGCGCTTAACTTTTTTACTATTCAACATAAACAAATAAATCAAATAAGAAAATCTTAAGAGAGCCTAAGGCTACAATTCAGTTTTAATTTCAATATTTTATCTATGCTAAAACATTCCACAGGGTGTTCCGAACTTTTAGGAATAAACACATTATGATTGTTACACCCCGTGTACAATGACAATTTACCGGTCTAGCAACAATATTATTATACCGATATTGCTAATAGACCAGGGCGCATCTGTAAAAATATTAGTACATTTGGACGTTAAGAGGTGACTCAAATTTTTTTGCAGACATTGCTTGAAAATAAATAAATAATAATATTTGAGTTATCCTCCCTCTCAAAAAGGTCCGGAACATTGTTTAAATAATCAAAATGTCAAAAAATTAAGGAAAAATTCGAGATTTTTCTTGGTTTTTTGATTATAACTTTATAAGTATTCATTTCCGCGAAAAGTTGTACTAACATGAAAGTTGCGTAATTAAATTTACTACAATATAAAACTGGTTAAAAATTTAAAAAATAGTCACCCTTGTTGCAAAATAGCAATAATTGTGAAAAAAATATACAAAAACAAGTATTCGCATTTTACGTTTTTCAACCATTTATGCTACACTTAGGACCTTCATATTTCACCCTGAAAAACTTTATGATACATAACAGTAAAACAATACTGTAAATTTTATTAAGATCAATTCAACAGATTTTGCAAAATAAATTTTGCAATCCAGCTTTCGTAAAAAAAATTCATTTTTTCAAAAATGTTACAGGACTGAAAATAAAGCAGATAGCAAGTTGAAAATTTTTCTGATTATAGAAGTGTACTGTACCTTTCATTTGCAATTTTGCCAATTTCAAATCGATTAACACCACGGCGTCAGGAATTTTTTTAAATAAACATTAATTATTGGTGCATTGGCATTCCAATGACGTTTGATAATGATTGATACATTTTAATTTTCATTATATTTCGATATAAATAAATAAATTTGTTTATTACAAAATAAAAACACATGCTCTATCCTTTGAAATAACACTTTTATTAGCAAAAACTTTCTTTGTTCATATATTTTAACTTAAATAATAAAAGTTTATTATTTTTAAACATATGCAATTGTTTAAACAATATTTCACAAACAATAATAAAATTAGTTTGATTTTTGTGGAATTAAAATATTAAAATACAACAAAATATAGAGTAAGAAAATAATATGTTAGATAAAGATTGGAAGACATTTTGGTGGAAATCAACTTGTGTGAATGGAACTCCGCTGTCCTGCGCGCAGCACCAAAAATTATTGTTTATTTCAAAAAATTCCTGACGCCGTGGTAATTAATCGATTTTAATTTTGAAAATTGCAAATGAAGGGTACAGTACACTTCTATAAGCAAAAAAATTCAACTTGCTATCTGCTTTATTTTCAGTCCTGTAACATTTTGAAAAAATGAATTTTTTTGCGAAAGCTGGATTGCAAAATTTATTTTGCAAAATCTGTTGAACCGATCTTAATGGAAATTTACAGTATTGTTTTCCTGTATCATAAAGTTTTTTGGGGGTGAAATATGAAGGTCCTAGGTGTAGCATAAATTGTTGAAAAACGTAAAATGCGAATACTTGTTTTTGTATGGTTTTTTCGCAATTATTGCTATTTTGCAACTAGGGTGACTATTTTTTAAATTTTTATCCAATTCTATATTGTAGAAAATTTAATGGCGCAACTTTTATGTCAGTACAACTTTTCTTGGAAATGAATACTTTTAAAGTTATAATCAAAAAGCCAAGAAAAAAAATCGAATTTTTCCTTAACTTTTTGACATTTTGATTATTTAAACAATGTTCCGGACCTTTTTGAGAGGGAGGATAACTCAAATATTATTATTTGATTTATTTTCAAGCAATTTCTGCAAAAAAATTTGAGTCACCTCTTAACGTCTATATCAAAACAGATGCGCCCTAGACTATAAAGAATAAGGCTATAACATACTAAAACAATCACTCAAATCGGACAAGAGGTTTAGAAAATTCGAGACATCTAACTTGAATAACTCATCGAGTGACCCGCTTTTTATGATCGCGAGTGTATATTCTAAAAAATTGTAATTTAAAAATAAAAATCGACCTTTTTCGGAATTTTTCCTTAAAGTCGCCGGTTTACGAAATAATGAATTTATGCGTTACTTTATAGACGCACTGTATACATAGTATAATACCAAAAAACCTTTAAATTGGTACTTTAGGTTGCAGTAATACAAACATTTGTATGGCCATTTTCGTAATTGTCAACAAATCATAATTACATAGGACTGCCTCACAGCTAGGTTTTCCTTCTTGTAGTGCCTATCCGTTTCGGGTAACGACCATCATGGCAATTTGTACTTGGCACACTGCTGCTCTGAGAAGACTTGTGATTGTTGTGTTGAAACACGCACATAGACTTTTCAGCCCGAAAATCCTTCGCCTTCCTGATCCCCGTTTTCCTTTTATTTTTTCCTGTAAGATTAGTTACAGCAGTTCATATCTCTCGCTGTTCGTCATGATATGATCGAGGTATTCGATTTTGGCTGTTTTTATTTTGGCTAACAGCTTATTTTATTTTTATATATTTAACCCGGCATCGGCCTCTAGGTAGGTTAGTACGCGAGTGGTCGCGCGTGATATTTTCTCTCACATATCCAACTTTTGCCTTTTTTTACAAAATAAAATTTTTAAAAGAGATTTTAAACTTTTTTTTATTAACTAATAATAAGAACATAATAATATAATATAAAATAGATAATCATTTATGATAAGATACAAAAACATTATAGTAATTACACCAATATATGCCAATATTAATCAATCTCCGTATCGTGATAATTTACGGAACCGAACACAAGTTTAACAAGAATGCTCTGGATAAATTGGTTGATGACAATAATTACAATTTCTTTTTACTTTTCTATTTTTGCGGCGAGAGCAAAATGAACGAAACTGAATATCCGATGGTACAGGTTGTGATGAGTTCGGTAATGTTATTTTGTAAATCCTTTTTTTTTATTTAGAAATAACCGCATTAACCACGAAGGTCATCAGCGGGGTAACGAGAATACAATTAATAAGTTTACAAAAGTATGAAATTGTGTACAATTAAATCTTACTTACTAGGTTACATTTATTAAGGAATTGAAAAAGAGGTTTACAGTCGGTTTGCAGGTTAAGAATGTCTTTCATATTGTTTGAATAACCAGATATAGATTGTTTGTAAGCGGCAAATTCATCACATTCTGTTAGCACATGTTTTACATATACTGGTATATTACATCTTCTGCATTTTGGTGCTTCGGTATGGCTAATGAGATGCTCATGAGTAAGTTTACAGTGTCCTAACCGAAGACGAGATAAGATGACTTGGTTCGATCTGTTGGTTGTATGTGGATTCCATGGACCAATATCTTCTTTAACGTCTCTTAACTTGCTCGTGGATGTTTTCCATTTTTCACTCCATAAATTGAGAGTTATTGATTTTAGTCATTGTTTTGTATCTGCGGCTGGAATTGATTGTTCTGCCAATGTTGGTAATTGCGCCGCTGTGTAAGCCCAACGATCAGCGTTTTCATTTCCCTCGATTCCAGAATGAGAGGGAACCCATAGAAAAACTATTTTTGAGTCTGTTTGATGCAGACTGTGTAATATTTCTTTGATTAATATGACTATAGGATTTTTCGTGAAGGTTTGTTGTATGAGTCTCAGTGAATTGAGTGAGTCAGATATTATTAAGGAGTGTTTGGTTTGTGCATTGGAAATGTGCTTCAACGCTTGTAATATGGCATAAAGTTCACCATTTAAGATGCTGTAGGAGCTGGGAAGCTTAAATAAATATTTGGTTTCATTGTTTATGTATACTGCTGCTCCTACACCTTGGGAAGACTTAGACGAATCAGTGAATAAGTGGGTATAATTTTTATATTTTGCGACTATTTGTTTATAATTTTGATATATAAGACGTGGATTGGTATCGTATTTATTATATTTCGTCAATTGGGTGTCTACATGTGGGGTTCTGATAATCCATGGAGGAATGCTATGTTCATTCATTAACCACGTTCTGGGGAAATTTTGGAGATTTTAACGTTGATATATACCGGTGAATTCTAATATAAAAGGGTGGTGGAGAGGTGCTATGTTGAAAAGTTGATTTGAAACGATTACAGAACGTGTTTTTGTGAGCAGGAATTGATGGTATTGATGCTATTCTGGAGGCATAGGATAAACTAAGAATTTGTCGTCTGAAAGATAGAGCTGGTTCGCCCAGTTCGCAGTATAGGCTTTCTACAGGCGTTGTCCTGTAAGCCCCTAGAATTATTCTTATTACGGTGTTGTGTATAGTATCTAAGCATTTTAATATTGAAGGACGAGCAGATGTGTATGCAATACATCCATAATCAATTTTCGATCGAATAAGGCTTCTGTATATTTTTAGCAGCATTAGACCATCAGATCCCCAAGACTTGTTTGCTAAGCATCTTAATAAATTTAAGCCCTTTTGACAAGAACGAGTTAGTGTTTTAATATGATTTTTCCACGACAGACGTTCGTCGAATATCATGCCCAGAAAATTTATGTGTGGAGTATAGCTTAGTTTCTGGTTGTATAGGAATATTGATGGTCGATGCTGCTCTGGTATGTTTCTTTTTGAGAATAATATGCAATTTGTTTTGTTTGGGGAGAAATTGTACCCAGACATTATAGACCAACGTTCGAAGGATGTTATGCATTGCTGAAGGCTTTGAGCCATGGTGCTAAGACATCTTTCCTTGATAAACACGATCATGTCATCTGCGTAAAGTCTGGCTACAACTGGTTTCTTTAAATCTTTTAAGACATCATTCATAGCAATTAAAAATAAAGTTGGGCTGAGAATTGATCCTTGTGGTGTGCCGTTTAATTGTTTCTTGGTTGATGATATTGTTCCAGAAATTCGGACTTGGAATTCTCTTTGAGATAAAAAATTGCGTACGAGATTTATTATATTGCCTTTCAATCCCCAGTGATGTAGTTTATTTAGGATGATTTTATGGCATGTAGAATCAAAGGCTTTATTGATGTCAAAATAAATTGCTAGACATTTATCTTTAGTAGCAAATGCTTCGTGAATATGACTTTCTAGGTCAATAATGTTATCAAGTGTGCTTCTAGATGGTCGAAATCCGGATTGTTCGGGAATTAATAATTTGTGAGTTTCCAAAAACCATATTAGTCTCTTGTTGATTATTTTTTCTAGCAATTTACTCATGGAGCAGGTTAGGGAGATTGGCCTGGAAGATTCAGGCCAGAGTGAAGATTTGTTAGATTTAAGTATGGGGATGATTGTTGCTTTCTTCCAGATTAAGGGGAAGTCACTATTATTCCACATGTGATTAAAGATATTAAGCAGGATTTGTTTCGCCGTTTCTGGGAGATTTTTAGAAAAACTGGAGGGATGTCATCGGGACCAGAAGAACTGTCTTTTAGTGATGAGAGAGATTCCTCCATTTCTTCTTTTGTCAGTGGCTTGTTTAGAGAATTAAGGTTTTCCAGCTCTTTGAATTCCGTAGGGAGGGCAATGTTATCATT